>NC_089045.1:6345000-6962500 GCF_034140825.1 Oryza sativa Japonica Group
TAGAAATTAGACATTTCAAGTCTGCAATTAGCAGAATAAAGCCATCTGATGTTAAATTTTACCAAGAACTGGCGGCACAGTACAGCAGATTCGTTGATCCTATGTCGCAGAGTAAACAATGATACTTGGCAGTGGACGGTAAGGCACATATTTGAACCTGCCACTTTGTAGCCCATTAGATATTTGTGTGTAAATAGAGAAGCTAAGCTTTTGTTAGTTACCAGTTACGCAGAAAAAAGAATTAGGCAACATCACATTTCCCCATTGCTTCAGAGCACCTATACTGTTTGTAGCATTTTTACTCTTGAGAAACTTGGCCAGTGCTAGCAATTGAGTTGTTTTCTTTTTTTTTTCTTTTTCTTTCCCTTTCCCAACTGCATTCTTGTCCAGCATTTTGTGTAGCTGGAAAATTTTCTCAGAGGAGGCTACTTCTGTAAGTCCATGAAATTCATGTCCAGTTGTCCAATGGGACTCTGAACCGGCAGTGATGACTCGGTCACTGCCGGTTTCAATTGAACTGACAGTGATAATCCAACAAGTCTAGATTTGTTTTTAGAGCAGTAGGAAAGTTGCTAGTGCCAGAACTTTCGATGAACGGTATTGGAAATTGCTATAGGAATTTCAGAAGTTGCACGCTTATCAAGTACAGTACAGAATCATTTACATTTTGTACCGAATTTGTTTTCTATGATGTTGAGCTGCAATCCGAGTGATTTGTTGTTGGGTTTACATTTCCGATAGCCCTACAAACCGTAGTACCTGGTGGGGGGTTGGGGGAGGGGGGGGTTGCAAAAATTGACAATTCAATGGAAAACCAAAATTTCAAGTACTTGAGTTTAGTAGTGGAAACTGATCAGCTTTTTGGATTTTTCGATCGAAATCACCAGAATTTCAACGGGGAAAGACGTGCGAAATGAATGTTTACTGGGAAACTGACCTATGTGAGCGTGAAACCCGGTGATACTTTTTGTTTGCTGAAAATTACAAAATACTAGTAGAGAAACCTTGAAAAAAAATAGTGAGGTGAGGTGTAGTCTATGAAAAATTGTAAGTAACCTAATAAAAATTTGCATGACCTTTCATATACACTACATGCAACATAATATATATTCATATATTCAGGAAGGCAATAGCCCCAAAAAGAATATATCACTCACAATTCAATGTGCATCACCAATCATACGAGGAATAAGTTCACCGGAGGTCACTCAACTTAACAGCGAGATTTTTTGAGGTCGCTTAACCACAAAACCAAAAATATGTACCCCTAAACTCACACAAACTGTGCACTCAAGGTCCTATGGTAATATATATGGGCGGTTTCACTGACGTGGCATTCTACTTAGCAAAAAAAAGAATTAAAAGAAGTACATGAGATCCACATGTCAGCTGCACATCTTTTTTTCTTCTCTTTTCTTCTCCTCCTTTTCTCTTTTCTCTCTTCTCTCCTCTTCTTCAGTCAGGAAGGCCGGCGGGCGGAGCGGAATGAAAATTCATCTAATCCATGTTAATGCATATGAATGTATTTAAGAACCAAAAACAAGCCACATAAATTCAAAAGACAGAGGGACACACATTTCATTGCCCATAATTCAAACTTTGAGTTTTACAAATTTTGGGTCTATTACCAAAGAAGATCGATGGTAAGATAAATTAAAAATTAATAATAAAAGTTAAAAATAAACAATGGTACATGCAAAGTTAAATTATTGATACCAGACGTGCAAATGTGCAGGCACTAAAGAATACATAGTAGAGCAAACAATTTGATATCTTGACACACACTTCGGGCTCCAACCTGAAAAAAAAAACTCAACTTTTATCAAATATCTTAGGCAGAATTTGACTTCGGCTACATGTTAGTCCCAGCAGCTGAACCATCATCTTGTGGTGAAGTTTGTTTTTTCTTGCATATGAAGAACAAACCCCCAACGAAGAGTTGTATGGGGATGAGCAGGAGGAAGACATTCTTGGATGTTTCCCAATCCCGAACGCTGCCTGCTGCGTAGGCTACCAGGAGGGCAAGCATGTCCAACACTATGACCGTGTGCATCGGCCAAAAGACCTTTTCGCCACCCGTTTTGGGCGACAACATCCTTTGGAGTAGCAGCACGATGACAGTGATAGAAGCCATGGAGGAAGTGGAGTTGCTGTAGAAGAAAGTATTGTATCGTCGCATGTTAATGTCATAGAGGACCGGATTGCCCGCAGAGTGTCCATCGCCTTCGTCCCTCCATAGGCCGCCGGGTGGTTTTAGGCCTGTCAGGTAGGTGATAGACGCGGCTAGTATCCCTACCAGCATCAGGTACTTGATCACATCTTCTTCTTGCATCGAAAGCTTTGGCGAGGAGAACCCATTGGTTCCCGTTGGTGGTGGTGGTGGTTGTTGTTGTTGTTGTTGTTGTGTATTCTTCTTTAATTCTCTGAAATGGTTGATTGCCAGACAGATTACACCTACAAAAACCACAAGAACCAATACCAGTACAATGATGAAGGTCCGTAGATATATGGAGCTTCCAGCAGCGTAGGCACCCAGAACCCCAAACATGCCTGCTACCATGCAGATAATGAGGGCATAGCTC
The DNA here is from genome assembly GCF_034140825.1 of Oryza sativa Japonica Group. Lineage (NCBI taxonomy): Eukaryota > Viridiplantae > Streptophyta > Magnoliopsida > Poales > Poaceae > Oryza > Oryza sativa. The sequence continues at coordinate 6,347,583 of NC_089045.1, forward strand.
CGAATGCCTGGCCGATATAGATTTTTGTTCATAAGAAGAACAATTAGAGCCACAGACGCCATGAAGCTTGCCGCGTTGCAGTAGAAGAATGCCTTGTAGCGGCAAGGGTCCTTGTTTAGGAGCACGGGGAAGCCCGCATGGTAGCCAAACTTCTCATCGTTCTCCCAGAAACCACCTGGCGGGGTTAGGCCAGCTTGGTAGGTGAGTGTCGCAGCCAAGACCGTAAGAAGAAGCAGCACCTCACGATGCTCCTCCAACTGATCATCACCGCCATTTTTAGTCTCCAATGTGAAGAAGACAATGTGAATCACTACATAGACAAGGACAGCACCAGCCATGGCGATGATGTAAATGGAGGTGCTCGTGTCCCTGCAACACCCGACAGCGTACGCTCCTATGAGGCCGAACAGGTCCAGTATCATGGTCGCCTCCAGTACAGCATGGTATCTCCTCACCAATCTTTTATTCTGCGACAGTGCCATGATGACCAGGGACGCCACAAAAGCTGCAGAGTTAAAATAGAAGAAGACCTTGAACCGCCTGGGATGCGTTGTGAGGAGTATTGGATCTCCAACCCTATGACCCTTCCCGCTCTCTCCCCAGACACCACCAGGTGGATCTATTCCTGCTTGGTAAGCAATGGTCGCTGCTAGAGTAGCAAGCAACTGAATGTACTCACAAATCTTATCCACCTCTTTGTCTTGTTTGCTGTCACTGGTAATTGCACCAATAGATAATTATATTGCAGCCAAGGGTAATTGTTTTGACCATAAAAAAAGGCACTTGCATATTTGCTCAAATTAAACTAGGGTCTTAAATTCTCAGTTGGCATGAAAATGTTTTTTTCTTACAGCACAAGAATAATCTACTATAAGAAAACTTAATGACGGACACAATAGGTAGGCAAAGGGGGCTCGCGTACCCCTACTCCCTAGGAGAGCATGCCACGGGAACCCCAATGCGCCTCCATCGATCCTAGGGGCTTGCTTCATGGGCTTCCACGTAAATAGCATATTAGAATAAGTTTAGTAGTAAGCTACAAACCACCTATAAGCTTGCAAAAGAGGGGAGAAAAAAATTAGAGACAACCTTATAGCTAATCTATTATACATGTTATCTCTAATACTATTTCTAGATTGGTTTAATTCTGATAATCAAGCCAACTAATCTAGTCAATTAGCCCACATGATGGCACGGTGTTTGCGATGGAGGAATCGCGACGCTACCTATATAGGTCGCTGTGCCCAACCATACTGACTCACCATGGGGCCGGCAAGCAAGCACCGGCTTAGGCAAATAGGTAGCCTTCACCGTACTTTGGTCAACACATCTAGCTTATATATGTACTACTCCCTCCGTTTCATATTTTAATACAATTTTTTATTTTTAAAAGTCAAACTTCTTTAATTTTAACCAAAAAAAGTAAACTTTTTTGATGCAAAACATATATTCAATGTCAGATTTAATTAAACTAATTGGTATTATAGATATTGCTATATGTTATCCAATAAAGTCTTTGATGTTTTTAAATCTCAACAATATTATGGCAAAAACATATATGTAGACCTTTTATTTCGGTGATAATCTTGCGCTACTTTGAATTAACAAGCACCCCATAAACTTTAGTTATGTGTTCGTAGGGGCGGATCCAGGAAAGATTAACAGGAGGGTTTGAACAAACTATACATGAATGACAGAAAATTTTAGTGGGGTCTCCCATGGTTACAATACGGGTAGTGGGGTCTCGTGACCCCAGAGACCCCATGGTGGATCCGCCACTGTGTGTTTGCCACTAATGAAGTTCACCCTATTTACTTTAGGTCATTGTGATTTTGGTGATTAATGTCAACATGGTCAATGGATCAACTTGTTTGTTAGGTTTAGTTTCATGGATGTCATATAATTAGTGTCAACTTTTATTTTCTTTGGGTAGATTTGGGAAAATATATGCAAGACTTGAATAATATGCCTGACGAATAGGGAAAATGTTTTCATCTCTAGAGGGAATAACCTCTTGTTTCTTTCATGCCAATAATAGTTAAAAAAAATAAGAAAAATATTGATAAGATAGATTAATATGAAATATATCGCTTTACAAACAAACATGTGAAAATTCAACTTCTGTGAGTTGTAATAGACATAACAAAAATAAGTTGTTTACAGAAATAACAAATATATATATATATATATATATATATATATATATATATATATATATATATATATATATATATATATATATATATATATATATATATATATATAACTGCTAATGTACGTTGCATGCGAGTATGTTTTTTTAGGGAATGGTATTTTTTACCGGGCATCTACATCCAATTGGATATATACGAACATTGAAATAGAGAACTTAGCCCCACAAATAACCCAATCTAAAATTCGACCATTAAAATAGAGAACTTAGCCCCGCAAACAACTCAATCTAAAATTTGCTCCTATGTGCGAGTAGGTGGAGAAATGAAAACTTCAACCTAGCTAGAACTCAACTATTTTTGCATGCCATGACAGTGCAGTGAGTGAGGATATATTAATTTCCAAGATATAATATAATATACCTGATGCTGATGGTTGTGGTTGTAGTATTTGTATTCGATGGCGATTTCGACGTCGACGATGGGCTGCGGCTGGGACAAGCTATATAGAGGATGGCAATGTAGGCAACGACCGGGGCAACCAGGCACGCCACGTACGCCGTGTGCTTCCCGTCCCGGCAACTCCCGGCGGCGTACGCGCCGCCGAGCCCCAGCAGCGCCGCCACGACGAGCCCGTACGGCACCGCCCTCCTCCAATGGCGGAGCCTCTTGTCCTCGACGACGATGAACATCACGGCGAGCAGCGACGCCGCGAAGGCGGCGGTGTTGCAGACGTAGAACGCCCTGTACCGGTTCGGGTGCTCCCGCCCCTGCAGCACCGGGTCGCCGGCGACGTGCTCCCCGCCCACGGCGGCGTCCCGCCAGAATCCCCCCGGCGGGTTCATCCCCGCCACGTACGCGATCGTCGCCGCGAAGATGGCCAGCAGCAGCAGGATCTCGTGCTCCGACTTCATCGCCTTGGTTGCTGCCGGATCTTGGTCTCCTGGCGGCGGCGGCCGCGGCGCCGCCGCTGGCGGCGATGCTCGTTCTTGACACGGCAGCTGCCATCTGACGGTGATGAGATTGAGGGAGGCGAGGAAGGCGCCGGCGACGTAGGCGAAGACGAGGAGGAGGAGGGCGGAGGCGGCGGCGGTGGTGAACCCGTCTCGGCTGCTGCCGGCGGCGTAGGCGCCCATGAGGCCGAGCAGGTCGACCACCATCACCGCGCGCATGGCGCCGAGCAGCCGGCCGCCGCCTTCCTTGGGGAGGACGAGCACGATGAGGCTCACCACCAGCGACGCCGCGAACGCCACCGCGTTGCAGGCGTAGAACACGACGTACCGCGTGTACCGCGTCTCCCGGAGGATGGGGTCGCCGGCGACCACCCGCAGCCCGGCCGGCGCCGGCGCGTCCTCCTCCCAGGACCCGCCCGGCAGGTTCAGCCCCGCCGCGTACGTCACCGTCGCCACCAGCGTCGCCAGCAGCAGCAGGTACTTCCTCAGCCGGTACTCCGTCGACTCCTCCTTCGCCGGCGGCTTCCCTTCGCCGTCGCCGCCGCCGCCGCTCGCCATTACGTAGCTAAATTAAATTAAACTTGATTAATTGGGTGACTGATGAGCAGAGGCAGGATCGAGCTCCGTGTATTTATAGAGTTGATGATGATGATAGCGTGTGTCGCAATAATCTTGGCATTAGTGCATTACTTGATCAAGCAGTCATATTTTTTTGGCGCTTTATTCCGGGCCAGATCGATCGATGGTCTTTAATTTTGTTCTCTGCACTTTGTACGTCTCACACAAGTGACCGTTGTCTGCACGCCAGGTTCCTATACCCCATGTGTCATGCATATACTTGTTTTGAGCTGATTATGCAGGTACTACACTTGCTCATTCTGCAAGATGTTTTCTTTTCCTTTTTCATATATGAGCAAAGCTCAAATTTCTAGATAATTAAATTGATTTCAGCCTTTGCTTCGAAGAAGTTACAGCCAATTAGGAGAAATTGTGGTATGTAGGTTATGTGCCTGTCTTATGTCGTCCTACTGATATGTCTGTCTTATGTCACTTTAATTTAAAATACTAAAATCTTTAATACTGATGCATGTAGCTAATTATATACCGTATGCAAATAAATATTCTTTTGTATGGTCTAAATATGCTTATATGATTTCCTATCCATGTAAAAAAATGCTTGAAATTTACATGTATTGTGATTTCATTTTTTAATAGATTATTGTCATTTACTACTTAGCTTAAGTTGGCCCCCTCAATTATAAATCCTGGCTTCGCCACTATCTAGCACTATAGTTGGCCAAATGGGCCGCCCGGTACGGCATGGCCCAAGCCCGGTTGTGCCTGGGCCGAGGTTAGTTAGGCCGGCGTGGCCTGACCGACACGCCGAGCCGTGTCGTGCCACCTCACGGGTTGCATACACGGCCCAGGCATGGCCCAATACGACTCGGGCCGTGACGAGCCAGCCCGAAGGCACGATAGCCCATCGTGCTTCTTCACAGAATAACTATTTTTCATCCTCAACTCTATGGGCTGTGTTCATATGGCTGGAAAATAAGTCTATTTTGTATTCCCCTTCTCTTTGGGCCTTGCCTTATATTGTTATTTAAGTCTATTTTGCATCCCTATACTATTTTTCTTCGATCGTGCCACCATTGCCAACCATGCCAAGACGGCTGCTCTAGCCCTCCATGGCTCCATATATAGTAACTCAGACAATAACGCACTCCTCCACCCACCGTCTCCGGCTCCACTAGCGCTACCGTGCCTCCAGCGCACTCCATGCTGATGACACCAACAAAACTTCTGATGACATTGACAAAACTTCCCTCAAAACAGGACTAGCCCTACACACAGGAAAATCCGAGTAAAAACTAGAGACTCGACTCAGCTATACTGCCCGTAGCAGAGGAGAAAAAGGGGGGGGGGGGGGGGGTGGTTAGAGAAGGGGATTTTACTGCATTGCTTGTGGTCTCCTCTCGCACTCTCCAGAAGCCCCTCCTTACTTGGCGTGGTTGACAACTCAATGTCACCTAGCTTGGCTGCTAACAATTTTGATCTTTTTACTTTGAGTGGAACGGATTATGATAAACACTTTGCCCAAGTTCTGCAATCATGGGAGGTAGGGTTTTAACGTGGTGAAATTCACAAGGGAGCTAGGTATGCCAGTTTAATTGAGGCATCAGATGAATTAATAAAATTATGCCAGTTTTTTAGAGAGCTATTTATAATGATTAACGATGATATTTTTTTTATATTTTTCCTAGAATTTTGACACACATATTAATTATGAAAATTCAACTATGCCATGTTAATTCATATTTATGTATGGAAAACCAAAAACAAGCCAAATAAATCAAAAGACAGAGGGACACTGTCACGCCCCGAACTAATCCCGACCGGAACTAGCCCGTGACGCTCCAAATTAACCTGTTGATCGATACCAGTCCCAGGAAACAGTGCTGGTATCATAGGGAGACAGAATATCACAGCAACAGCGGTCTCTTTATTATAGAGTAGAGATACAGTCATGTTGGGCTGCGGACAGATCCCGAGCTCACAACTGCATTACAAAAGGGAAACGGAAGCAGGACTTGGACCAAACAACACAAGCGCGACTTGGGAACTAGGCCGAAACCCTAAAACTCATCGTAGCCGGCTTGCTCCTGAAAGAACTCCTCATCAGCAGGATCCGCTTCATCTTCTTCAGCAACTGGGGGGGAATTATTTATATAGAGCAAGGGTGAGTACGGGAGTACTCAGCAAGCCAAGGGAAATAAGTGTTTATTGCAGGCTTCAAGGAAAGGCTGTTGTTTTTGCAGTTGATTTTTATTTGAACTCTTTTCTAAAAACAACTAAGTGAGTGCTTCTCAAACGACACGGTTGAGACAGTGCGTCTCGTCCGGTCGGAGTATGTGCAATGTATCAGTCTTTAAAATTGAAAACAAGGTTGGCACCCGGCCAACGGCTTTTCAAACGGCCACCCGGGCCAACAACTTTCAAACGGCCACCCGGGCCTAGCTGATCCCATCAGCTGCAGATTTTTCAAACAGCGAACCCCTTTCCACAACAGCAATTTCACAAGCAGTAGTCAAACAAAACTACGCTAGGAATCACCTCACATCCGCCCATGACCGTGGGCACGGCTGTTCGAACAGTTTGTTAACCTCTGCAGAGGGGGTACACTTTACCCACACGACATTACTAACCCGGATCACCCAGCCCGTGGGGATCAGCCACGTCGGGAGACCTCCAAGCATTCATGACAAGGCATTTCCAAAGCCAACACAGGTTTACCATATGCCGACGAGAGGGGTCCTAGACCAATAACAGGTTAGGTCCCAGACCATACTGTGCCAGGAAGCCCAGGGGTCCTCCCCGACACCACCCCGGCGAATCCACATGTCTCTCGGCATCAAGGCTCCCCTGATAAGCTAGTTACTCAGCCAGGGGTGTCCCATTCCACCCATGTGGTTGTACTTGTCTTATGTTCGGATGAAATTTCAAGGAAACGGTCCTTAAGTGCAAGAGCGGAGAACCGTACCCCCGGTACGTTCCCCGGTCCGCGGTTTTGGAAATTCATTTAGTTTGCAAGCACCGACCCAGGTGTCGGGTTTTCCAAGTCTTTTGTAAAACTTCAGTTTTACCCAAGTTGTTACTCAGATTTTAAGTTTGAAGGCGTCCGTCGATACTCGCGCAGGGTGCACGAATATCGAGACGCAACTAGATGGTTACAAGGGGACATGGTATAGCGATTAACAATGGAAGGATCAAATGCAGCAAGTTAGGTAGGTCCGCCAATCTGCCTTGCAGACGGGACAACAGATTAAGTGTGATCCTATCAATGCATAATATTTTTCAAGCAACATAATTAAATTTCAAATATAGGCTCAAGATGTTCAAAGGTGGCTTGCCTTGCTCGAGATCTGGAGCTTGATCCTCGAAATCCTCGCGCTGCGGATCTTCGGACTCCGAAACTATACGCGAAACGGGACAACTCAACAAACAGCGAAAATAAAGCCCTATTAATGACCTCTAAGCGTGCCATTAGATAGATCTCGAGATTTTGAGGAATTTTGGAAGTTGAACGGAGTCAAACGGATTTACGGTTGGGAAGATATTGAATTTCTAAGATTATTGGATTTTTGGTCTAAAGGAAAAGGATTAAATTAAATCCTTTTTGAAAAAGAAAAGAAAAGAAAAGAGGGAGGGAAAATAGACTTTTCCTCGGGCGGCTAGGGCGCGGCCCGAGAGAGATGGGGCGGTCCGGCCGAGCTAAATGGGCCGGCCGGCCCAAGGCGGCCCAAGCGCGCGCGCGGGAGGGGAGGAGAGAGAGGGCCGATGGACCGGGCTCACCACGCGTGGTCCCGGGTGGGACCCGCTTGTCAGCGGCTCGGCGCACCGTGCGGAGGGAGCACGCGGTGCGGCGCTAGGGTCTGGGAGGGACGCGGTGCATGCGCGCGGTTCGCGGTGGACGCGGATGCGGCGGGCCCACGCGCAGCCTCTCGGCTCGCTGTGGACCGCGCGCACGGGGAGGGGCTGACCGGGATCGGCCCGATCCGATCTCGGCCGAGCTGGCGCCGACGTGGCGCCTACGTGGCTGCCACGCGGGCCGGTGGGAGGTAGACGATGACGCCGGCCGGAACGGACGGCGGACGACAGCGGCGAGCAGCGGAGCGAACCACGGCGATACAGGCGAAAGCGAGTACACCGGGTGGTTGCTCAGGACAAGGGGAGACGAGCCAACGGCTTGGATTCACCGGAGGGAGTCCGTCGGCGGCGGATTGCGGTGGCGGCAACCGGCGGAGAGAAAAGGGGAAAACGGCGACGAGGTCACGAGGGGCCAATACCCGGCGGCGAGAGCATCTACGCGGCCACGGGAATCCGATGCTAGCGTCGGATTGGGCGGAGCTACGCCGAGCGAGGCCGGCGACGAGCGGCGCTTCCGAGCTCGGGCGGCGACGGCGGCGAGCACCCGGCGAGCGGCGGCAACGGCCGGGGCGGCACCGGCTAGCTACGGGGAGGCTACTCGTGCTACTACGGAAAACTAAGGGGGAGAGGTGGAGCGAGGAGGAAGAACGGAGGGAGCACTACCGAGATGAGGAGGGGCGCTGTGACGAGAGGCCGACGGCGCGGGAGTAATCTCTCCGGCCTCGGGCCGGGGAAGAGGAAGAAGAGGGCGCGCCCGGAGTCCCCTTCCGCGTCCTTGCTCGTGCCGGCTCCTCCGACACGCGCAACGACGAACGGCGACGGCGAACAGAGCACGGGAGGCGGCGGCAATGGCGTGGAGGCGAATGGGAGAGGAAGGGAAAGGGGGGAAGCTGGGTTTTAAGGGCGGCAATATCGGTTTGGGAACCGACCTAAGGCGGTCAAAGGAGAGGGCTAGCGCTCGGCGGTCGCGGCCAAAGCGGCGACAGGGAGGAGGGAGGAGGATGACGCCGGCGGGAGGAAAAAGGGGAAAAGAGGGAGAGAAAAGGGGGGCTTGCCCCTTGCCTCTTTGGGAAAAGGAAGAGGGGGGCGGGGGCGTCGCGGCAGAGGGAGGAGGGCGCTCTGCCTCCGCCCCTTGGAGGCTAGCGCGCGGAGTGGCGGGGGCCGGGCGATGACGACGGCGATGACGGCGGGGCGGTGTGGAGCGGAGCAGCGACACGAGCGACAGGCGCTGACGACGGCGGCGACCAGGCGGTCGGCCACCGCGGCACGCGCGCGCGGGAAGCAACGGGCGGCGCGGCGGTTTGAGCGGCGCGGCTCGGGCACGCGCGCTGGCTAGCGGGGCCGGGTGGCTGCGCGGCAGGGCAGCGGAGCCAGGCGGCACAGACGGCGCAGGCGCGGCAAGGGCGGCGACCATGCGGGCGTGCGCACGCGAACACGGCGCGCGGGAAGCGGCAGCGAGGGAGCGGAGAGGGAGGACTCGGCTCGGCGCGGGCGGCTCACGCGCACGCGCGCGGGCAGAGCGGAGGGGGAGGGAGGAGAGAGAGAGAGAGAGAACGCCGGGAGGGAGGGGGAGATGGGCCGAGAGGGATTCGGCCCATCGACCCCGGGGGAGGCAAAATAGACTTTTGCGGAGGGATTTGATTTGGAAGGATTTGGATTCGGAATTGGACTCGACGATAGATCGGGGATTGAGATCTGAGATGGCACGGACACTAGACAACAAGCAAAGAAACAAATTTCGCAATTAGGGTTTTTAAGAGATAATTTTCCCGCTAGGCGCCACGACGGAGCGGGCGCTACAGACACCCATTTTATTGCCCATAATTCGAACTTTAAGTTTTAAAAATTTTGGGTCTATTACAAAAGTAGAGTGGTGGTAAGATAAATTACAAATTATTAATAATAAAGTTGAAATATACAATGGTACATGCAAAGTTACATTATTGATACCAACCATGCAAATGCGCGGGCACTAAAGAATACATCGTAGAACAAACAACTTGATATGTCGACGCACACACATCGTCGACTCCAACTTGGAAAAAAAACTTAAACAAACAAATGACCATAACACAACTTCTATCAAATATCTTCTAACTTGAAGGGGTAGGATTTGAAATCTCCTGGGTGTTAGCCCCAGCATTTGGGCCGGCCTCATCTTGTGGTGAAGGTTGTATTTGCTTGCATATGAAGAGCAAACCCCCAACAAAGATATGTACGGGGAGGAGCAGTAGGAAGACATTCTTCGACGTCTCCCAGTCCAGAACGCTGCCTGCCGCATAGGCTACCATAAGAGCGAGCATGTCTAGCAGCATGACCGTGTGCATCGACCAAAAAACCTTTCCGCCGCTCCTCTCAGGCAACACCATCCTTTGGAGCAGCAACACAATGACGGTGATGGAAGCCATGAAGTAAGTGGAGCTGCTATAGAAGAAAATGTTGTACCGCTTCTTGTCGATATCATAGAGGACCGGATTGCCGGCGGAGTGTCCATCATCGTTGTCCTTCCACAGGCCGCCAGGGGGTTTCAGGCCCGTCAGGTAGGTGGCGGTTGCTGCTAATATCCCTACCAGCATCAAGTACTTGAGCATGTCTTTTTGCATCGCAAACGTTGTTAAGGAGGACTTTTTGGGGCTCGGTGGTTGTTGTTGTTGTGCTGGTTGTCGTTTGTTCTTCTCCATCTTCTTCTTATGAAGTTTGTTGAAATGGTTGATGGCTAGAAAGACTACACCTACAAAAGCCACAAGAACCAATACCAATACAATGATGAAGGTACGTAAATACATGGAGCTTCCAGTAGCGTAGGCACCCATGACCCCGAACATGCCTGCTACCATGCAGATAATGAGGGCATAGCTCCGGATGCCTGGCCGATACAAATTCTTGTTCATAAGAAGGACGATCAGAGCCACGGATGCCATGAAGCTTGCTGCATTGCAGTAGAAGAATGCCCTGTAGCGGCTAGGGTACTTATCTATTATTTCTTAATTGTATTTCTATATGGACTCTATACTCTACTTCTAATATTCCTTATTTTTAATTCCGAATTTCTATTATTTCTTAATTATATTTCTATATGGACTCTAGTCTCCTTTTCTAATATTCCTTATTTTTTTAATTCCGAATTTCAACTATTTGTAAATTGTATTTCTATATTGACTCTATTTTTCTTTTTTTCTGATTAATATGAGAATTTCTAAGCCGTGAGAACGAACGTGGAGGCTCCTTTTTCTATTCCTTTAATAATATAATATCTATATAAGTTTTACTTACACTATGTTGCAGTCGTATAACTGAAAGGATACATAATAAAATATGAATGGAACTTATAAGACTTCATGAACTTACGCTACGTTTCACCAAGTTTCATTTAGATTATGAACTTACATGGAAATTTATATAGGCTTGACAATGTATCACAGTGAAAAAATGGGGTGCAAAACAACATAGAGTGTATCCTATCTGGTACAAAGTAAATCATGACTCAGGGCAGGCAGGGTTCACTTTTTTTTTTAGTGTTACATTATGACCCCGGCAGTATTATATTATTCGCCGAATTTGTCCAAATTACAATCAAATCTTACTGTTTTAAATTTATATTCTTGAAAACCGTTTGAAATTTCATTCGGAATCATTTTTTTCTTCCCGCCTCGAAACCAAAATTTGGAGACCAAAATTAGGCGAGAATCCCGCGGAAAGTCTCGCTTCCGCTCTCTACCACTCGCAACAAACTCGCGCAACTCACGAATCGCAAAGGAATCCCAAAAAGAAAAAAAAAAAACCTCACGCATCGCAAATCGCTCCTCCCCCATGGGCGACGCAGGCGGGCCCCTTCCCGGCGAGCGCCGCCTCAGCCCCGCCGACCCCGAGGAGCCCTCGCCGCCGGCCTCATCGTCGGATGGGACTGGGAGCGGCGGCGGCGGCGGCGAAAACTCCGTGGAGGAGGGCGACGGGGAAGGGCCCGGGTCCGGGTCCGGTACACCCACGGCGAAGCGGCAGCTCTTCGACGCTGACGGCTCCGCGTCGAGGCCCACCCGCCGCCGCCGCATCGCCTCCGACGACGAGGTGCGTGCTTCGCCTCGCTTTGCTTTCTCCACGTTTGGGTCTGCGGTTTCCGCTTCCAGATATAGATCGAGAAGTGGTATGTTCGTTCGTTCAAGCCCTAGAAATTTGGTTGGGCTGGATCTCAGCTTGTGGTTTCTTACAATGTTAAATGAATCGTTAGAGATGCGCCAACCTATTGATTGATGAGATGTGCAAAAAGAATCGATTGCGGCTAAATTTCATAGGGCTATACATGCCCCCCCCCCCCACACACACACACACACACACACTTGCTTTAGTTTTATTGATGCCATTTGCACGGTATGGGTGGTTTTAGCTGTTCTGTGGTTATGCAAGCTCTTGCAGTTGCAGAATGTTATCCTTTGATGTGCACCAAGTAGATTTATGAGATCCGCAGAGTCAATTGCAGCCAAATCCATATGATTATACATGGTCCCATTTCCTTAATTTTATTGATGCCAATTGCACAGTTTAGGTGGTTCAGCTGTACTGTAGTTATAGAAGCTCTTGCGGTTGCAGAATGTTGAATCGTTTGATATGCGCCAAGTAGATTTATGAGACACGCATAATCAATTGCGGCCAAATTCATAGGATTACCAATTGATGCCATTTGCACAGTTTAGGTGGTTCAGCTGTTCTGTAGTTATAGAAGCTCTTGCAGTTGCAGAGACGCCTGTTGCTACTGCGAGTAAGCTCCAATGAGCTGTTAACTGCAAGCTAGTGCACCGTAGCCAGTAATGGCTGTCTCCATGCGTGAATTCTGTTCGCTCCAGGAGCGTATCCATCTCAGAACTCTAGTCGCAGTGGAGGGGAAGTTGTGGCGCTGTCCTTCCGTTCTTGTTCCTCTTCCAGCTCAACAGCGGGGACGGGCATGGGGAGGTGGACTAGGCCGAGCAGCCATGCGCATCAATGGCAAGGAGGTGGAGAGGTGGATGTGGCGGAGGCGGTGGCCGGGGTGGCACCGAGAGAGGAACCAGTAACCACAGCTACTGGAAGAAGCTACTATATCCATGAGGCCAAACAACAAAAGATCAAAGAATTTCTCTGAGAAAGAAGACAATTTGTTGGTGTTGGCTTGGCTGAATACAATTAGGGAACGAGCAAACCAGTGATTCTTACCGGGCGAGGATTCATCGGTACTTCCATGATAACAAGAACTTTCCATCAGTGCATAATCAAAATTTTCTAGCCAACAGTTGGAAAACTATTCAAGTACAGTTTAATAGATTTTGCAGTTATTACGACTTATGAATGGATTTTACTATAGAATGCAAAGCGGGACGATAGAGAAAAAAAATGTGTTCTTGTAGCTTTATTTGTTACGTGCAAGTTTAATAAAACATTATTCTTTGTGCAGATTACTCAGGCTTTTACAGGTGAAACTACAAGTGAAAACACTTCCTCTACGAATGAAAGTAATCCTTTCATTGCAGTATTGGATAGTATGTGGTCTAAGAAGAGAGAGCTTGATGCTATAAAGGAGGCCGGGAAAGATGAGCGCCATGAAAAGTTATTGTCATTACAAAAAGAGAGATTGGCACTAGAAAGACAGAAGTTAGAATACGAGAGGAATTTATTGGAATTCAAGAGAAACCAGCGGGATGAGAGAATTATGAACATGGACCTTAGTGATATGACTGGGCAACTAAGAGAATACTACTTGAGGTTGCAGGGTGAGATCATGGCTCGACGATCAGGTTGAGCTGCACTACTTGTTGTGTTGATGGCCTGCTTATCGTATGAACTATCTGTCGTATGAGCTACTTGCTGTGTGAACTATTTGTTATATGACCTATTTATTGCATGAACTCCTGTGATGCATGGACATATTTGTGATGTATGAACTAAGCCTGAGTGCAAATTTTCTACTTCTAACGCATGCTTTCTACCATTTTGGAAAAACCTCTGTTGTTCAGTTGCAAGTAATCTAGCACTATCATAATTCGTTATATAATTATTGGATCGCATGTATTCATTTCCGAAAAGTTCAATAACTTCTACAAACATTTTAAGATTCTAGTGATATCTTCATCAATATGAAGATATTCATTTGTACCAATTGCAGATTCTGAATCAGATCGAAAAACCTGCGATAAGATCAAGGATTTTAGAATTCATCGATTGCGACGGATGGGAATGTGTGGCCATTAAATCACTCTAGCTGTTCTCAGGGGAGCACCCATGCCACCAGAGTGGAATGAAACAATCATAGTGTTGATCCCTAAAGTTCCGAAGCCGGAGAATATCAAGGACTTAAGACCAATAAGTCTATGCAATGTGTTGTATAAAATTGTATCGAAGGTGCTGGCTAACCGGCTAAAGACGATCCTGCCAGAGGTGATCTCTCCAACCCAAAGTGCATTTGTTCCAGGGAGACTTATTTCAGACAATATTTTGGTAGCATATGAGATGACTCACTACATGAGAAGTAAAAAGAGGGGAAAGATGGGCTACGCAGCAATCAAATTAGATATGAGTAAAGCATATGACCGGGTTGAGTGGAGCTTTCTGCGGGATATGATGCTGTGGCTGGGCTTCAATGCGGAATGGATAAACCTAGTCATGCACTGTGTTACTTCGGTGTCGTATAAAATTAAGGTGAATGGTGATTTGTCGGAGGTTTTCTCTCCCGGTAGGATTCTCTGCTTATCTGTTCTTGTTATGTGCTGAAGGATTCTCTGCTCTGTTGAGGAAAACAGAGGAGGAAGGAAGGCTGCAAGGTATAAAAGTTTGCCACAATGCTACAAGTGTTTCTCACCTGCTGTTTGCCGACGACTCTCTCATCCCGTGTCGCGCAAACAGAGGGGATGCACAGAATCTGCAAAATATTTTAACTTTGTATGAGGAGTTTTCGGGGCAAATGCTAAACAAGGAGAAGTTCGCGATCATGTTTAGTTCAAACACAGGAAGTGAGAAGAGAAGGGAAGTTATGCAGACTTTACAAATAAATAAGCAAACAATGAATGAGAGATATCTTGGTCTCCCGGTGTTTGTGGGAAGAGATAAAACGAAGGTGTTTGCATATCTGAAGGATAGAATCTGGAAAAGGATTCAAGGGTGGAAGGAGAAGATGTTATCAAGAGCAGGGAAGGAAATACTGATTAAAGCCGTTGCGCAGGCTATCCCAACTTTTGCTATGGCCTGCTTTGATATCACAAAAAGTATTGCTGATCAAATTAGTTCAATGATAGGAAAATTCCGGTGGAACAATCAGGAGAAGGAGAACAAGATGCACTGGCTAAGTTGGGAGAAGCTAACGAAACCAAAAGGAGAGGGATGACTTGGTTTTAGAGATATAAATGTTTTTAATATGGCTATGCTAGCAAAGCAATGTTGGCGGCTGCTTCAGGAGCCTGATTCTCTGTGTGCTCAGATTCCGAAGGCCAAGTACTATCCATCTGGATCAATTCTGCAAGCTAAACCAAGATCGGGCATGTCATATACATGGAGCAGCATACTAAAAGGGCTGCAGACTCTGAAGACTGTCATGATTTGGCGAGTGGGCAATGGCAATTCCATCGGCATTTGGGATGATCCCTGGATCCCTAGAGACTGGACGAGGAAAACTGTTTCAAATAAGGGCACGAACCTGCTAACAAGAGTAAATGAATTGATAGATCCTTATACGGGCGATTGGGATGAGATGCTGGTTAGGCAAACTTTCTGTGAAGAAAATGTCAAGGCCATTTTGTCAATTCCGGTTCAAGTGGACAGGGATGATGCAGTGGGGTGGCATTATGATAAAAGGGGCCTCTTTTTTCTGTGAAATCTGCCTACAAAGTGCAGAAAGAAATGGAGAGAAGAAACAGTAGAAGGACACCTGCATCTTCGTCGCGGGGTGCACAAAGTGATCAAGTATGGAAAAGACTTTGGAAGCTTAACTGTCCGAACAAGATGAAACACTTCATGTGGCGATTGGGGCATGACGCAATTGCCCTACGGATGACTCTCAAGAGAAGGGGAATGGATATTGATACCAAATGTTTGATCAGTAACCGGATGGATGAAGACGGGAGCCATTTCTTTTTTAAATGCAAAGAGGTCAAACACATATGGGGAGACCTTAACCTTGAAGAAGTAAGATGCAAGTTAGCAGTGGTGCAGTCAGCTTTGGCAGTTTTACAGGCTATACTGGAGCTGGAAGAAAAACAAAGGATACATGCCATTGTTCTGCTGTACTCATGTTGGAATGAGAGAAACGGACGCAGGGAGGGTGAAGGAAGAAGGGGAGCTAGTATCCTGGCTTTCTCCGTACAGAAACAAGCAGATGAATTCAAGGATTTGGCGCCTCAATGGGGGAGTGGTCAAGCAGATAGATCAAATAGAAAATGGGCTAGACCTACAGGAAATGTCCTGAAAATTAATGTGGATGGAGCCTTCAAGCCACAGGAACAAAAGGGAGGTTGGGGTTTTGTGATCAGGGATTCTGAAGCGCAAGTAATACAGGCAGGAGCAGGTTTTTCGTCACGGCTCCAGGATGCCTTTCACGCGGAAGTGCTAGCGGGAGTTAAGGGGCTAAAAGCTGCTGCTAGTTTGGGCATGGCTCACATTCATTTGGAGTCTGATTTATGATGCTTATTCAGGCCCTGAAGGGAGTAGATCTTCAGTTGGCGCCGTTGGGGACTCTGCTGTTTGAAGTGAAGAACATCATCGCCTCGTCTTTTCGTACTTGCAAGTTTAGTTTTTTGCCCGCGTGATTGTAATTGTTGAAATTATAGGCACATAATGATTTAATTTATTTCATAAATAAATCATGACATTACAGATGTAAACTAAATTGAACACACCATTAGATCTACACATGTAAACTAAGCAGTAAAACATGAACATATCAAATATGCGCAACATGTCGAACAAGTACCGAGATAGCGGAAAGACCGGTTGCTCGGTAGGAACTACTCGCGGTTGCGAGCGTCGACGAAGGCGCGAAGCACACGAGCGGAGAGGAAGGCGAGCCGTCGCGGACGAACAGGGAGCAGTCGCGCGAAGCGCTTCCCAAAAACCTTATTGCCGCCTTCTCCCGGTGCAGGACGTCGAAGGCAGAGGTTCCGGAGACCTGCTCTCCCGATCGCCGGTGCACGCCGGCGAGCGGGATGGAGTAGTCTACGAGCGACGGTGTAGTACAGAGTAGGAGGCAAACCCTAGATTGATTTCGCGTGTGTTGCGTGAAGGTGGCTGCTCGGTTTATATAGAGATAGGTCGCCTGATCAGGGCGCCCGCGTAAACCGAACCGGATAAGTCGCGCGTAACCTATCCGGACTCCACGCCGTTTGCACGCACCGGATTTTTCGGAGTGTTTCCAAAATAAAACAAATCCGAATTTCCTGCAGCAAAACAAAGCTGCAAAAGGAGGCTGCATCTGCGCAAGGGTGATGAGCCAATTTTGTGGACCATTCGACGCGTACGTCATGCACGCGCGCCGCCTGCCCTGCCAGGTCAGGCCAGGCGAGCGAGCGCGCACGTGTGTTTCCCCTCTTCTCTCCACCACACATGCTTCAAGTGGCTAGGAGGGCATCCTCCCTTTTAAGGAGGTCCCCCTCTCCTAGAATAAACAAGGTAGTACTAAACTCCACATGCATGCCATCCCATGAGGTGGGCTTTTGTGATTTCCCAAAGAATTAATCTTCGAATGGGCCTTAGCCCATCTATTAATTCCAACAATCCCCCACCAAATCTCAAAATCCCACTGAGATTTGCCTTTTCCAATGTACTGTTTATATACCAGCGGTTCGATGGAGACCGATTAAGGTTGAACATCCACCTAGAACTCCAAGCTACACTTACTCACAACTTGAACAATGGACTACGCCTTGAATTGCAAGTCTTGTGCAAGCAAGTTTCACTCAGAGTCTTATCTGGTACTAGACCGTCTGTAGACTACCCCTCGGGTGGAGCATATAAGTCATACTCCTAGGTCTTTAGTAAGCTTCCTAGAAGATTCACCCAAAATCTCCATAGACTGCGACCAACAATCAAGCTTACAAAGGTGAGTTCTTTCAAGAATACTCTGCAGGACAGCATCTTCGCTAATTAAAGCCAATATAACTCATTAAGGCATAGCTAACCTGCCTTGCAGCTCACGAGAGTACATGCATCTTCACTTAGAGAGGGTATAGATTGGTACTCTCCTCTAGTTTACTAATGGTTTGTTCTTCCCAGGTTCTAATTCACGGGATCTCCGATCACATATACTGGGTTACCACCATAGTATAACTCACATGGGTCTTAAACCCATCTCCTTCGATGCATTGTCTATCACATTTCGTGATAGTCCCTTCGTGAAGGGATCTGCCAGGTTTCTAGCTGTTTGGATGTAATCCAACGTTATAACTCTGGAGTTTTCTCAATTTCCTGACAGTCTTTAATCGTCTTTTCACATGTCTAGACGATTTTATATTATCCTTAGAACTATTCACTTTGACAATTACCGTTTGATTGTCACAGTTCATAAGGATAGCCAGCACCGGTTTTTCAACAATAGGCAGATCCATTAATAGATCACGCAGCCATTCTGCCTCATCAGTAGCAGTATCCAATGCCGTCAGTTCTGCTTCCATGGTTGACCTCGTCAAAATGGTCTGTTTGCAAGACCTCCACGAAACAGCACCACCACCCAGTGTAAAGACATATCCACTAGTGGCTTTGATCTCATCCACATCAGAGATCCAGTTAGAATCACTATAACCCTCCAATACCGCAGGATACCCAGTATAGTGAAGCCCCAATTCTATAGTACCTTTCAGATAGCGCATTACTCGCTCAAGCGCACGCCAATGATCATCTCCCGGATTAGAGGTAAATCGGCTCAACTTGCTCACAGCAAAGGAGATATCAGGCCTAGTTGCACTAGCCAGGTACATCAGCGAGCCAATGATTTGGGAGTATTCCAGTTGATTCCTAGCAATTCTCTTGTTCTTGCGAAGCAACAAGCTAGGATCATAAGGTGTTGGAGAAGGCTTACTATCAATGTAGCCAAAGCGATTCAACATCTTCTCCACATAATGGGACTGCAAGAGTGTAATCCCATTTTCACCTCTAATTAGCTTAATGTTTAAGATAACATCAGCTACTCCCAAATCCTTCATATCAAAATTTTGAGACAAGAATGATTTAACCTCATTTATCACCTCAAGGTTTGTCCCAAATATCAGTATGTCATCAACATACAAGCACAGAATAACACCCTCACCCCCACCATGGCGATAGTACACACATTTATCTGCCTCATTGACTGCAAAGCCTGCAGATGTCAATGTTTTGTCAAATTTCTCATGCCATTGCTTAGGAGCTTGTTTCAGACCATACAAAGACTTCAACAATTTGCACACTTTGCCTTCTTGACCTTCAACTACAAACCCATCAGGTTGATCCATATAGATCTCCTCATCCAGCTCTCCATTAAGAAAAGCTGTCTTAATGTCCATTTGATGAACGAGAAGACCATGTGAGGCTGCTAGGGAAAGTAGCACATGAATTGTGGTCAATCTAGCAACAGGTGAGTAAGTGTCAAAGAAATCTCCGTCTTCTTTCTGAGTATAGCCTTTAGCAACAAGCCGAGCCTTGTACTTTTCAATAGTATCGTCAGGCCTAAGCTTCTTCTTGAACACCCATTTGCACCCCACAGGTTTACACCCATAGGGTCGCTCTGTCACCTCCCAAGTACCATTAGCGATAATGGAATCCATTTCATTACGGACAGCCTTCTTCCAGTAGTCTGCATCAGGAGATGCATATGCTTCTGAAATTGACTTAGGAGTGTCATCCACGAGGTACACAGTGAAATCATCACCAAAGGACTTAGCCGTCCTTTGTCTCTTACTCCTTCGAGGAGCTTCACTGACATCCTCCTCAGTGACATGTTCATGTGTATGTTCAGTTTGTTCTGGTGGTGTGATTGAACTGGGAATTACTTCAGAGGGTTGGCTCGAACTACTATGTGTATCCTTCATTGGGAAAAAGCTCTTAAAGAAGGTAGCATCACGAGACTCTATAATTGTACCAACATGCATGTCAGGTACCTCAGATTTAAGTATTAAAAATCTATAGGCAGTGATGTAATGAGCATACCCTAGAAAGACACAGTCCACAGTCTTATGTCCCAGTTTGCGCTTCTTCGTTATTGGTACATTGACTTTCGCCAAGCACCCCCATGTGCGCAAATAAGAAAGTGATGGTTTTCTCCCAATCCATATCTCATATGGTGTTTTGTCCTTATTTCTGTTAGGAACTCTGTTTAACACATGATTCGAGGTCAACAATGACTCCCCCCACCATGCCTTAGGTAGTCCCGCGGTGTCCAATATGGCATTCACCAAGTCAGTCAGTGTGCGGTTCTTCCTTTCAGCAATCCCATTAGACTCGGGAGAATAGGGAGGCGTCCTCTCATGTATGATGCCATGTTCCTCACAGAATAAGTCAAACTCGTTTGAGAAAAACTCTCCACCACGATCAGACCTAAGCCTTTTTATCTTTCTGTCAAGTTGATTTTCAACTTCTGCTATCTAAATTTTAAAATAATCTAGAGCCTCGTCTTTCGTTTTCAACAAGTACACATAGCAAAATCTAGTAGCATCATCAATTAACGTCATGAAATATCGTTTTCCACCCTTCGTCAACACCCCATTTATTTCACAAAGATCTGAATGTAGGAGTTCTAGTGGTGCCAAGTTTCTCTCCTCGACAGCCTTGTGAGGCTTGCGAGGTTGCTTTGATTGCACACAACTATGGCACTTAGAACCTTTGACAATAGAAAACTTAGGAATTAAACACATGCTGGAAAGCCGAGACATCAAGCCAAAATTAATATGACATAAACATGAGTGCCAAACATTAGCCTCATCATCCACACTGCCACAAATATGGTTCACAGACTTATTGCATAAATCAGAAAGGGAAAAGCGGAACATGCCTCCGCACTCATAACCTTTACCAATAAAATATCCATGTTTAGACACGACTACTTTATTAGACTCAAAAACCAACTTAAATCCGTCTCTAGTCAGACGAGAGCCACTAACAAGATTCCTGTCGATTGAAGGGACATGATGCACGTTCTTCAGCTGCACGATCTTTTCCGAAGTAAACTTCAGATCTACCGTGCCAACACCATGAAAAGAAGCATGTGACCCATTCCCCATTAGGACGGTGGAACCCCGTGCGACCTGATAAGAAGAAAACAATGAGATGCCAGCACAAACATGTACATTGGCCCCAGTATCAACCCACCAATTAGTAGACTGATTAACTGAAAAAATAGTAGGTAAATTACCATACACGCTTCTATCTCCAGTGTTGCCAATAGTCACATTAGCAGACTTAGAAGTCTGCCCTACAGGTGCCTTCATCCCCTTGCGCTGTGGACACTTCCTAGCCAGATGACCAGGTTGCCTACACACAAAGCAAGTTCTCTCATCCTGGTTAGGATTGTTGTTGTTCTTCTTCTGCTTCTTGAAGTTGGTGGTCTGTTGAGCTTTGTATTTCCCCTTGCTCTTGTTCTGGGCCTGTGCAAAATATTGGCACTGGACTGCCCACCATCGCCCTTAGACGCGGCGTGTTTTTCCCGAGCTTTCTCCTCAACATCAAGAGACGCTATCAACCCCTCAACGGAGTATTCCTGTCTCTTGTGTTTGAGTGCAGTACTAAAACTTCTCCATGATGGAGGTAGTTTCGCAATAATACACCCGGCTACAAATTTATCGGGTAAGACACACTTAAGGAGTTCGAGTTCCTTAGCCATGGTTTGTATCTCATGAGCCTGTTCGACTACAGAACGGTTGTCAGCCATCTTGTAGTCATGAAACTGCTCCATGATATACAGATCATTGCTAGCATCAGTACAACCGAATTTAGTATTCAATGCATTCCACAACTCCTTAGCGTCGGTCATATGCATATACACCTCGACCAGACGATCGCCAAGAACGCTAAGAATACATTCCACAAAGAGAGTAGTGGCTTACTCGAATTGCTTCTGCTGATCAGTAGTAAGAATTCCTTCAGGTTTGCCAGTATTCACCCAGAAGCATTTCATAGCCGTCAGCCACAGAGTGACCCTGATCTGCCATCTCTTAAACTACACACCGGTGAATTTATCCAGCCTCAGTGCATCGGCAAAACCAGCCATAGTAAAATCACAGCGCCTATAATAAGGTTTTTGGATTGTTGAAATTATAAGCACATAATGATTTAATTTATTCCATAAATAAATCATGACATTGCAGATGTAAACTATATTAAACGCACCATTAGATCTACACATGTAAACTAAGCAGTAAAACATGAACAGATCAAATATGCGCAACATGTCGAACACGTACCGAGGTGGTAGAAAGACCGGTTGCTCAGCATGAACTACTTGCGGTTGCGAGCGTCGACGAAGGCGTGAAGCACGCGAGCGGAGAGGAAGGCGAGCCGTCGCGGACGAATAGGGAGCAGTCGCGCGAAGCGCTTCCTAAAAACCTTATTGCCGCCTTCTCCCGGTGCAGGACGTCGAAGGCAGAGGTTCCAGAGACCTGCTCTCCCGATCACTGGTGCACGCCGGCGAGCGGGATGGAGTAGTCTACGAGCGACGGCGCAGTACAGAGTAGGAGGCAAACCCTAGATTGATTTCGCGTGTGTTGCGTGAAGGTGGCGGCTCGGTTTATATAGAGATAGGTCGCCTGATTAGGGCGCCCGCGTAAACCGAACCGGATAAGTCGGGCGTAACCTATCCGGACTTCACGCCGTTTGCACGCACCGGATTTTTCGGAGTGTTTCCAAAACAAAACAAATCCGAATTTCCTGCAGCAAACCAAAACTGCAAAAGGAGGCTGCAACTGCGCAAGGGTGAGGAGCCAATTTTGCGGACCATTCGACGCGTATGTCGTGCACGCGCGCCGCCTGCCAGGCGAGGCGAGCGAGCGCGCGCGTGTTTCCCCTCTTCTCTCCACCACACATGCTTTAAGTGGCTAGGAGAGCATCTTCTCTTTTAAGGAGGTCCCCCTCTCCTAGAATAAGTAAGGTAGTACTAAACTCCACATGCATGCTATCCCATGAGGTGGGTTTTTGTGATATTTCAAAGAATTAATTTTCGAATAGGCCTTAGCCCATCTATTAATTCCAATATTAATTCCAACAGTAATAAGCTAGCTGATGCTATAGCATCGATCGGATGTAACAGTCCCCAAAACACCGATCTCCTTTGGGACAGTGCACCTCCGGGTGTTGAGGGTTTGGTCGCCAGTGATTCTGCCGCGTCCATGGGTTAATGGAAACATGAAGTCTTCTTTAAAAAAAACTATTGGGTTAATCGGTACGCACCCATATGTCCATCTCACTCCCACCTCTAGTCGAGATCCCATTTGATTTAGATTATTGAATGGACCATTTACTTGAATATTGGGATATATTAAGTATTTTAAGAGATAATCTTAACAAATAGCTTACAACAAATGACCTAAGCAAGCAGTAAAATTTCTGTTAAGAAAATGTATTTTTTGAAGTGGAGGCTAGAGAGCAAACATATATCCGGTTGGATGTAGAGGCCGGGTAAAAAAAAAAGTTATTACTGCTTATCTTTTTCACCGTATGTCTCTGGGTAAAAAAAAAAACTTCTCTTAAAAAAGTGTTATCGCTGCTTATCATTTTCACCGTATGTCTCTGAGTAAAAAAAAAACCTTCTCTAAAAAATCCGGTTGGATGTAGAGGCCGGGTAAAAAAATACCCTTCTCCAGAAAAAGTATTATTGCTGCTTATCTTTTTCACCGTATGTCTCTGGGTAAAACAAAAAACCCCTTCTTTAAAAAAATTCGGTTGGATATAGAGACCGGGTAAAATAAATAAAAAACCCTTCTCTTAAAAAAAGTGATTTGCTACTTATCTTTTTCACCGTATGTGTTAGGTTAAAAAAAAACCCCTTCTCTAAAACAAGGTAAAAATGTGTTATTGATGTTTATCTTTTTCACCGTATGTCTCTAAGTTAAAAAAAAACCATTCTCTTAAAAAAATGTATTATTACTGCTTATCGCTTATGTGTCTTGGATCCAACTGGTAACGGTGGTGGGAAAGGAGGCAAGAAGCATAGCAAAATTCCTGATGCAAATGCGCAACACCCTGAAAATATTGAAAGTAGGAATGCCCCCCCTTTTTTTAAAACAATAAAAATCATTTCAACGAAAATTTGACTAACTGGTACACAATACAAGAAAATTTATTTCACCGTCTCTTGCGTCATGATAGAAACCATCGAAAAAACAAGTTTTAGACATTCGCGAAAGAGGACTACCAGCTCACTCTTTTACGGAATTGCCCTTTTTGAGGAACCGTTGTTATGGTTATGGGCCTTATGAACTGGGCCCAATATCCACGCGGCCATACGGCCCGAAGCCCAGGCCCATTTCGCAGGCAGCCACACCTATTGCTCCCCCTCCGCAGTATTTAAGCTTCACCCCCTCCAACCCTAGCGCCCCCATTCCTCAGGTTTCCCCTCGCCGACGCCTCCATCGCCCTCCGGGCTCCGCCTCCGCCGCCGCCGCCATGGGGAGAAGTAAGCTCGCTCGCTCGCTCGATCTCTCACATCCCTTCATCATCTCTCCCTCTCCCTCTCTCGCTCGCTCGCTCGTACGGTTGCTCTCTCTTCGATCGGCTGCGCGGTGTCTTGGCTCGGCTCTGCGCTAGGGTTTCGCTCCGGTGAACTAGGTCCGTGTCTTAGATCCCGTGGCGCGCGCGCCTCCTCGGTGCGAGATTTGCGAAATTCGGTCGGGGTAATCGAGCGGATTGTAGGATTTGTTTCTCGTGGTGGTGTTGACTCGGTGGGCGGTTTGACTTTTCTTGTTTTCGTGAATGTTATAAGGCGAGTAATCGGGAAATCTCCGGGTTTGTTCAGTTTAGCATGTTAAATTTGGTCTATAATCGGTTATGTAGGGCGTGTAAGAGCTGCAGGATCAGCAATATACATGTATAGGATTGCTTTCTTAGAAGATATGTTTGGTGGCGTGTGATTTGTTGCGCCATGTAATGCATAAACTTGTTAGGTTAGTATTGGTCGTTGTTGGGATGCCACAGTATCTTGTAATTTTGGCAATCTGTTGTGGTGCTACATGTCCTAGTATTGTAGATTTACATCTGACAAACTAGATATAAATGGTTTCTGTTGAATTTTGTTTATGGCATACGTTCATGTAGTTTGATTGTCATTCTGTGGCTTATATTACGGTACATCATGTGTATACTTTTCATTTACGGTGTATTCCCATTCCTAAGAATGTTTCATGTTGTGAATCACCCTCAATCTCAAAATTATGATGAGATATGGACTAACTAGGATTTTTATTATCTATTAGTGATACACATATGTGCTATTTAGGGTTTAATCTTTTTGGTACTATCTTTGAAGCTTAATTTGCATCATTGACTCCATACTTAATGTAATCTGCTGAGAATCTGTCTCGAACATCACATGTTTCTTTCTTGTTTTTGCTATTGTCAAGATTGTTTTGTTGTCTTTGCTACCTTTGTATGTATTTCAAATTATAATGCAATCATTGTCATGTATGCATATATGCCTGGTTATGATGTATGATGCAGATACACATTTTACTTGAGCTTTTTTGGCCAATTTGTTGAATTTCACTTTTCTTTTTGATTCTGTACTCATGATTTCCTCAGCTAGAAACATTGCCTTGTTCAGATTATACTGAGATACTTAATATCTTTCATTTTCATCTTTGGATGCTGGTCACTAGTTTAGACCTATTATCTTGTTAATTAGAGTTTGTATACTTGAATGAACCACATGTGAGTTGTGTTATTCTAACTTGTGCACTGCTGTTCTCTTACCAGGGCCTGCTAGGTGCTACCGCCAGATCAAGAACAAGCCGTACCCCAAGTCAAGGTACTGCCGTGGTGTCCCTGACCCCAAGATCAGGATCTATGATGTTGGCATGAAGAAGAAGGGCGTGGATGAGTTCCCCTACTGTGTGCACTTGGTGAGTTGGGAGAAGGAGAATGTCTCCAGTGAAGCTCTTGAGGCTGCCCGCATTGCTTGCAACAAGTACATGACCAAGAATGCAGGAAAGGATGCCTTCCACCTAAGGGTCAGGGTCCACCCGTTCCATGTCCTTCGTATCAACAAGATGCTCTCGTGTGCTGGGGCTGATAGGCTCCAAACTGGAATGAGGGGTGCTTTTGGGAAGCCTCAGGGTACCTGTGCTCGCGTGGACATTGGTCAGGTTCTTCTTTCTGTTCGTTGCAAGGAGAGCAATGCTAAACATGCTGAAGAGGCACTCCGCCGTGCCAAGTTCAAGTTCCCTGGCCGGCAAAAGATCATCCACAGCAGGAAGTGGTATGTGCAGCTGTTGAACCTGATGTTAATTGCCTTTTTGAAATTCTGGATTAAGATTTTTGTTGAGGCATTTTTTTTGGACTCTTTGCAGGGGCTTCACCAAGTTCACCCGTGAGGAGTACGTCAAGTTGAAGGCTGAGGGCAGAATTATGTCTGATGGTGTCAATGCTCAGGTAAAAAAATATTTATGAGTGGATTCATTTGTACTTTGGTTGTTGGTTTAGTTACATGTTACTGCTGTTTATATCAGTTCCCTCATTAGTTTTGTACCATTCTGTGCCAGCCACAATATACAGTAGAATTTGGACTACCTTCCTATGATGGTCAATGATTCAATTGTTTTTTTATATCTTATTGTCAGTTGATAATGTCAATAGATATCACGTCCTAATATTGTTTCTTTCGGCTTTTGTCCAGCTGCTTGGTTCTCATGGTCGTCTTGCGAAGCGTGCCCCTGGGAAGGCGTTTCTGGCTGAGACCATTCAAGCTTCCGCCTAGATGCCTCTTGCTGAATGGAACTTGAGAGATTTTGCTTTAGCTAGTCTAATTTTGCATGCTAGAACTCATGTTTTAAGAATTGGTTGTCTTCAGGATGATCTATTTTTCTGTAATAGTTCCTTCTGTAGGCCAGCTTGATATGGAGGTTTTGCATATCATCAGTACCTTGTTTGAATTTTTGCTACATATCGTTATCCCAAAGCTATATCTCAGTTGGATTGTGAAGCTTTATTAATTCATAAACTCGCCTGCGTCTTTACATCTCATAATGTAGTGATATGCCCATTTTGGTTCGTTTGTCTCGTTTATTAATTGTGCATTTTCTATTGATTATTTTATGTCTTACATTCAAGTTGATTTGCATTTTCACATACGTACATACTCGTAGAACTTATTGGATATACCGTTGCTTGAATACTGATTCTTAATTCCATTCATCCTTTGTCTAGTCGATTAGTAGTACAAAAAATTACTACCTGAGTCTGAGTGAGTATTGCAATTTGTACGGCGAGAAGAGCAACTTGCCTGTAACCTGCCTGTTAAAAGGTTTGCAAACTTAGTCGCGCGAGTTGCCGTCGTGCATGCCATTGCAAACTTAGTCGCGAGTTGCCGTCGTGTGCATGCCATTATGGATACATTAATTTGCTGCAGTAAAATTAGCCATATTATGGATACATTAATTTGCTGCCTGCCATTATGGATACATTAATATGCTGCCTGGAAGTAAAATTTGCCATTATGGATACGTTAATTTGCTGCTTGGAAGTAAAATTAGGCATGTGCATTGTTGATGTTTCCTTTACACAAACAAATTGTCTATCCTTAGTTAAAATTTTTATCCAGATGTTTTCTTAACTCAGAGAAATGGCACCTTGATTTGACTAATATATTTCGTGATGTTTCTTTATACAAACTTTCATGACTAGTAATGCTAGTTCCGATTGTAGGCATGTATTGCATACCAAGGTCCTGTTAGGCATGTGCCATGTGTGCAGACCAAAACTTCAATTGAGTTTAACAATCCTCTATATATGTTAGGCATGTGCCATGCGTGCAGACCAAAGCTTCAATTGAGTTTAACAATCCTCTATATATTGAGGTGTTCTCTTTAGAAAAAAAACATTTTACTGCTATATTTGCATATGGCAAGAAGCCAAGAACTGTCACCACTCACCAGTCGTTAATGTGACCTTTGTTTTTTCCCCTGATGTCTTCCTTACAGAAACAAATTGTCTGCCTGCCCTTAGTTATGCTCATGATTATACTTCTTAAATTAGTTTGTTGGTTGCTTCAATTTAGCTCCATATAAGATAAATTATCAGCTCTTTCCCTGTAGAGAAAATGGAAATATTCGTTTTTTTTTTCATTCAATTTTACCCTGCTCATATAGTTGCCAAAATTTTGGCAACTTGACAAAATTTTGGCAGGATTTCTTATATAATTACTAAAATTTGACAGCAAACTAAATGTAGCCACTTTTTTTGGCAACTTTACCAAAATTTGATAAGGTTGAAAATGACATTAAAGTGAACAGGCCCGATATGTGAGGGGGTCCATGAGTGCTTTCATTGGAACCAGGACTTGCATTTCACCTCCTCAGGTTCACAAGTCCAGGCAAAGTTCCTTCTGAAATGTTGCCAGCCACTCTCATTTCAAGACATACTTATTCAAATCTGTTTGAAAGAACTACAGTATTTATTTACTCTACTTCCTCTTCTATTTTCCCTGAATTGCATAAATAATTTGAGATGTTACAACAATCTCTGAATCTGAAGCACATTACACATCTCTGAAAAATTCCTGGTGACCCAGCTTTCTTGCTCTCTCTGGAGGCTGAAGCTTACTCTGTTTTGCTTCACTCCTGATTTTTCTTTTGAAGCAATGTGATGGGATAATCGAAGCAAACCTGACCGTTCTCCAAGCGTTCTTGCAATGCCATCATCATCATCATTCAGGTTTGCAGTAAGCATGCATACAATATACATACATCCAGCCTGTCTGTCCATCCATTCATTCATTCCTTCAACTCTGAACTTCACTTCACTTCACTTCCGAATTCCTGCACTGATGCTCTCTGCAAGCCTGCATTTTTCGCTCTACTGAATTCAATCCCCTGCTGGCTGCTGCCTGCTTTAAATTCCCCATCCCATGTTTTCCCGGCTATCATTGCAGCCTTGATTTGTGCCCATGCATAATGGCATAATGCCATCACCAACACGGATCTTGAAATCTGATCTGATCTAGAGAAAGAAAAGGGGAGAGGATAGGTTTGTGGGGGCAAGAGTGTGCAGACTGCAGTGCAAGGCTGCCATGAAACAGGGAAAGAATTGCCATGGATGGGGTCAGTGAGTCAAGCCGGCCATGATCGGTTAGCTTGGTGAGGTGAGGTGACCTTCATTTTTCTCTTCTTCCATCCCCGGGCAAACGAGAGGGAGCAGAGGTGCGCCTTTGGGGAAAGAGGGACAGTAGATTTGCACGGGGCAAAAGCTCCCCCCCCCTCCCTCGGGGTTCTTTGGCAGCCATGGGTGGGGTTGCGAAGGCGATGATGGTCGCGGGCGGTCGTGATCGTGGTGGTGGTGGTGGTAAATTGGTAATGGCTACAATATTGGCCACCGTAAGGTTGTTGTCTAGAATAGAATATATGGTGCGTCCAAGTTGTGAAATATGATTATGGTTTAATATGATGTAATTCTGTTATGAATGGATTAACGAACAAAACGTCGATGATTTTATAACTGATACGTGCTCATAAGTACTAGCCTGATTTTTCATGCTTATGATTTTTTTTCTAAGCTAACCTTGCATTGTACTACCTCCCTCCTATAATATTTTGGCTATAAGTCTGAACATATTTATATTCAACTATAGATCCATAAGTTATTATACTTTGGAACGGAGATAGTATGGAATTTAAATAACTCGAGCCTTCTCAAGCCATGAAAATAAATACTCGCAATGTTCGGTGAAACTATTTGACTGTGCAATAGAAAACCTTGTGAGGATGGTGCTGGCCCTAGAATGCCTTTTCTGTCTGCATGGGGCTGCCCCTGGGCTACCCTCTACACTGGATTTAAACAACCTCATGATGCCAACATTGCCTTTAATCTTTCTCTTTTCCCCTGTATGTCTGGTGGGTCCCCCTTGGCTGTTCCATACCTTGATGCCTCAAGACACATCACAGGTTCAATTCTGCTTAGCTCTCACATGCCGGAGCTAGCTGCTAAGCTGCAGTGGATTCTGATGGAATTGAATCGTTCAGTTAGAAATTCAGAAGTTTATTATATGCACTGTTGCTGAGGTGCAGCCTTGCAGGTCCTCCTGTGTATGGGTGTATCAACCTTAGAATTTGTAGCTGGATTTATAACTTCTTGGCTGCATGTGTGTTGCTCCTATTTGAGTTTTTGATGCCATCTTTTCGGCTATATTGTATATAGCAATTGTTCTTGATAAAACTTTGAGCTTCATTTTGTAATAGCCACAAGAAATTAAGTATTTTTTTCTCTTAATTAAGAAGAAATGCACCAGTACCACTCAATGATAAATAGGATTCAAGATTGATGGAGATCTACGTACACTGCATATGTTCAAATGTTCAATGCACAACGAAATTGCACAAGGAGTATTTTCATTACTCTGAGTTCTTATTGAGCATGTTTATGAGTACCTGTCTTGTGCCTAAATTAGTGAATTAGGACGCCAAACATGTGCTCGATTCAAAAGAAGAGGCAGAGCATAGTCCTCGGCATATATGGTACAACCAGGGATGAAATGGATCATTAGCTACCAATTGATCCATATATTGTTCAAATAATTAAAGTAAGAGTAAAATCACTACTGCACAACCCATCTTTAATGCCGGTTCATAACCCCTAGTGAAATAACCGGGATTAAAAATCTATTTTTAAGTCCCGGTTGGTGTTACAAATCGGGACTACAAATGAAGCCAGGGTAGGTCCGATTGGTAGTTTTTTTTTCTTTTTTTCATTGTTTTTAACTTTGAATATTGATTTCACTACATCCCCAAATTATCTCCAAATCATGAAATCCCCAAATTGATCATCACAGAACAAAAGGAATCATCTCCAAATCCCCAAATCGATCATATCTAAATACATCACAAATTCTTAAAAAAATTACATCACAAATTCTAAAAAAAAAATCACATATTCACATCACACACAGATCAAATACATCACAAATCCTTAAAAAAAAATCTTCCTCCTGTCTGGCCACCGTTGCTCCTCCGCCGCCGCCCCTCCCGCCGAATCTGGCGGAGGGGAGGGCGAGGCCACTGCCTCCCTAGCCCGGCCGCCTGCCTTCCCGACTCCGATGTGCGCAGGCCGCCGTGGCCCTCCACCGGCCTCGCTTGCTCCTTGATCTGCAGCAAAAGGAAGAAGGAGAGGATAAGATCGGCACAAGAGAGAGAAGAGAAAAATTAAAGAAAAGGATAAGAGAGAGAGAGAGAGAGAGCAGGAATAGGAAGATGAGGAGTTTGGGAGGATAAGTCCAAGGGATTATATACGGTACATTGATTTTTAGTACTGGTTGGTGGGACTAAAATCTTTAGTCCCGATTGGTAACACCAACCGGGACTAAAGATCACCGCCCCCCTGACAGCCTCTGATAGTAAATGAATCGGGACTAAAGATCATCCAGTGCTGATAGAGTTTTAAACCGGGACAAAAACCATCTTTAGTCTCGGTTTCTATTCAAACTAAGACTATTGTGGTTTTTGGCCAATCCAGTAAAGATGGTTTCTCCATAGTGAATGTACCATTGTACTGTAACTTGTAAGATGAGTATAATTTAGTTGCTTGTTTTTGTAGTAAATTGTTTAAGTGAGTCATTCACTTTATTTTAAGGTGCAAAGAAATGTGTTACATAAACTTGGCGTTTGTCAAACATGGTGTGTTTGTGAGCCGCACGACAATCTTGTGTTTTCTCAATTGAGCATTTTTCTTTATTTTTTTATTCATAGTGTAAAAAATGCGTTTTAAGTACAACTAGAGTACTTTAGTGGTACCCCTCAATATTATAATATAGTTACCGACGTTCAAAATTTATCCAAAAATATACAATTTTTCTATCTGTGTCTCATCTCAACTAATTATAACCATCTCTCATTTAATTCCTTCATCCACTTTATCATTTCAACCAATCACACAATTATCCTCTATTTAGTTTCACCTCTTCTTAATACCAATAAAAAACCCTGAAGTGCTTATACTCCCTCCGTTTTTTAATAGAGGATGACGTTGACCTTTAAATACATGTTTAACTAATCGTCTTATTAAAAAAATTGTGCAAATGTATAAGATATAAATCATATTTAAAGTATTTTAATTGATAAAACAACTCACAACTTGCGTAAAATTTTTGAATATATAAGACGAATGATCATACTTGTGACAAAAAGTCAACAATGTGATCTAGTAATAATTTGTTACATAGGAGCACACATATAGAATTGACCTAACCCAGTCAGTCCCATATTCCTATGTACGTGGAGTATAACCAAACATGCAGAGCAGAGTTAGCATGCATGTGCAATTACTACATATAAACACACAGATTTACACACAAAAGCTAACCTCGGCTGGCATAATTTCCCTGCTTTAAGCCTTTTTTTCTTACCCTAATGCACGGCTCAATTGCTCAGCTTTTGTCCTTAGGATCTGTAACACATTACGAAAGGTAATGCAGGCAAGAAAGAGGGCCGGCCCGGATAAAAGAAAAGGAAGAAAAAGTAGGGGAAAAAAAGTTTGCAAAAGATGGCCAGAAAAGAAAACAAAGTGGATCATCGCCATCATCTTGTTCTTGTACGCATGTCGCCTCGTGAATATAGCCTCTCACTAATTAATCTCTCTCTTGACTGCCTCCAGCTTAGCTTAAAAGTGGCCAGACAGCCAGCTGGTACATGCTTAATATGTACTATCTTATTTTTAGTGTGGCCCTTTTCTAGCTAAGCTGAATTATTTGTTTTTCACTTGGAAATTGGTTCTGGGTATCTCATTATATTGTAGAGCTTGTCTCACAAGCTTTAACGAGTTCTTATGTGATGTCTTTCATGATAGCTAAAAGATACCGTATAATCATCGTTATCAGCAGCTGATTA
Source organism: Oryza sativa Japonica Group (assembly GCF_034140825.1). Lineage (NCBI taxonomy): Eukaryota > Viridiplantae > Streptophyta > Magnoliopsida > Poales > Poaceae > Oryza > Oryza sativa. The sequence continues at coordinate 6,380,112 of NC_089045.1, forward strand.
GGGGTTCCCAGTTGCAATTAGTGCATGCTCATGACAATAATTATATGTGTATGTAAGTATAGACTGCACCTCTTTCCATGTGCCTCAAGATATATAAAATATTGAGTTTCTTGATCAGAATTAGGGGTTTCACAAATTTTTTAAAAAAACCCAGTGAAATAGGGAAGTGATATTTGGGGACTGAATTATGAAATTACTTGTGGTCAATATATATATAATTAATCCAACTTATGTTTCACTAAATCTTTGGTGGGCGATTCATTTATTTTATTTTTGACAAGTACAAAGGGTGCAAGCATGCATGCTATATATAAAATAATCAGAGCTCCTTAAGTTTTGGAGCACATGCACGGCTGGATTGGATAAACATACATGATATGAGAATGACAATAATTCAATTAATTTTTTTTTCATGATGCTACACAAAGAGAATGCTTGGATTGTTCTGTCTATTGAATAGACTCTATTCACGTTTGATGATCAAATACGCATGGAGGAATATATCATAAAGTTGATACAGAGAGACATCCGGAGACAACCTTCACAAGTAAGGTGGACATGTCCAGATAAAATCCAATTCAGCTTCTTGAGAAACGTTGTCTTCGAATTTGCATATCTCTTCTCTCTTCGTATTTTAATGTATGACGCCGTTGTCTTTTTAACAAACGTTTGACCTTTCGTCTTATTCAAAAAATTTATGTAATTATCATTTATTTTATTGTGACTTGATTTATCATCAAATGTTCTTTAAGCATGACATAAGTATTTTTGTATTTGCATAAAAAATTTGAATAAGACGAATGGTCAAACGTTGGTTAAAAAGTCAATGGCGTCATACATTAAAATACGGAGGGGTACATAATATGTGTGAGTTGTTCAATAGTTCTTCCTTTGGTTTCAAATACTATATGGCATCATTGATTTTTTTCTCAAACTTGGACCAACAATTTTTATTCAATTACTTAATTAGTTAAGTAGAGTGAAAAAGTACCACTAGATATATTATAAAAATTCCTTTCAGCGTGCCTTGTATGTTTTCTATTTGCACAAATATCTCTAGAAAAGACAAATGATCAAACGAGTTAGAAAAGGCAAAAACGATGCAGTTGATTGAAACTTTGTAGCTTGTGCATAATTTTACCATAAATCCAGTTGTACCTCGAGATTCTTTTTATGCTTGCCAGAATTACCTCAAACATACGTAGTTTGGTGTGTTATGATAGCCCCATAGCTAATTAGCTTATCAGCTGTAACAAAAATGTAGATTTTGAAGCTTACTTTTGAAGTTGATTTTAAGGTTTTTCATCATAGTTTTGTTTTTAGCATTGGCTTTTAAATCACTAAGAACATCTATATATAAAAAAAAACTCTACTCATAAAGTATTTTTGTTCCTTCGTTCTTTTTATTCCTTTTTGGTTGCAAAGAAATATAGAAGTTTTCATTTATGATTAAATTTGTAGTTTTACGAAATTTACTACTCTACATAATTTAGAAGCTAGTACACATAAGTTCTTCTGAAAGGAATATTAATTGTTCTACTCAATATGTAAGGCTCATCATAGAGAGCAGGTGTAATACACATGCAAATGTACGTTGATGCCCTAGCTAAGTAGCTAGTGCAATTGTTCTATATATGATGCCCTCTCTTGATCATTCCGTTGGGTGATGATCCGACATATCATGACCCAAGTGTGCAACGCCGCATCATTTCCACACGATCTAAGCTGACCAAATTCACAAATATGGACTCTCACTCGAGTGGCGAGCATAGTGGATCATCGTTTCGAATCGATTGAAGTGATTGCATGCTTTGATCCCTATATTCCTCTTTAGTTGTTTCGTCGCATCAATATACATTGAGCTAACTCTAGCTAGACTGTATGTCATCACTAGGTCTGTTTAACTTGGTTTATAGTTACATGGTTTGTTATCACTAGGCTCGGCCTTCGCCTTGTCCATCAGCAAGACGGCTGCATTAGCGCCGCCCTCATGTGTCTCGGCTGCGTGCTTGTGGCTGACTCTGACACCACGGCGCATCGGGCCCTCTCCGGCACCTCGACTGCACATGGGCCTCCTTTGGCACCTGCTCTGGCTCCAGCCATACCCTCCTCCTCAACAGTGTCACTCGTGCTAGCCGCCATAGCCGCCATGACCATGGCAATCGAGGCCCTCTCCTCGGCCTTCGCTTCTGCACCCACCTTGGTTACCTCTGCCTCCACAACCTCCTCCGCTGCTCTCGTCCTCATCATGGGTCTCGTCATCATCCTCCTCCTCAGACGATGGTTCCTTGTCGGAGTCCTTTTGTGAGGACCTATTGTACTAGGGATAGAGGTCACTATTCCATTCATCTTTACGCATTTCGCCTAGCAATGCTGGCAGCGATAACGATGACAAGAAATCATTGGTGGTGTCCCGCCATTGTTCTCCTCCTCCTCATCCTCCTTGCTGGTGGTGATATACTAGGGCTAGCATGACGAGTCCGCTATTGTTAGAGAGAATGGAGAAACATGAAGATTGTGGAGAGTGAGAGCAAGTCCAGAAAACCCCTATTCCCCTCTATTTATTGGAAAATGGAAGCAGAGTAGGAGGTAAGGAGATGCAGCGTGGTAGTGGAGGACATGACCGAGGTCCGGTAGTTCATCTTTTGAGGAGTTCACGTGATAACCGATGGTAGAGGATGTAGTTGAAGCAGTGGCGTGAGAAAGACAAAAATATAAGGCATAAGCGGGCTTTTAAGAGCACTGCCTAGAAACTCTCATAGATATGGGTGGGCATCTTAACTGCGCCGCACATGTGAATAAACCGATTTTGTAGGCAGAGTCTTAGGACTACTGCCAACAAAAATTGCATTAACACGGGCGTCCGTTTAAGATAGCCGACCGTGAAAATTTTTCTATCTATGCAGGCAGCCGTCTTAGCCAGCCTCACGTGTTATTTTGTTTACACAGACGGTTCTTGATCCCTCTAGAATGATAAACTTAAAGTAGATAGTTTGCATTTTAGTCCACCTATGAAATTAAGGCTAGGGCCAATAAAAATCATTTTCCTACTAGTGTTATAAGAGGCATGAAACCATTTTTTTTCTTGATATTGGCAGCATTCGGCATAGCACTTGATAGTGTAGATATAGTTGTGTAGCCTGGCCTGCCATTGAACATGCTCGGAGTTGGCTCTGCCGCTGCATTTATCTACATCTATCTAGTCAGACAAACAACATCATATAAGATTTCTTGTTGCCATTGGATATGTGTATAATGCCATATTATATAATGGTAACCAGCTTCATTGTTTTTGTATGTCTAGACCATTTATATTTTTCCTATTTTTATACAACATAAATGCCATTATTTTTCATAGTAGATATCTATACTCCTTTAAAAAGACCTCAATGGTGGTTGTAGTGAATATGTCACTTCACTTACTCTAATTGTCATTTTTAAATATTACCTCTTGAAATTCTTAATATTGTAAAACAACTAAATCTAAATGGTAGCCACATATAAAATTAAATTAAGGTGAGTTTATAGTATTCTCTATAGCCAAAAGGTGGGCAACATATTTCATTAAAAATATGCTTTAAGTTGTTTAGGTAATATTGTAATACTTTTCATTTCATATGTAGCAAAGAAGGGCATTTAGCTAGCTAGTAATAATAAATATCTATAACAGTACAATTTCAAATATGTTCCTTCTAGATCTTGGAAACTTGTAAGTTGTAACATTTATTTTATGAAACCTTACAACATTATTTATTCACGATGTAAGAGACAACTGAATTAGAAGGGACGATCGACAGGGGAAAAATCCAAAATTTGGGTTTTAGAGAGAAACATTGTCACTTGCTTTAATTACAAGAGAAGAGTAGAACACCGAATATATAACTAGATAGTAGATCAACATACATATCCCCTCTATTCCATAAAAACCAAATCTAGTATGGGACGTGACATATATTTCTAGTACTGCAAATTTGAAAAGTGTGTCACATCCCGTTCTATGTATGCTTGTTTTTTTATGGAACAAATGTAGTAGATCTCATGATGTACTGTGAGAACATCAATATCTCATTAAAAAAAGTTGGTGAGTAGGCTGGGAATATGCTTCCATTATCAAAAGAAAAGGCCAGCGCAAAGAACTATCACCATCGGCAATTAATTAAGTGCATTTTTCCACATATACAGAAAACTTATTCCTCCATGAGATTGGTTAATTGATATATATATATATATATATGACACTCATATAGGGCACCATGGTGCCCAGGCACCATGGTATCTAATGCACAAAATTACTCAAATTTTTCAAAATTTTCAAATTGTGAGTATATACCTAGTTATAATAATTTGATTCATACCTATACTTATCAACAAAACAACTCAAATTTAACTTTATTTCACAATCCATGATTACATACCTAACTAATTATATGTATGGATGCTATATACCTAGAATCAAAATCTAACAAAAACAAGTTCAAATTCAGTTCAAACTTGCTTTAAACTAGTTAGTAAAGTAGTTAATGTTAATACCTAAGTAATTGAAAAAGTTTCATACTCATTTGAATTGGGTATATACTCAATTTCAACAATGGTGCCCGGGCACCATGGAGCACCAAACAAATTTAATATATATATATATATATATATATATATATATATATATATATATATATATATATATATATATTATATATATATATATATATATATATATATATATATATATATATATATATATATATATATATATATATATATATATATATATATATATATATATATATATATATATATATATATATATATATATATATATATATATATATATATATATATGCGCCGGCCATATATATCCCATTCTCATCCCATCTCTAGACTCTCATCTCTCATCTAGGGGACTAATCATTAACAATTGCCGGCTTATATATGTTAATTAATTTGTAGCTACACACACTCATTACAAACACGTGCAATAATCACCACACCGTATCCTAACTAAAGGATCACAAAGGACAACAAAGGTCTTCAAGAACCTAGAACAACATATATTTTCCATACATATAGAATTACAAGATCAGATTAGCATGCAACGTCCATCACACGATTATATATATATATGGCCATAAACAAAGTTCAGGAATCAAGAACCAAACCATTAAAATACTATTTTCCAGATCATCTCTTTTTGTAAAAGATATATGAAATCTTGTTGGAGAATTGAACATCTACAGTAGACTATATATAGCTAGTAGTGAGTGCATGCATGCACATATATATGCAGGTATATGTGTAGTATGATCATATCATATCTGTGCATATGTATTGGAGCTCTCCCATTTGGAAATTCCCGGTGCAAAGTTGGGGTTGCAAGCAATAATTAAAGGGGAATGGACAACAAGTACTGCACCTTGGTGGAGGAGATGATGGCTTCATCCCCACCACGAGCCAGCTAGCTCCATGCACATCCATGGCAGCCAAGAAAACACAATCACTCCCAAAAATTAGATGCAAATTAAAGGAGCTTGTTCCTGGTACATATACATATGCTGAGCTTTCCAGTACAGTGTATTTCAAGAAGATACAAATAACCTTAATTAATTGTGTTAATTCTGTACACAATATTAGAGAGAAATTATTTATGTTTAGTGCAGATAAATTATTTTTAAAGACAAATTGACAAAAACAATCGTGAGGAAAATTAGTATTAATTTTAATCATGGAACATTTAAATTCTTGTATCGTTATATTTTTAATTGCATGAGCCTAATTTTTTTTATGTATTTAACATTAAATTAAGCTTGCTAGCGTGTGGAATATATTTTCGATGTAGAGGTTGGATTTATTTTTTTCTAAAAAATAGTATAGCTCGCATTATGGTGTTAATTAATTATATTATAATAATTCTCTCAATTTGTCGCCTACTTCCAGTTCCATTTGTATTCATGTCACCAATATCGTCGTGTTGCTGGCATTTTTTGTCCCTGAGCTTTTAGTTGTATTGTAGCCGTCCCCGTATAAGAAACAAACAAAGCGTGATTGATGGCTATCTAGGTACATATAAAACAACATGATGGAACCACAACCCTAGCATGGTCACACACATATGGCATCTACATCTCCCAACCTTGCACACATCGATCATCATACTCCCATCCTTTTACACAAAATCTTGTATGAAATCATTGCTAGCTAGCTAGCTCCTCCCATCTCTCTCTCTTTTGCCCACACTCTTTTCACATCTATGTATCTATATAGCTACATATATATATGCACACATCTCCATTGATCTCTCATCAACCACTAGTGCACCATCTTATATTCTTCCTACATATTCATTCTCCCCACAACAACAACTAACACTACTCACTCTTCATTGCTTTTTTTTTTCTCTCTCTAGCTAGCTAGCTTGCTTCTACTTCTTCTTCATCTTGATCTTGAAACTAGTCTTATCAATCTGAGGAATTAATCCATCATTATGATGAATCTTATATCATTTGAAACACCTCCTCTTGGGAGGAGGAGTCAAGATGGAGGCAGCAGCAGCAGCAGCATCACTGCTGCTACAACCACTACCAACAAGGCAAAGGAAGCAGCAAGCCATCTAGACCTCAGCCTCGGCATCTCCTTGTCACCCGGCGGCGGCGGCGGCGACGCTGGCACCAAGGCCAGCAGCTGCTGCTACGGCGGCGGCGGCGACGGCGGCGGCTGCATGGGCAGTGGCATGCTCACTGCAGGAGTTCTTGGCGTTGGGCATGGGGGGAGTAGCCATGACAATACTACGGCGAGCAGCGGCGGCGGCGGCAGCTGGACGGCGGCGTTCATGCCGAGCCCGACGGGATTCATGCACCCGTGGAGCCTCGCCGCCCGGCAGCAGAAGGCCGCCGCCGAGCAGGAGCGGAGCGGCGTCGCGAGGCTGCCGCCGGCGACGACGACGTACATGCCAAGGTGAGATATATTTTTTACTGATGATTAATTAAAGTGTTAGTTAAAATTATATGTACGTTGGACAGAGCTAGATTCAGTTTAATTGTAGCAGCAAAGTAGTACAATTAATTAATATATACGTGCATGAATGTGCATGATGCATCTGCATGGTTGAGACTTGAGACTGAGCCAAAATGTAGTTTTTGTTCAGCACTGCAAACCTAGCTGAAGTGCTAAACACATCGATCTAAAATGTTCTAGCAGATGGACATGTAACATTTTTCAAGAGTCTTGCTGGAAACTGGTACACAAATAGATAGTTTTCTTGTGGCCAGTGTTGATCTTCTATGGACAACTTTCTCTAATCACCTACAAATATACTTAATCCTTTTCAGAGTATAATTTGTTTTGGTTTTATCCCAAGTTAAATTTTGACTTCTTTAAGTTAAATCAAGCATATTGAAAAGTGTAACAATATTTATAATAACAAATTTATTTCATAAAATCCTTTGTTATGTTTCTATAAATATATATATTTTTTCGTGTTCAAAATGTTGATACTACATTTTTTTTCATACACTTGGTTTGTACTTGAAGAAATTTAATTTAGGATAACAGCAACCCATCCTATATTCTGAAATGGAGGGAGTATTATGTTCTCTTCATCAGTAATATATTGCTACTTGATTAGAGTATATTTGTGTAATCAAGATATAATCTAGTTCTACATACTTGAAGGGGAGAGCAGATTCTAATTGACCTACACGTACAACGAATGATTGCAATCATGAACATTTTGCACCACTCATAGTTAAGTATTTTGCAGATCCTCGTGGGGTTAGAACTACACATTTAGAAATTATTGCGAATAGATTCTCTTTTGTGTGCACGGAGGACTAGTTCATGGCATGCATGTAACGTCCATATGTCAAGATCACTCTACTTAGTAGCACGGTGAATCTTTTTTTTTTCATACTTAGGAGCCTCTACATCAAGATGTATTCAGCCAATTAACACACCGGGGCATCACATATAGTACAGCATTTTAAGCAAAAGGAAACTTATATAGGGATTACTTCCATGATAAAACACACTTATATATTTATATGTTCAAGCAATAAGATGAGATTGAAACGGTCAGTGCAATGAAGATAAAAATAATTTTCTCAAGAGGTAGTTTAAGGATTGGCAATAGCATGTAAAAATATATTTTCTCTTTTATTTTACAGTAGTTTGCTATGGTTGCGGTACAATTTAGTGACTCTATAAAATATCTCTACTGTCTTATAGACATAAAAAAAACCCCATAGAAACATTTTATAAACTACATTTTCATATGTAGCTAGAGAGAATTCAACAAAAGTCACTTATGGGGCATTTGGAAAAATGCCTCTGCAGTATTAGAAAAATATCTCTATATAAGACATTTTTGTTGTTGTGTTTTTAGTCAACTCGAAAAATGATATAAAATTTTATATATCCACTTATTTTCTATCCACGGTACAGTTACTTCACTCTATCGAACATTCATGATGTTTAGCTCATGATGCCTTTTATGTTCATAAATGGAAATGAAGATGTTAGCTAAAGGTTTACACTAATGATATACTGAACTATGAAGCATCACAATCTTCAAACAGCTTTATCCTGTATACCTAGTCAAAATAACTTTGAAAATTAAAGAAACACACTACGTTAGCTTTTTAGTTTTGCATTTTCCACTCATTTTTCAAACAAAGATAAATATCTATTTTGATTAAAAAATTGTTGTGTAAGTAATAGAAACAAGTAAATGTGTAATAGTCTTGTCAAGAAAATTCGAATTTCCCCAACAGGTAATCTGTAAAATTAGCAGCCGTCAGGGCTAATCTTGTTTCCGGCATTGAATTTTTACAAGAAAAAGCATGTAATTTCTCCATGTGTTTAAGTATCTCCTTATTAGGAATTAAAACAAGGTAACACAACTGAATTAAAACCTTATATATCCAGAGTGAATAGAATAGAGTAAATTTATTAATATAGATATATATGAAAAGTATGCTTTTGGAATGTTACTGAGCTGGGCAGAGCTAGAAAACAATATAACCATAGATTGCGCTGGAAGTCGTCTGGTCAGCTCACTCCGGCTGTTGTACTGTAGCTCCACCCCTGCAAAATGAATGTGTAAAGAGATTTCTTATAGTTCTGCACTCCTGCCTTACGTTGTAGTGTTAATTTCCTGTAGCTGTAGGTACCTCAACACTAGAAGGGCACTAGCAAGATATACTGCAATTAAATTTGTAAAATAAATTAATACTCCGTATGATTCCAAATGTAGGTCGGTTTAGATCGATTTATCCGCTCTTCTGCCATACATACCTTCTTTTTTTCCCCTTTTATGCCCTTGCTAAATAATGTCGCACTCTGTATAAATAAGGTATCACTTCCAAAGTATAATACTAGCAAAATCGTAGCACAATAACATCATTTGAACATTTCTTAATTCATGTGCACTACTCATTTGTGACTAGAAAAATATCCGTGCGTTACAACAGGTAAATGCTATTTTAATTTTATTGTTGTTATACGGTTTAGTTAGCGTAAAATTCACTTTGGGAATTTGCTTCGATATTTCTTTTTGAAAACCATCAGTTGCAATTAGGAGACTGTATATCATCTCAAGTTGGCATGAGAGTTTTTTTAAACAGATTTCTTATACAACTCCTTTTGTATTTATAAAAGCAAATGAGCTTAAAATCCAACTCAAATTAACACGGATCTGTATTTCTAAAAGTGAACGAATTTAAAAACTGACTCAAACACGAATGCCGTACCAAAATACCGGTAAAAACATCTTTAATTTTTATAATAGTAGAGATAGAGATTAGAGGAAGAGAAGAATACTAATAATTCCTCTCCAAATTAAAGGGAAAAACAAAAGGTGCATGCACGAAATGGTTGGGCCTACAAGAGGGGAATTTTCACTGCAGGGGAGCAGCAATGATGAGGGTAGCATGGGTTGCTTGATTGTAGGCAGTGTAGTGCAGTCTTTTTGGTAAAACGACTTTTCTGTCTCTATATGGATGTGTGCTCTAATAATTGGACATCTGTGTGGTTGATGTGAACATATTTTTTTCCATTTAATTAATTCAGGAAAAAAAATTAGTTCATGCAAAAATTAAATTTAAGACAGAGAATTTGAATGCAAGGTTTTAAAAATCACTTGTTTCCCCTAGCAATGCCCATTTCAAGATGATTATTTGATGTTGTGCTGTTAATCTCTGGACCAATTTTACTCATGTCTACTTGTCCTTGAGTTGTACTAATATATTTGAAAGGAAAAAAATAATTTCATCCTAAAAAATCTCTTTTAAATTAAAGGCTTCCATATATACATTTGCTCATAGTTGTGCTAAATTACTGCACAAAGTTGTTTTCTTTGACACTGAATATATATTTTTTCTGCAACATTTAGAGCTGCCGCGACCGTGATTTCACTGCCGGCGGCAGTTGGCTGGCCACCGGTGCACACATCCCGGCGTAACCTCGTTGCCACCATAAATAATGTCCTGAAACCCGACACTACTGCCGCCGTCAAGCCGGACAGACCGACACAAGCAACGGCGATGTTCGCCGCCGACGAAACCACGGCGCCCCCGCCAAGGAGCGCGGCGGCGGCGACCGAGGCCAGCAGGACATTGAACATGTTTGCCAAGGTGCACATGGATGGGTACAAGGTGGGCAGGAAGATCAACCTCAGGGCACACCGCAACTACGACTCCCTCCGTCGGGTCCTCACCAAGATGACTCATAATTTCTTCTGCCGTGAGTACCCTATATTTCTTTTTTACTTTTTTTTAATTACTGGATAGACACAGACGCACACACGTATCACTAGACTCGTAACACCACACTTACACCTCCACAAATACACTCCCTAATATATCATTATCTCATTAAATTCTGAGTACCCCATATTTCAACTCTATCTACAACAAAGTGCCTTGGTATCATATCTATCTGTTCTTTAACTCCATAGATATATAATATATATTTTACAAGGGAAATAGGTAGAGTTAGTTATGTGTATGATTTAGGGTAGATACCAAACACATTAAAATGATTCTGGTCCCGTGACCAAGATAGAATTAATTAAAATGCAGACATGGCCCATGAATCGTATTATGTGACATGAGCAAACTAAACATAGTTTGGTCCCACCTCATAGAGTCATAGGTTTTGTCTTTTTAAGGAAGGTTAGAGCATGCTAATTGTTTAGGTCCAATTGAATTTACAGGTCACCCCTTGAGCAGTCAAACAAGTTCTTCAAACTCTGTAGTAATTTGTGCTAGTCCAACTAGCCTCTCAAGAGTTATTTGCTCATTTTTCTCCATTTGTTTGAATGAACATGTCACAATAATATCTTGCAACTCAATAGTTAATTTATATCTTGCATGTTTTTAGAAGAGTCAACCATCTCGGCCCTCGTGATTACCCCATGATTGTGCTAGGTTTTAATTCATTTACCTTTAATTAACTATGCCATTGTAAGTTTTTCTAGTTTGGGTTTTTTTATAAATTAAATCAAATCTATTCTTCTATAGTAATTTGCATAAGCTCCCTACCCTTTTCGAAGGTTATGCGTACACGGAACATCCAACCTATAATGACTTGGCTAGAAATAATATCTAAGTAAAAAATGTTCCAAGTAATGAAGTGAATGCTATATTGCTTTTGGATTTTTTTTATTGTACTACTAATATAAGGTATTAAAATGATTGTTCAAAATACTAAGTTCTTTTTCATTTCACAAAATTCAGCCGCAGATTATTCAAGCACAAATAAGGGAGAAGAAGATTGTGCTAAAAGTGACGAGTTCATATTTCTATATGAAGATTTTGAGGGCGACCGAATGCTTGTTGGCGATGTCCCATGGGAGTAAGTATTTTTGTTAAAATAATTGATAGCTTTTTTATGCACTATTGTTGTTACAAAGTAATCCATCTCACTTAAGTTGTTGTCTCATGTACAAGTTATTGTTTCATGTTAATTTGTTACTTCACAAATGCCATCCATAATAATATCGAAAGTGTAATAAAATGTTTCTCGTATAAGGGTGCAATAACATTCTTGGGGCTCATGAGGGAAATATGTTACTATGTCTGACTCACTAGTTCATTAATATTGTTTGCACATTCATAATTAATAAGATGTAAAAGGAGAAAACCTTACTACACAATTAGTTTTCGAATATACAACAACTTTAAAATGCCCAAGTAACTGTGCAATTTTGTAGGTTGTTCCTTGCATCAGCAAAAAGGTTGTACATTGCCAAAAACCCAGCACCCAGAAACAAAGGTACCTACAGACCTCTTGTCTGGATATGCATGCTGCTTCCAAAAGCTCCATATTGAAATGCTTCTTTTACGTGTTTGCTGTGCAATTACTTTGCAGAACATGCTGAAATCGCCAAAAGGAAAGAAACTGAAGATGCAATAGATAACTGAAGGCACCTGAAAAGCAAGTTGATCTCTGCATATACTACAATATGCACTTCTCATGATCTGACATATATAGCTCTCGACTTGTGCTGTTCATCTTGTATTATAATAAGCTATCTTCGAAGAGTAGGTTTATAATGTACGGATGCATGTTAAAATGCTTCTTGATCACTGTGCATACAATTTTGCGGGCATTAGGTAAGTACTCTGAAAAATGTACTAGACACGGATTCAGTATGTCTACACAAAGTGGATAAGACTCGTCTAATAATTAACTACGTTCTTGCTTGCTATATTTTCCATCCTTTTAAGTTGCAACTCTGTTATGTTATATGTTTGTACGTTCAAATAGTTGCATTAACTGTACAGTGTGTACCTCTGATTTATACCAAGAGACAAATAAAATCTCGATTGACTGTACAGTGTGTACGTAAAAGTATATATTTTACAATAAACCATCAATCAAAATCATCGTCTACAATGTGCATCATACAACTATAATTAAATATTAAAACCATTAGCGTTTCAAACTTCACCTGAATTTAGAGAGGTTTTTGTGCAAGGTGGCTGTGATATTTTAATTTCTAAAATTACTAAATGACAATAACTGTTGAAGAAAAACATTATTGCACATTGGATCATGGAAACTAGTTATAGTAAATTAAAATTTATTTACCTCACGAAAAATGGTTTTTCTTTTAGGTCAATTTCTATTTTTTGCAAGCTAGCTATTCATTATTTTGGACTTAATTACAAACTTTTACATGTTACAAATAATTCAAAAAGCTTATCATAACGTTTATATATTTTTTCTAAGTCGCTTATTAATTTAAAATTTTAAAAACTTTACTCTCTCCGTTTCACAATGTAAGTTATTCTAGCATTTCCCACATTCATATTAATGGTAATGAATCTATACATATATATCTATCTAGATTCATTAACATCAATATGTATATGGAAAATGATAGAATGACTTACATTATGAAACGGAGGAAGTATTAACCTTTAGCTAAATCAGCCTGTTAGCACCGAATTTCAGAAAACTACATGTACTTTTATCAATATGTCATAATACTACAGATTTAACACCATATTTTTCACAAAACTATATATTTAAGGTATCGTATCATAGCACTACGTATATAACATTAGCTTTATCACAAAACTGCAACTTTTGTAACCTCAATAGTGATATGAATATAAACTCTAAAATCTGTACTTCTTTGATAACTTCACCACTAAATCTATAGTGTGTGATATGATGTTAAATATGTAGTTTTGCCTTAAATTTAGTGTTAAATTTGTAGTTATGTGACATACATATTTAAATCTATAGTTTTCTGATAGTTTGGTCAAAGTATATGTAGTTTTTAGAAATTTACTCTAAATATGGACCAATGTTCAAAAATGAGTGGCTTTAATAATTTGGGGACACAGTTTACAATTAAGAAGTTTTGGGTTGTTTTTCATACTTATGTAAAAGTTAAAGGTTGTAAGATGCCTTGTTAATTCATGCTACAAATAAATATTCAATACTTCAAATATTCACTTGATTTCGGTGATTGTAGGTTATATAAATATTGTGACAACTCTTCTAAATTACTTGTTATTTACACCAAGTTTATCCAACTCAGTTAAATGTAATCACTTGTTATTTAACATTATTTCTATTTTGTGAGGCAAATATCTTATAAAAAAAATCCTTTGTGCGTTTCCACTTTTACCTATATTTATAGAACTAGAAAAAAAATGCCCGTGCATTAGAACGGGTAAAAGCGTTTTTTAGTGGTACAACAACTATTAGGAGCTGAAAAACAAATTGAAATATTGAGATCGCTATTAATTATAACTAAAAAAGTTAATGAAAATCCTTCCTTGGTTTTGGACCGATAGCCCATTCATTCGTTCCTTTTTAGCTCCAATCCAGTCCGCTACCTCCCTCCGCTCGGCCTGCCTCTCTACGCGCATCCCAAGAGTGGAACCGCAGGCCTAGCTAGCATAGCTGGCATCTTCAACCTCCGAATACGTGCCCGTACGATGTCGGAGCCGATTCTTCCCATCAAATTTGGCCGAATACTCTCGATCTCCCAAAATTGGTTAAGGGCTTTTGATCCACTCGATCTTCTTTTTCCGTTTTCCCCAAAATCGGAACAAATCCGCAAAATTCAGGGAAAAAGGCCAGGGAAGCTCGCTGGCTGGCCATCATTGAAAATCAATTAAATCTTGTAAATTAATGCCGAATTGAAAGGGGAAATCATGGTGGAAATAATGAGTGGGGAATTGGAGGAGGAAACGTACGGTGAGGCAAATTGACATGGTGGCGACACTAGGGTTCGTCCCATGCAGGGCTGGAGGCGCGCTGTGAATGGGATCAGATGCGCGGTGACGTGGGATGACGGACAGACAAACAAGAAATTCCAGAATACTTATGTATTTTTTAAGTAGGTATAGATGTGTTTTTTACCACAAATCAAAATATAATAATTTCTCAAGCAAATATCTACTATACAATTTATTTGAGGTACACCCATTTTGTTTTAAAATAAACATATACATGCTAATTAATGCTCTAGAGTCATGAAAATATATTACCATCATAGCTTAACCTTAAAAATGTAAGTACTTTCTTTAGTTGTGTGGTGCAGATAAATGTTATAAGATTATGGTTTTTAGTTTGTCCACCCGGTCATCCCTAGCTACATCCATATCATACTTTGGATATGATTCCCATGAGGTGAGATCCATTATAACAAGCATTGATAGCTATGCCTATATATGTCTCTTATTAACATTTCATCTATATTATCTATTTGGCTGCATCCCCCATTCCCATGTCGCCCAGGTGAGACCCGGGAGGTGATGCTCGACACCACGAAACACCACCGCACCAGTCCACCTCATCGGCAGCAGCAACACCGCCGCCGGCACTGCACCCTTTTCTCCTTCTGTCCTCTTCTTATTTTTCTTCCCTCTTCTTCCTCCTTTTTTTTCCTTTCTCTCTCTCTTTCTTCTCCAGATCTAGATTCACCGGTGATCAGAGAGAGGAGCGCCCTATGGGGAGACTGGTCGGCCGATGGTTGGATCAATAGGGATGGCCTGTAGTGGCTACCTAACAGAGAGCCAACGCTTTTCATGACATTGGTGGTGGTGGAGGCTGGCTCATGCATATTATTAGGATAGCGACGGCACCAGCTCATGCAGGAAGCCGGCCGGTGGATATCCAATTATTGGCTTGGCCCATGGAGCCGCCCAGGCAAAGAACCATGATAGCAACAAAGGGGATAATGACCAGTAGGACAGCTATCGGATGGCACGTATGGTGCCCGCCTTTTGGAAGGTTGAACCGCTCTCCGTTGCCGACTAGGCCTACGGCATCTTGGCGGTATGGTGGTACATGGTGGCAGTGCGAGATAATTCCGCTTCTTCCTTCCCTACATCCACAGCCAGATCCATCAGTTGTAAGGGTGAAGCCAGGATAAATGGTCGATAGGGTCACTACTAACTGGTGTTTTTGATGCACCATTAGCTCTGCTAGAATTTTCTCCATCAGATGGGGTATTTTTCTTTCGACGAATTGCTCTATATTTTGAAGAATCATTACCGCTAGCTATTTTCTATCTGTTGCTTGCTATAGTATCTTTCCTAATTGTTAATTATGCTTTAACAAAACATTGTCACTAGAAATTAAGAGTGGTACGAGAGGTACACAGGAAATTGTTGGGGTCGACTGACCCCGATGGATGGCTATAGCATCACACTTGGTCAACAAAAAGCAGAGGCAACAGCGGGATGGCATAGCGGTTGCAAGATAGAGCTAGATCCGCCCCTTCCCTCCCTCTTTTGCTTGGCCATGTGTGATGGGGAGCCCCACGAGGAGGGCTGAGTTGCTCAGTGCTTTGGAGGAAGGCCAGAAAGTGGTGGTATTGGTGCTGATGATGTCTGAGTGTGGTTTTTGTGATAGAGTTTATAGAGCAACATATGACCGATTTCTGGCTGGACGATTCAAACATCAAAGTTTCTAAGTAGACAAGCGATGTGGCAGGTTGTTACTGCACAAGGATTCAACAATGACATAGAATAAGATTTGTAGTTTTTTAGCTTTCTTTCTTTGTCTTTTATCGTTCTTTCTTTCTTTTTTCGTTATGTTCCTCAGTCATGAGACTTAGTCTAAGTACTCTTGCCTGTCACATTTGGCTGTGTATATCCATTTGAGGATATAAAAGTCAGATTTCTATTTATTATCCCCAAAAAACATGCTTTTAACACTAGATAACCTACACCTCAATCTAGTAGTGTTTTCTAAGATAGTGGAGTATGGTACACATAGTTTGATTTTTGTTGGGAAGAAGCACACTGGACAATTTGGGTGTTCTTTGTGGCAAAGCTGTAATTTCCAGATTGAATCAGCAGAAATGTCATCAAGGTATGACATATGACACACCAATTCTAGTTATATCTTCTTTTAATTTCCTGAGATAATGCAATATGGTACATGCATAGTCTTACCATTGTGAGGTAGAAAGCCAACCAGAAGGGTGGGGACGGGAGAAGGTTGGAGGTGGTGTACTTTTGGTGGTAAGATAATCTCCGGATTAATTTGATTCAATATAAGTTATGTCAAAGTATGACAGCAAATGTTGCAATTACATATTACCGATGGAAAACTATATCGAGCCTCTTCAAGAAGGACTTCAGTGATGCAAAGGTTCTTATATTTTCCATGCTTCTTCTCTCTACATCTTCTTCTTGTTTACTAGCATAGTACCATATCATAGCTCTCTTTAGAATACTCATAAATTTGAGGATAGACATAGTAAATCGTGGATCCCAATGATATGATATAATTACATATTTTGATGCTATTGTTGTTGCTATCTGACACATCTACTTGATTTGGTTTTTCTTCATATAGTTGCATATGTTATTTACCTTGAAACCCACTAGGTTGACTTTATCAAATTAATTGATTGTTATAATCATGTAGATTAGCTATGATCATTTCTAGATATTGTACTTAATGTATGGAATAACTTGGACATCATTTTTTAAGATGTATATTACCACACTATTTCTATACTTGTTTCATATTTCTCTTAATAAGTCATATGACTCATACATTTTTTGACAAAACATATGGCTCATACATCATACTCTTTATAAATTATGACGCAACATAATCATATATATCTACATTTGCATTCAATGCTATTTACATATAATCAATTTTATTGTTCTATTTTGTTTCATTGAGATGTGAGGTTGTGCCCTCTCCAAAAAAAATAAGTACCATACTTTGAAAGCGTTGATTTAGCCAAGGTGGGATTGTCTCATGCTGCATGTAGGAAGTGTTGAATTTAATCACTATAATAAAAGGGAAATTTAAAAACTACATAAGAATACATGATAATTTCTTCGCATTTAATCACTACCGAAAGAAGGCATAAGTAATATTGCTCCAGAACAGTGCATTACCCCTATAAACACAAATTTCTGGACTACTAGACAAATCATAGTGTGTCAACATATCTAGAAAGAATTCGAGGGAAAGGACTTGTGAAAAATCCAAAAGATATTGTTTTATCAAAAGGATAGAACACATGTAACCAATACTGTATTCATGAAAGTCAATAATTGATATATATACCATAAATGCAATATACACACAAATTTGCAAACCAAGATATGTTGTTGTATTATTTCAAAAACACATTTATTGTTGGGGATAGATTTGCATCCCTCTATAAATCAATGAATACTATATTGTTAGTCACACGCATACACATCTCCCCCAATTAATAGTTTACACAAAAAAACCCAATCAAACCCATAAATGTTTTCATTTTACCTTTGGTTCCAATACTTGTTCAGTTTGGGGATTATGGAAACTTCTATGATGACCACCTCATCCTTCATATGATGTGAAGTTGTTTGGATTTTTTTTTGGTTCCATATTTCTGACACTAGGAGGATATATGCACCTCCAGAATACAAATTAAAAATTATGTGAAGCATTAACTTTAGGAAGATGATGATCATGGAATAGCATGTATTTGACTCTAGTTTCCACTTTAGAAATTCAAAGTGTAGAGTTGCAAGTGTAAAATGAGCTTTACAGATAATTCCTGAAATACTATAGTTTCCAAGGATGGAAGTGCAACAAGTATAGGTGCACCTCCTTTTAAGATAATAATAGATGAACTTATTAAATCCTTAACTCTGTTATCCCTGCACTGTAGTATAAATACCCATGTTGGCAGACCAATAGTTATACCTATTGTGGTCAGCTTTCATAAAGTTTAAGTATTATAATGTAGGCAACACGCACAAGATCTTTCATTTTTGTTCCTCTTCAATTTTGTTTCTCCCACTAAATTCCATATTATGTTTCTGTCTCTAATATAATACAAGTTATTCGATCTAACAACTACATTTTATATTGGTCTCCTTCCAGAGAACATATCAGGATTGATCTCTGATGGGTAGGATGAAGGATAGGAATGCTTCTGCTGGGCCAGAGGTGAAGCCTGCAGGATTGTCACCATCAAGGTTTGTGAAGGTCTTCATGCATGGGGAACCCTTTGAGAGGAAGATCAATTTGGCCATCCATAACAACTATGACTCTTTGTCCTTCACTTTAAAAAGATTGGGCAACAACTATTCCAGTAAGCTCATTTCCATAAATTGCATCCATATACATAATAAGTGGTCTGTTCATAAAGTTGTTTGTGCATAAAACATAAATGGATATGTAAGTGCGAATCACATAGGAGAAATGATGCATATTGGATCTAATAGATTGATTATACTTGTTTGCAAGAAGCAGATCTTAGCATGAATATAGCTTGGGAAATTAATTTATCAGTTTTACAATAAAAAAATATATATGCATCTCAAATTCCTTTTTTTTTAATTCACCAAGCTAGCTAGATTGTGTTCCAATTTGATTTGTTGGGGTGGTCGGCAAATTAATACTTCTTGAAGATAGAGGAACAAATTACATCTTATTTACAAGTTATAAACAAGTATAAAATTATGGAATACAGTATCAATCAACCTTGTATTGATTATGACACAACAATACAAGCAATCTCAGACACAACAAAATAACCTTGAATTATTTTGTTGTTAACTCTTCGTCAATTTCTTAGTGTCACCATTTGAACTTGAAGGCTTTGTGAACAATGAAGAAGATGGTGCCATAGATAATGACTTTGATCTCCTGTACGATGACATGAATGGTGTTCGTTACTTACTTGGTGAAGTCCCATGGGAGTAAGTTCTTTCATCTTAATCCATGAATTTTTTATTTGTTTCTTATCTTGAACTTGATAATCATATTAATTGTGACTGAAATAGTAACAATTTAAACTATATTACAGGGTTTTCACCATTACAGTCAAAAGGATCTACATTGTTCCTGCAGAACAACAGAATGGTGTGTGAAAAACATATTACTACTTAATTTCATCCATTTGTTCCTATACTACCCCGTCCATACCAGCAAAATCTCAAAACAGCATAGTAGTAATTATGATTCTTGAAAATATAGAATGTATTTTATCTCACTATTTTGGAGGATGTCTTAATTACTGCCTTCTATTTAAAATTAATGCCAATTAGTGGTTGCAGAAAGTGAATATCAGGAGGAGGAAGAGGACAACGCGGCTGCTGCTGCTACTGCTGACGAAGATGTAGATGGAAATCACTGGTGGAGAAACCATCTTTGGTCGGTCGGCCCAATTTTACAATAGTCCCGGTTCCAATAAAAATCGGGACTAAAAAGCATCTTTAGTCCCGGTTTAAAAGCTGAGGGGTATTTTTTGATTTTTAGTCCCGGTTGGTAACACCAACCGGGACTAAAGATCATTTTTACTCCCGGTTGAAGAGGTTGTCAGGTCGTGTCAGGCCCCAATTATTTTTAGTCCCGGTTGGTATAAACAATTGTTTAGAACATCCGGGACTAAAAATCACCCCAAGCCGCGCGCGATGTTTATCTCTTTGCATGTCCATTGTCTGACCCTCCTCCTCAGTCTTATCCTTAGCTTTTCTTCCCCTCCACTCGTTCTCCTCCTCACTCCTTCTCCTCTTCCTCCTTCTCCTCCTCCCCTTCCTCTCTCCCCTGTCTTCCTGGTGGCGGCAGCCGCCGGCGGCCGGCGCGGAGGGCTGGCGGTGGCAAGCGCCGGCCGGCGCGGAGGCAGGTGATGGAGGGGCTGGTGGCCGGCAGCGGCGGCTGCCTCGCGCGGAGGGCCCGGCGGCGGCTGCCCCGCGCGGAGGGCCCGGCGGCGGCGGCTGCCCGTCCGGAGGGCAGGCGGAGGAGGCGCGGAGGGCCGCTCCGCGGCGGCTGGCAGCGGAGTCGTGGAGGGCCGCCCCGCGGCAGTTGCAGAGGGCCGCCCCGGCGGCGGCAGGCAGCGCCTCGGGCCGCCCGGCATGGAATTTTTTGCTTTTTTTTCTTTTTTCCTTCTTAATGTGATGTGGATGACTGTAATTTGTGCGATCTGTGTGATTTGTTCGATCTGTGATTTTTGATGCGATCTGTGATTTGTGAATGATATTAGGAGATATGTGATATGTGAACTATCTATGATTCGTGTATCGTGATTCGTGCTATATGTTATTTGTGATTTGTGGTGTGATTTGTTATTTGTTATTTTTATAATGATTTGGAGAGATTGAACATGAGAAAAGAAAAAAAAGAAAAAAAAACTTTAGTCCCGGTTAGTTACATCAACCGGGACTAAATCTTTAGTCCCGGTTGGTGTTACGAACCGGGACTAAAGATACATCTTTAGTCCCGGTTATTTCAACCGGGACCATCTTTAGTCCCGAATTCGTAGTCCCGGGACTACAGAGGGTTATCAACCGGGACTACAAACGCTTTCTCCACCAGTGAATGGAGCTGCTGCTGACGATGGCGCTGCTGCTGCAGTTGACAATGGAGATGACCATGGCTACACAAGCAACGATGACCCAAGCTTCGACTAAGGCTAAAGGCCATATATCGCAAGCATAGCTGCAACAGTGTCATCCAATCTATCTCCAATAATCAATTCTTAGTCCTTTTTTTAGTCCCATATAGATATATATGTTGCTACCATCCTCCATTACCCTTTGTAAGAAATGAACTAAGCTAAGATTGTACGATTTAATTATAACATCTAAGTGCTGAAAAGGCATCGGTTAAGGAAATTAAGCATTGCATGCAGTTGGTAATCAGATCACCAGTGCCGTAGCTTAATATCGTTCCTTGTGCCATCTTAGTCCTCTTGTGAAAGGGTAATAACCTGACTAGCATTCCAAGGTCCTAAGTTTAAATCTCCATAGAAGCGAATTTCAGATTAGATTGTTTAAGTGGCTAAGTTCCTAATTTAAAATGGATGCATATATCCAGTTGGATATAGAGGTCGGGTAAAAAAAACCCTTCTTAAAAAAAGTCTCAGTCCTCTTATATCGATTTAATTTAGTGAATACCAACTGATTATTATCATAAAAGTATATTTTACAATCATAAACTAACATTAAAATCAACTTCTATAACATTCACTCTACAACTTTCAATTAATATTAAAACCATTGGCTTTTCAACCTGCGCCTAAATTTAGAGGGGATTTTGTGCGAGGTGCAAGCTTTGATGCGCCCATGCATTTTGAGACAAAAATGATTTTTGCATCTTTGAAATTAGTAAGTGGCATAAAAGTTTGGGAATAATTATAGTTTTTTACTAATAGTCATTTGTAACACAAGCACATTTGTGTGCACAGGCCCACAATTTCATGGAAAAAAAACTTTGGCTTTGTAGTTTATCAAAATTCAGAAACTTTAGACAAAGCTGAAATGCCGTTTTATTTTCTGAAATTACTACACGACTTCAAACAATTGTTGAAAAGAAACACTTTTGGACATGTGAGCATACAACCTAACTTATAATAAATTAAAATTTATTTACCTTACAAAAATGACTTTTCTTTCATATCAATTCAATTTTGCACTCCAATTATTAGTTATTTTGAACTTAATTACCAGATCTTTATATGTTACAAATAATTCAAAGAAATTATCACAATGTTTATATATTTTCCAAGTCGCTTGTTAATTTAAAATTTTAAAAACTATCATAAATCTGGACCAATGTTGAAACACGAAGGGTTTAAATAATTTGGGGATGCATACTTATGTAAAAGTTCTAGGTTGTAAGATGGTTCGTTAAATCATGCCAAAAATAAATCTTCAATACTTTGTATATTCAGTTCATATGGGTGATTGCAGGTTTTATACATATTGTGGCCACTCTTTTCAACTACCATTACAGTACACCAAGTTTATCCAACTTGACTAGAACATAACAACTTTTTATTAACAGTATTTCTATATTGCGAGGCAAATTGTCTTATAAAAAAGAGAAAACCTTATGTGTGTTTCCACTTTTACTATATATAGAAGAATGTGTTCTCTACCACAAATCGTCACATATCAAAACACAATAACTTCTCAAGCAAATATCAACTATACAATATATTTGAGGTACATCCTAAAATTTCAATGATCTTTTGTTTTAAAATAAACATATATATGCTATTATGCCCTAGAGTCTTTTAAATATATTACCATCCTAGCTTGCGGATACACAAACCTTGTTAAAATTACAGCAAAAAAACATAACTACTTTATTTTGTTTTGTGGTGAAGATGAAGAATATAAGGTTATGGCTCTTCATTTTGTCAACCTGGCCACCCCCTAACTACCTCCACAACATAGTTGGATATGATTCCCATGAGGTGGAATTACCGAGCATTGATAACTATGCCTATATATGTCTGTTGTTAACGTTTCATCAATATTATCTATCTGGCTCATCCCCTATTTCTATGTTGCTCGTAGGGGCGACCAAGGAGGCGACGCCAAACACCACCAGACCACCACCGCACCATCCCATCTCGTCCCTGGCGGCGACGCTACTACCAACAGTGCATGGTGTTGGCGGCGGTGCCATCCCCTTCCTCCCTCTATCCTCTTTTTCATCTCCTCTCTTCTTCCTCCTTTTTTGCTCGCTCTTTCTCTCTCTCTCTCTCTCTCTCTCTCTAGATCCAGATCCAGATCTACTATCGACTGCTAGTTGGCTCATGGTGAGAGTAGGGATGACCGATAGTGGCTGCCTAGCGGAGGGCCAGCGCTTGTGAGGACTGTGGTGGTGGAGGCAGGCTAGTCCACATGTGGCAGAGGCTGGCTGGTTCGTGTGAGGATGGCGGCGGCACCTACTAATGTTGGAAGTCGGTCGGTGGATGGAGCGAGGTGGCTTGTGGAGCTGCCAACCAGAGGGCGTCTGTGGCAGCAAAGTGGACAATGCTTGGTCAGCCAGCCATTGGATGGCACGTAGGGTGCTGGCATGGTTGGAAGGTTGGGTGCTCTCCATTGCTGATTAAGCCTGTGGCATCTAGGCGGCATGGCGGTGCAGAGGGATAATTTTGTTCCTTCCTTCCCTACGTCCATAGTTGGATCCATCGAAAGGAGGCAGTGGTGGCAGCGGGAGGGCATGGTGGTTGCAGGGGGGCTAGATCCATCCTTTTCGTCCCTTGTTTGTTTGACCACATGCGACGAGGAGCTCTATGAGGGGCAATAAGTGATGATTAATGGTTGTTCGTTGCGTTGGAAGAGGTCGGAGAGTGATTGTGTTGGTGGCGATTATGTCTTTGTGAGATTTCTGTGCAATAGAGCTTGGCAAGCAACATATGATCCATTTCTAATAGGGTCATTCTCATACCAAAGTTTCTAGTAGAAAACATAATTGTTGCTACAGAAGGATAGAGTAAGGTTAAAGCAAGGACATAGAAGAAGATTTGAAGTAAGTCTTTTACCTTTCTTTCTTAGTCTTTTAGCTTTTTTTTTGTCCCTAAGTTATGAGGCCCACAATCACGTTTGGCCATATATGGATATAGAGGTCGGATTTCTATCTATTCTTAAAAAAAAATGCTGGCAACCTACACATCAATCTATTTGTGCACTTTGTCTGATCGTTGTGGGGAAGAAGCCCATCGGACAATTTGGATGTTCTTTGTGAAAAGGTTATCTTTTCCACATTGAATCAGGAGAAACGTCATCAAGGTATGATATATTTTTACACACACCAGTTCTAGTTATATTTTCCTCTAATTTCTTGAGATATTGCAATATGGTACATGCATAGTCTGACCGTAGTTGGGGAAGGAGCCAACCAGGAGGCTGGGGATGAGGCAGGGTAGGGGTGGGGTGGGTACTTTTGGTGGCAAGATAATCTCTGAATTAGTTTGTATCAAAATAAGTTGTGTCAAGGTATGATAACAAATGTTGCTATTTCATATTATAGATGGCAAACTATATAAAGCCTACTTCAGAAGGACTTCACCGATGCAAAGGTTCATATATTTTCTATGCATCCTCTTTGATCTATGTGTTATTCTTCTTAATTAGAGTAAATTTCACAAAACCCCAGGTTTTGAGGCACCCGTAATGCAAAACCCCAGGTATTAAGATTTGTTTTGAATAATCCTAGGTTTTGGGGCAAAATGTTTCAACAAACCCCACGCTTAAGCTTAAATCGGTTTTTTGACTAATATATGTATGCATAGTAATTTAAAAAAAATAATAAGAGACATTCCTAATATACATGTTGGACTTATTTTAACGAGCATTGGTTATTGGTAGTATGGCTGTTTATGTGTCTAAGGAACTGGTTAATGTGTAACTATTAAGGGGTTGTGTTGCACTTTTTAAATGGTGTAATGCAAGAGTGAGGAAGACAATAAAGTGCACAAGAGGTATATGTATTTTGAGTTTGTTAATGTATATACTAAATATATCATATATAATAATGAAATTATGAGTATTTGATTTAAACATGGGGTTTCTTGAAACATTTTGCCCCAAAATCTCGGGTTCCTCGAAACAAATCTGAGGTTTTATGCTGTAGTTGTCTCAAAACCTGGGGTTTTATGAAATTTACTCTCTTAATTACTAGCATATATGTCCCATACCATAGTTCTTTAGAATACTCTTACAGTTGAGGATAGTCGTTCATCATTATATAGTTTTGCTTTGTAGTTGTGTAGTAGTGATCCCTTTAATATCAATAATATTATATAATTACATCTGTTTTATGCTATTATTTTGTTATCAGATAGATCTACTTGAGTTGGTTTCTCTTCATATAGTTGCTTATATTATTTTACCTTCAAACCAACAAAGTTGACTTTGTCAAAAACGTTGACTGCCATAATCATGTAGATTAACTATGATCAATTGTAGGCATTATACTTAATGTATGCAATAACTTGGAGAGCATTATTAAAGTATATTAACAAACTATTGCTATACTTGTTTCATATATCTCTCAAAAATTCATATGATCCATACATTTTTTGACAAAAACATATGACCAACACATCGTACGCTTTTTAAATTATGATGGCAACATAATCATATCTATCTACATTCTCATTCAATGCTATTTACTTTTAAGAAATATTGTTATGCTATATTGTTTCGTTGAGATGTGAGGTTGTGCCCTACCCAACAAAACAAGAACAATATATATTTTGAATGCGTTGATTTTTGCTTAAGTGGGGATTGTGCCATGCTACATGTAGGAACTGTTGAATTTAATCACTAGGATAAAAAGGGAAAAATTCCAAACTAGGTAAGGATACCATGATAATTTCTACGCATTTATTACTACCAAAAGAAAGCATAAGTAATATTTCTCTAGAACAGTGCGTTACCCCTCCAAACACAATTTATGGACTACTACACAAATATTAGTGTGTTAGCATATCTAGAAAGAATTCAAGGGAAATGACTTGTGAAAATCCAAAAGATATTGTTTTATCAAAAGTATAGAACATGCAACTATTTTTATATTCATGAAAGTCAGCAATTGATATATGTACTATAAATGCAACATACAAAAAAAAATTGCAAAACAAAATACATACTTGTATTGTTTGAAAAACACATTTAATTTTGGTGATAGATTTGCATCCCTCTATATATCAATGGATATTATATTTTTAGTCACACACATATGTATCTCCCTCATTGAATGGATTATAAAAAAACCAATCAAAACCTCAATTTTGTTTGTTTTGCCTTTTGGTTCAAATACTTGTTAAGAGTTTGGGATAATGGAAACTTATCTTATAACCACCCCATCCTTTCGATGATGTGAAGTTGCTTGGATTTTTTTTTACTAATTTTGGCTCATATTTCCAACACTAGGATGGTATATGAACCACCAGGATACAAACTAAAGTGAGTGAATTGTAATTTAGGCCACATTTTTATGTCAAAGTTTCACTTTGGACCTCAAGAATTTTTTTTACTCATTAAACATTATGCGAAGAATTAACTTCAAGAATATGATGATTGTGGAATAGTGTGTATTAGACTCTAATTTTTCACTTTAGGGTAGCAAGTGTAGAATGAGCTTTACATACATTTTCTTAAATACTATACTTTCCAAGGATGGAAGTGCAACAATTATAAGTGCACCTATTTTTTTAGATGATAATAGATGCACTTATTAATTCCTTAACTCCAATATCTCTTCAGTGTAGTATAAATACCCCCTGTTGGCATACCAATAGGTAAGCCTATTGTGGTCAGCTTTCATAGAGTTTCTGTATTATAATGTAGGCAGAACTCTTAAGATCTTGCAGTTTTATTCCTCTTCAATTTTGTTTCCCCGCTTACTTCCATCATGTTTCTATCTCTAATATCTTTGATACAAGTTGTTCAATCTAACAACCACGTTTTATGCTTGTCTCCTTTTTCAGAGACCAAATCAGATTGATAAGGAGTAGGATGAAGGATAGGAATGCTTCTGCTGAGCCTGTGGTGAAGCCAGGATTATCACCATCAAGATTTGTGAAGGTTTTCATGCATGGGGAACCCTTTGGGAGGAAGATCAATTTGGCTCTCCATAACAACTATGACTCTTTGTCCTTCACTTTAAAAAAATTGGGCAACAACTATTCCAGTAAGTCTGTTTCAATATATTGCATCCATACATAAAAAGTGATCTGTTCATAAAGTTATTTGTGCTGTAAGTGCCTATCATATAGGAGAAATAATGATGCATTTTGGATCTAATTAATAGACTTATTACACTTGTTTGAAAGAAGCATGTCTTAACATGACTATAGCAAATATATGGGGAATGAATAATTAATTTATCAGTTATTACAGTCTAAATATATGTACATCAAATTCCAATTGTTTTTATTCACCTAGCTAGATTGTTCCAATTTGTGTTTCTAGGGTGGTCGACAAATTAATAAGGTTGCTTGAATTGGAACAAAATATTATTTACAAGTTATAAACAAGTATAAACACTTGTGGAATAGTAAACAACCTTGTATTTATTGATTATATCACAGAAATATAAGCAATCTCCGACACTAGAATATAACCTTGTAATATTTGGTTGTTAATTAACTACACCTCAATTTCTTAGTGTCACCATTTGAACTTGAAGGCTTGGTGAACAAGGAAGAAGATGGTGCAATAGACAGCGACTTTGACCTCTTGTATGATGATATGGATGGTGTTCGTTACTTCCTTGGTGATGTCCCATGGGAGTAAGTCCTTTAATTTCATCTTTATCCGTAGATGATCTTCTATAGTTTCTTATCTCGAACCTGATAGTTGATAACCATATTCATCGTGACGAAAATAGTATCAATTTAATATTATTACACACTATATCTAAAAACAATTTAACATTATTGTTACAGGGTTTTCACCACTACAGTGAAAAAGATCTACATTGTCCCTGCAGAACAACAGAATGGTGCGTGAAACAATATGTATATTAACTTAATTAATCACAAGCATTTCTCGTTCCTATATACTACTTCCATATCAAGCAAGATCTCAAATTAGCTTATTATCAATTATATGATTCTTGCAAATATGGATTGCATTTTATTTTTCACTCTTTTGGAGGATGTGTTAATTAATTACTGCTTTTTCAATCCAAAATTAATGCCAATTAGTTGGTTGCAGAAAATGATTATCAGGAGGAGGAAGAGGACAACGCGGCTGCTGCTGCTACTGCTGACGAAGATGGAGATGGAGCTGCTGCTGACGATGGCGTTGCTGCTGCAGCTGACGACGTTGACGATGTTGCTGGATACACGAGCAACGATGACCCAAGCTTCGACTGATATAGCTACATGGCTATCGCAAGCATAGCTGCAACCGCGTCATCTCGTCCAATCTATCTATCTCCAATAATTAATTCTCTGCCGCTTTTAATTAGCTCCATATATATGCTGCTACCATCATCCGTTGTTGCTACCCTTGTAAGAGACTAATAATGTTTTAATTAGCTTCTAAGTGCTGAAATGGCATCGGTTAAGAAAACTAAGCGTTGCAGTTGTTACTCCTGACCAGGGGTAGAATAATATTGTCCTTGTGCCATCTCAGTGTTCTTATATCGATCTCCATGAATAACATATGATTATTATCGTATTCATCAGTGTCCAATTGCAAAGACTATATATATATATATATATATATATATATATATATATATATATATATATATATATATATATATATATATATATATATATATATATATATATATATATATATATATATATATATATATATATATATATATATATATACATACATACATACATATACATATATATATATATATCTTCTTATTCACTTATCAAATGAGTTTTAGTTTTCCGTTTTCTTCCCCAACTTTGTCGTCAGAATGCTTCTTTCACCCCGGAAAAAGTGGAAACTCCCTTCTCCTTCAGAATTATCATTACCAAGATAAGCATAATTAATTCCATAATAAGTCAGATTTGTTTCATTAAAACTTAAAAGTTTTTCCAATGAAATATTTTTGTAAATTGCGAAAACCATCTACCAAGACGTCTGAGAACACAAGTTGATAGGAAGGCTGAAGAGTAAATAGTTATAGTGTGTTCAAACTAAATATATTAATAAATATATTAAAAGATATAGGTAGTCAAAGTTCTTTTTTTTATCACGACCTTATCTAAAACGTCTAAGAATAATAAAACTAGAGAAAAGAAAGTGGGGAAACCACTAGCCTCAATGTGCAGGGATTGCTTTTAGTATTAACCCTACATAATGGCTGTTTAGAAAATTGTTTTTCAACCCATTTAAATCATAAACTTAATGTTGGGAATTTTCAGCCCATTTCAATCCATAAACCTTCAATAGGGCCTCTCGGTCTTGGGCCACCTTGCCATGTGAGCTGTCATCCAAAAGGAAATAGGTATATTTTCACTCTCTCATCTCTGGCTCATAGTTGAGTCGTAAAATCAAAGCTAAACTCCTTCGATGGTTTAGGAAACGGTTTTTGTTGATGGGCTCAACCCCGAATCCGGGTATAACATCTCTCCCGTCTTACAAAGCGGTGTAAATAAACTCCGTTTAGAAGGTTTTTGTTGATGGGGCTCACATGTCAGTGAAAAATGACAAAATATATGCGGTGGGCCTCACATGACAATTCCTTTTCTCCTGCCCGTCGGTGTTGGAGACGAAGACGACCTCAACGTCACTGCTTGTCTCCTCCCTCATCTTGATGTACTCCTCGATGAGCTTAGGGAGGAATTTCCGGCATGGACTGCACCAGTGAGCTGAGAAGTAGAGCAGGCCAGTCCTGCCGACGAGCCACGCCACCGGAACCTGACAATTGATTCCAAACAAAATTCAATAGATTTTCAAAATGTTGAAACAAATTTTCGAGCAAATTTAAATTAATCCACACATACTTTTTCTCCATCCTTACCAACGACGAAGTACAGATCACCGGAGACCATCAGAGACTCCAAGGTGAGGGACACATCTATGGCCCTCACCCTGGAGGCAAGGATTTGAGCAGGAACACCTCCCGCTGCTAGAGCGTACCCAAAACCCCATCATTTGACCCCTCCAGGCGAGGCCGCTGGTGCGTGCGAGGGAAGAGGGAAGCATGGTGACGCCACGCTGTCCGTGCACGCCCACAGGACCAAGCTCGATCTCGACCATCGTCACGCTGTCCACGAAGGGCTTCTCGTACGATAAAAAAGAGTGAAATGAGGACATAAGCCCCCTAGGTCTAGGTCTAGGGATCAAAACAGAGCGAATAGTTTCCGTCCGCTCCGAAGAAAAACGAATGTAGATACCTTTTGGAGCGGATAATTCTAGGATAGTTCGATGTTTATGCGAAAAACACACACTGGCCTGGGAGATCTGCTTAGCTCCAGTGTTGGACCAAAGGTTGATGAGATGCGGGCGTGCCAGTCAGTTTGATCCTGCATCTGACAAGATATGTAAACAGCAGATCAAATAGCCGATCGGCTGACAAGCCGATGGAATAATTCCAGCCGATAGCCGATACTAGCCGATAGCAATAGGGTTTCGAGCTGTCGGCCATATGTCCAATGTATATTCTGACACTTGATGTAAATACCAATATAAAGGCAATCGGCTGATGATGATGTAATAAAATAATAATATAATAAAGTAAAAACCAATTGGCTAACAATGAGATGAGAGAATAATCAATGATCCAAAGGTTAAAGCATACATCAGTTAGAGTCTGATGTCATAAAATCCATAGATTAGATTAAACGGTGAAATCTTTGTTGCCATCGGCTAAATCCAACTTATATGTAATCCTTATCAACCGACGCAACATCCAGATAACTCATCAGCTGAAACCCCGATATGAAACCCTTATTGGCAGTAAAAAAGCAGGCTAGGGATTATGGTTCTAACCACGACTTAGTAGATCAAACTTAATTGATGCAACACTAAGTATGAAAAGAAATACAATATCTAGACAATCAAGCCGTTGACTGATTTTTAGGGTGGTAGATGCCTTAGCTAATCTAATCTAGTTAGACGATTTAGCCGATATCGGTAGAAACCCTAAAGCGAGAGACAACCGATAGAGCTAAATTGAGATACTAAGACTAGATTAACTAAGACATATGATAAATAGGCAGACAAATATATCATCCAAACCGGAGCAATCCAACAGGTCAAATGTACTAATGCAGCCTTGAACAACGCCGACGTAGACGAGACAATTGCTTGGGCCAGCGGAACATTGGACTTACCCCTTCACTGAAGATCGAATGCTGATGCAGCCCCGCGTCAAGTGCCAATTCCCGCTGGACGATAAAATAAAGTAGAAAAGGTAAAAAGTGGCGATGCGCCAAATTGTATTGATCATGAAGATAGTTTACAATAACCCCGGGTGTACATATTAATACCCATGGGGAGATACTAGTCCTTGTAGGACAAGAAAGAAACTTTCCTAAAGACAAAAGGAAAGCATAAAGTCCTTATAGGATACTAAACTCACTTTCCTAAAGATAAAAGAAAACTAACAAACTATTCCTAATTAATAGATAACTTGCCGCGCCACATCCTCCTTGAACTCGGTCACTTCTGGATAAGCTTCGTTTAATTGATTAATTTCCTTAACCGAATATATCAGGAATCCGACTATTGGCGATGTGATAATTCTCTTAGGGGCTTACCAAATTTCACTGTTAACATTCGGATACAAATACATATATTTTCTCCCGGATATGGTATCAGGGTTTTCGACGGATATGGATATCCGGTGAACAGTGCTATTCGGATATCCACTGAAGTCATGAGTCATACCCCATTTCTTTATATCGCTACAACCTCCAATCTATCTTTCTAAATTTTAGTACTAGTCCATTTCTTAACACTAGTCCACACCATTAATATTATTGAAACTTTTAAATATTTTTATAATTATACTATATTTTATATAAAATGAACTAATTATATATGATGATATTTGTTTATATTAGAAGTTGAGGTGGTTTTCGTGTTCGAGAAAAAAATGTTTCCATATTTATGTCCAATCATATTCGATCCTTATTCGTATTCGAGATAATTCGTATTTATTTCCGTATCCGAGCTATTCGTATTTGTTTTCATATCCAACAAAAAAAATATGAAAACAAATATGGTATGAGCATTATCCCCGCTCCGTTTTCATCTCTACCTAGGTCTTCCTCTTCCTTGTAAACTAATTGCTTTCGCTTGAGTCTTCCAGTCTTCCTCTTCCTCACGTGATGAGATCACCTCCAGCATCAAGCTTGCATCCAGGGTGCGCAGATCCAGGGCTCATGTTGGTGGAGACAACGAGGTGGCTGTGGTAGGAGACAGCGGCGGATACCGCACAGTACCGAAGCAGGAGGACGAGGCCGAGGTTGTGGACACTGAAGCAGAGCGTGAGGTCCACAGCTGGGAACAGGGAGTTGTTGACGTGGAAGTAGGCGATGCGGAGCTTGGCCACAGAGGTGATGGGCGCGGAAGTGTTGAAGAGGAAGGCGAGGCTGGTGTGGAGCGCGAGGAAGAGGAGCTGGAACATGAAGAGGGGAGAACGCGTGGAGGTAAGGGCACAGCACGGGTGGAGGCGGACGAGGACTGGGGCGAAAATGAGCATTGGTGGCGCGTAGGCGCTAGGCTGTATGGCGGGAGGAGAGGCCGGCCGAGGTCCGTCGAGGGCTTCTTGCCGTATGCCACCAATCCGGACACCATTGCCAGAGTTGCGAGTGTGAGACAAGATTGGGAGTGGCCGATCCGGGCACCATCACCGTGCTGGAAGGGGAGAGAGACATATGAGGGAGAGAAGAGCGAAGGATGACATGTTGGTCCCACCTACTGACTCATCAAGTCAACCGCAGTCAACCTGCCACATCAGCAAAAAAAACCACTTCCCAAATCACTGAGCAGTCTATTTGCACTGGTTTTCGAAGATAGGGGGGACATTATACCCAGTTTTACCGTTGAACGATGCGATTCAACTAGGAGCAAAAGATGATTGAGGCAAAATAGACTTATTCCCATTCTAAATCACTCTAGATTCAGGTTGGCTTGAAATATGAACAGTGTGGATTAAACAGTGTGGGTTTAGAATTTAAAAGTTGGTTTTTCAGACCAGACTTATTTAAGAGTTTAAGATTACAAATGATTTTTTCCCTTATATATTTTACTGAGGAACTGATGTGCATCTGATGTGCATTTGACCAAGGAAAACTTTCACAATACATTACAGGTTCCCTTGGAAAATGATAGCCTTGAAGCTCCCAATCGATCCAGCCCCAAATGATCAGGCGCCGTCCAACTTACTCATTGGCGGCGTAGTTAGCAAGGGAAAATCGGGCGTCTGGGACCTAGCTCAAGCTGGTTCAATTCCCTTTTGTGTTTTGCGAGTTGAGAGACTACATTTTACAAGTTGCGTCCATCTCCTAAAGACGTGTAAAAGAGGGCCTAGCACATTATATATATGCATATGCTGCACGTGCATACGATGGCGTATTCTATGTAATCACAAACAAGAAAGTCTCCAGCAGATAGCAAATTAATTAAAACTTGAGGCAGAACACACCTTTTTTTTCTTCTTAGAAAATAAGCGTGCATGGATCGATCTAGATCATGTATGCAGCTGAAAAACGTCTATAAGACTTGGAAAACTTGCAAAAACCATATGAGAAGTCACTTGAAGTTTAATATTTCACCCCATAAGTTATTTTGTTACAAATGACCATCCCTTCTCTCTTTTATTTCTTTTATTTTTGCAAAAACCACCCCTGCGTACACGGATTAACCGAGTCAACCTGTTAATATTGATGTAGAGCCATCACAGGCTAAGCTTTATGTTTCATTGATTTTTTTCTACATATAGCAAAATTGGTACAACAACATTCAAGCTCTCATTAACAATTCAATTTATGCAAACTTCAAAACATATTAAGACTATACTCCTAGAAATATTTGGTTTTGGTAAAGATCACATAGACGCCTCACAATTTATGAAAACATATAGATTCGATTAAGCATGTGCGCACTGGGATGGCTTTTGAAAAAAAAAACAAATAGGGTTGAGTATTTTCAACAAAATGTTTTATGGGTTGAAATGTCAAACTTCAGACCTTTGGGGTGGTTTTTGTAGTTTTTAGTGTCGGCCGAGATCACATATGTATCGAGAGATCCGCACGTTTGCAAGCAGCTCGGGTATGGAATGATCTCGTGCGGTTGTGAATTGTGATCGATCGATAGCGATCACACACTGTGCGAGATTGTCTTCTCTCTTTAAACGCCGATTAATACTATAGAAGTACATGACATGCACACGTGCATGAAACGTTCTTTAATTAATTTGACTATTCAATGATCATGCAGTGGTTAAGTGAGCGGCGTCGTAAGTCTGAACGACTAATAATGATTTTCCGTGATTGATTTGTTTTTATAAGTATCGATGGTTAACTATAAAAGAGATAGTAGTAGTGGCGGAGCCGGGATCTAGGGATCGTCATATATGCATTCAACAGTTGGCTGTAGGCATATCACATATGCACTTCTTGGTTGCGCTGAGAGGCTTCAAAATGCTGCCCAGGCAAAATTCAAATCCAGAACAAATTAAATTGAATTTGAAGCACTCTAGGAAAAATTCAACTGAACTTAAGAGATTTGAACATATGTGAAATTTTGAGCCGGTTAAAAATTGATGGTGTTCGTGATAAATAGCGAAATATACCGCCAAGAAAATGATCCATCGCTGCCACATTAATTAGCCGCCATGGACTTGGACAAGTCGTATAAACCTCTCTACTCATCATAATATGTGATTCAGCACTTAATTGTACTAGTACTTATCTAGAGTGTCATCCTCAAATTGTACCAATCATTGGTCAATTGCTCCTTTAAGTTTTCTTTATCTGTGAAGACTTGTATGCTGTGTGATTGCTGGTAATAGATTTAGTTTTCTTGGCAAAGTGCACATCATGCATCTAGAAGTGGCATCTGTCTGAGATGATACCTTCACAAATCCCCTTTTTCCCCTTGCGCTGATTTTTTATTAATTTCTTTTCTGCGTAGCCATCAAATTACACAACTAACTTAAATATATAGGCAACGTGTGCTGATACAAGTGGAATAGTATAAGAACATAAAAATGTGTTTTCAAGAAAAGGTGGAGCATGAGAACAAGCTAAGTTTGGACTTGTATAGGCGTGCATGTCACAATGCAAACATTCTTTTCCTAAGGTAGAGATGGTTTAACTGGATCATACTTGCTTACTTGGGAGGCTTACATTCGTATTGGTGTTGGCATATATATTTAGTATGAAGTACTTGTTCCGTCCAAAAAAAAATCTAATCTAGGTTGGGACGTGACTCCACCTAGAACAACGAATAGGCATAAAAGGTTGTCCAAATTCGTTGTCCTAGGTGGAGTCACATCTCCAACTAAATTAGCTTTTTTTTAGATAGAGGGAGTAGACAATAGTATACTCCTATATGACAAGATTAAATGCAACGTTATATAAGAGTACTTACTGAATTCCTTACAATAAAGATAAAATAGTACCAAAGTGACAACACTTAAAAGAGAAAAGAGAAACACAAGACTACTGCCCTAATTCCTTACATGATGGAATGTATGAAAATAATTTTGTCTCTGGGACAACATACAAATCATATCTTACTATTAACTAGTTAATGTTCTTTAACTTCTAAAGCTCAATATGCAAGTGTACCATATCATCATCCGCTAGTAATTATTATCTAAAGTAATTTAAATTGTATGTAAGTGTCACCGGTAGAGAAACTTTTTTACTCCCGGTTGGTAAACCCCTTTAGTCCCGGGTTTCCAACCGGGAGTAGGAGTCCAGAACTTCCATTTTTAGTCCCGGTTGAAATAACCGGGACTAAAGATCCATCTTTAGTCCCGGTTGGTAACAACAACCAGGACTAAAGTCTTTAGTCCTGGTTGTTGTTACCAACCGTGACTAAATAGAGGATATCGGCAGACGGTCCCCTTTTCTTTTTTTTTCTTTTTTATTTTCTCCCAAATCGAGTGGCATGCATATCCTCAAATCAAACCCCAAATCCCCAAATCAAAGTAACATCCCAAATCCACATCACAAATCTTAAAGTTACTTATACACACAAATCAAATACATCACAAATCCAAAAAAAATTACACACAAATCAAATACATCACAAATTATACATCTCATATCCATACAATGAATCACAAAATTATACATCTCAATGAATCACAAATTATCAAAAAAA
Source organism: Oryza sativa Japonica Group (assembly GCF_034140825.1). Classification (NCBI taxonomy): domain Eukaryota; kingdom Viridiplantae; phylum Streptophyta; class Magnoliopsida; order Poales; family Poaceae; genus Oryza; species Oryza sativa. Next base: position 6,416,651 of record NC_089045.1, read on the forward strand.
AAGAGAAAACAACACTGTCTGCCGCCTGCCGCCCCCTGTGGCCCCGCCGGCCGCCGCCGCGCGCAGCCCCGCTGGCCGCCACCGCCTGCCCGCCGCCGCTGGCTGCCGGATGGGAAGGGAGGAGGGGGAGGAGAGGGGAGGAGGATGTGTAAGATCTGTGCAGGAGAGGGGAGGGGAGGAGGAGGGGGAGGAGGGGGAGCGGAGGAGAGGATCGATATGTGTGAGGAAGTGGTTGTGATTGTGGAGGAGAGGATAAGTGCTAGGGATTATATACTACACGTTGAATTTTAGTTCCGGTTGGTAATACCAACCGAGAGTAAAGATCTAGATGATCATACTAATCGGGACTAAAGTAGTGATACTCGACCCCCTGACATGCCTCTGACAGGGGATGAACCGGGACTAAAGATCATAGAATGGCTGTGGGGTTTTCAACCAGGGCTAAATATCATTTTTAGTCCCGGTTCTTTTTTAACAGGGACTATTATGGTTTTAGGTCGACCCAGCAAAGATCATTTCTCTAGTAGTGTGTGCCACATCATTACTACTAGAAATTATTGTCTAGAGTATTTTAAATATCATACCAACATGATATATCATTACAATTTTGTTGCATTTTTAGAACTCAGTATGCAAAAATACATTCCATCATTCCATCTTGTGCCACATCATTTTCACATTATTTAAACATCTACATCTACTTTTTCTATAATGTAACATGCATTCATCCGCATATACTACAGAAAAAGCGATGTATCAACTGGTAACTATATATGTAAGTAAACGTCCACACTTAATTACATGCGTCCAATCACAAACATCCAAAGTAGGATAACATGTCTATGTCTGATAAATTCGAACTTTATTAAAGACATCTACTACTATCTGGTCCCGTTTCTGACGAAATGAAATTTCATATACTAACTTGCAGTTGAAATAAAACGAAATCCTCTCAAAAAGAGAAAAGAATGAAATGGACAGGAACGATGCAGGCAAGCATGGTAGCAATGTTTTGACGACATTTGGCCACAAAACGAAGATATATAGCACGGCCGGTGATCAAATCCTAGCAAGTTGTGTGTTCCTCTAGAGGTTGAAAAGTATAAAGTCCATCCGACAATTGGCTCTAACTCAGTCTTGGCTGGGTACGTTCATGTCAACATAGAGACCAAGTTTTAATCCACTATCTAAATTAAGAAAAAAAAGAGCTAGCTTCTATATATATAATTAATCACCTGGTTATCCAACAACGGTTCTGGTTTCTTGTTGCTTAGGTAGCAACATGCCCAGTATTTAGGGCATGCTGTCTACTATTGAAAAAAATATAATCGTAAAAACGAACACACGTGTTAAATCTAAACCTTGAATTCAGATGGACTAATTCCACAACAACGAATCTAACCAGTTGAGCTACACTCTCATTTTGTCATTTTCTCTGATTTTAATATATGATGCTATCGATTTTTTAATATGTTTGATCATTTGTCTTACTAAAAATATTATGTAAAATTATTATTTATTTTGTTATGTAACTATCAGTGAAGATATAAAGTAGCAAGCAATTAATTTAAATACTTCATAACGGTACTATAGCAATACCGTTAAACGGTCTTAAAATTTCATATATCATTTCCGTCTATTTCTAGATCGACAATATGAAATCGGAATAAAACTGTTAGTACAAAATAGAAACGTTGGTACAAATCAAAAACAAGAGTCAGCATGGTAGTCAAATTTCATACCTATTTCTCCTCTAGTTTGGAGGAGAGATGAAGTCCACTTTAAAATATGAGTATTTCTACATTGATTCTGATGCATGATTCCTATCACTTCAGTAATTCTAGACCCAATCAAATGTTTGGAAAAGAAATTCCAGCAATTCAAAATTCAGAAGATAACAACTAAAACAAATAGAATGGAATCTTTTGATCTAACATTTTACCCTGTTCTAACTTGACTTGGTTAAGGTACAAATCCTACATCGATTTTCGTTAATTAGCATACTTTTCAAACTACTAAACGGTATATTTTATGCGAAACCTTTCTACATAGGAGTTAAAATATTATATAAATCTAGTTTTTCAAGTTTATAATAGTTAAAATATAATTAATCATATGCTAATGATTTTCTTGTTTTACATGCTCCATCATTAATCTCCATCTTCGTCATATTTAAACAGGACAGCGTGGAACAGATGGAGTACAAGTGCACAACCCTGCAGCCGAGATCAAGCTCAAAGTTACAAACCCTGCCCCACATGGCCAGCTGCGTTGGCTTTGGTTCGGTTGGTTGGAGCAACGGCGACGCTTTCACGCGCGTCTCCGTCCGTCGTTGACAGGGTTGGTTGTTGCCAATCCTGGCTGTGCTTGTACCAGCCCGGGGTTGGACCTGCGTTTTGTTTGGTCGCAAATCGACGATAGCACGTACGGGCTCAAATCAAATCCTAGCGAAATTGTGTGCAGCTCCTTGAGATGTTGAAAAGTATAGAAAAAGAAGTCAATGTGACAGCTAGCTTACAGAGACGCTAGAGCGACAGTTAAAATTGCTAGTTAGTGCAATCTAGTTAGTAGTTAGTTGGCAAAATTTGTTACAGGACACACAAAAAAACGTTTAATTGGCCAAGGGACACCGCAAAAACGTGGAGCTGCCCCAGGACACTTAAAAAACTGTGTAATTTGCTGTAGGAAACTAGCGCCATTATTTTATCATTTCCCGGTTAAAAGTGGTCTCTTTTTTTTCGAAATGCCCAGATTACCCCTGTCGCCATCTATAGCTGACTCGGTCGAGTCGAAACGGGGTCGGTCTCTTTCATCACCACACACCACCGAGGAAAATATCCCCAATCCCTAACCCTAGCTTGCGGCGGTGGCGGCAGAGGTGGCGGGGGAGGCTTCAGCAACGGCGGCGACAAAGACGGCGGCAACGACAGCGGCGACAGCAGCGGCAACGGCGGGCGATGCAGAAGTGACATTGATGGCACCGCCGCCGCCGCCACAAGCTAGGGTTAGGGATTGGGATTTTTTTTCCTCGGTGGTGTGTGGCGACGAAGGAGAACGACCCTGTTTCGACTCGACCGAGTCAGCTATAGATGGCGATAGGGGTAATCTGGGCATTTCGAAAAAAAAGAGACCACTTTCAACCGGGAAATGATAAAATAATGGCGCTAGTGTCCTACAGCAAATTACACAGTTTTTGTAGTGTCCTGGGGCAGCTCCACGTTTTTGTGGTGTCAGCCAATTATACGTTTTTTGTGTGTTCTGTAGCAAATTTTGCCTAGTTAGTTCGATCAACCAGTTCGGCTGGTATATTTGGTGGCACGTGAGAGATGAGATAAACCATTAGCATATACTCCCTCCATTTCATATTATAAGTCGTTTAAATTTTTTTCTAGCTAAACATTCTCAAGTTCAAACAAGTTTATAAAAAAAATATAGTAGTATTTTCAACACAAAACAAGCATATTATTAAAATATATTCAATATTAGATTTAATAAAACTAATTTAATATTTTATATGTTTCTAAATTTTTCTATAAGTTTGGTCAAACTTAACAAATTTTGACAAGGAAAAAAGGGAAATGAATTATAATATAAAACGAAGGGAGTAATTAATTGAGTATTAATTATTACAAATTTTAAAAAGTTAAACATATTTCTATATGACAAATTTTTACATAAAACACATCATTTGATATGTTTTTTAAATCACGGACAGTAAAATACTCGTTGGATTTATTAGAGCAGGTACAATAGCAGACTATTAGCCAGCTGTAAATATATTTTAGTGAGATAAAAGATAAGAGAGAAGAGCAGCGGGCTACAAATCTATAGCCAGCTGCAGTGCGAACTTCAAGACGCAATGTGTGTATGACAGGTGGGACCATATATTAATAATATAGTAAGCAACTATTGTATAAATTGACTATTAGATTGGCTATAAATTAATTGAAGCTAGAAGTGGGCTGAAAAAGATAGGAATCTGGTTACAAGCCCGAAAGGAAAACAGCAGCTCGGGGGGAGGAGCCTGACAGTTCCTCTTTATCTGAAAGTTTATCTGCTTATATCGAACAACATGTTCTAGTTCTTTTTACAAGGATCGGTACACTACGGGAGAAATGATCTTTGCTCGATCGGCTGATTTCCATAATAGTTCCAGATCTAGTAAAAACCGGGACTAAAAATTGTTTTTAGTCCCGGTTATAAAAATTTTGATCTTTAGTCCCGGTTGGTGTTACCAACCAGGACTAAAGATCATCTTTAGTCCCGGTTTATACCCTGTCAAAGCCATGTCAGGGGACCGAGGATCTTTAGTCCCGGTTGATACTACCAACCGGGACTAAAGATTATCACTTTAGTCCTGGTTGGTAGTAACAATCGGGACTAAAGATTAGATCTTTAGTCCCGGTTGAAGTTACTAACCGGGAGCAAATATTTTTCACCCATCTCTGATCGGTTAAGTCCCAGACTAAATATTTAGAGATAAGATCATCCCTCTCCAACTCCCCTCCAACTCCCCTCAGATCCAAGCCTCCTCCTCCCCTCCCCTCTCCTCCCCATTCTCCCCTTCCTCCTCCTCCCCTCTACTCCCCTCCTCCCCTCCCATCCGGCGGACGGCAGGCGGGCGGCAGCGGGCAGGCCGGCGGCGGCCGTGCCGGGCAGCGCCGAGCAGGCCCGGCGGCGGCCTGTGGCCGGGGGGCCGCCCGCGGCGGCGGGCAGGCCGACGGCGGCCTGTGGCCGGGGGGCCGCGCGCGGCGGCGGCCGGCAGCGCCACGCCCCGCGGCAGCGGGCAGGCGGCCGGCTGGGCCACGCTCGGCGGCAGTGAGCGGCCGGTCTTTTTTATATAATCTGTGATTATTGAGATGTATAATTTTGTGATTCATTGGACATTTGTATGGATTTGTGATGTATTTGATTTGTTTTGTATTTTTTAGGATTTGTGATGTATTTGATTTGTGTGTATGAGTAACTTTAAGATTTGTGATGTGGAGTTGGGATGTTATTTGATTTGGGGATTTGGGGTTTGATTTGGTGATGTGCATGCCACTCGATTCGGGAGAAAAAAAAAGAAAAAAAAAGAAAAGGGGACTATCTGGACTCCCCGTTACCCTCTCTTTAGTCCCGGTTGATAACAACAACCGGGACTTTTACTCCCTGTTGTTGTTATCAACCGGGACTAAAGATGGATCTTTATTCCTGGTTATTTCAACCGGGACTAAAGATATCCATCTTTAGTCCCGGATTGCTACTCCCGGTTGGAAACCCGGGACTAAAAGTGGTTACCAACCGGGAGTAAAGAAGGTTTCTCCACCACCGGTACTTAGGTATAAGGTATGGGCACAAGTCTCTACTCTCTTCTTCCAAACTCATCTTGAGAAAGAAAGAACGGAGAAGATACCCGAGAAGAGAGATATTATGTGCGTACTCCCTCCGTCATAAAAAAAAGGCAATTTCGGAGGGATCACCCCTTATAGTACAATGAATCTGGATAAGTTAGGTTGTCTTTTTTTAACGGAGGGAGGACCTAGTAATTTCGTCTACATTGTAAAACCTCTCATTCTATTTCTTTACAACTTTAGAAGTAGCAGTTTGTCCGCTCCTTCCTCCTCCCCTATGATAAGCACAAATGTGCCCACGTCCCCGAGAAAAAAAAACAACACTCTTTTTCATCTACGTGTGGTGTTCTATGCTGAGAGAAAAAAACTTCTAATAACTTCTGTTGGAAGATTTCACTACTACGAAAATGATTTTTCATGGTGTTACTCTATAATTTTCGTTTGCGGCCATATGCGAAAACCGCCAGCAAAACATACCGAGGGGTGGGAGGACATGGACCTGGCGGCCACGCTAAAAGGTCCGCCATAAAAAAATGTATTTTTCAAGGCGGACCTCTTAAGTGTCCGCCACATTTTCGCTGGCGGTAGGTAATATTAGAAAAAAATTGGGGCGAATAAAATCCACCACGCGCAACCCACTGCCCTTATCCCTTCTCGGTCTCTCCACCTCTCTCCCTTCTTGCGTCTCTCCTCTCTCCCTTCTCCACCGCTGCCAGCTTCGGTCGCCACCCCACCACTGCCGGCTGCCGTCGCCTCCACTGCCGCCGCATCGACCAATGGGGAGGGCCTCGGGAGCGGCAGCAGAGCGCGGCCTCCTCCTCTCCGCTATGGGCTGCCACGAGCTCGGGGCCGGATCCAACCGTCGCGATAACAGGGGAGGCCGGATCCGCCTCCTCGACGACGTGGGAGGCCGGCGGGCAACAACTACGAAGGGGGCGGCGGCAACTCTCGGAGGCAACAGCACGGGAGAGGAGGCGGCGAGAAGCAGATCCGGCGCCTCCTCCCGCCCCACTGGCGGCGGCGTCGGCAAAGGAGTGGATGGTGGCAGTGAGGTGGTGGCGGTGCTTGGGAGGACAGAGGCAGATCCGGCGGCGCTCAGCAGCAGCAGCGCGTGGGAGGAGTGGCGGGGAGCAGATCCGCCGACGGCCATCCACGCCCTCCCTCCATCCTCAGCTCTTACTGTGTGATGTGTGATGTTAAATTTTTGTGCTCGATGTGTGTGATGTGGAATTTGTGCTCTGTGATGTGAATGTGGAATATTTTTGTGCTATGTGATGATGATCAAACCATTTTTATCAAATTTTTGCTTGTTTTTGTGGATTTGGGATTTGGTGATATGGATTTGGAATGCAGGGCAGCAGCTTGTGGGCATATTCATTTTTGCTTTTCAAATTTTGTCTAAACTGGCAGCTAGGGTAGCTGCATGGGATTTTTTTTGTCCAAAATAGATTTTCACTGGCAGCCGATTTAACACAGCCGCCAGTGAAAATGAATTATCGTTGGTAGTCGGTGTAAGATTACCGTCAGCGAAGATATCTTCACTTGCCTTTGTTTTGTGGCGGCGTAAAATGCAGTCAGCGAAGACCCAACATAGCCACCATGAAAGATGGTTTTCGTAGAAGTGTTTTTTTCCCTGTCTTTGTTTGTTGTACTAACTAGGATTGCATTCTTCGAAACAGAGATGGCCGGCCAGCCCATATGGAGCAGCTTATCCTTCTCTCTTCCGCAGCGTCCAATCCAAATCCAAACTAATTATGATAAATAAATAAACAAACAACAATCTGTTACCGGATAAAAATAGCTTTGCATATTGTCCCACCGGGGGTGGGGGTAATAGTTATAGCTCATTTTCAAATTGCATGACTAAAAATGAAATTAGTTAATAAAACATAATCGGGTAAATTTGATCCCATGCCATTATGAGCGTGCCATTTTAAATAAATGTTGTTACTATTCTTCCATTCGTAACTATGTCACCCGAATACGAAAAAAAAATAGATCCATACCATGCCATACATTGCAAGCCCGTTTTGACCGTTTTCTTCCCAATGTATTTTTGTACTATCAAAAATTGCCCCTATCTATCATCTTTCTTTTTCTCTCTCCACCGGTATTTTCTCAATGCCCCTACATTGACGAAAATATCCTCGGTATTTCTTCGACGAAAAAAAGAAAGAGGATTTCATCTCTCCACTCTTTTTCACAATGTATTTTCTCAATGCCCCCTCCTAGGCAGGGTCGTTGGCCAGCCTCCATTCTGATTCCACAATGTAGTAGTGTACTCGCTCCGTTTTAAAATATAAACACTTTTAGCATAGTGCAAAGTCAAACATTTTTAACTTTAACTATTAGTAAAAAAAATAAACAAGAACAATAATGTAAAATTGATGTTACAAGATTTATCATTAAACAAGCTATTATATTATGCAACTTTCTTATTTAAAATATTTTATTTTTATAGATATTGTTAGTCAAAGAAATATCTCGAAGAACTGTGTCGAAATTTAAAAATACTTATGTCATGGTTATGGATACCACGTATCTAATAGTAATTGACTAAATCTCGGCAGGATCCACCACATACCATGTCTTATACGAAAACTGACCTCGAGTGAGTTCCGGATAAGGAAAGACAACCAGAGTTCTACATGGAAACGACAAGGACTACTCGGATTGTATCCATATTGGTTTCTCTAGTTCTACTTGGACAAGGGGACATCTATGGGTATAAATACAAACCCCCCTAGGAGGACAGGGGGACACCCACCACGAGACAATCAACTCCCAACACAATCAACATAGAAGCCTACATACGCCAAGACATGTCGCCGGATATCGACTTCAGGGATAGGCATGGCTATTCCCCTACGGTGTCTCCGGATACCATCAGGAGATACGAAAGCGTTGTCTCTGATCTCGCCGGACACGGATTCGAGGAAGGAGCCTACCCTGTTGTCGGCTATGAGTCAGACCTTCAGACCGCCATGTCGACAGCAGTTAGATAGGCTACCCCAAACATTGTACTGGTGTGATTATGGTGAATAAAAAGCAACGTCGGCTCTGGCCAACAGGATGTAGGGTTATTACCTGACCACTCAGGGGCCCGAACCTGTATAAAAATCCCTGTCTCCATCTCTTTTACCTCAGTCTCGCGTATATCCTAGCACCGATGATCCCCATACTATGCAAATACCAGAATTGCGACATCAAACGTCAACAGTGGCGCGCTAGGTAGGAGGATTTTGGTGCTTCAAGGTTTCGACGATATGGGTTTAAGAGATGGATTCTCCAATAACAAGCTACTCGACAACTTCGCTGTGGGGAGATCCAACCCGACCGAAATACGTCTCCCGACAAGATTGGAATCATCGTCATCAACTAATCGATCCGGCGAGATCGACCAAGCTTTAAGAAATCGTTGCCACGGAGAATCAACCCAATATCTATACGGCATTAAATTGGTGTGAGGCGTCGGTTGGTCGAGTCCAAGCCGAGCACGGGAGTATCGACGTGACCGCACAAGATCAGGAGCTCATCTTACCGATGTGTCATAAGCACAAGAACCATGCATGACATCATCACACAGGACCATGCATGGATCGGATTGGTGAACTCCATACAGTACACATATATGTGTTCGTCCCGGGAACCACGTGCGATACCTGTTCGGCACATACAAGTAAAAAAAAAAGGGTAATTAGTGAGATTAATTTTTTAAATTAATCTACTAATTCCGTAGATATATCCGGCATATATCTACAAAGCTACGCAATATTTTATATGCAATTTATCGTACCTATTCAGATCATACAGCATTGTCAGATCAATAATTTATTATGTTTACCTAGAGCATGTTTTTTATACAATATCTATTGTGTGAGTGCTTCCGATGTCAGGCCAACTACGGTCTAACGCTGGGGGCTCGCTCCGTTCTCTTTTGTATAAATCATGCTTATTTACGGTTTACATAATGCATGATATTTAATCTGCTCGTTATATCCTGATAATACTAGAAGATCCACGCAGTTTTTGAGTACATACTCGATATTATCTGCTATATATCTTGCCTTCTAGAAAATATTTTTCAAGAACAATTGAGCACTCGGGTAGGTTATGGTCGAGTACACTCCATTATCGAGAACATTCTCGACAAATGCGGAGTTATCACACCCAACCTGCCAACAGAGACCGACGACCTATCTCATAGCACCGGCCATCGCTAGACTACTCAAGAAAAGGTTGTTAACAGATAATTCCTCGCAAACGCCGTCGGCTTGATCACCCGACATGATTGCGAATGGACATCCGGATATGCTATAAGTTCGGTATGTGAGTCATGCTGGCCACATGATATGCACATGTAATAAACCAACTTTAGCGCCCTTATAGGTGGTTAAGAGAGTGATCTCTCTCGCCTCACTTCAAGTGGTCGAGTTACAACTACTATCTGATTCTCGACCAGCGACGTAGCGTTTCTCCCACCACTTTCACTTCAAGTGGTGGTAAGCGCACCGCGCACCACATCCCATTACCCTTGCAGGTGGCGATGTGCGGCACCCTTCCAGATCAACGTTGTCGATGTCATGTCTGCCCCGTTCCTCAGTACCTCTTACATCCCGGCCACGTTACCCTGCCATACTGCAAACAACGGCCGCATAATCACGTCCATGTCCTCTAGAACGCCTCCCCCCTCCCATTCTTGTGGGGCGCGCGGCGGGTGGTCGAGGCATGACTATCTCGGGAGCCCGAACCTCGTCGGCCCCGCTCCCGCCCGTAAGAACGGAGGAGAGAAGGAGAGAGGTGGAGACAGACGAGAAAGGAAGAATACGAGAGCGAACGGGTGAGTCTCGTATGTACATGGGTTACTTTGGACCATACGAGAATACCGTAAAAGAAAATTATTCAAAAACATGTCTGATGTGTACAAAATGGCATGTATCCATTTTTAGTGGTATTACAATGGCATAGTTACAAATAAGCAAATACTCCCTTTGTCCCAAATTATAAATCCTATATTTTTTACATGGTATTAAAAACATACTTTGACCGGTATTTTATTCCATTCTATGATCCCAACAAATACTACCTCCATATTTTATTGTATGACACCGTTGACTTTTTCTTCGACATTTGACCATTCATCTTATTCAAAAAAAATTATGTAATTGTCATTTATTTTATTGTGACTTGATTCATCATCAAATATTCTTTATACATGACATAAAAATTTTTATATTTGCATAAAAATTTTAAATAAGGCGAATGGTCAAACGTTAGTCAAAAAGTCAACGGCATCATACATTAAAATACGGAGGGAGTATAAAATTAGCATCACTTGGAAGCACTTCAAAATATGAATCTAGTGATATAACATGCATAATACTTAGTATAGATATAGTTAGTATGATTATTAGTCAAAATTTACCAAGTTTGATTTTTCTTAAAAAATGGGCGCACTAATTTAGGACGGAGGGAGTAGAATAGTATTTATTTAAAATAGTATGTTATGAGTTACAATGCACGGAGATATTACTACTCCCTTCGTTTGACGATTTGACTTTTTCTAAATCAAATGTTTTTTTAGTTTAGCTGAAGTTAATGGGCAATGTAGAACTATTATACCCGTTAACATAAGATTAAATATACTTTAATAGTGTGTTTCTTTGGTGTTAAAAAATATTGTGATGTTTTTATATAAAGTAGATCAAATTTATAGGAAATTTAACGTTCAAAAGAGTTAAAAGTACTTGCAATACGAAACGGTGAAACGTACACGCACCGACGCATCGCACAGACGCACATCTCTGTTCGTTTGGAATATGGCAGCATGCCAGCCTGGACTGTGGATGAATGGGACACGCTCACTAGGGGTGGGCATTTGGTCAGACCGAAAATTCGGTCTCGATTTTTGGTTTTTTTTTTTTTTGAAAGTCCGGTTATCTAAAACGCAAGACCTTTCGGTCTTGAAAAATATTGAAGACCGATCAATTCGGTCTCGGTGTCGGTTAGACCGAAATTTTAGAAATATTATGAAGAACCGCACAATTCCTCAATAAAATTTTAGATAAACAAATCATACTTATGAAGAAAATTCATAAAAATCCCAGATCAGCTTTCTTTACTGTCATATACTCATCGCAGATTGGCTTTGGCGCTGCTCATCACCGTCGGGGTGGAGGAGGCACCATCAGCTCGGGCTTGGCAGATGGGGGCTTGAGGCCTCCGGGCTTCGGCAGCATACTGAAGGTGGCAGCGCCAAGGCAGAGGCGACAGCCATGGCGCGCGCGGTGGATGCCTGGGCGATGTCGGCGCGGTGGAGGCTGGAGGCGGTGCTGGTGGACCGGCGGATGGCGGGCGGTGGCGACGACGGCGCGGTGGAGACAGGAGGCGGAGGGCGGGCAGTGGCGGCGCTGGCACGGTGCTGGAGGCGGCGCTGGCATGGTGCTGGAGGCGGTGCCGGCGCGGTGGAGGCAGGAGGCGGAGGGCAGACCGGCGGAGGCGTCGAGCGCGATGGTGAGAAGTGCAGCGCAGCGCTGTGGTGAGGGAGTGGCCGAGTAGGAGTAGGGAGCTAGGGTTGGTTGGTTGGATCTTAGGATTTTTTTTACTGGGTTTTTTGGGCCTCCTATGCCTATTGAGACATTTCGGTCATCTCGGTTAATTCGGTTAACCGGACCCAGTAACCGAAATACCTGAAATAAATTCGATCTTTCGATGACCGGAACCGAACAGCTACCCAATTTTTTCGGTTCGGTTCTTCGCTTCGGTCTAATTCTACCCACCCTACTCGCCCGCACTTTACACGGAGGACGCTCCGGCCGTACGTTCTCCATTCCATCGATCTCGGCAAATGCATGCAGTCGAGCCAGCCAAAAAAGTGCACCGCACAAAACACCCGCAAAAACGAGGCCGCGAGATCGCGATTCGGCAGACGCAGCGCTACGTACCTGCCCCGGCTGCGCTGGCCATTTCGGTTGGTTACACTGTTACAGTACAGGAGGAGCGACGGCGACGTACGCAGGGTTGTCACGTTGCCAATCTAGCTAGCTATAGCAATCGGTACTTTGTACTACCTGCGTTGATCAATGGCGGCTTGTTCATATCGATGTTATTTTGTTAAAGATATCAAAATTGTACATACATTTATGTTTTTGCCAAACTTTAAAAAATATATAGAGATCGTACTAAAATTTTGGTAATATTGTCAACTTACTAAAATTTTGATAATTGTTTATTTTGCTACCATCAGAACAGCCTATTAGATATGTCTTATATTCAATGACTGGGTGTGAGCGTGACACGTATCGGCACTTCACACAGAGGATGCGCCGTTCCATTCCATCCCCTAGACAAAGGTTGTGTTTAGTTCCTGAAAAAAGTTGGAAGTTTGGGAAAAGTTAAAAGTTTGTGTGGGTATGAAAGTTTTGGATGTGATGGAAAGTTAAAAGCTTAGGATAGTTGGGGGTGAACTAAACATGCGGTCAAAGAGCATGGCGATTATTATTAAACAAAACAAACACCCCGCGAGGCCGCGACAAGGGACGGATGGAGGACCCATCCATGATCCATCCATCCCCGCCTCCATCGCGCGCGTCGTGTCGTCCAAACACAAGTTGCCCCCGCGTGGGCGCCGCCCTCCTGTGGGCTGTGGCTGAGTATGGCCCGTGTGGTTGGTTTACAGCGACGGCGACGCGTGCGCCCCCGTGCGCGTCAGCGTCCGCGTCTCCCTCGTTGACAGGCAGGCCTCCCGGGTTTGTTGCCCATCCGTGATCCAGTCTGCCTCTCCCTGCGTTTGTACACACCTGCACTGCACTGCACAGGTTTGGGAGCTGCGTTTATCCATGACTTCTTGTTACTTTAACCACAACGGGTGGTTTGTTCCCATCTGGATTCTGGAGTGCTGTCGTATTTGGCTGGGAGCCTGTGTGACCCGACCAACGCAGTACGTACGCACGTTAATTCACCTGGGAAAGTGGGAATGAGGTTTAGCAAACCCCCCCCCCCTTCAGATTATTCATTATTCACCTTATTGAAATATATTATTTGGTTTATGCTATGAAACATACATTTTTCTACTGCATTTCTTGGACCACTGATTTTAAGGTACTTTTTAAGCTTGTTTTTATAAATATAAATTTATTCCACTTAATAACATAAAAAAGGTTTATAGGAGAAGCTTTATAATTAGCTAATAATTAATTAAATGTTAACTATTGCATACTTAAAAATAAATTTATTTGATATTTAACAAACCTTTAGATAGAAAATTTTCTCAAAAATCACACAATGGAGTGGTTTCAAAATCATGGCCAAAAAAGCATGTAACAAGAATCTGAAAAGAAAAACAGGGCCGAAGTCTGATCCTAATCTTTTGGGGTATCCGATTTGGAGTCACATCGGTTGGTCTAATAAGCTAAAGCAAAAGTTAAAATTTGAATTTTTAACTTGATTTTAAAGTTAATTTTAAGGTATTTTTAACTTAACTTTTTCTATATTGATTTTTAAATCGCTGCGAACAAACATATAAAAATTTTACCTACAAATTAAATTTTATCTCCTAATCAACCATTTTGTCTTATTAGGAATACGAGCAACCGATGAGACTCTTGGCTGAAGAGGAAGAGTTTGATAAGGAGAATTTTTTTTCTGCCTGGCTCAAATTTGGCTGTCCAAGTCGGTGACACACACCTGAGCAAGTAACAATAGATTTGGCACCTTCTAGAACCAAGCTTATAAAAAGAGAGCTTCTGACTGTTCTTTTTGCAGCCATATTCCCTAATAAACATGTTTATTATGGAACAAAAATTAATTTATATGTAAAACTTTTATATATACTTGTTCCTAACAACTTCAAAGCGAATGCTCAAAGAAATTACATTGAAAATATCTTAAAATCAACTTTAAATTTAAATTTTGGCTTTTACTTTGGCTTTTTGGGCCAACTGATGGGCTCTAATCCTGTCAGCTAATACATAGAGATTTCAAGTCCAATTTCATTGCTGGTCTAAACTGATTAGCCTCCATTATACTTGGTTTTCAGCCTAGAACTATATAATAAGTGGCTATAGCTTCAGTTAAAGTAAAGGCCGGATTTTATCCATTATCTATAAAACACAAGTCAGTCCAATGATTCTCTTCTACAATAGTCTACAGGAACACCTGCTTTGTCTCTCTGTTTTTTTTCAAGAGTAATTAGGTGGAAGAAATCAATTGTAAAATGTTGCTACCAAGTATTACACAATTGGACTACAATGAATATGGACATGAGCATAATTCAGATTCATTGTATTAGGCAGTGTCTTAATCATATACTAAGTAGCAACATTTTGAGAAAGAGATATTACATACATTGTTACTCCCTTCGTTCTAAAATATAAAAGTTTGTAGGTTGTTTAGCAGATACTTCTCCATCTTAAAATATGACAACTTATAGCATTTAAAATTTATCTCAAAGTATAACTATACATTCATTTTTCAACCAATCACAATCTTACACTATTCAAATTCTCCATCTACTTTCTATTCACAACTAATCACAACCTTCTCCCATTTAATTTAATTAACTTTCTTAATATGCATGTTGTAGTCTAAAACTACTTTTATTTTAGGAGAAAGGTAATACTGAGGTTTGATCAAAAGATTTGTTTTTAGTGATGATTTTTTTTTAATTTTGAACCGCTTGGATTCCTTTTGCAAGTATCTGGTTGGCTCTAGAATCATTTAAATGATGGAAAACACTACAGAAATATTTATATTAAGTACAAAATTTAAATATTAAGCATACTTATATTTTGAAATGGAGAGAGTAGTTCACATGCGCCAGGTTGGTGTCCGATTTATCAAATGATGGAAATTTTGGTATGGGAAATTGTTCTACCTTGGCTCACAATTGGCTGTCAAGTTGGGCAGGCAAAAACACCGTACACAAAAGCAAGTGACAATGGATACCTCCTAGAACCAAAGTTCCAGAAAGAAGGCTACACTGTTCTTTTGCAGACAGTGACGGAGCCACCTCTCGGATAGATCGGGCGGTCGCTCAGGCTCCGCCGCTGCAATCTTCTCTATCCATAATCATCGTCACTTATAAAAATTAGTTGATCATTGAAAAATATTATTAGTTGTTCGGGTTTAGGATGTTGCTGGCTCCGCCACTAATTGCAGTGATGGCATTGCTGTAAAATAAAAAAAAAAAGGTGGAAACCGCTGTAGCTGTGGTAGCCAATAAAACAAGTGCATGAATGTACCCCTGGAAGGCACGCGCCACTACATTCCATCTGCTCTGCTAATCGTCCTACCTACCACTTCAAGGTCAAGCCACATGCCTTGTTGGAAAGAGATGCTGATCCTTTCAGCTAACACAGCAACTTCAGTCCAATTTCATTTAACCTAAAATGATTAGGCTTACATAATCCCCCTACAACACAAGTCAGTCCAATGATTCTCTTCTACAACAGTCTACATGAACACCTGCTCTCTCTGTTCTTTTCCAGAGTAGTAATTAGGTGGAGGAAATCAACAAGGGAAGGAACCTATTCAGTTAACAGAATCCTGTAGCTAATTAAACAAAGAATCCTACTTAGCTTGGTAAGCATAAAAGGATGCCTTTGATGGCATGCATGCATCAGAAAGGAACAGCAGTTCATGTGATCAATGGAAAGTTAGCTGACGAGAAGCTTAACAAACTACCTTTACATGTCAAAGTAGCTAGACTGCCAGAATGAAATGGAGAAGCATTGGGAAGTGAGCAAGAAAGATGAGCACTACACAAAAAAAGTTCATCTTTTTTTTCCTTCTCCTTTTTGACCTCACAAATGTGTACAAAAAACAATACCAATCGTCGTCATAATTTAGCTGCAAGAGGGAAAAAAAAGTTTCGAGGATGCACTCGAGTGTTTCACATTAACTTTGCATTTGTGCCGGCAACTTACGCCTTAAAAATCTCATCTTTGCAGTGTCTGAACACATGAAGAAAACATCAATAAATACACTGTCGTCCCTAATCCTCACCTACTAACACTAAAATTGTGACTAATCTATACACACCAATAAAGAATCCTTATGACCAAAGAGAAAAAGAAAAACTTTTTTTGCGAAAAGATAGAACAAACACAGCGCCAATTCGTGCACACTGCCAGGGAAAAAAAAAGAAAGAACAAAAAAGAAGAGAAATTTTCAGGAAAGAATGGGTTTTTTTTTTTTTTTGCCCCCAATCGTGCCAGGCCTTTTTCGTTTCCATTCAACCGATTCATTCGGATGATTCGGTGCCATGTCGCTGTGAAGTTGTTAACGAGTCTGCAATCCCATCGTGATCATGGAGATGGAGAAGATTGATCTCACCAAGAAATCCCGCCATTAATTCGCAGCAGCAGCAGCAGCAGGAGCAGCAGAAGCATCGGAGATGTCGATGTCGCTTTTGGTTTCTTCTTCTTCTTCTCCTCCATTCCATGGATTCCCCATGGCGTTGCTTTCGCGAGGACCAGCTAGCTGCAGCACGCGACTCCAATGGCGACGACGCAATGCCGATAGGGACATCGCGTCAGCGATGGCATGGCGGCGACAATGGCGTCAATGGCGCGGGATTGGGTGGCTAGTCAGTGTCAGTGAGGTCAAACTGGTCTGTCCCGGAGCGGGAGAGGGCGCGGCGGCCGGCGCCGGTGACGGTGCCGGAGCGGGAGAGCGACGCGGCGGCGCAGGCGGCGAGGGCGCGCTCCAGGGCGTCGACGACCTCGGTCATGGACGGGCGGTCGCAGCCGACGGGGCCGACGCAGTCGGCGGCGAGGTAGCCGACGTAGGCGAGCGCGTCGGCCTCGTGCGGCGTCGGCGGCGGGATGCGCGGGTCGAGCACCCGCGCCACCTCGTCGGCGAGGATGTGCGGCACGGCGAACTCCACCACGTTCTTGGGCGTCACGCTCTCGGCGTAGCGCTGCACGACGCGGCACCCGGACATGAGCTCCAGGAGCACCACCCCGAAGCTGTACACGTCGCTCTTGTCCGTCAGGTGCTGCATCCGGTAGTACTCCGGGTCCATGTACCCCACCGTGCCGCCCGTGTACAGCGGCCTCGAGCTGCTCCCCTCGCCGCCGCCGCCGCCGCCGCCGCCGCCGCCGGCGGTGGCCGGATCTAGGATGGAGGAGAGGCCGAAGTCGGCGATCTTGGCCGTCCACGAGTCGTCGAGCAGGATGTTGGCCGACTTGATGTCGCGGTGGATGATGTTGGGCACGGCGTAGACGTGCATGTACTCGATGCCGCGCGCCGCGTCGAGCGCGATGGTGAGGCGGCCGCGCCACGCCGACACCGGCGGCGCCATGGGGCTCCGGCCGTGGAGCTGGTCGTGGAGGGTGCCGTTCGCCATGTACTCGTACACCAGCACGCGCTCGCCGGCGTCGGCGCAGCAGCCGAGGAGGCACACGATGTTCTTGTGGTTGGCGCGCGCCAGCGCGGTGAGCTCCGAGTTGAACGCCGTCTCCCTGTCGCGCCGCCGCGCCGGCCTCGCCGCCGAGCTCGACGACTTCGCCTGGTCCTCGGCGCGCTTGATCGCCACCTCCCGCCCGTCGGTCAGCGTGCCGCGGTACACCGACCCGAAGCTCCCCGACCCGATCCGCCGCTCGTCGGAGAACCCGTCCGTCGCCGCCTGGAGCGCCTCCAGGGCGAAATGCTCCACCACGCTGCCCGGCCCCTTGCTCGACCCATGCCGCGGCAGCATCAGCGACATCGCCGCCGCTTGGTCCGCCTGCCCGCCCCTGCCGCGCCGCCGCCGCCGGCGACACCACATGAGCAGCGCGAACTGCAATGCCACGAGCAGCACGAGGAACGCGCCCGCGGCGACGGCGACCCAGATGATCCTGCTCCGCTTGCTGCTGCTCTTGCCGGGGCCAGGGCCGAGCGACGACGCGTTGGGCGTGGCGACGTTGAGCTCGAACGCGCAGTCCACGCAGATGCAGCGACCGGAGGCGCAGAGGTTGGCCGAGCCCGGCAGGACGCCGCACCTGCATGACGACATGGTCACGCACGGGCCCGGGAGGACGCGGTCGAACACCAGGCGGTTGGTGGCGTTGAACTCGTGCCCGCCCCAGCAGACGAGGGAGTAGTTCGCCATGAGGACGCCGCAGAAGACGCTCCCGTGCGCCTGGACGTCGACGTACTGGAACCCCGCGAGGCTGTCCGGCGGCGGCGCCACGCCGTCGCCGAAGCAGCGGATGGTGCCGTTGGTGCGCAGCCCGCAGACGCCGTCGGTGCCCAATGCCAGCGCCGCGTACCCGGTGGTGGCCTCGTCCTCGCCGCCGCCCACCAGCGGCGCGCCGTGGCCCCAGCACGAGAGCGCGCCGGACGTGGACAGCGCGCACGCGCGGCGGCCGTGCGCGGCCACCACGTCGAAGCTCCCGCCCTCCGGCGCCGAGCTTACCGCCTCCGTGTCGTTGCCGAAGCACCGGATGGACGCCGGCCGCGCCGCCTGGATGGCGCACACGAACCAGTCGCCGACGGCGACGGAGACGAACCGGAGCCCGTCGGGGATCTTCAGCCCGCGCCACCGCCAGCAGTGGAGCTCGCCGCTGGAGAGCACGCCGCAGACACGGTACCCACCGGAGGACAGCGCCTGGATCGGCGGGCCGAGATACACCCTCTTCGACCTCCCGCCACCATCCTTCGTCCCGTTCGTCTCCGGCGTGTTCGTCCGGTTCTTGGACAGATCCCACCACCGCATCGCGACGTCGCCGGCGCGGAGCGCCGACGGGCCGACGGCGCAGAGGAAGTGGTCGCCGCCGGCGAGCGCGGAGAAGGGGTGCGACGACGGGTACGTCTCCTGCCGCTCGTGGTCGCCGCCGGCCTCCGTGCAATTGAGGTCCACGAGCAGCGGCGACGCCGCCGACGGCAGCAGCGCGCACACTATCGTCGTGGACTCCGCCTTGGCCATGGCGAAGGTGGACAAGGTGTTCGACGCCGCCGTCCGCAGGAGGAGCAGCACCGGCAGCAAGAACACGAGGAGGCGGGCACCACCATGGCCATGGCGGCGAGACGGCGGCATCGGAGAGCGCAGCGGGAGGAGGCGAGGTGGGAGAAGAAGCAAGGGGGCAGGTGGGTGGACATGGACATGGCAAGGCACCACCACACAAGCTAGTGTGAGGAATTTGGTGAGGTCAGGTGGTGGTGATGATGGATTTGGTCTCCTACCCAGCTCCTTCACCTCACTTCTTCTTCTACTACCACCACTGCATCTGCAGCTGCTCATTGCATTTTGCATCCACTCCACACTCATCTACTACTACTACTACTCAACTGAGCTTAATTAGCCTAATTAGCCACTTGACAACCCCCACTAATTAGCCAGTGATTAGTGTGGCTAATTGACAACCAATGGTGTCAAAAATGAGAATATTACTACATAAACATCAACCAAATGTTGCTGTCCTGCCTTTCTGCCAGGACAGGACTACACTGATCTCACTGTTAGAGCATGTGAGGATTATGAATTGTTGATTGCTTCTTGGAGGATGTCTCCTCTTTGGAAAACTACTTACCACCATCTAATTAATAACAGATTGATCATACAGTGCAAAAGAAAAAAAAAAGTTCAGTTAGCCTTTTGATCTCTCTACATGTAGGAGGACATCAATTATGGATAGGTGAAAGTTACTTCTTACTAACCGGATTAGAAGAGAAGAAAAAAGAGAGTTTCTCAAAAAAATAAAATACAATGAAAGAAGAAAAGGGGGAGAGAGAAGGTAGTACTACTGAGGGTGAGTGATGAGCTGAAACTGATTAGCCCATGCCCACTCACTTAGGATAGGTCTTTGCTAAAGAATCTTCACCCATTTTTTATCCTTCATTTTTTAAAAAAAATTATTTTAGGGTTATGATTTTGGATAACTAGATTGGAAAACAGCTCAAGCGCACCATATGACATATGTCAATGAGAAAGGTGAATTAATGATTACCAAAAAGTTTGTTTTTTTTTGTCATGGTAAAACTCATTTTCTTGATCCTCACTTTTCTGCTTACTCTGATAGTAAAAATTAGAAAGAGATAAATGATTGAGAAAAACGGCAATAGATGGAGGGTGACCATGTCATGTTTTCCCAGTGACAGGAGTGAAAACATATAGTGCACACCACCACTTAGGAGCCTCCTTTAGATTGGAATAATTTTGAAGGAATTCTTACAAAATTAATGAGCCCTTTGATAAAGTATTTCTCCTTGCTTGAAACAGCGTCCTACTGTTTAATTAATTAGTTCTTGTGTTTTCTGCAACCCAGGTCTGAACCTGCAAATACTAATTTTGAAATCAATCATATATAGGAAGCAGCGAAGCATGGTGGTAATGGACCACTCAATCACACTGCAGCTTAACTGAAGATCACTTATAATTAGATACTAGGTACATGTGGAGTCTAAATACAAATTAGAGAGATCACACACAGGACTCGGTTTTTGTGTTGGTGACAGGTTCAGAGCTGGACTTGGACATGTTCAGTTGTTGGGGACTCTTGCAAGAAACGTACATTTCAGGCCAGCTCAATCGCTCTCCTCCTTCGTCCCGGGCAACGACAGGTCGAACAACCTCCCCTTGTTAGTAACTGCAAAAAAATGGAGAAAATTGCTTTGTTAGAATAGAGTTTAAAAACCCTATTAATCCGACAACGACATGTGTACCTTATGGAAGAGGCCGCCGGGCCGGGGATGTAAAACATTTCCATTGTCTTAAAAAAAAATCTGGCAACGAGGAGATGGAATCCAAGCCAAGCCACCCCTGGGTTTTTAATTAACTAGTACTCCCTCCGTATTTTAATGTATGACGCCGTTGATTTTTTAACAAATTTTTGATCTTTCGTCTTATTTAAAAAATTTACGTAATTATAAATTATTTTATTGTGACTTGATTTATCATCAAATGTTCTTTAAGCATGACATAAGTATTTTTATATTTGCATAAAATTTTTGAATAAGACGAGTAGTCAAACGTTGGTTAAAAAGTCAACGACATCATATATTAAAATATGGAGGGAGTATTAGTTATAAAATTAATGGATGTTGAGCACTGAGGAAAGAACATGGCTGGATTATTAAATGTGTAACATGGAGTAGCGTATTAGTTGTACCATCTCCTAATCATGCAATGATCCAATATAACCCAACCGAAACAAATACAGTACAGTACTAACACTGCATCAAGAACAACTTGCTACCAACGCAGTGACATTGACCATGGACTTGTTGCTAGATAGACCTATGAGCAATGCGATATCATCGTTGCAGGATCGAGATTCTTGTCTATATGTATTGCAAGTACATGAAATTTTTGAATTTTGTTCTTTAGTGTAAAGTACAAACTTGAGCCAAATTAACAATCAGAGCAATCTAATTGGCACGTGTTTGGAACACAGGAGTTTAAACGAGACCCTCAAGTAGTACATTTCAATTCCTGCAGAAATTCGCGAAGAATTATTCAAACACTATACACGGTCTCGGTCGTGTTCTTCGTTTCAAAAAAAAATTCACCCTCCAAAAATTTTTGGTGGTTCTACTACTTCCATGACTGCATCAAGAGAGCGAAAGCTTTGTTCTACATGATTTGGTACTAGTTTGTTGTGTGTGACGGGTCAAATTGACTATATGCTTATAGTGTTTTCAACTGTTGGGGTGTCTGATTCGACTTTGTTTCTTTCATGTACGAGAGAATATCAATTCTCACCAAGCTAAGATCTGAATCTGATATCAGCAGGTCAATGCTGTCGTGGAAAAATTATCCATTAGAGAGGAAATAACGATAAGACTGGATGTGATACAAGTCATCTAATCATCGTTATGCCACCGGTTCTGCATTGGCTCTTGCTATTATAGACTCTACCAAGTTTACTACTTTTATCTTTTTTGGAAAAAAAAAAAACTATCTACATGTCTAGAGTTAATCCCTACTCCATTTTTTAAATATCAGTCTGATACCTGTTGCTCTTTCCAGCAATGATCTTGGACTGAGTCTATGTTATAATCTTGATGCTCTGATTTGCTTGTTTAAATTGATAGACCTTAATTCTTTTGTATTATCTGATTTAAGTAGATATATGTATTTTACAATTTACAATATTTTACCTTTTCAGAATAGTCTGGCGTGAAGTTTATTTTTCTGCAGGATGGAAAGGATTTTCTTTCAATACTTTGCTCTAAAATATAAACAAGACAAGTGTTCATATTGGATCAGGATGGAGAGCCCAAAACTGACATGACAACAGGTTTCAGTTACAGTATTGCAGTTAGACACTTCCCATATGAATACATTACAGTATTTGAACGGATATTCTTTTCCTTTGTCTATTCAATTCATGAATAGTCTGACGTGCTATCTGAAAATATGAATCTCCATGTGCACACCAGACCGGCCCATCACACCATGCTACATATACTGCTACGAGTAATCGAATTATTCTTATATGCACAATTTGGTAGCTTAACTATATGACAAAACCAATTATTTTGCTTCTAACTACTCACACCAGAAGGTAGTGACACATCAAAATCAGAACAGATTGTCATTATGTTGACTTGTTAGTGTGAACAATCTGCAGAGACTAAATTTTGAGACAGTATGCTCATGCCATTAGTAGCTGATTACTAGTTGCCAAACTCCAGGTTGTACTCAAGAAAGCTGCCCATATGCTTCTTTTTTTTGCAACCTTTTCTTGTGGAGAATTCTGAAAGCTCACGGCATTAATGTTTGTCTGAACCTGTTTCATTTTTTAGGTACAGAACATCAGCTGATTTAGAGGAATGACTTATTATACAGAGCAAAGCAGAATATAAGAGCATCTTTTCATTTTGTCTTCACCTTTTTGTTCAACTAATTTTGAGAGTTTCAGGTCTGCACAATTAGGCCATTATTTGCTAATTGCCCTCCTACAGTTAAGAAGCCAAGTAACACAAATGCCACCCCCAAAGTGCACTATCATCTTTGTAATCACTTTAGATTACATTACTATCCTACTCTACTGAAAAGCTTCAATAGATATATGACCACACTTAATGGCACTTCTCTTTTTTCAGAGGAATACCACTTTTGTTGATGAATGTGACTGCCCATGCATGCTGCTTGGAGCCACCATTTCATGAACCCCTCTAATATTATAGCTCATCCAATTAGAAGCTGAGTTTGTGCTCTTCCTATCTCGTGCCAACAGTGTATCACTTTTCTAGAGACTAGAGGTCTGGATGTTTAGTAAGGTACTCTTTTCTCCTTGGGCAACTTGTGAGCTACTGCTTCTCTGTACTTGCTCTGCCAAGTTCTTCCCTTTGTTGTACTCTGAACTTGACTTTTCTGATGCATATCAGTAATTCAAGAAGAAAAAAACAAGCTTAATTAGCTAGCTCCATCACATGATCTAATTAATGGATGGTGACCCTTCTCTTGCAAGGACTCATGTTGCAAGTTAACAATTTGGTTTTTTGAAGATGGTTAACAGTACAGATGAAAGAGAGAGCTACACACAGATCCTCGTAAGAGCAAGCCATAATACAAGTTTAAACATGAGAGCTACCCATAAATAATGGGTATGGGTGCCAGGGATGTGCCTCTAGTCTAAACAGAGCTAAGTCTAAACAGAGCGTGTGTTAGGAGACGCACTCGTGAATATGCAAGTGTGGTGCGCGCGCTTATCTGTCCTACATGTAACCTGGAAAAAGGAACATGTTTAAACATGAGAGGCCCAACAAACATATCAACAAATTAGTTCTTTGGATCAATTTGTCAGAAACTAATACTCCTACACTAGGACCAGACTATGGGCAGTTGCACAGTAAGCATTGTCAGTCCATAACCCCATGTCCCCATATATGTTGTTTTGTCTGGTTGGTATGTAAGAGACCACAGAATCTGAATTGTTGGTTGGAGGTACAAATTCACCAAACTGGCCATACTTGCTTCCAACCATTGATAATGGGAAGTAATGCACACCATATATATCTTCTTCTCTACTAACGATCTTGCCCAAATTCATTACAATTTAATGAAGCTGTTGGCACACACATTTTGCATCATCTTTCTAGACTTCTACACATGTGTTCATTTATATTTTTGAGAGAATCTATTCTATACCACTAAGTTTGTTCGAGTTCAACGATTTACCATCGACATTGTCGCTTTCTATAATATACCGATGACTTTATCAATTGTTCTACAACACGCCATTGGACTGGGCCTTCTTTTCAAAAATACCCAAAATACCCTTATGAACATACAAGGTTAACAATTGATTTATCTCATTAGAAGTTTCAAGAAAATATGAAAACTTTTATGTGGCCTCCTTACACAACATGGAAATTTGTATACAAGTTTTAAGTTTTTTACATGTCTATTTTTTAAAAAGAAAATATAATTTATTTGTTATATGCTTTGTAAATACTTTTTATTGTTGTTTTTATTATATATCATCTTTCATACACTACATAAGATATTTTTGTGCTATTATCTCTTGTATTAGTAAATTCTCTCTCATATACCAAAAAAAAACTGGAAACTTCCATGTTGTGTAAGGAGGCAAGTTTTAAGTTTTTTACATGTCTATTTTTTAAAAAGAAAATATAATTATTTGTTATATGCTTTGTAAATACTTTTTATTGTTGTTTTTATTATATATCATCTTTCATACACTACATAAGATATTTTTGTGCTATTATCTCTTGTATTAGTAAACTCTCTCTCATATACCAAAAAAAAAACTGGAAACTTCCATGTTGTGTAAGGAGGCCGCGTAAACTTCCATGTTGTGTAAAGAGGCCACATAAAAGTTTTCATTTTTCTTTGAAACTTCTAATGAGATAAATCAATTGTTAACCTTGTATGGCTCTAAGGGTACTTTGGGTATTTTTGGAAAGAAGATCTAGCCCAATGGCGTATCGTAGAACAATTGATAAAGTCGTCGGTATATTATAGAAAGAGACAATGTCGATGGCAAATTGTTGAACCCAAACAAACTCAGTGGTATAGAATAGATTCTCTCTATATTTTTCTGTTTGGAGTAACTTGCTGGATCTACTCCATCAGACACCGATGTAAGAAGATCAAATGTCACATTCCCGTGTAGCTTCCTGCATCTGACCTTTCTACAACACTTGCTTCAACAAGTGTAATGTTCTCACGGCTCCATCTGTCAATAGTACATGATGTAAATGTGTGCTAGTATACTCATTTGAAAACCTTTTTCAGGTTCCATCAACGAAGAAGACAAGGGTTAGTTTAAGAAAAAAAAAAGGATAGAATAACAAAATGGATTAAGAAGCACACTTCCTTTTTGTTTTAACAGAAAAAGAACTACTTTGGTGTCAAGTTTGTATCAACAAAAGGGACCAAAGGGAGTAGAAATAATAACAACTAAGTTAGTAAAAAAAAGGCAATCAGTTTTCTGAACATTGATGCCATCCTTTTCTAATGCCGAAAGGCGACCAACCCTGATTACATATCCACATTGCCACGCCACACACATGATGAGATGAACAAAGACAAAATACAAATCCAGCAGATAGGTACATAACAAGTTAGCACAGCTGCACTGGTATATATTTGCCATACAAGAAAAAAAGAACATGAGTACCAACAGTATGAGATGGTTGAGTCAGAATGAATTTGTCAGTGGAGTGTTGCAATCCATGAAACTCAATAAGCAACCTTTTCCTTATACATCACGCGTAGGAGGGCTCAATAACTGTTTTGCTTTTGTCAGTTTTACTCTCAGTCCACATCATTCTATGGGCAATTCACATTCAAGAATTTTTTTAAAAAAATCAATTTCAAGTCCCCTTTTTTTTTTTGCCACAAGGGTTACAGATGTTTCTGATCTCAATTAGAATTAAAACACTTCTGTCCTCTAACCCTTGGAAAATCTTCTCTTTTGATGAATGTGAGGAGGCTAATGTTGCAGCCTTGCAGGCACATACAAATATAATTCCACACATGTGCTTCATGACCTCAGAAAAGATCAAACAAACCTGGTGATAATAAAGAAATGCCACAAAACGAGAATATATTCTAGAACATAAACGCCCGATTTTTCATCTCGATATACTTTTATATGAATTATTGAAGGCTCTATACAAGCCGCAAGATTATCAAGTTGTTACGAGTAGGAAGAAGCAAATAAATATGAATCGGCTTTATGAATGTGATAGTGAAATAGTTCCATGGAAAATATCTTCAAGAAAAGGTTGTTACAAGAATAATATAAGGTTTGAAGGGCAAACTACACATAATGATATAGATCCAGTACCAAACAACGATGCAGATATATAATTTAGAAAAATGTAGAAGCATATACGTCAATGCAATCTAGAAGAATAACAAATGAACATATTTGGAGACCAATGTGACTGCTTTTAATTGGACAAATGCATAGAGGTTTTCATAAGAAATGTAGTTTATATTGACGAGGAGACTTCATATCTTTTCCTTTATATCGTTCAGCGTCGCAAAAGAGACAGAAGAAAGCATTCAAACGGCATACTTTTTTTTTAATTTTTGCCAGTGTGTTACAAAAAGTGAGAAAAATAAATACTCATGTACCAAAACTTCTGCCAGGCAGACTAGCAATGATAGAGATACTCCAATACATTAGTGCAAACAGGTGATAAAAGACTACAACCTGATGCTATGTCCGTGATGAAGGGTCAAGCACATGCCCCATGAATATTACTGTTCCAGAGACCTCCTCCCTAATCATGAAGAAGAACGGATGGTCGGCCTTGAAGTGTTGTGCTGGCAAAGGCTTGCCCAAGCCCATTGATACTGAAGTTTCTTCAATTCCTTTTTGATCAACCTCCAAAACCGCTTTATGAAGTACATCAGACAGAAACAGAGGACCACTTGAGTCATCTTCCTTGATCATGTCAGAGAATTCAGCTTCCCGGAGGAAAGGTAGTTCAAGCCCCATATCTTTCAGAAAATCCTTTACATCGATCTGGAAAGATATTTTAAAGTTGGGCACCGAGATACCCACATGGCATTTCTCTGTTGGTAAATGTTGTTCTAGGAACATTGGTTCAGAGAAAATCTTCTGGGTTAATTCAAACAAGCCATCATGATCATCAGGGAGGAAAATGTACATGGAAAACTTCCTTTCATTCTTTCCTTGCTTGTAAGGAAGCTTAATAACTTTAAAGTTATCATGGACGGCAAAAAGACGTGTTCTGTCATATTCCACAAATGGGACTTCGACAGATGTTCCATCCAGGCAGTAGAACTTTTGTTCAGTAGTCCTCCGCAAATCATCTCTATCCAGCCATCTGCCCCTAAAGTACAGTGCACTCCCAAGAACAAGTCCTGTATTCTGGTCGATTGTTCCAGCAGGCAGAAGTGTTGTAACAGTACCTTTTGTGGAATCTTTGACCCACGAATTAATTTGATCAGGAGCATCTTCCGGCTTCAAAGATCAATAGAACAGAAATTGGTTAAATTTCAGCATTGGGAAATGGGAAGCCCAAAACATGTTAACAATAAGATGCATCACAAGATCGCAGTTCACTCTTCACAAAGAAAAACAGCAATAAACAAATAATCAGGAAACGCACTTTCTTGGGTAGAATAACTGTAACAACTAAGCAGAATAATACTATTGCTTTCGAAACATAGCGCCAGTCATTGAGATTTCTTTGCCATTTCCAACAGAACCAAAACATTTTTAATAGAACAGATTGCAACGAGGCTGTTATAGTGAGATACAACAAGGTTCATCAAACCAATTAAACACACTTAAGGCAAAATACCTCAAGTCAACAAACAAATTGAGATATTTTGTGATACTAACCTTAGGCACAGGAATATTACCGAGCACATGATGGGCATAACATTATTACTCTACAGCATTAGCTGAAAGAGGGCATTCGATCAGATATACCTTGTTCTTGAAATCGGCCTTCTTCGCCG
This sequence comes from Oryza sativa Japonica Group, assembly GCF_034140825.1. NCBI lineage: Eukaryota > Viridiplantae > Streptophyta > Magnoliopsida > Poales > Poaceae > Oryza > Oryza sativa. The sequence continues at coordinate 6,444,881 of NC_089045.1, forward strand.
CAGAGCCGTACACATTGCCGGCGAGTCCCACGAACTCCGGCGAGAGACTCCTCGATGCGTCGGCCCAGACGCCGCCCGCGAACGCCAGCCGCGGGCCGCCGGAGGTGGACCGGTCCCTGAGGACGCGCTTCACGACGCGGGACGCCACGTTGGCCGCGTCGGCGGCGCCGCCCCTGCCGCCGCCGCCGCAGCCGAGCGCCTGGAGCACCTGCCTCCGCGTGGCGCCCCGCGCGCCGCCCGCGGCGAGCGCCAGGGAGACGTGGACGGCGGGGGCGGACACGGCCGCGTTCCCGGTCCCCGCGGCGGCGAGGACGCGCCCCGCGAGCGGCAGGCAGAAGGCGCGCTGCGCCGCGGCCAGCGCCTCCCCCCACGGCCGCGTCGGCATCGGCGGAGGTGGCATCGCCTCCGCCGGTGCTTCGGGCTTCGGCGCGGGGGCCGAGGAGAGCCGCCGGTGGTTGGCATCACCGGCGGGGAAGGGTGGACGGCGGAGGGCTCGCCGGAGGTAGGAGGAGACCTGCATTTTTTCTCTCTTTCTCCTCTTCGGTTGCCTAGGGTTTGGGAGGTTTTAGTTTGCGTCCGATGATTTGGGCCGAAAGTATATTTTGGGCCTGGAAGGTTAGCCAATTCGTGCGGGCCATAGTGGTGTGGGCCGGAATGGGAGATTGTGGCCCATACTTAGTTGGGGCCCACATGAAGCCCATTATTCGGTAGGCCGGATTGCAATTGAGGGGGCCATGGACGTTGTTGCTTGGGAAAAGTACACCGAAGGTCCCTCAACTTGTCATCGAGTTACAAAATCGTCCCCCAACCATAAAACCAGATATCGGAGGCCCCTCAACTAACAAAACCGTTCGCTTGAGGTCCTCTGGTGGTTTTGACCCCGGTTTTGTCTGACGTGGCGGGTGAGTCAGCGTGGGCCCCACCTAGGTCCCACGTGTTAGTATGCCAGCTCATCTCTCTCCCCCTCTTCTCTCCTTCCTCATCTCTCTCGCTTCTCTCCTCTCTGCAAGCCGGTCCGGCGACGACGACACGGTAGAAGGAGGCGGCAGCGGCTACGACTGCGACTCTTGAGAAGAGAGAGGCGGCCGGCGGCGAAGCGGGGTCGGCGACGGGCGAGCACGGGAAGAAGCTAGGCGGCGGCGGCGGCGTGGGAAGAAGCTGTCTTCGGCGTCCACCCAATAGAGCTTGCCGGCGTCCATGGACGATGGCGGCAACGGCATCCTCGCTCTCCCGGCTTAGGAACACCCAAGACATGGACGACGGAGGAGGAGGAGGAGGAGGCGCCATTCGAGCTCACTCAAATGACGCCGTACGAGTCCGGCCGCGATGTGCCACGACGGCGGCAACGAGGATGCGGACAGTGGCGTTGCTCCGCCGGTGCGACGCCGGCCGCTGGATCTACGGGATCGTCCATGGCCGCAAACACGGCGGAGGCGTGGGGAGGCCAGCGAGCTCCATCGCGTGGAAAGGGACGAGTCAGGGTTGCCGCGGTCGCCGGCGAGGAGCTCGAAGGCAGGGGCCCAGAGGTGGCGGTGGCTCGGCGGCTGCCGCCCTTGCCCATCTCCTCCCCCCGGCGGCAGACCGCCGCCGTTCCGCTCCACCGGGCGCCGCGCCCTCGCCCTCCGCTCCGCGCCTCCGCTTCGCCCCGTCTTCCACCACGCACTCGCCCACCGCCGCTCTACTCCGCCGGCCGCCGCGCGCTCGCACGCCACCTCCGCTGACCGCCGCTCAGCCCCGCTTGCCGCTGCCCGTCTATTTCGAGCGTGCTCGACGCCGGCACCGCGGCAACGGCGGCTGCGCCTCCGTGGGGCGGCAACCTGGACTCCAACACACTCGCCGACATCGAGAGGGAGATGGTCGGCGCCGCGGCCGACGAGGTCGGGCACGCGGTCGGGGACGTTGGTGGCGAGGACGCAGCAGTCGAGTGACGACCACTAGGGGGCCTACTGGCTGCCTCTCCCCATCTGCTGGCCGCTGTGCGCTCGCCCGCCTACCGCCACCGCCGCTCCGCCGGCCGCCACGCACTCGCCCGCCTCCGCTCCGCTTCGCCGGCTGCCCCTCACTCGCCCGCCGCCGCTCTGCTCCGCCGGCTGCCGCTCAGCCCCGCTCGCCGCCGCCTTGCTGCCCCCGCCGCCGACGACGTCTTTGCTCCCCCCCCCCCCCCCCCCCGCCGCCGCCTTGGGCAGAGCGAAGACGACGGGGCGAGCACGGCGGCCTCAGCCCAGAGCGAAGAGCGCGGGGGAGACCGGAGACCGCCGCCGCCGACTTGCTCCCTCCGCCGCGTGCCGCCGCATTGCTCCCCTGCTCCCGCCGTCGCTGCCGCATTGCTCAGTTGCTCCCCTGCCCAGAGAGCTCTAGAGAGAAGAGTAAGAGAGAGAGATGAGGAAGAGAGAGAAGAGGGGAAAGAGAGAGAGAGAGGACGCTGACGTGGACACGCTGACATGTGGGTCCCACGCTGACTCAGCCGCCACGTAGGCTAAAACCGGTGTTAAAACCGCCGAGGGACCTCAAGCGAACGGTTTTATTAGTTAAGGGACCTTCGATATCTGGTTTTGCGGTTGGGGGATGATTTTGTATCTCAATGACAAGTTGAGGGACCTTGGGTGTACTTTTCCCTTGTTGCTTCACCCCGATGGTTATTATCATATTCATATATGTATTGGTTATTATATTATGGACTAATTAAATCTACTACTTTTGGTGTTACGTGCAAGACTGCAAGCCAATGCATATAGTAAATATATACAGTAGTAGACTAGTAGCGAGTTGTGTCTTGAGTACGATTGGTCTACGAGAAAGCGATATTTATTTTTTATTAGTTGTTAAAATGTTTCAACTCACTTTGTGTTTTTAGGCCCTGTTTAGTTCACACCAAACTTCCCCAAACTTCTAACTTTCCACGCATCACATCACATCAAAATTTTCCTACTCACATAAACTCCCAACTTTTTTTTCAAACTACCAACTTTTCCTAAACTTCTCCCCAATTTCAAGAACTAAACAGAGCCTTAGAGAGATATAAACATGTCCGCTAGACATTCTCACCTAGCTATTCTTTATATATATCAACCGTCCCCACTATGATTCCCGGAAATGACTACGCATCGGGCGTCTGATTGGGGTGGGAAAAATCGGGCACTCACGTTAACATGACATCAGCAAGCATGGATGCATGCGAAATTATTTTAAACTATTTTTTATCTTAAATATTTATCCAAATCATGATCCGATTGCACCATTAAATTCGTTGTAATTAAATCTTTAAAATAAGACCACACGTGGATATATTCCGATGAAAAAAATTAGCTTATTATTGGATTATTTTTAAATGTTGCACGCTGTTCCACCAAGTAGATTGTAATTGTTTCACTAAATAGATCAAAAATGTTTCAATCGTTTAAATCGGACGTTGTTTCACCTTATATAAAAACAATGTTTCAAGTCACTGCAACATTTGTTCTATACATAGTGAAACATTATAAGTGGGTGAAACATTTTTGCTGGAACAGAAAATGAAACGAATTCCCTTAATAGGGGATTTCCATAATACATAGGTGATTTGTTGCAAAAGATTGTTTCAATTCACTGCAACGTTACATCTATACATAGTGAAACATTGTGAGTACATAAGGTGAAACATTTTCGGTGTAAAAAAATAAAACAAATTCCCTTAATAGAGGGTTTACAAAATATGTGGGTGATTTGTTGCAACGGAGTATATGGTGGAGACACGTGGCAGGTGGGGACAACGATACGTGGTGGGGCCCAGGGGGCCGCGCGCGTCGTCCCCCCCCCCCCCCCACCCACACACACACGGAGTATATTCCCGATTATTCCCACTTATTTTTCTCCCATCCTATTCTTCTGGATATGAAGACAATCGGCAACGAGCATCCATGTGAGCGCTAACGGGCATGATAGCTGAGATCGCCATTGCAGGGTGGCAAAGACGGTGAAGATGGATTGGCAGTGGGTTGAGTAGCTAGTAGACATCTCCTCCCCTAGATCCAGCTCGGATCATAGTGGCGAAGCCAGCATTAGCATTTGAACATGATTTATATATTTTGGGACTCTATTTTATCTTAAGAATTCTATCTCTAAAATCGTATCTTATCTCTATAATTTATATATTTAACTCCTCCAACCAACGTATCTGTATTTCTAACTATCTGAACTAAACATTGCACTGGTGGCTAGTTCGTCATGCGTGTGTGCGCCTACGACGGTGCGGCCAGTATGGGTTCATCAGAGAGCATCCGTCGGCCAATCTCGTAGGACATGTACACGTCAATACAGGTGTAGTTGACCTGCTCCCACGTCAGCGTCGGTTCACCCCATCTGCTCATCGTTATGTCTTTCGCCTTCTCCATGCGGGTGCCCATCACTATGAGCGCCAGGCTCTTCAGCCCCCACCCTCGCAAGCTCTGGCCGGCCGAGCACGGCCGCCGCAGCGTCTCTCAGATCCACCGCGCAGGCAACCCTCAGGTTGCACTCATTGGCTAGTCGCCGCACACCGCCGTCGACCCCAACGCCGACGAAACGGACACCTGCGTCGGCGAGGAACTCCGCGAGCTCGCGTGGAACCTCGTTGCTAGCTTGGTAGAGTTGGAAGACAAGGCACCGACGGTTGACACAGAGCTGGAGCACAACAACCTTGTAACATTTTTTGTCGTCGGGCTCATGGTCCTCGCGCCACTCTGTGTCGATACTGACTATGAGCACCCCCCCTCGTGTTGCTCACGGGCTATCTCGTTGATGAACTGGGTGGTGAGGTAATGCAACAACGTGATGGTGGTGCGGATCGCCATGGCATCGCCATCCATAAAGACGTCTAGCGTGTTCTCGGGAGGAGGATGAGGAGTTGGGGGAGTGTAATACCTGCCTGCCATTGGCGTAGAGGACAATTTTGGACTTACTAGACGAATTTGGAATTGCGCGGAGAAAAGAAGGCCCTGCTCTATCCTTTTAAAGCAGGCATACCGCAAGTAGAAACCGAACTGGACAAACCTGCCTTCTTGGAATTGTAGTCAGACTTCAGAATTTGGAGGAGCCTACAGTCTGAGGTGTTAGGCCCACCTCTCGGGGACAGCCAAGTTGTGCACTTGGGAGCCCACTCCGCCTGGGAATCCCGGCCCAATCCACGATGTTTTCCCTTAGGATTAAGTCCACTTTCCATTCCTCATATAAAGTAGAGTAGTGAAAGAAATCAGCTTTCTCGATCTGTTATTGGGCTATGTCATCTGAAAATACTGGACCGTCCGATATAGCCATTTGGTAAACTAGTTGGGTGCCCGTGCTTTGCACCGGGAAAAAATAACACCAACTTTACCTCAACTCACATGTACGTACAATATACGATGAAGGCTACAAACGTTCACCTACATACAAATAGCTACAAGTGATCATTGTACTATTACAAAATAGGATAGATTTTACTCCCTTCTAACAATGAAAAAACAAAAATATATAATTCAACACTCATAAGACATAGCCAATTTTAGTTTTTAGTTCTTACCGCTAGCCATATTTGAAATTGTTCTGACCAATAGGAGACTGAGATGATAAACAATGTCAGGCTCATTGTCCTCGCGCCACTCCATGTCGATACCGACTATGAGCCTCCCCCTCCCCCCCTCGTGATGCTCGCGGGCTATCTTGTTGACGAACTGGGCGGCGAGGTAATGCGACGACGTGACGGTGGCGCGGATCGCAACGGCGTCGCCATCCATGAAGACGTCGAGCGTGTTCTCGGGAGGAGGACGAGGAGTTGGGGGAGTGTAGTACCCGCCTGTCATTGGCGTAGAGGACGATTTTGGACTTACTTGACAAATTTGGAATTGCGCTGAGAAAAGAAGGCCCTGCTCTATCCTTTTAAAGCGGGCATACCGCAAGTAGAAACCGAACTGGACAAACCTAGCTTCTTGGAATCGTAGTCGGACTTCGAAATTCGGAGGAGCCTGTAGTTTGAGGTGTTAGGCCTACCTCTCGGGGACAGCCGAGTTGTGCACTTAGGAGCCCACTCCGCCTGGGAATCCCGGCCCAATCCGCGATGTTTTCCCCTAGGATTAAGTCCACTTTCCATCCCTCATATAAAATAGAGTATTGAAAAGAAATCAGCTTTCTCGATCTGTTATTGGGCCACGTCATCCGAAAATACTGGACCGTCCGATACAACCATTTGGTAAACTAGTTGGGTGCCCGTGCTTTGCAACGGGAAAAAATAACACCAACTTTACCTCAACTCACATGTATGTACAATATACGATGAAGGCTACAAACGTTCATCTACATACAAATAGCTACAAGCTAGTGATCATTGTACTATTGCAGAATAGGTTAGATTTTACTCCCATCTAACAATGAGAAAACAAAAAATATAATTCAATACTCATATGACATAGCCAATTTCAGTTTTTAGTTCTTACCGCTAGCCATATTTAAATTTGTTCTGACCAATAGGAAACTGAGATGATCAACAGTAGTTAGTTCTTACCGCTAGGCATAGCATAGTTAAATTTTTAGGACACTGTTTGCGCTGCCGAGGGCGGCCAACAGGCATGGGTTCGAGGCGTGCTTCCAGGCGTCTGCAGGCGGCGGCGGCAGCGGCAGCTTCCCGGCGATGGTGCTGGACTTCGACGGCGGCGCCGACCGACATGGCCTTGCCGACGGCGAACTACATCCTGGAGGTGGGCGCGCGACGCGACGGCGTGTCGTGCTGGGGCGTGCAGAGGTCGCCGGCGGCGGGAACGTCCATCATCGGCAACATCATATCATGCAGATGAACTAATTCCCATATACGGTACGACGTCGACAGGTCGATGCTGTCGTTCCTGCCGGCCAACTGCAGTATCGTCTGACCCTACAGGCCTACTATACATACGATACGACAAATTAATAGTGAACCATATACGACTGTAATATATAAAAATGGAAGTTGGGGATTTCAGACTTCCAAAGAGTAACGATCGACGATTTAGTACGCTTGTGTCTGTATGACATATGCATGCATGTAGGATGAACCAACATGTTATAGTTATTGGGATTGATAAATCCGATTATCTCTAAACAAAATGAATTTACTGCTCCTATCTATTTTTCCTATCTATCTATCATCTATTATATACTTAAAAAGTTCATTAAACTTTATATAATCGCTCTCAAAAAAATCACATAAGAGTCCTACAAACGCTCTCAAGCCGCTAACATGATACTCTAATGAACTATAGAAAATCCTAGAAATTCTCGGTAGTGCTATTCCGAGCACTAGAGTGCGGAATATTGTTCCGAGCACCGCACATGCATCGCGTCCAGACTCCCAGAGTCCGTAAAAACTAGTGTTCGGTTATCCACGTTCGATCTATGTACATTAGTTCTATTAGTTCTATTTCAATTCGGGGTAAATCAATTACAGATCCGTAAAATTGGTGGTCGGTTGGAAATAATCGTTGTAATTGGTTTATCTCTATTTCCAATCGAGGTAGTTACGATATGGTGTGCAACAAACTGAGACCAAATCTTGTAGTAATCCGATGTAAATGAAAATTGATGGTGCATGTGCATGTAGTAATTGGATTAACGACAACCATGCTTGGTGAAATCTTGTAGAAATCGAGTTACCGTCGACATAAATGAAAATTGATGGAGCATGTGCTTGTAATAGTTGGATTATGAACAACATTGGTTGATCAAATCTTGTAGTATTCGTATTACTGTCGATGTAAATGAAAATTGATGGTGCATTAACTTGTAGTAACTGCATTATTACCAGCCTTGGTTGATGATTTCTTATAGTGAGTGCATCAAGCAAGAAAAAAAAGGAAAAATAAATAAGGAGGGAGTTACTGGGGCCTAATTAGTTTACCCAAAATAATACGTGAATAATATTTTTACTTATACATTGAATCACTCCATCCTAAATCACGGGACAAAAAATAAAGATTTTACATGCACATCATAGTAAAAGCACAAGAATAAAAATTTTACACACAAACACATCAATACACGCCATCGCCAGTTCCTCGTGATGGCTGAATGGAGCTTCTGTTCTGCTAGAGAGAGCAAGAAGATAAAGCGGCGGAGATGCATGTTGGAGCCGAGGTAGCACCAAGTCTGGCCGCTGCGACCTCGGTAGGACCCGAATCCGGCGACGGAGCCAAAGATGGAGGTCGCCGTTGCTGTTTTCATCGCCTCACTGTCATAAACTAGGCAACGACAGAGGTGATGAAACAAATCACAGTTTCTTGCCGATGTTACCAAATCGATTGACCATCACAAACAGGATCACCGCCATGCAAGGGAGAATAGAGCACGCCAAGATGAGTGCTCAACCCAATCGAAGTCAGACTACATAGAATTAAGAAGGATAAAGAATTTAATTAATCATAGATTGTATACAATTCTTGCAAGAAATCAAGAATATCATTAGGAATTGCTGAGAGAACTCACCGTCCCCACGACGTCCATCTCGTTTGCCATAGGCCAGACGTCTCTTCAGCATCGATCTGAAGCAGATGCTGCGGCAGCGAGGCCTGAAGCAGTGCCTTCGTCTCAAGCGCTGCCGGCCACCGCTCGCCGGCCACCGCCATCAACCGCCACGGTGTCGTCGTCCTCCTCCATGGTGCGTCGCCGATCTATGGGCTGGGATGGTGGATCGATTTAGATCCGGAAAAAAAAGGAAAAAATGAAGTGGTGGCGAGAGTGGTTGGTTGGGTACGGAAAAAATATAATATATACCAGAAGTAGTAGAGAAGTTGTTTTTATGATTTACTCCGATAATGGTGGGAGCATGATGCGGGACGTGGGGTAGGATCGAAAGGGAAGTTGTTTTTATTGTCGAAGAAAATCGTTTACTCCGATAACGGTAACAGTGGGATAACAGGACGTGGGGTGGGATCGTAACCAGAAAAGTTGTTTTTATCGAAATAAATCGTTTATTCCGATAACGGTGGGAGCGGTTCCAGCCAGTACGTGCATGGCTCGATGGGTGCATGCAAAATCAGCCCATTTCCTAATTTTGTGATTTTCATTTCTTTCCATATGCTCTGATTCTTCCAATTGGTGGAGATTATACTCAATATAATTCCTTCCTTGTCATGCCATGGTAATATTTTCTTTCCAATCCTCTGTGACGCGGAGAGATGATTTCCTTGTATACGTACATGTCAGCGAATTCTCCGATGGAGCAGATCTTGCCTCCTAAATTCCTTTGTTTCCTATGCAAGCACGCCAAGAAATCAGCTGCTGCCAAACAACGTGATTATTGCCCTCTAATGACAATGCTACAGTGGCATGCTTTCCAACAAATAATTGATCGTTGATTTTTTTCTTTCATTAGTGATATCACTTAGAGCTATACTGCCATTATTCAACGATATGTTCTATATATATACATATTATTCTATCTTGGCTGTTACACCATTTTTAAAAAAAATGTATGTGTCAGTATATACACGTCTGTACACTAGGCAATAGAGCAGATGTTGGCGCGTGTCACGTAATATTCATATATATACGCTCAGGTACGCCAGGTTGTACCATTAGTGAAAATTAATCACTAATTTTATTATTAGACTGTCATTTCCGGAATTAATATTTTTTACGCACCCCATTTCTTATAAAATAAAAAAGGGGTATACAAAATATCATCGAACAAAATTCTTTCCCAGTTTGCGCACGAGGACATGCATGGAAGAGTATATAGAGCGCATATAGTGCGCCTCATGTTCAATTACTGCTAATAAGATAGAGCGCATATAGTGCGCCTCATGTTCTAGTACTGTATATAGTAGAGATACATGCACAGCAAAAGGACATAAAGGAGATAGAACATTAGGACCCAGAAAAAAAACTTTAGCACCTCGACGACAACAGCTAGAATGGCGGTCTCATCGGGGGACAATCCTCCGTCGCAGCGGCCATTCTAGCTGTTGTCATCGAGGCGCTAAAGTTTTTTTTTTCTGTTCCTAAAAAAACTTTAGCGCATCGACGACAACAGCTAGAATGGCAGCCTCATCGGGGGACAATCCTCCGTCGCCGCGGCCATTCTAGCTGTTGTCGTCAAGGCGCTAAAGTTTTTTTTTTCTGGATCCTAGAAAAAAACTTTAGCGCCTTGATGACAACAGCTAGAATGGCGACCTCATCGGGGGACAATCCTCCGTCGCCGCGGCCATTCTAGCTGTTGTCATCAAGGCGCTAAAGTTTTTTTTCTGGGTCCTAGAAAAAAACTTTAGCGCCTCGACGACAACAGCTAGAATGGCGGCCTCATCGGGGGACAATCCTCCGTCGCCGCGGCCATTCTAGCTGTTGTCGTCTAGGCGCTAAAGTTTTTTTTCTGGGTCCTAGAAAAAACTTTAGCGCCTCAACGACAACAGCTAGAATGGCGGCCTCATCGGGGGACAATCCTCCGTTGCCGTGGCCATTCTAGCTGTTGTCGTCAAGGCGCTAAAGTTTTTTTCTAGGACCCAGAAAAAAACTTTAGCGCCTCGACGACAACAGCTAGAATGGCGGCCTCATCGGGGGACAATCCTTCGTCGCCGCGACCATTCTAGCTGTTGTCGTCAAGGCGCTAAAGTTTTTTTCTAGGACGACCCAGAAAAAAACTTTAGCGCCTCGACGACAACAGCTAGAATGGCGGCCTCATCGGGGGACAATCCTTCGTCGCCGCGGCCATTCTAGCTGTTGTCGTCGAGGCGCTAAAGTTTTTTTTCTGGGTCCTAGAAAAAAACTTTAGCGCCTCGACGACAACAGCTAGAATGGCGGCCTCATCGGGGGACAATCCTTCGTCGCCGCGGCCATTCTAGCTGTTGTCGTGAAGACGCCTTAGAAAAAAAACTTTAGCGCCTCGACGACAACAGCTAGAATGGCGGCCTCATCGGGGACAATCCTCCGTCGCCGCGGCCATTCTAGCTGTTGTCGTCTAGGCGCTAAAGTTTTTTTATGGGTCCTAGAAAAAAACTTTAGCGTCTCGACAACAACAGCTAGAATGGCGGCCTCATCGGGGGACAATCCTCCGTCGCCGCGGCCATTCTAGCTGTTGTCATCGAACAAAGTTCTTTGCCAGTTTGTGCACGAGGACATGCATGGAAGAGTATGTCCAGTGGAGATACAACGGTAAAGTTCAATTACTGCTATGTTCCAGTACTATATGTAGTAGAGATACAGGCACAACAAAAAGATATAAAGATATAAAGAAGAAAAGCACTAGGACCCAGAAAAAAAACTTTAGCGCTAAAGTTTTTTTCTAGGTCCTAGTGTTCTTTCTCCTTTATGTCTTTTTGCTGTGCGTGTATCTCTACTACATACAGTAGTAGAACATGAGGCGCTCTATGTTAGCTCTATCATATTAGCAGTAAATTAATATATTACTCCCTCTGTTTCAAAATGTTTAACACCGTTGACTTTTTAGTACGTGTTTGACTATTCGTCTTATTCAAAAAAATTTAAGTAATTATTTATTCTTTTCATATCATTTGATTCATTTTTAAATATACTTTCATGCACACATATAGTTTTACATATTTCACAAAATTTTTAATAAGACGAACTGTCAAACATGTGCTAAAAAGTCAACGGTGTCAAACATTTTGAAACGGAGGGAGTATTATTATTACTATGCAGTATCAGCTGAAAGAGGGCATTCGATCAGATATAAATACCTTGTTCTTGAAATCGGCCTTCTCCGCCTCAGAGCCGTACATATAGCCGGCGAGTCCCATGAACTCCGGCGAAAGACTCCTCGATGCGTCGGCCCAGAAGCCGCTCGCAAACTCCAGCCGCGGGCCACCGGAGTTGGACCGGTTCTTGAGGACGTGCTTCACGAAGCGGGACGCCACGCTGGCCGCGTCGCCGCCGCCGCCGCCGCCAGCTGCCTCCGCGTGGCGCCCCGCGCGCCCGCGGCGGCGAGCGCCAGGGAGACGTGGACGGCGGGGGCGGACACGGCAGCGTTCGCGGTCCCCGCGAGTGGAAGGCAGAAGGCGCGCCGCGCCGCGGCCAGCGCCTCCCCCAACGGCCGCGGAGGTGGCATCGCCTCCTCCGCTGCGCGGGGGCCGAGGAGAGCCGCCAGTGGGCGGGGAAGCGTGGACGGCGGAGGGCTCGCCGGAGGTAGGAGGAGGAGACCTGCAATTTTTTTTTCGGCCTTATTTTCACCTCTTCGGTTGCCTAGGGTTCGGTAGATTACATGGCTTTTATAGCCCAGCAAACAAACTTGAGCCGCATGAACGTGTTCCTGGTGATTGCAGTTGCAACGGTTGAAGGAATAAGTCTGCGTTTGTTGGCCGATGCGAATGAAGCGGTGATCGAGTCAGAAGAAGACCGCGTCGGTAGCGTTCGTGTGCGTGAGTTTAGCGCGGTTGCGTGAGTCGTCGAATTCAGAGAAAACCGGATCGTGGGATGGCACGATTTGAGCCTCGGATTCTTTCTTTTGTGTGGAGTATAAGTAGGAGTTTTTGTACTGTTATTCGAGATGTATGCCACTCTGTTCGGTGAATGAAAACCACAGAAAATTAGCCCCACAAATTTCCTTTCTGATATTGTTCTCTGAAACTTCTCAATTTCCTCTGTTCTTGTTCTGCTCTGCATTGCTCTGGATCTCGTCTGTTGCCGTGCCGGATTGCTGCAGTACGCACGCAAGGTGTTCGATCGGTGGATTATCGCTAACAGCCACTAGCACGAAGCTAACTGCCACACAACTCATGCAACATATGCATATATTGACTAGCTCTAACTAATCAGCTATCTAAGCTATATGCATGCACAGTTTGATAGACTCAACGAGAAGTCCCGCACAGCTTGAAGATCTTGTGCAGCTGCTCGATCTGCGTCGATCAGCAATGGCGAATCAGATCGATGCCGATCCATTTCATCCATGCATAGACGATATATAGATGGAGAGTTGAGGTTATAATATTTATTTATTTATTTACCTCAGTTTGGCCGGGCAAGATGGGCTTGCCGGCGAGAAGCTTGGCGAGGATGCAGCCGGTGCTCCAGAGGTCGACGGCGATTGCGTCGGACGGCAGCGGCGAGTGGTGGACTCGCCCTCGGTTGGCTTCGACGTGCGGGGCGAAGGCTTGCCGCCGCCGTCGGCGTCGGAGGTAGAGGACGTGGACGGGGCTCCGGAAGCTTCGCCGCCTTCGGAAGGAGGAAGCGGCGGCGGGGACTCGTCGCCGGCGATCTCCGCCAGGACCGCCATCCTTTCTCTGGTGAACGGCGTTTTGAGGGATCGGTGACGAAGCAGCGGAGGAGCGGTGCGTGCTGCCGGGAGGTTGCGACGGTGGCGGCGGGGACTGGGACGACGATGACAACGGCGGTGGCGACGGCTGTGAGGCGGCGCCGCAGCGCGAGGGGAACCGCCCGAAGACAGCGCGATGAGGAAGAAGAGGGAGACATGGGAGAGGGAATGACATGTGGGGCCCACGTGGGCCCACCATATTTATTTTTTAGCTAACATGTGGGCCCATGCGGGCCTCACCATTCTTGAATTACTTTTTTGTGTGTAGCTGACATATGGGCCCATGGTTTTTAATAATTTTCCAAGATATAGTTGCCACGTAAGCGCCACGTGCGACACAGATCTAGTCAAAACAACCACGTAAGTGCATGTCAGCCAAAACCGCCTTACAAACCGCTGAGAGACCTCGTTTGCAACAATTTTAATGGTAGTATCTGGTTTTAGGGTTTAAGGACGAAAATAGGATTCGGTGTAAAATTAAGGGACCTCAGATGAACTTATTCCTTTAGTTTGCATCTGATGAGGAATAAGTTCACTTTGGGTCCCTCTATTTGTCGCGCAGTCCGATTTTCGTCCCTTGACCGCAAAATCGGGTTCGACCCGTCCCCCAACTTACGAAAACCGGGCAAACAAGGTCCCTTGGCAGTTTTGAAGGCGGTTTTGGCTAACGTGGCGCCTACGTGGCTTGATTTACTAAGTCTCCGTCCCACGTGGCATTGACGTGGCGCTTACGTGGCAATTACATCTCAAAAAAATAACAAAAAAAGTGGGCTCACCTATCAGATACACACAAAAGAATAATTTAAAAACGATTTTTTCTCGCTCGAAAGATTTTTTCTTATCCCTTACTCGATTTTCTCACTTAAATTTACAGTGTATTTTCTTGTAAGTTACAGTGTAATTTTTAAAACTTACATTGTAACTTTTGTAAGTTACAGTGTAATTTTTGAATCTTCGCATGTAAGTTTTGAAATTTATATTGGATTTGGTTTTTTTCTTGAAGATTTGGTAATTAGTGTCGATTATGGTGTTTCATAGTTGTTTTGTGCCTTTTCTTGTATCTATTGGGTTTTAATCAAAAGATTAAAAATATATATGATATGATCATAAAAATCTTTCGAAAGATGCATAGGTACTCCCATTTAAAAATAGCGGGGCCCATGTGGGCCCACATGTCAGTCTAACTCTCCCCTCCTCTGCTTCCTCTCTCCCCTTCTCCCCTCTTCATCTTTCTTGTGAGGGGGGATGCGGCCGGCGACGACGACGGCGGCGGAAATGGAGAAGAGTGGCTGCCAGCCATCTCTCTCTTGCGCGCACTCGCCGGTAGGCCAGGGAGCTCGCCTAGCCGTCCGTCGCCCTTCTCCCCGATGGCTAGTAGCGAGAGAAGAGGGAGCAGCGTGCGGCGACGTCGGTGGTGGAAGAGGAGGGAGCGGCACGCGGCAGCGTCAACGGCGGGAGACGAGGAAGCGGCGTGCGGCGGTGTCGGCGGCTAGAGAGGAGGGAGCGGCAGGCGGCGCGCGGCGGCGTCAGCGGCGAGAGAGGAGGGAGCGGCGCACGCGCGCTCGCCGGTAGGCCAGGGAGCTCGCCTAGCCATCCGCCGCCCTTCTCCCTCCTCCATGTCGCCGCCGCTGCTCGCCCATTCCCGAGCACCGCCGCCGTGCTGCGGCGCCCAAGCCGCCAGTTGCCGCCAGGCCATCATCGCGCCGCATTGCGCCACCACTGCCGAACCCAGGGGCACATCGTGGCGCCCCACAACCGCGCCGCCGCCACCTTTTTCCACGGCCACGTACCGCTGCTAGCCACCGCAGCCTGCCGCTTCTCCACCGATGCCCACTGTCTTCACCATCGCCGCACACTGCCGCGCAACATTTCTAACCGCATGTCGACGTGAGCCGCCGCCGACCATCAAGCCGCCAACGACGACCAATCCGGCGAGGACACTTACACACGTCGCCGTCTCTCACCATCCCGAGCCAATGCCGAGCCGTGCCGTCATCGACTTCCTCTCCGCAACCGCCTTCGACACCTATAAAAACCAGCGAGCTCCTCCATTTTTTCCCATCCAAATCTGAGCTCCATTTTTGCTCTCTCTCTCTCTCTCTCTCTCCAATCCTCCCCCACTGGCCGCCATTCACTTTGCTCCTCCGCCGGCTGCTGTTCTTGGCTCCTCCACCGTCGGCCGCCCTAGCGCCGCCTTTGGCTGCCGCCGCCGTCAGGCACCATGCCCCGAAGCCGCGGTCTCCCCCCTCCCCCCGTGCCCTCTCTCCCTCGGATTGAGATCCTCCGACTTCACTGTGAAGTCAGAGAAGCACTGGATCCCCATCGGATTTAGGGATTCGGCTCCTCTGATTTTGCAAGCGAACGGTAGCGGAACACAGTAAATGAGCCTAATGCTACAGTGTGGAAAACTGCAAAACACTGTTTCGCACTGTAGCACCATACTCATTTTACTGTGCTCGCCTACCGTTCACTTGCATAGTCAGAGGAGCCGGATCCCCCTCCCTCTCCTCCGTGCCGACGCAAAGAGGAAGAAGACGAGGAGAAGAAAAAGAGGAAGAGGACACTGACCTGTGGGCCCCACCTAAAC
This sequence comes from Oryza sativa Japonica Group, assembly GCF_034140825.1. Lineage (NCBI taxonomy): Eukaryota > Viridiplantae > Streptophyta > Magnoliopsida > Poales > Poaceae > Oryza > Oryza sativa. The sequence goes on from NC_089045.1 coordinate 6,460,696, forward strand.
AGTACTTTTCTCTTTTATTTGATTTTAATTCAATTCCAATCTTCGAGCACCCATATCTCCTAAACCGCTGATCCAAATCCAGAAAATCTTTGACCTAAATTCATCTAATTTCAAACTCTTTCTTTTGATACCAAACTTCCTATTTTAAAATTTTATTTAAATTTCTTTTTTTATTTATTTATTTTATATTCTGAATTTAAAATTATTTAAATAACCTTTTTAAATTATTTTATTATATTCAAATAAATTTTTTAATTTACATGATTTATCTTAAATACCCTTAAATTTAAATTGTTTTAGTTCATTTAAAAACCCTTTCTAAATTTCCTTAAATACCTTTTCTTTACTCATTTAAATATTTTTACTTTAAAATACCATTTTAAATTTAATTTTTATTTAATTCAAATAATTTCTACCTCTAAATTTAAAATCTCTTTGATTTATTAAAAAAATCTTTCTCAATTCAAATTTCTTGGATTTATTCAAACACCCTTTTTATTTCTAAAACTTTCAACTACTCCTTTACCATCCCTTAGCCACCAAATAGACGCCGTGGGAATTTTACGTCTTCCATGGGGACGGTCGTAGCTTACGCTTTGACGTCGAACCAAAGATCGTGAAACCCGGCACTACCTAATCCCAAGGTCGAAGTGTTGCTCTTCGCACCCCACGCCTTGACGCGTACAGTGGTCGGAGCCTCACTATTCCCTCGACCTCCATAGCACGCCACACACTAGCTTTCGGGCTCTGTGCGATCCTAGCAGCTCTGCTGCCATTCACAGCTGTGGAGTAACACTATTCCGCCCTGCAAACCCGCACAAACCTGTCAGCTCTCTAGTCGTTGTGCTGCTTGACTGTAGCATAGATTAGACGAGCCGATATATAGCCTTATGCTATCCAACCATAGCATCGGATAACCGCTTCAAATATCTAGCCGTCGTGCTACCCAACTCTAGCACCAACTAGAAAACCAATCCACCAAATAAACCCCACCTATCCAAATTACCCTTTCTTCGATTTTACTTGAATTCCAACCAATCCACTTTCCCCCTCATTAGCAGGTTATACATGGCTCCTTGGAGAGTCCAGTACCAAAGGCGACTCACTTTTCATAAGGAACGTATTGATTTTCGCCATCCTTTAAACCTGAGCAATGCTAATCTGACCCACAATGATATTTCAGGTTAATTACAAAAGAACTGATCTAGGTACATAAATAGACATGGAACAGTATCTCTCCTTAACCCTGTACAGTATATATGGACAAAATAATAATTAGGTTTGATACACTTTGTATCTATTTTATTTATTAAGTTGGTTGAAGATGTCTTCTATTGATGCACTTCTCATTCATTGCAATATAAATATATATTCATTAATATTCATTGAATGAAAGATATGGTTTTGATTTCTCTTCGAATTAAATATTTAGTTTTGATTTCTTATTTAATGAGTTTGCAGGCCCCTTCTGATTCATCTATATAAAGAGGATATGTAGGAACACGTGTATCAAAAGGCACACAGAACACAATATCTTTTCCACTCCCCAATTCCACCATGGAGAAAGTTTTTTCTGGATATGCACTGTTCTTTGTGTTGTTTCTTACTGGTTCAACAATAGGAGGATGCTTCCCTACTGTTGAGGAAGTACATCTACAACTTTATACTGTCTTTAATTATGATTCAAATTTGATTGAGTTTAATGTAAAATGTACTAGTAGTGGCAGCCATAGTTGATATTGTTCATTCTGCTTTTCCTGAACACAATTAACAAGGTTCAAAAGAATTGGAGAGCATTGATGGCCCCCATACTTCATGCAAACTTATCTAAATCGAGTCATGAATCAAATCAATCTAGCGCAAAATATGTGAGTGCCCAACCCAATGGTTTTTTTTTTGTCTTCTAATTCTGAAAGATGCATCTGCAGACATGATTACGATTTTCATGACCAAATACGTTGGCAGCTTGCAGTACATGGATGGATTCCTCCAGACGACGGTGCTACTGAGTATTATGGATTAGAGGCCACTATGGATGTTTATGGCTTTAATCTAGAGCACGGGCAACAGACCGGAGGTTTCATATGGATTTATAATTCAGATGAAACACCAGCTGCAAATGTAATTCATGCTGGATGGAATGTAAGTTGAACTTTATCTCCATGTTTTTGAATTACCTTTTCTTCTTTACTTCTCTAATACTGACATAAACAAGTTTAAACATACAGTCAAAATCCTTGTGAAGTAGAGCTAATAATGAAATTAATCAATTACTTCATTTCATCTAGTTTTTATGTTTAATTTTGTTGTACCTTATATAGGTCGATCCTGAATCATACAACGATTCACAGACGCACTTCACTACAAGTTGGTTTGTAAGTTTCTTCATAAACAATACAGTTCTTTATTCGACATATTATTTTTTTCTTTAAGTTAGTTCCCATGAGAGAGACAGGGAGTGCCATATCCTAGAAAGAATTTCCAATGGTTAGATGGAGACTGAACTATCATATGGATTTTACATTTATCATGTCATGACTACTCCAATGCTAGGTTGAAGAATCCAAGAAAGGTTGTTTAGATATGCGCTGTCCTGGATTCCAAAGGACAGGTGGCTCGCACCCATTCGTTCCTGGACAGGTGATTAACCCTGTTTCCAGCAACTCTAGCAGGAAACAATACATTACTGTCAGAGTATCCAAGGTACCATTCATTATTTTGTCCAACAATGGGGAAATCATTCACTCAAATTATTACAATATCTGCGTGTATATATCTGACATAACAATACAATTACACATGATTCTAGGATCAAAACTCTGGTGACTGGGAAATCTACTTTGGTTTTGATGGGAAGGCCAAGGTTATAGGATACTATCCGAGATCTCTCTTTACATCCTTGTCAAATAAGCCAGTGAACATTGTGTTTGGGGGCTTTGCCTTATGGAAAGAACATAAACCGAGTCCTCCGATGGGCAGTGGGATTGCTCCACCCAAAAATGCTGCATCATTTAGTAATCTCAAATTCTTTGATGCAGCTGGCAACGCCCATCCAATTGACCATGATCTAGCACACGTATCAGATTGTTACCCTGTCACTGATGTTAGAGATGGCATGTTCTCTTATGGGGGACCTGGCAATGTTTGCTAGTTTGTAATTGAGCTTCAATTAATCTATTGTAATTGAGCTTGGATGAAGTTAAGCTTGACTCTACTGATGTGTCACTCTAGTTGATCGGTATTGATCATAGACCTACTTTTTAATTGGAAGCAAATAAGGAAAAATGTCTTCCACACCACCAGTAGTTCAATAAAAAATACCACCTTCAATTGTTGCGATAAATCTAGCTTAAGTACTATCTCCATCACTTCTATAGCTGTTCTCTTTGAGGCCAATTCCTGTCTGACCTCCTCCAAGAACATGTCCAGCCAAACGTGCTTTATGTACTTGCACTAAAAGGACAGATGGCCACCATCCTCATCCATTATTCTGCGTATAAAACACTGAGTATCAACGTTTAATTCCCCTTCTCTTCAGATTGCAACACAAAGCTAGCGAGTTGTGAGCCAACCTACAAACAAAATGTTTAATTCTGTTTGGACACTACATCTTCCAAATCCTCTCCCATGCTTCTTCAGAAGACAATGCATATGCTTGTTGAGGCTGCCACTCTATGACTTGTGCGCATGGCTCTCATCACACAACACTCTATAGGCCGATCTCACCAAGAATGAGCCTCTTTTCCTTGTAATGCCATGTAGGGCTGACAAAAAAAAATCTCGAGGTTTGCAAGCTGTTCGAATTCGGCTTGTCGTAGGCTCAGCTCGAGCCCGATTCGAACTTTCAACGACAAAGAGCCAAGCTCGAGCCTGCACTGAGTGTCCACGAACTTTCGGTGCTATGTGGCAAATTGTGTAAGGCAGAGAAAACTTCAGCACACAAACAGGTACAAATACGGGGATAACGGATCAACTTGTCTGAATCCTCGCTCAGGGGTTTTTAGTTATTCTTGTTTGAAGGGGTCTGGAAAGACTAAAAAACTTGTTCTCTATGATTCGTTAGCTAATTAAGGCCGATCGATCAGTGAAACCCGAGGCCTGAGCTTGGAATTCGGAAGTGGAATGGCACTCCGGATCATGTGATTACAGTATTTTGCCACTAATAACTTCATCATGTTTCTGAAGAAACACTATTTACTTTTGGTCAAAAGAATAATGCTCCCTCCATCCTTCAACAATATTTACCTCTCATCGTATTTCCTTAATTCTATTTTCTAACAACTGCGAATGGCAAACTGGTAAAAAAAATTAACTTAATTATTGCCCTGTTCTACATGCTATCTATGGTGAAAACCGTAATTTTGATATTTTAACCCTTTTAACAAACTTATTCTATAAGTGAACCTTTAAAAAACTATAAATAAAAATAGACCTTCACCTCAGCGCCGTGGGCTTTGGCGTTGAGGCCCAACATCATAACGTCGGGCCCATTGGCGCTGGGCCCATTGGCGCTGAGGCAATGATGAAAAATGTAATGGACCTAGAAGCATGTGATGTGTTGTAGTGGTGAATGGTGTTTCGATGGATCCTAGCGATCAGGGTTCAAACCCCAGTCAAATATATTTCTTTTTTTTTCTTCCGTGCGAAAAAAGCCGCAACGCTGATAGTGATAAAAAAAGAATATATTTCTTTAAGAAAGTGTAAAGGGGATTTGAACCCACCACCTTTGATTGTAAGCAAGTAACTCACCACTAGGCTACTCAATTCAATTCACTAAGATACGGATCATTGTGTTATTACTGTATATAACTCAACGCCAAACTGTATGGCACTAAGCATATAATCTTAACGCCAAAGCCCATGGCGCTGAGGTAGAAGTCTACTTTTGGTTATAGTTTTTTTTGTCAAGGATTATTTATAAAATATGTTTCGTGAAAGTATCAAAATTTCGGGAAAATGTCTATTATTCAAAAAACGGAAAGAATATACATAAGTAACTCTTTAATAGGATTCGACGGGTTCAAGGTGCTCAAGCTCAACTATACAAGCGGAAGTGTGGCGGCTATATATATCGGTTATCTCCATCTGCTACAGCGACCAAACGCAGTATGCCATGGTCATCTTCCTCCCGGACGCGCGCGATGGGCTGCGCGGCCTCGTGGAGAAGATCGCGTCGCGGCCGGGGTTCCAGCACGAGCACCAGCTGCCGGCGAGAGAGGTGCCCGTTGACGGGTTCCGGGCAGGGCTTAAAATTTCGGTTCAAAATTTCTAAAATTTTATTAATTTTGCCCCCAACCAGCATACTCAAATCTCACCCGAAATTTTGTTTTTTTAATTTTTATGAATTTGGTCAAAATTTTATTTAAATTCAGTCAATTTTTTAAATAATTTCGGCCAGAAATTTCTGAAATTACCAAAAGGTCCCCGGCATAAAATCCAATTTTGAAATTAAAAACCGTGACTAATTAAGTCCAAGGTGTGCTGCGCCGGCAACGTCGGCGGCGTCCTCGAGCAGGTGGGGCTCCGGCTGCCGTTCTCACCGGTGCTAGCTTCCCGGCCGACCTGTCCGGCATGGTGGAGGAAGGTCGACGACGGCCACCACCATGTTTTGGTATGGTCGCCGCGCCGGCTGCGCAGGAAGACAACCGCGCCACCTCCGACGGCGGTGGACTTCGTCGCCGATCATCCGTTTGCATACGTCATATATAGTGGAGGAGACGTCACTTGCAGCGGTGTACGCTGGATGGATCGTTGATCCTTCATCGCAGTGAAACAAGTTCCAAATTACATCAACGGGATTGCTATAACTACATGGGAAAGTCATTTCATCCCTCTTATGCGTGATATCTAAATAGTCATAAAAAATTTTAAAAAATTGATAATATAGATTAATATAAAATATATCACTCCATAAACATACAAGTTAAAATTTAACTTATACTAGTTGTAATAAAAAAAACAAATATAGCTGCGAAGTACAATAACTATTTTCAATTTATTTTATTCTTTTTGTTGCAACTTATAGATGTTGAATTTGGTCTTGCATATTTGTGGAGTGATATATTTCATATTAATCTATATTGTCAATTTTTTTATAACTATTTAGATGACATGCAAATAACGAGGGGACATATCCTCGAGAGATGAAAATCCAAATCCTAACTATATATATGGTGTCCTACTTTTCTCGCTTCATTTCAGTGGTTTTTTTTTTAAGAACCATTTCAGTGGTTAAACTTGCGTAAAACTACCGTCTATACAATGGTTAAACAACGTAATTTCTTCACTGAAGTAGAGACATCGATTTCTTTCCTAAAACAGTTATTATTGATTTCACTGAAACAGTTATTATTTTACCTAGATAAGTAATTATTCAATTTTTTTTTACCAGACATCAATTTTTTATTGATTTTTCTCGTCAATACGAAAATAATTATTTTACCGAGACGAGTAACTATTTTACTCACCATTCAATATGGCCATGTGGGCACCAAAATAGTAGATGAGTCAATAATTTTTTTTTCACTCTAGACAGGAGTGGTGGGAAGTAAACAGGGGATGCGGGAGGGGAGAGAAGCTGAAAATAAGGAGAGAAAAAAGGAAATCAGGAGAGGAAGCGCTCAGAGACACGCTACTACCTTCGTATAATATAATTATTATGTGATATTTTATTGTAAAATTTTCATTGGAATGAATACAACAGTATAGTTGGATCACAAATAAGATTTGACATAGGTGCTCGTATTTAATACTAATTATTATTTCAGTGAGAGACGACAATGCTATATACCAGTCGGCAGTGAGGCGTCCGTGGTGACTTTATCAATCTCAAGAGGGCTAATTATTCATTCAGTGATAGGCGGCGTACCCGTCGACAATGAGACGTATGTGGTAACTTCATCAATATTAAGGTATGCTGACGCAGTCTTTCGGATGTGAGATATGTCCACGCAGTTTTTTAGAGGTGCTTATAGGTGTAGTGTGGGCCCATCAACAACGAGATGTTCATGGTGACTTTGTCTATCTCAAGATATGCATGGCGTAATTTAAAAGAAAGTTTTATAAAAAGACAAAAAAAAGATATGCATGAGGTATCTGTGGTGACTTTATCAATTTCAAGATATATTGGCCCGGTATTCCGAATGTAAGATATGACAGCCCAATCTTCCATATGTGCTTATTGGGGTAGTGTAGACCCATCAACAGCAAAGTCGTTTATGGTGATTTCGTCAATTTCAAGATATGCATGACGTAATTTAAAAGAAAATTTTATAATATGACAAAAAAAGATATACATGACGTAGCAAAAATAGATATTTAGCTTATTATCGTACTCTTGTTGTTAATTAGTGCCACTTCTCTTGTATGGCTACTGATCAAGCGGACCATTTTGTGTGTACCCGATAAATCATGTATGGCTACGGAGGATGCATGCATGATTTAGATTTTTCCAGAGCAATTACGATGATCAAAGTTAGCTTCTACTCTCTCCGTATTTTAATGTATGACGCCGTTGATTTTTTAACAAATGTTTGACCATTCGTTTTATTCAAAAAATTTATGTAATTATAATTTATTTTATTGTGACTTGATTTATCATCAAATGTTCTTTAAGTATGACATAAGTATTTTTATATTTGCATAAAAATTTTGAATAAGACGAGTGCTCAAACGTTAGTTAAAAAGTCAATAGCGTCATAAATTAAAATACGGATGGAGTATTTACTATAGGACTTCTAAAACGATATTGTACTGTGATCGAGGGAGTACTAATTAACATTGGCTCCGGTACTCATGTACCACAAAACTAAGTGTAAACTTAACTAACACATCGAGAAGTAAATATCTCATCAAATTATTGAGCATATGAAAATCTTTTAATTATTGATACATAAATTTGTCATTTTTTTCTCAATTTACACAGTTTATGAACACGACTTCCGGTAGATCAAATGATGATAACATATCAGCCACTTGCACTGTACTTTTAGAAAGAAAAAAATGTGTAGAATTTAAAGACAATGGATATATAGAAATCCAGTCTCTCAAATGGATATACACAGCCACGTAGAACAATATCTTCACTCATCAGGGGATTGAATTAAATCCATCGCCATAATCACGAAGATACAATCAAATCGCTAATTTTGGGATAATCTGATATATATTGCCCATATTTACATATATATATATGTTCCTCCAAAATGATCTATATATATAGTGACATTCTCTACACTAGTTCTTCACACAAAAGAGAGTGAAGCAAACGCATCAAATCACTAGCTCACCACCATGACGACCAAGGCCACCACCCTTCTCCTCCTCCTCGCCGCCGCCGCCGCCGCGGCGCTCCTCTGCCACGTCCACGTCGCCGTCGCCGTCGCCGCCGCCGACCCGGAGCCGTGCGACCCGTCGGATATCACCATCGCGACGGTGAAGACCGGGCGGGTCGTCGGCGGCCTGCCGGAGTTCCAGGTGACGATCGGCAACGAGTGCTCGTGCCCGGAGGGGGACGTCGTGCTGTCCTGCCTCGACGGCGTGCCCGCCGGCATCGACCGGAGCAAGATCCACGCCGCCGGCAGCGACGGGCTCTGCCTCGTCAACGACGGCCTGCAGATCGTGAAGGGGTCGCCGGTGGTGTTCACGTACGCCGCCAGCGCGCCCATCAGCCTCGCCTTCAACGCCGCCTCGCCGCGGTGCCAACCTTGAGTTTGGCTGTAGGCCTACCATTGTTTGCACCATCTTCCATCTAAACGTTCTTCTTTTTATATATCTGGATGCGTGCTGATCATTGTTAATTCTCTCTGGTCACAAATACTTGCATCGGACACATGAAAGCAGTAAGTTTTACTTAAGATCACATCCTACATATTCGTAGTATTGGGATATTTTTTATCCAACTAAAACTCCAAAACATTTTTGCATACTATGATGCGTCGATTAAGGTCGGCCCAACAATTTGTTGGGCCAAAGCAGGCTGGTGCTGCTGTGACCCAAGCTAAACTAATGGACGAAGCTAAAATTGTGATCATGGAGCGTCCAAATTTAGTGCTTGTTGGTCGCCAAAAGAAAAAAAACAGACATCAGTACAGTTTCTATCTCTTCCCATCGCCAACAAAAGTAGTGTTCGAATCTTCTAAAGATGAAGACGAAGATTAAGTGTTTCACGTAAAATGAGATTGTAATAACGTGTGATTTATTAAGTTTTAATTATTACAAATTTAAAAAATAGATTAATCTGATATTTTAGAACAACTTTCATATAGAAAGTTTTCTCACGAAACGCACCGTTTAGCGATTTGAAAAGCGTGTCACTTTAATCAAAAATTAATCCACCCTTCTAATTAGATTCGAACGGGGCAAGTTGCACGCAGCTGCGACTGTGTTGAGCAGCGCGCTAGTGCTAGTGGACCAATTCAAATTGCTATGGATTATGTCACTGTAGCTTCATTTAGATTGAAGGAATTAATCATAGGACATATGCTTAAAACTTTTGGCCTCCACATTTTTTTTTCAAATAAGACGTTCATGTTTGTATTTTCCATGTAGCAAAAATTAATTAATTTTCGTATGAATGAGTTTAATTTTTGCAGGAGTCTGAAAAATACCTTCTAAAAAGAAATGACTATGTTGATGTGGAACATTTTTTAGTGGTGCATAACGTACTCGTCGATATTGAGACGTCTATAGTAAATTAAAATTAAGATTTGTGTTTATAAAGATAAGTATTATATTTTTTTCGTGTATAATTTGAAGAATGAGAGATAATCAATTGACCACACTGGAAATGTGGTAAATCTAAAATGTTCGCTTGAATTTTGAGTTCAGAATATAATATTCCATTCTCTTTTACATTCCCCATTCTAAGATATAACAATCTGCTATATTTTTAAAAGATGCGAGTAATAAATTGCTAAACCAGTCGACAGAAAACATTCTTCCAAATCTTGCAAATTTTGGTTCACTAGATGCGCTTCGTGATTCGTGCATCAACTTCTTCTCCTCCAACTCCCCTTCTTCTCCGGCGCCAGGGACACCTCCAACTCCGGCAGGGAGCCGACGAGTTAGGGTCCCGGGGTGGGGTGGGGGTGGGAGAGGGAGGGGGAAGAGTGGGGAGTTCGCCGCCTTAAGAGTGATTGCCGTGGGAGGCGGCAGCCCGGCGGTGGGCGGCGGATCGGGCGGGCGGCCCCACCGAAGCCGCGGGGTCGGGAGCGGGCGGTGGACCGGTGTAGGCAGCGGGGGTAAAGCAGAAGGATTGATAGGAGGAGGCGGCCGGTGGTGGTGCCCCGCCGCCGGAGACGGGGAAGACGGCCGCCATCGGCTTGAGCAAGAAGAGGACAGGGAAGGGAGGGGGAGGGGGAGGGGTGGGGAGGGAAGGGGGCCGGCCGGGGGGCCTCGCCGGCGCCGTTGACTCCCTTCGACCCGCCGGCGAGGCGGGCGGCGGGGGATCAGGCGGTGGCAAGATGGGCGCGCGAGGGGAGCGGCAGCGGCGGAATGCGCGAGGGGGAGGGGGATCGGGAGGAAAAGTTAGGGTTAGGGCTGTACACGAATCTCAAAGCATATTCAACGGTCCAAAATTAGAAAGATAGAATGTGGGATTTTCTGTCAATGTATGTATAGACAGTCCAATATTCTAGGAGTAATAGCAAAACATTGGGAGTATTTCAGTCAATTTGTTTTAGTTCAGAAATTTGGGAAAATATCTAGGCTGGCTGCACCAGACCAAGGCCTGCGCCTCTCCCATCGCCGCCGCCCGCCGGCCGCACACCACGCTGATATTCCCGTGCGCCGCCACGATGCGCAACGGCAGGCCCTCTCCCAGTCGCAGGCCACAGCCGCAAGGCAAGCCCCAGATCGGGTGTGGCATCCCCCCACGTCGTCGCGGTAACCTTCTCTTCACCTGCGATCGGCCAACGGCGCCGTCCCCGCCTGCACCGGCGAGCGGCGAGCGGCGACCGTAGCCTGGGCCCTGAGGAGATGAGGGTGAGGCTCCACCGCCACTGGATCTGATCTGCCACCTTCCACCTGCGAGCGGTTTAGTGGATGTTGTCAAAATCAATTCACCGAAGGTTCGTTTTTTTTTTTATTGATGATTTGCCGGTAGCGTATAGTCCCTATGTTAATCTGTTTCCCAGCATGCTTATAGGAACAATTGCTAAATTGAACAAAGGTAATAGGAACACCAAAACAATAACTGGGTATAGGTAAACTAGAAAATTGCCAAATTGGATCTATTTCTTGAAAGGAAAAAAAGGGAAAGTAACTTGAACCTATATTTTCAACCAGCAAAATGAGTAGCATTAATTTATTGTTAGCATCATAGTAATCCCCTCTAGATTCACATGGAAAATGCGAACATAAGCAGCATCTGGATATTTGTGAAGATGGAAAAATGACCTGAATAAAACAAGCAAACAAATATGCAAAAGTCCTAGAATAAGAAAGAAACATGATATTGATATGTAATAGGAACTATATATCATAAGTTTCCATGACCTTTCATTTTAACATTTTGCTACATGGGTCTCACTCCACAACATCAACCAACCAGTTTCTGCCTCAAGGATTTAGATTCTTACCTAAAGAAGAATCTACAAACCATTGCCAGCATTTGGCACCTCAGTTAAACGCCAGAGCAGCATCTTAAACTCTTTTTTGTTTCAACAGACTCGTTATAATATGATTGGATAGCATGGAATTTCCGTTTTTTTATCACCGCAGGGCATCCTGTCTCAGGTACTGGTCTTTCTGTTGCAGCATACTTCGCTGTGGACTGAGCATCGGTTGGATCAACCCTCTTGCGGAACAGAACCTTGGGTCTATTTGGGTGCTTCTTAGCTTCATTTTCCCAAATTTCTATTGTTTCTATATTGACCATAGAATCAAGAGCAACTTCCTCAAGGTAATCATGGTACTCAATCTTGATTTCAGAAAGACCAACTAGATCCTTGCAGAGCAATTGGAGTGACAGGAGATGTGGCAAAGCTCCTTTTTCAACTGTAGGGAGATTGGGATTTTGCACCACAAGGCATAAGCGTCGCATACGTGGGAAGTCACCATTTTTTATGATAAAGCCCTGAAGGTCAGATTCAACCAGTTTCAGATAAAGCAAGTGGTGCAATGTGCAAACGTTTGATAGATCCTCCTTATTCAGATTTGTTGATGAAAGGCACAGCTCTGTGAGACCACACAGTGATGTGATGAACTGTGGAAACCGGCTCAACTCGCCCTGCAGTTTCAAGGAGCTGAGATAACCATACGACTTCTCCAGACAACACAGTAGACGGTTAGGAAATTTTCTGGATCGAAGTGACAGAGAATGAGCACCAGTAGTGTCCATGCCAGCCTGAGTAAACTTCTGAATAGCCGCTGAAATTAAGCTGATACTGCTATTACGTTCAGCTGCGGGCTCGCACCATATCTTGACCTTTCTTAGTTTATTCATATGAACCATCAGGCGAGGAAACAAAGAGTTCTTGTCTACAACAAAACCTGCTAGAGTTTGCAATTTACTTTTATCTGATAATATCTTCTCTATTTTATTCGTTTCAAGGACCCAAAGGCCCCTTGCTTCCCTAATCTTAATCTTTCCAAACAGGTGAGCTAGATGTGGCATTATAATGATTTCCACAGGCAATGTGTTTATCCTTGTCTTCCTCAGGTCGAGTGTCTGTAAGCAATGCAGCCCTTTATTGATTTTTCTCGGAATATATGTAATGGTGCTCCCAAGGCCAAGGTATTTTAGATGCAACAGCTTGTATATGTACTTGACATGATCGTCCTTGAGATCATCACATTCTTCTAGATCCAAGACCCTCAACAGCTCACACTTGGCATAATCTAAAGCAAATTCCCCTGCATTTCCAAAGATCGTCAGAGACCTGGCACGAGGTTGCTTACCCTTTGGATTAGTTCCACAATCCATGTATGATTGATTTCCACTTGTAAGGCTCTGGGTTAAGAAGAGGTGGCGGCATTTGCTTCGATCTGGGTCATGGAGGGATGCAATGAAATTATCACACCTGGACTTGTGCAGCATGAATTCGTGCATGATACCGTGAGCCCTGCAGTTCTTCGCCCTTCCATTGTTGGTAACATCCATCGACCTGATGATATTTCGGTCCATTAGCTCCTCCAAGTTTGCATCTGCAACCTCCAGTGAACTGCGAGGATATTGGCATTGTACATAGCCTTCAGCTAACCATCGCCTGATCAGACTGCTCCTTCTGATGGAACAGCCATTGGGGAACACAGTCGTGTACAGTAAGCAGGTCTTGAGGGGATGGCCAGGCAGAGTGTTGTAGTTGTTCGCAAGAACTTGTCGCAGTTCTGCAAAGGCGTGCTCCTTCTCAATGTGATGACCTAGGTTGCAGCAGACTTGATTTCGGTAACATTCAGTGATCCTTTCTCGCCATAGAAAGTTTCCCACACTAACCAGAGCAAGCGGGAGGCCGTCGCATTTCTCCAGAATCGATGGCAAGTCCAACTCCAACTCAGGAGAGTATTCCTTTAGGACAGATTGCAGCAAATCCTTGGAATGGTTCACATTCAGAGTTCTCATATTGTACACAGAACCGGTACCATGGCTGCAGGCATTTGCAACTGGTTTAATAGTCGTTGTCACTAGTACTCTGCTTCTTGTTTCTGTAGGGAAGGTTGATTTTATACAGTTCCACTGCTTCTCCTCAATATCATCAAACACGAGAAGGTACCTAGCAGGTATAATGGAAATACAGAAGTGAATTTAATTCATTGGGAGAAATAACGGTTGTCAAGAGCATTTTTCAGGACAAGCAAACTAGCTAATTGTTGTTAATGATCCAAAATAAGCCTTTTTTGTGTCGGACAAAGTGTGAAGCAGTCAATAACTTAAGTTTTAACAGGTAAGTTGTACTTGTACATGCAGTTCAGATAGTTCGCTATATACGGTGAATCCAATTTCAAAGAAGAAGAAAAAAGTGTAACTGTAAATGCGAACACATGCTACGAAATTGTAAGATAGAACTGATTTCATCTGAAGGAAATTAAATTGCTGGGAAATGAGCTGAAGCAGAGAATTTCTCACCTCTTAGCATTCAGGTGTTGCCTGATATCAGCTTGGACTTGGGACTGTAGCTGGAATCTTTGCTCATCATCCTGAGGAATTTGATTGAATCTTTGGTCATCTTCCTGACGAATTTGGCCGAGTAACGCCGACAGGAGCCCCATGGTATCATCTCTGTGCTTGGACGCCACGACCCAGGCGCGGCCGTCGAACTGGCCGGCGATGTCGGGGCAGTCGTACACTGCCCTCGCGAGCGTCGTCTTCCCCGAGCCTCCGAATCCCACGATGGAGATCACGCGCATCCGCTCCGGCCGGCCCTCCACGTCCTCGAGCAGGAGCAGGTCAAGAAGCTCTTGCCTGGGCACGTTGATGCCCACAAGGCCACAGCTCTGGGCCATGTAATCCGTCGTATTTGCTGAGCCTGAGCTTGATCCGCCAGCTGCGGCGGCGGAGCCGGCGACGCCGTTGACGCCGTAGTTAGCCCTCCGCTCGTGCGCCTCCTCCAGCCGCGACTTGAGCCTCTCGACCTCGCCGGCGAACCGAGAGTCCGCCGCGAGGCGGCGGAGGAACGACGAATCGCGCTCGCACGCGGCGCAGGGCAGGAAGCGGTCGAGGCAGTCCTCGATGTCGTGCGCCAGATCCCGGAGCTCGTCGATGCATGTGGCCTGCACGGCGCTGATCGGCGGATCCTCCCCATTCCGATCCCGCGGGAGCTGGTCGTGCAGGAAGCCATGGATCACGCGGAGCTCCCGCTTGATGAAACCGATGCTGTCCTCCAGGCCCCTCCACTGCTCGTACTTCTTCTCCAGTAGCGCGAAGAGCTTCCCCACGACGATATTAGTGACAGAGCTCAGGGTCTCCATGTCTGCCTCTCAGAGCTGCACTCGCATCATCGCCGATCGAGTCGCACCTTTATCTTTCAAAGATTAATAGCAAGTCACGCGCATTTCAAAGATTGATAGTACGTATATCGCTTGAAGCCTTCAACCTCAATCAATTCTACGCTATAGAATAGTAATATCATCCTACCATAACAATTCAATCGTATGACGTATATTATGCTACCTATAACAATATACTACTCCCTCCGTATTTTAATGTATAACGCCGTTGACTTTTTAACCAACGTTTGACCTTTCGTCTTATTCAAAAAATTTATGTAATTTTCATTTATTTTATTGTAACTTGATTTATCATCAAATGTTCTTTAAGCATGACATAAGTATTTTTGTATTTGTATAAAAAATTTGAATAAGACGAATAGTCAAACGTTGGTTAAAAAGTCAATAGCGTCGTACATTAAAATACGGAGGGAGTAGTAATTACAATGGTTGGATGGATTAGGAAACAGAAAATCTACTGCACGGTGTCCTGTCACAACGGGATAAACTGGATAAGATCTCCTCTGCCTTATCTCCTTCCCTTCCTCTCCACAAACTCACTGTCTCTCTCTGGATAAGGCCAAGAAGGCTGAGAAGAAGCCGGCCAGGAGGAAGGGATCGTCGTCGTCTCCGGCGGCTGAGGACGACGACGACGGCACGGCGTCGGTGAGGTCAGGGGGGGGCGTCGGGGGTGATCTCGCTGCGCCTCCTCGATGCCGTCCTTCGCCCACTGCGGCGCCGCCTCGCGCGCACGCTCCCCGTCGCTGCCGGCGCCGGGGCCGCTCCCCTCCTCCCTCGTGCTCCTCGCCAAGGTCTCCATCGCCCGCTTCTCGTGAGCCACTGGTGCCGCCGTCCTTGCCCACTGCTCCTGCCGCCTCCTTGCCAGTGAGTGCAGATGGATCCTCTGCTGCCACCGTAGAAGCAGAAGCCGGTGGTCCCGGTGCCTCGGCTGCCGCAACGCCGGCAACAACCTGCTCTGGAACCTCTACCTCCTCTCCATCTGATACCTGGTACCTTGGGTATCAGTTGGTACCTGGTACCTGGTACCCTGGTATCGACTGATACCTGGTACCCTGGGTATCGAGCTGATACCTAGGTATCAAGCCTTGGTACCTTGGTATCAGGCCTTGGTACCTGGGTATCGACTGATACCTAGTACCCTAGGTATCGAGCTGATACCTAGGCATGGTATACCATATGCATGGTATCAGGTATCAGATGCCTAGTACCTAGGTACCATCCATGGGTACCATGTGCATGGTATCAGATACCAGATACCTATAATTATCAAGTACCACCTGGTACCTGATACCTATTGTACCTGGTACCACAGGTACCAGGTCAAAGGTGTGGGAAGGGGGAGCACGCCGTGTCGCCGTCGCCGCCTGGCTGACCGGTGGCCACACGTTCGTTGCCTCCTCTTTTGTTCTCCCTTCCTTAGTTCCTCTCCTCAACGTTTCTCTTCTCCTTCTGTTGTTGTTGCTGTCGGTGGGAGCAAAGAGGAGGATTTAGCGGGGGAGTTGTCTGCTGCTCCCGCTGCTCAGGGGCGACGACGCCGACGAGGAGGTGTGTGCTTCTCCAGCTGCAAAGGCAACACGACGCCGGCAAGGGAAGCGTGCGATACCAGGAGGAGCTGGCTAGGTATCGTGCCTCTTCACGTTGACAACAGGGACGCGGGACGCTATTTTTTTTTTTGTCGTGTGTTTTAATTATCCCGTGACATCACTTTTCCACGGTATCCCGTGGGCTAGCTGCCCTCATTAGGAAAATAGTACCCCTTCCGATTCATAATAAAATACAAATTTATTTTTTCTAAGCCAAACTTCGGTAGGCTGATTAAGTTTGTATAAAAACATAGCTGCATTTTCAACACTAAATAAAAAATCATTAATTTTTAACGGAACTGATTTGGTGTTAAAAGAGTTCTTTTTACAAGAAACAATAGGATAAGCTCATACTGCATTAATATTTTTTTGAGAATTACACAGTACAACGCAGACACTCACAACGCACGCGCACTCACCCCTATGAACACACGCACGCAAACCCTATCCCTATGAGCATCTTCGAAGACTGGGCCGGCAAATTCCGGAGAGATTGACGAAGTCACCACAGGCGCCTCGCTGTCGACGGGTACGTCACCTACCACTGAAAGCACAACATCGTCATACTGCATTAATATATCAACCTTATATGTAAAAAACATTACAAGAGTAGTGTGATAAGAGTTCTTTTTATTTTTCCATAATTTTTTTCCATTTTATAGAGGTTGACTTGGAAAAAAAAAGTTAAAATGTTTTCTAATATGAAACGAAGTACTCTAAAATGCCTTTACATTAGCGCATAAATTTTAAACCCAAAATGGGGACTGCTATAGGACGTGATACCGTTTGGACGGTATACCCATATATGCGTTCTCTGATTCTCCCCACGGGAAGACATGCGCACTGCCTCGTACGATGGTGAGTGCACCATGTACAGGTACTCCTCCTCTCTTCACACCCTATCTCTTCTTCTCCTCCCCCTTCTCCTCTCCTCGGATCACCTTCTCCTCGCCATCTTACGCGCGGAGGATCCTCTCCTTCTCCTCCCCCTCCCCCCCTCCCCAATCTGCAGGTGGCGGCCCTAGCCTCGCGCGGCGGCGGCCGGCGGAAGGCGGCGGATGGGCGGCAGGCGGAAGATGGCGGTTTGGCCGGCGGAAGGCGGAAGGCGGCGGCCGGGCGGCAGGCAGAAGATGGCGGCTTGGGCGGCGGCGGGCGGCGAGGCGCAGATTTGTTTTGTTTTGTTTTCTTTTTTTTTTAGAATTTGTGATCCGGATCTGAGATGTATTTGATTTATGTGTGATGTGAATATGTGATGTATTTGTGATGAATTTTGTAGAAGTTGTGATGTATTTTTTTTAAAAGATTTTGTGATGTATTTCGAGATGATCGATTCGAGGATTTGGAGGTGATAATTGATTTAGGAGTTTGGGGATGGGGATGGAGTGAAATCAATATATTAAAAAAGAAAAGAAAATAATAAAGGAGCAACTGGGATCAGCCTGGCTCTATCTTTAGTTACCAACCGGAACTAAAAAGGCTCTACCGATTGGTAACTAAAAATGGATTTTTACTCCCGGTTATTTTACCCGGGACTAAAAATATCTTTAGTCCCGGATTCGTACTCCTGGTTGAAAAAATAGGACTAAATAGGGGTTATAAACCGGGAGTAAAAACTACTTCTCCACCAATGATCGGTCCCTAGCGTTTCCGTATAACTATACATACATATCCAGTTGCCCATATTATGCGTACATGCAAGGATACGCTTTTAAAAATATTTTTACGAAAATATCCCGATCGATTTATGTTTGTTTGAGTGCAACGGTGCATGTCAGAGCACACTCGTGAATATGCACATGTTCAGTAACGCGTGCACATACGTCTTACGTATAATTAAAAAAATGGTACATATTTAGAGCTCAATAGTACACACAACTACTAGCTCCAATTTATCTATAGTCAATGTAATAGTTACATACTACACTATTAATACCTAGTCCCACCTGTCACAGACACATTGCGTCTTGGAGTCCGTGCTACAGCTGGCTACAAATCTGTAGCCCGCTGCTCTTCTCTCTCCTGATTTATCTTCTTAAAATATGTTTGCAGCTGGCTTATAGCCTGCTATTGTACCTGCTCTTAGGTGCTTTCCAGTTGTTAATCGTAAAAAGACGAAATTATTCTATATTCAGAAGAAGACGAAGACTTGATTGGATCAAAGTCAAGTTGCTCTTCAATTGAACACGAACTATAATTAAGCAGGCAAGTTGTCGGAGTAGATAAGATCGATGATAAATATGCGTTCTATACGGCAACTTCAACGCTCACTCAGCTTTTTTTAAAACAAAGTTTAATTAGTGATAAGGTAGAAGATCAAACTGAACCTCACGGGAAAAAAAATCGTGGAAAAACAAGCTCACGGGCGCTAGATTGCAACCACGTCTGGTGCGGTAAGAGTTTAATGGTATGTTATAATACGGTTAAATGCTTTGATCGAGGAGAGAAGACAGGAGCTAGAGGAGAAGCGGTCTATAAATTTACAGCCGGTTTTGATATAAGAACTAAGAAACTATGTGAGAGAAATAAGTGGACTCTGTATTAATTATAAAGAGCTAACTATTACTCCATATGAGTAGGCTGAGAGAAAACTAAAACATCTTATAGCTAATAGGTCGATTTTATTATTAGCCTTGCTCTAATGCGATGCAGCCTGGTGATGTGGCACGACACTCCCACGCTCACGGCTCACCGTTAAGAGGAGACAAACCCCACAAGAAGAACAGGCAGCGAGTGTGAGCACGCACGCGACAGAAGGCAAAAGTGAGAGGGGAGATATAGTGCGAGAAATAGAGCAAGAGGCAGAGACGGACTTGGCCGAAAGGCCCCTTTGTGTGCCTGATATAACTGGTTTTCCTGTGAGCCAACTGTAAAGTTTTTTTATACCGTTTCTAACTAGGTGCACTAGCTAGGATTGATTTTAATTATGTGCTGTGTGTTAGCAAGTCTAAGAGAATGTATAAAGGTATAGTATGATATAAGCTTTTAAATACATATCACTAACAGACTATTTTCAAATATCAATATCCTTCTCTGTAAAATATGGCTTAAAAGAAACGATCTACTTTGGCAGAGGTTATGAGCAAGATATCGTTGAATATTTCATTTCGACGGTTAATTATAGGACCTAAGTTAGTTGAATAGAACGATTTGATTTCTCAACTAGTTAACATAACTCTATCAGACGAAAATGACCAATTTTGAGTCAAATCCATGTACAACGCAATCATCAACTCCAATGTAAGAATCTGCAAGAGAATTTTATGGAAGGTAAAGGTATCACTAAAAATTGAAATATTTATGTGGTTTCTGCACTAAAGGTAATCTTAAAAAAAAGATAAACCTCACTAAGAGAAAATGGAGGGGGGACAAGCAATGTTATTTTTATAATACACAAGGGACTATCCAACATCTTTTTTCTGGCTACCATGTTACACGCTTTGCTTGGCGATGTGTCTTCTTTGCCTTTAATATTCCCCATCCCCGCAATGCAAAAGATATTTTGGGTAATTGGCTAAGCGAAGTGCCTAGGCTCACAAAAAAATGATTTTATTTGGAGCTAGTGCGCTTTGTTGGTCAATCCGGCGATGCCGTAATGATAAAGTTTTTAACCATAAGAAATTGTCTAACATTATGCAGCTTATCTTCATGTGTTCCAATTGACTACACTCTTGGTGCATGATGCTTTCACAGGAACAATATGATATTATGCGCATTGATGTTACACACTTGGAATTGGTAGCCAATGAGCTTTTATTCCAGTTTGGATGACGTAGTACATACATAACTTCGTGCTAGAATCCATGTGATTTTGAAAACATTATTTCAGTTGACTTTTTTATTGGTGGAAGTTGGGGGTTTGTCCCATCACGTATGTTGGTGAAATGGGAACTAAGATACCCTATTTCCCGGAAAATTAGTGATGATTAGCTCATAATAAGATAAATGGTATGCTTAAATCATCCTTAAAATAGATGGGGTACTTAGGATAAGGAAACTAGGGACTCACCCTGCAAGTAGGTCACGGGCCTCATCCTAGATGCTTTTAGCATTCATATATATCAAAGAAGTAAGGTGAGGAGTAGTTTGGGTACCAGAACTATTCCGGGGCCCAGACACGCTCTCGCTCATATGACACGCTAGCTCCAGCTTTCGGAGCGTGATGATGTACAGAATCTATGTCCTACGTATAATGCCATTGACTTTTTATCTAACGTTTGATCATTCGTCTTATTTAAAAAATTATACAATTACCATTTATTTAATTGTGACTCGATTTATCATCAAATGTTCTTTAAGCATGATATAAATACTTTCATATTTGCACGAAAATTATGAATAAAACGAATGGTCAAATGTTCATCGAAAAGTCAACGGTGTCATACATTAAAATACGGAGGGAGTATTAAGCTGCTAAACGAAGGGGATCCTAGATGTCTTGTCCGGGGTCCCCAGGTCTATGTAAGCTGAAACAGACCCCTCTGAGATCAGCGAAGCTTACAAGAAATACATCTTAACTAGTATGGTGGCCCACACAGATTGCGCAGCTAGCATCATTATATTTTCTCTCATATAATAGCATATATGTTTTCTCATTATATTATTAAAATTGTCGACGTTTGATATCTCGACTACGGTATTTGGACAGTATGGGGATCGTTGGTGCTAGGATATACGCGAGACTAAGGTAAAAAAGATGGAGACAGGGATTTTTATACAGGTTCGGGCCCCTGAGTGGTCGGGTAATAACCCTACATCCTGTTGGCCGAAGCCGGTATTACTCTTATTCACCATAATCACAGCAGTACAATATGTGGGCAGCCTATCTAACAGTTGTCGACATGTCGGTCTGAAGGTCTGACTCGTAATCGACAACAGGGCAGTCTTCCTCCTCGAATCCGTGCCCGGCGAGATCAGAGATAGCGCTTTCGTATCTCCTGACGGTATCCGGAGACACCGTAGGGGAATAGCCATGCCTATCCCTGAAGTCGATATCCGGCGGCGTGTCTTGGCGTATGTTGGCTTGTATGTTGTGGCTTCTTGTGGGTGTATGTTGATTGTCATGAGTGTCTTCCATGGTCTCCTCTCATGGTGGTTGTTGATCGTGTTGATCGCCTCATCATGGTTAGTGTGTGCCCCCCTGTCCTCCTAGGGGGGCTTGTATTTATACCCATAGGTGTTCCCTTGTCCAAGTAGAACTAAGAAAACCAATATGGATACAATCCGAGTAGTCCTTGTCATTTCCATGTAGAACTCTGGTTGTCTTTCCTTATCAGAACTCCTCCTATATCCGAAGGTTGTTTCCGTATAGGACATGGTATGTGGTGAGTCCTCCCGAGATTTAGTCAACTACTATTAGGTATGTGGTATCCATAACTATGACAGTAGCCCCCGACTTCAATGCAAATGAACGAATTCATATTCTCAACCGCGCGCAGACATTAGAGTAACTGTTATCGAGCTCATGTGACCGTTCTCGGTGAGTTTAGAGATAACGTTTAGACTTCCTTTGTCAGCCTCGTGCGGGCACCTAAAGGGTTTGTCTGAGTCAATCTCTGATGTCAACCAAGGAAGTACATAACGTACGACTAAGTCTCCCGTCTTGCTGTAATCGAGAATTTGGATTGAAGTCAAGAAATTTTATCTCGGCGGGTACACCATTTCTTCATTCCGTATTCCTTGTCGAGACCCAGCAACCGTTCTCGAGCGATCGAGAAGGCGTAGAGTCTGCGACGGAGCCTTGTCAACATTGGTTGTACTCGCCTTAGTCGATCTCGGTGTAGAACCATAGAGACATGGAGTATTCCACAATGTCGAATAGAATTTTCCTGAAATCAATACTCAGAAAAGAATATCAAATAGAAATAGCCCCCGAGCGAATGCTCAAAGGGTGACATGTTATAATATGTATGGTAAATTGAAAATGAATTAAATTTACCGACCAATGTTTTGTGTAAGAATGTCTTCTCAGTTTACGACTTTGGTCAATCGTTTGAGTTGTACACTCTCCCTAGCCCCCAGCCTTGTCGTCGGAGAATCGTTCTCGGAGGAGAAGGCTCTTGGACCCTTGATCTGCCTTGGTTGAATAAGCACTGATCCTAGCCCCCAGCCGTGAAGTTGGAAAAGTCAATTTCCGATTACACGGCTTGGTTAATACGCACGGTGAGAACTCTTACACGGCCATATCTTACATGGTCTTTCGTCTCTGAAGGATCCGACAAGGCCTTATCGGCTCTAGGCGTCCCTAGCCGAAGATCCCTTAGGTTCCTCGGAGGCCTTGTCAAGACGGCGTAAAGGGACAGCAGGATAGGTTTCAACGCTAGGTGTCGTCGTGGTAAGGGATCTCTGGGTAAAACACATGGCGATATTGTGTACCTTCTACCAACTCTGTTGAAGTAGAGGTAGTAGGAGAAATCGCTACACCGCTGGTCGAGGACCAGGTAGTAGTTGTAACTCGACCACTTAAAGTGGAAATAGTGGGAGAAACGCTACATCGCTGGTCGAGGACCACGCAGTAGGCGTAACTCGACCACTCAAAGTGGAAGTAGTCGGAGAAACGCTACATCGCTGGTCGAGGACCAGGCAGTAGCCGTGACTCGACCACTGAAAGTGGAAGTAGTCGGAGGAACGCTACATCGCTGGTCGAGGACCAGACAGTACTCGACCACTGAAAGTAGAAGTAGTCGGAGGAACGCTACATCGCTGGTCGAGGACCAGGCAGTAGCCGTAACTCGACCACTGAAAGTGGAAGTAGTCGGAGAAACGCTACATCGCTGGTCGAGGACCAGGCAGTAGCCGTAACGCGACCACTGAAAGTGGAAGTAGTCGGAGGAACGCTACATCGCTGGTCGAGGACCAGGCAGTAGCTGTAACTCGACCACTGAAAGTGGAAGTAGTCGGAGTAACGCTACATCGCTGATCGAGGACCAGACAGTAGCCGTAACTCGACCACTGAAAGTGGAAGTAGCCGTAACTCGACCACTTGAAGCAAATGTACGAGAGATCACTACGAACAACTGGTTGAGAACCGGTGAGTAGGTGTCCCTCGATCACTTGGAGTCGTGGTACGAGGACCGCTACGCTGCCGTAGTCATACCTTGACCATCTGAAGTAAAGGTGCGAGAGATTGCTACGTACTGGTGCGAGAACCAGTGAGCGAGCAGAATTATCTCTCGAACACCGATGGAAGGTGCGGTGCGAGAGATTGCTGCGTCCTGGCGCGAGAATCAATGAGCGAGCAGAATTATCCCTCGAACACCGATGGAAGGTGCGGTGCGAGAGATTGCTGCGTCCTGGTGCGAGAACCAGTGAGCGAGCAGAATTATCCCTCAAACACCGATGGAAGGTGCAGTGCGAGAGATTGCTGCGTACTGGTGCGAGAACCAGTAAGCGAGCAGAATTATCCCTCGAACACCAATGGAAGGTGCGGTGCGAGAGATTGCTGCGTCCTGGTGCGAGAACCAGTGAGCGAGCAGAATTATCCCTCGAACACCGATGGAAGGTGCGGTGCGAGAGATTGCTGCGTACTGGTGCGAGAACCAGTGAGCGAGCAGAATTATCCCTTGAACACCGATGGAAGTTGCGGTGTGAGAGATTGCTGCGTACTGGTGCGAGAACCAGTGAGCGAGCGGACTCTCGAACACCAATGAATGTTGCGGTGTAAGAGATTGCTACGTACTGGTGCGAGAACCAGTGAGCGGAATTATCTCTCGAACACCAATGGAAGTTGCGGTGTGAGAGATTGCTGCGTACTGGTGCGAGAACCAGTGAGCGAACAGAATTATCTCTCGAACACCGATGGAAGTGCTAGAGTTGGTTTATTGCAAGTGGATCTCATGTGGCCAGCATGACTCACGTACCCAACTTATAGCATACCCGGATGTCCGTTCGCAATCATGTCGGGTGATCAAGCCGACGACGTTCGCGAGGAGTTATCCGTTAATAACCTTTTCTCGAGTAGTCCAGCCATGGCCAGTGCTATGAGATAGGTCGTCGGTCTTTGTTGGTAGGTTGGGTGCGATAACTCCGCATCTGTCAAGAATGTTCTCGATAATGGAGTGTACTCGACCAAAACCTACTCGAGTGCTCAATTGTTCCTGAAAAATATATTCTAGAAGGCAAGATATATAGCAGAGAATATCGAATATGTATTCGAAAAACTGTATGGATCTTCTAGTATTATCAGGTACTATGTAAACCGTAAACAAGCATGATTTATACAGAAGAGAACAGAGCGAGCCCCCAGCGTTAGACCGTAGTTGGCCTATCGTCGGGAGTACTCGCACAACGGATATTGTATAAGAAACATGCTCTAGGTAAACATAATAAATTGTAGATCTGACAACGCTGTATGATCTGAATTGGTACGATAAATTGCAGATAAAATTTTGCGTACCATTGTAGATACATGCCGGATGTATCTACGAAATTAGTAGATCAACTTGAAAAACCAATCTACCAATTACCCTGATTAGGCTTGGTAGTCGGTCTGGATTGTTTTCCTGACGCATAAGACAAGCATGTATGGGTGGCCCACTGACATACGTACATACGTACCTAAGGCAAAATAGCCTTCGGTACATTGTACGTGTTACTGTATGTGCATGGGTCCCACGGTATGCATGTATTATATACGTGTAGAGATGTAGATGGCAATGCAGTCAGCTGGCTGCTTGGTTGGCAGGTCGAACGACGTGTAATTGACTCCGATATGATGTAAGCCGATGTATCCGATGGTGATAATTCGTCGAACTTTTTAGCGGTGGATGTTGGTTCAGAGGTAGTCGATCCGGGCAAGGCCTCACGGTTGACAACTTTGAACCGATACCCTCCACGGTGATGACGTCTTGAAGGTTGGTCGATCTCGAGAGATTGAGTTGTTGACGACGAAGGTTCCGATCTCGTCGGGAGACATACTCTGGTCGGGACATACTCCCCACAGCGAAGTCGTCGAGTAGCTTGTTGTCGGAGAATCTGTCTTTTGAACACATCTCGTCGAAATCCTAGAGCACCAAAATTCCCCTACCTGGCGCGCCACTATCGACGTTTGATGTCTCGACTATGGTATTTGGACAGTATGGGGATCGTTGGTGCTAGGATATACGCGAGACTGAGGTAAAAAAGATGGAGACATGGATTTTTATACAGATTCGGGCCCCTGAGTGGTTAGGTAATAACGCTACATCCTGTTGGCCGGAGCCGGTATTACTCTTATTCACCATAATCACACCAGTACTATATGTGGGCAGCCTATCTAACAGTTGTCGACATGTCGATCTGAAGGTCTGACTCGTAGTCGACAACAGGGTAGTCTTCCTCCTCGAATCCATGCCCGGCGATATCAGAGATAGCGCTTTCGTATCTCCTGACGGTATCTGGAGACACCGTAGGGGAATAGCCATGCCTATCCCTGAAGTCGATATCCGGCAGCGTGTCTTGGCGTATGTTGGCTTGTATGTTGTAGCTTCTGGTGGGTGTATGTTGATTGTCATGGGTGTCTTCCATGGTCTCCTCTCATGGTGGTTGTTGATCGTGTTGATCGCCTCATCATGGTTAGTGTGTGTCCCCTTGTCCTCCTAGGGGGGCTTGTATTTATACCCATAGGTGTCCCCTTGTCCAAGTAGAACTAGGGAAACCAATATGGATACAATCCGAGTAGTCCTTGTCGTTTCCATGTAGAACTCTGGTTGTCTTTCCTTATCAGAACTCCTCCTATATCCGAAGGTTGTTTTCGTATAGGACATGGTATGTGGTGAGTCCTCCCGAGATTTAGTCAACTACTATTAGGTATGTGTTATCCATAACTATGACAAAAATATATTACAATGACAACATAATTTTAAATTTTGCAATAACTTTACGAAACTACTAATGTGTAATATTCATATTGTATTTTATATACATGTTAGTTATTAATTATTTTTAATATCAAAATTTAGTTATTTGTAAATTATATATATTCCTATATGTACTCTGGACTCATCTTTTAATATTTCTTTTTTTAATTCTGAATTTTTATTATTTCTAATTGTATTTCTATGTGGACTCTAAACTCATCTTTCCACATTCTTTAATTTTTAATTTCAAATTTCAGTTACTTCTAAATTGTATTCCTATATTGACTTTAAACTCTTCTTCCCATGTTTTTCTTAATTTCAAATTTTAGTTATTTGTAACTTGTATTTTTATACGAACTCTAAACACTACTTTTAATTTTATTATGTTTATTCTGAATTTTAGTTAGTTTTAAATTCCTATATGGACTCTATACTCTACTTCTAATATTCCTTATTTTTTTAATTCCGAATTTATATTTTTTTCTTAATTGTATTTCTATATGGACTCTATACTCCACTTCTAATATTCCTTATTTTTAGTTCCAAATTTTAGTTATTTCATAATTGTATTTCTATATGGACTCTAGTCTCCTCTTCTAATATTCCTTATTTTTTAATTCCGAATTTCAACTATTTCTAAATTGTATTTCTATATGGACTCTAGTCTCCTCTTCTAATATTCCTTATTTTTAATTTCGAATTTCTATTATTTTCTAATTGTATTTCTATATAGACTCTATACTTCTACTTCTAATATTCCTTATTTTTAATTCCGAATTTCAGTTATTTCCTAATTGTATTTCTATATGGACTCTAGTCTCCTCTTCTAATATTCCCTATTTTTTAATTCCGAATTTCAGCTATTTCTAAATTGTATTTCTATATGGACTCTAGTCTCCTATTCTAATATTCCCTATTTTTTAATTCCGAATTTCAGTTATTTCTAAATTGTATTTCTATATGGACTCTGCCTTTTCTTTTTCTCCGATTAATGTGAGAATTTCTAGACCATGAGAGCGAACGTGGAGGCTCATTTTTCTATTCCTTTAATAATATAATAGATAATAGTAGGAAAAGATAGATTTAGGTCCGGTCTGTTCTTGACCCTGGGGCCACTTCTGTTCATATGTGAACCACCCCTCTTGATTAAACATGAGTGTTGAAACATATAAAATCTACAATGACTCAAAACTCTAGGCACAAGGAACCTCGATTTCCTTGTAACCTTATCAGCAAAGGTTTGCCTCAGACCCGGTCCTATCCTAGGTCCCGGGCTCATCTTTGTCCTTGTAAATCCTAGGATCCTCAGTAAGAGGAGCGTAGAGACTTACAAGATATATATCTTAGGAACATAAACAAAGGTAGGCCTCGGACCTGGTCCTGTCCTGGGTCCCGGGCTCACCTTTATCTTTGTAAGTCGTACGATCCTCAGTAAGACAAGCGTAAAGACTTACAAGATGTTTATCTTAAGAATATAAAGAAAATGTTGGCCTCGGACCGGGTCCTGTCTTGGGTCCGGGGCTCACCTTTGTCTTTGTAAGTCCTACGATCTTTAGTAAGAGGAGCGTAGAGATTTACATGGTATATATCTTAAGAATATAAACAGAGGTTGGCCTCGGACCGTGTCCTGTTCTAGGTCCCGGGCCCACCTTTGTCCTTATAAATCCTATGATCCTCAGTGAGAGGAGCGTAGAGACTTACAACATTTATATCTTAAGAATGTAAACTGAGGTTGACCTCGGACTTGGCCCTGTCCTGGGTCCTGGATTCACCTTAGTCCTCGTAAGATCTACGATCCTTAGTAGGAGCAGCGTAGAAACATATAAGATATACATCTGGAACACAAGTAGAGGTTGGCGTCGGACCTGGACCTGTCATGGAACCCGGGCTCAACTCTGCCCATATATAAGTCCTACGATCCTTGATGAGAAGAGCGTAAAGATATATAAGATCTACCTCTTATTTATCTATTCATCAAAGACATCTTCGAGAAGCTCATCTCAACATAACATAACTACCTTTTTAGGGACGCGGGGGCACGGCGTGCCCCAGGCTGGTTGGGATGACGAGCGTGTTTTACACCCAGCTGTAAAGCACCGCTCTCCGCCATAAATGAAACAGGTTTATGGAGGGAACCCCCGCCAATCTAGAGTTGAAAAGACGTGGATAGGACGCTAGCGCAGAGTCATTAAGACCGGTGGCGTCTTGGACACACGTCGCGCATGCCCAGAGACACCTGATTCAGCCAAACGGCCAAAATTGGAATCGTGGCGCCATTTCGGCAGGCTGGGTACGGTCTTGCCAGGCCCAGCACTCGCCACGCGGTGAGCATGCTGGCACACCTAGCTGTCCCGAGTGTGAGCCGGGTGCATTGTAATCATGATTTTTAGGTAGGTTTCTCGGGGATTTTTGGAGGGAACCAACCATTATTGACAAGACGATGGAATGACAAGGCCAAAAAGATGTAGACATGCAGCACTGTGAGCCCCTCCTTATACTATAAAAGGAAAGAGACATGCTACGTTGGAAGGGTTCCTTGTTTCTAGCTTGAAAAGGCAAAGTTTGTATTTCTCCAGATCCAAATACCAACAAAGAAACAAGAGTAAGATATTACACCTCCAGGTAACCTGAACCTTTATAAAATCTCTTGTGTTCATTTGCTTGGCGGGGAGCTTAGGCCCCGTAAATTGTCTTCTTGATCGTCGTGTGTAGCTAACCCCTTGGTCGGATCTTCATTTTCGGGGAGGGGTCTGCACTTCCCCACTGCTAGAGAATCGCCTATCCGACAAGGTCTATTTTAAATTCTTCTGAAACTTGTTGGTTAGGTGCCCATGAACAGAGATCGAAGATGTAACTTACTTCACTATCTTAAAAAAAAAGAACTATTCTCCTATAACAGTAGAGACACAAATGACTCTTAACCATTGATGCACTAAATAATTTCTTGTTACCATTCTTTCCTCCTTTTTCACCCATGCAATATATAAGCCATATTTCCCTTTCCTCTTTTTTTCACGTCACTAAATTTAACGAAGAGAGCATGGTATTAAACACTTTTATACATTTCCTAATTTCCTAATGAGTGTGTTCGTGTATACGACGTCTTCTATGTAATTAAAAACGAGAATGATTGATACATTGGGTTTTGACACAATCGTACAAACTATGGGGTACGTTTAGTTGGCGAAAAAAAAATTTACCTCACATGTCACATCAGATATACGGACACATATTTGAAATATTAAACGTCGTCTAATAACAAAACAAATTACAGATTCCGTCAGAAAACTACGGGACGAATTTATTAAGTCTAATTAATCCGTTATTAGCAAATGTTTATGGTAGCAACACATTGTCAAATCATGGCGCAATTAGATTTAATAGATTTGTCTCGTAATTTCCTGGCGAAATGTGTAATTATTTTTTTTCTAAATTTAATACTCCATACATATTTCTAAACATTTGATGTGACAACGTGAAAAATTTTGTTTGGTAACTAAACAGGCCCTGAATATGGATACACTTGACTTGTCTAGGCAGAGACGTGGAGTGTTTGTTGACTTCAAAACCAGTTTTTAATATACTTCTTGTTTTTTTTTTGCTTTTACTAAATATATGCCCGTGTATTGCACGGCCAATACTATTAGGTGGATTGGTTGAATTTACGATTTATGCTTAAAGAGGTGATTTTCTAGACTAATCGTTTTTGTCCGATAATTCTTTTTTTCTTCGAACTAACTGTTTTTATATTTGTTTTTCTCCGATTATTTTTTTTATCATCTACATATTTGTCGAAAAATTTTCTTTTCAAAATTTGAGAGATATAATTATAACACAATCATGATGTAATTATACTATAACTTACATACAACATGTACGTAACTTTCAAAAACTTCTCCGTAATATGCTATTTCGGTGAAATCGAGGTTGTGGGAATGAATTATCTCATATATATATGCGCGCAGTGACTTTTTTCTTCTTCATTTGCACAAATCTTTAAATAAATATTCTAACAGTTCAAAATTATATATATGTGAAAGTTACATGCAAGTTACAGTGTAGTTACATGCTAATTGTGTAATTACACTAATTATATCTGTCAAATTTTTTATCAATAAATATATAGTAAAATTGATTTTTTTTTCTTAGGAGAATAGGCACTACGCTTGAAGGGAGAGGAGAAGAATGACTTTTGCTTTTAAGTAGTAGAAATATACAACGTTGTTCGAGCTAAAATAAAAGAAAAAAAAGAACATGTACATTGCTGTGTTCTGACTTGAAGAGAAATTAAAAAAACCATTGGCTACGCTCAGGTGCAGGCGTTCGATAGCAGCTAGGTCCCCGAGGTAGGCAAATGGCAAGGCAATTTTTCATGCGGACTTTTGGAGTGCCTAGCTAGGTCTCGTGGAGTTTCCAACTTTTCTTTGAAATTCAATTTTTTTGTCATATTAAATTTTTCTACACACAAACTTATAACTTTTCTGTCACATCGTTTTAATTTTTTTAAACTTCTAATTTTAACGTGGAGCTAAACACAGCCCTAAGTTCCAAGTTCCAACCTCATAAGTTCCATCTACCACCAATATCTAGCATCAGATCTCCAGAGAGGGAGAGAGACAGGGATAGAGGTAGGGGAGAGACAGAGAGAGAGGGGCCGGGGGATCGAGTGGTCAACATGGATGCTCCGGTACTTAGTTCTTCGCTTGCCCTTGGTGCCATGAGTCCCCTGCTCGGTAAGCTCGATGAACTCCTTGCTAGTACGGAGCACACGGCACCGAGCATCCAGCAAATCAGAGCCAATCTTGGCATCACAAGCACACGCCTGGTCGAGCTCTCCATGTTGCAAGATCCTCCCCTCGTGGCCAAGTACTGGATGAAGGATGCGCGCGAGCTGTCCTATGACATGGAGGACTGCCTCGACCTCGACCAGGTCGCCGGCGGCGGCGAGGAGGCGGATTGGATCGATCGCATCGCTGGGTTCAGATCTCGCGTGGAGGAGGCCAATAGACGGTACGAGAGGTACAATCTTGATTCCATCCTTGGCTCCTCCACAAACATTCCAATCGACCACCGCCTTAAGCCGGCCGTCGGGAAGCCGGCGATGGAGCATGTTGGTATGGAAGGGCCGATGGATGAGCTCCGCCGGTGGCTGACCGACGAGGCGCAGGAGCTCAAGGTGGTATCTATCGTCGGCGTTGGAGGGGTGGGTAAGAGCACGTTTGCGCAGAAACTATGGCGGAAACTTGGTGGACAATTCGATTGCCGGGCTTTTGTGCACACGGCCAAGAAGCCTGACATGAGGAGGATTTTGAGGAGCATACTCTCTCAAGTTCGTCCGCGACAACAGCCCGAGGTTTGTGAGGTGCATAACCTCTTAGAAGATCTCAGAAAACATCTACTAGATAAGAGGTAATCTTGATTCGCTACGTTTTACTGAAAAAGAAAGGGACCATTCACCATCAAACAACCGCATGCATTTTCCTTAAGTTTCAGGTGATTCTTAATTGCTGGATTTGATTTTAGGATCAATTTAATGAGCTTTTCTTGTCATTTTTGTTCAACAATGTTCTTTTCATTATTGCAAAAATATAAGTAAATAGTCCACCTAAAATCGTTCTTAAAAACCAAGCTTCAAAAATCAAAATTGCTTTGGCTTCTAAGAGAAGTTGAGCCATGCACAGCTGGCCATGTTGGTCCATGTGTTGAAGGATAATTTCTATTGAAGTCTTAAGAAAAAAAAAACTGTAACCATTCATCATCTACGTCTGCAGTTATCTGAACTTGGTTTCTGCCTAAAAAGCCTGTACCTGTATTGCTCCATTCTATTTTCTCTTTTGCTATTTACCTGACAAGACTTGTTATTGTGTTCAAAATTATTTCTCAGGTACTTCATTATAGTGGAAGATTTATGGGATACATCAGTATGGGATGTTGTTAGCCGTGCTTTTCCAAAGGGTAATTGTGGTAGCAGAATAGTAACAACGACAAAATTTGAGGAAGTTGCTCTGACTTCTTGTGGTTATCACTCTAAGTACGTATTTAAGATAAAACCTCTTAGTGAGGATCTCTCGAAGGAATTGATTGTCAGAAGAGTTTTTGTATCCGGCAAAGGATGTCCTCAACAATGCAGTGCCATTTTAGATGAGATTACAAACAAATGTGGCGGTTTACCACTAGCTCTAAACATCATCGCCAGTCTTCTATCTTGCCAACATGAAGTATTAGAGCACTGGAAACATGCAAGGGATTTTTTATGCAACAGTTTGAGGACAAATCCAACTTTTGATGAGATTCTGAAACAAGTAGTAAACCTTTGCTACAATAGTCTTCCCCATTGTTTGAAGACATGTCTACTTTATTTTAGCATATATCCAGAGAATTACACAGTTATGAAGGAAGATTTGGTGAAGCAGTGGGCAGCTGAAGGTTTTCTCTGTGCAACAAAAGGAGAAGAAATTATGGCAGTTGCAGTGAGCTGTTTTGACAGGCTTGTCAATTTAGGATTGATTCAACCTATTGATATCAATTATAATGATAAGGTGGTGCACTATGCAGTGAATAACATGGTACTTGATATTATTACTTATAAGTCCATAGAAGAAAATTTTATCACTGTAATGGATAAGGATTGTTATCAGATGAGTATAGAACTTTCTGACAAGGTTCGCCGACTGTCGCTCCACTTTGGCAGTGCAACATATGCAACTATACCAGCAGGTATTGGACTATCCCAAGTTCGATCACTTACCTTTATTGGTTTGTTCAATTGCCTGCCTTCCATTGTGAAATTTAAGCTTGTCCGAGTTGTGATCCTTCATTTTTTGGGTGATCATGGAAACTTGAGTTTGAATCTCAGAAAACTAGGTGAACTGTCTCAGTTGAAGTATCTGCAGATAAAATGTAATGTCACCGTGGAGCTACCATATCAGATGCAAGGGCTAAAACATTTGGAAGCATTGGAAATAAGAGCAAGAACAGTGTCTATTCCATCGGACATTTTTCATCTGCCGATGTTGTTTCATCTCCTCCTTCGAGCCGACAGAAATCTGTCCCCGCGGATTGCTAAATCTTTTTGTCTGGAACCTAATCCTTCAGGGAAGATCAGTTCCTTGGATAACCTGAACGTCCTGTCGTCACCTCCCATCTTTCTTCAGACATTTGAAGTGTTGCCACCTATTGGCGTCTATTCAAGACTTCCTGAGTGGATCCAACAACTCCGCAAACTCCGCATTCTGAAAATTGCGATCAGACAATTGATGAGGAATGATATTGATATTCTTTCAGGATTGCCTGTGCTCACTGCTGTCTCGCTGCATATTCGGCAATCCATGGAAGAAATCATTGTCTTCCACCGCGAGTCATTCCCAGCTCTCGACTGTTTGAAGCTATCATGTAGTGTACTGTACCTCACTTTTCAGGAAGAAGCAATGCCGAATCTTCGGAGGCTGAAGCTAGGATTCAATGCTCACAGAAGAGAGTTCTTTTACGTCAATATGCTTTCTGGCATTGAGCACCTGAAAACCCTGCAGGAGGTAGTAGGACAAATTGGTTTAGGCTTTGGTGCAGGGGAATCGGAGTGGGCAGCTGCAGAGTATGCATTCAAGAACGCCTTTAGCAGGCATTCAAACTTAACAAGCTTCAATATACGAAGAGTTGGTGGTGTTGATGAAGAGTAAGGGTCTTTTTCTTTTCTCTAATAGAACATTCAGTAATAGAGAAATAATTATTTCCTGTTCCTACTTCTTTTTTCAACCTATAGAAATAATTATTTCCTGTTCATACTTCTTTTTTCAACCTATTAAAAGGTAGAGATATTACTGAATGCGTTTAAATCCGATCTGGCGTGCAAAATACATAGTATAAAGTTTACGGTGGTCCCTACTGGTAGTAGTACTCTATTATTAATATTATCATCAGCAAAAATAATCTTAATAGTTGATTTATAATTTCTACTGTTAATAGAAAATTTTATTTTGCAACCAATAGTTGAGGCGATAGCATAGATAGATATGATGTATTAGATTATAAAATATGAACGATCTAAATTGATTCTATTAACATTCTTATTATTATTGCTTACTGTGAATTAGTGGGGTCCTACCTCTCACTTTCTTTCGTTTTTCACAATTACTCATTTTTCTTAGCATTGTTTTCGGTGTTGATGACATTTCTTCTTCCTTCTCATAATTAATTTTTTTTCTTATAAATTGTGTTGACATTGCATTCCCTTAATATAGGCGCTCTGGTGAGGAGTTGTTGCTGACAAGCACCTTGTGAGTAATCTAGCTTCTGTCTGCTAGTTCATTTATGAATTCTACAACTACTTGGTCACATAATCTAGAGAGCATTTCCACTGCTTGAGGGAGCTGAAATTTTACTAGCCGCATGCCCGCATCTACTCTAAGGATCA
Source organism: Oryza sativa Japonica Group (assembly GCF_034140825.1). Lineage (NCBI taxonomy): Eukaryota > Viridiplantae > Streptophyta > Magnoliopsida > Poales > Poaceae > Oryza > Oryza sativa. The sequence continues at coordinate 6,495,468 of NC_089045.1, forward strand.
ATAATCTCTAGCTCCCTCAAGCAGGGTCACAATATATATCTATGTTCTTATGTTCTGCGTTTGAGCAATATCTCGTGCAACACAATTGCTTACTCAACCTTTCTTTAATTTTTAACACATTATTATCTATTAAACATCCAAGTCCAACATTCATCTGCATGTACTGCAAAGTTGAACAACTAAGGCATAGTTCTGAATAGCTTAAGGGCTTACCTACTCCCTCATTTTTAGCGAGCATGTTTTCAGGCCGCTAAACAGTACATCTATCTATCTATTATATACTAAATGTCCATTAATCTTCCTACAAACGCTTCTAAACCGCCACGTGGTGTTCCTATAAACGCTCTTAGGTTGCCACGTGGCATTTATAATCTCACCGTCGATTTTCATTTAAATTGGTGAACCCATTATCTAGACCATTAGGTTAGATCTCTTTGCTTCCTCTTGATATCATATCATGTGTATACGAGTGAACTGTTTATACCAGAAAATCCTAGTTACCTACGCACAATGGAAAAAGAAGGAAAAATCTGACGTACGTACGCACAGTTGAAAAAAAAAACTTTTGGTACTGTTCATTTAAAAAAACGTACGTATGTACGATAGAAAACTATTAAAAGGTACTGTTTACTTTAAAAAAAATACGGACTTATATATGCAAGTAAAAAAGAAAAGCTATAAGATCAGAAAAATATATGTACGTGGGTAGAAAAAATAGATGGTTTTTAAAATAGTGTTTTCTATTGTAGAAAAACAAAATTTATTCATCCACAAATATGGTAAAAAATGTAGAATAAAAAATACATGATGTAAACATATATGATTTCAGTTGCACTACAGTAAAAAATATATGTTTTTAGCACACAGGCATTCTTCTTATTGGTGAGGCTTTAAAAAGTCGATCTAACAATATATCACTTTCTATTTTATTAAGGAATGCCTGTGAAGTGGTACAGGATGACATAATACATAGTCACTTTCTTTTTATAATTTTTCATATATGTTTGAATGACATGCAAAGGATAATAAATAGAACTTAGAAGAATATACATTTTACGAGTGAAGTAGAAAACATACGTCATAAATTCTAATTGTCCAAATAGATAAAAGAAATGAACGCATGATTTAAAAGTAAAAATTATGATGATCTAAAATATATATGATTTAAAAGTAAAAATTATGATGATCTAAAATATATTGTTACAAATAAATATACATAATTTAGAAGGTTGTGGTTATTTAAAATTTATTGTTGCAAATATTTTCATAAAGAGAAAAAGGGAGAAAAAGTAATCAAGAGGATAAACTTCCTACAAACGCTTCTAATCCATCACATAGTACCCTATAAACGCTTCTAAACCTCTATGTGGCGCTCTAGTTAATCATAGAAATTATAAGAAAAAAAAACATCCGAACATCTCACGTCGTCATGCCACTACCGGACAATATACATGCATGTAGATACGTAGGTATTCCACCTTAAGAAAAAATGTATGTATTTACGGTACATACACGCGTCGGGTCCTACATCCTTTTTTTTTTCTTCTCATTTAGATTAGATGGAAAACCAAACTAATAATCAAAAAACATATTAACTATGCTTTAAGTTGTAAAAATATATGCTATTTTGAATTGTATTCAAATTAGGCGCATGTCATCGAAACAAAAAATGAATTGCCCGTGCATCTGCACTGACTTCCTTCCTAGTTTACTTATAAAAGTTTCTTTAAAAAATCAAATAAATTAATCTTTTAATTTTGTAATAGTTAATACTCAAATAGTGATACACTAATGTCTTGCCCCGTTTCACGTGCAAGTGAAAAGCTCTAGCCAACTTGGTATTTATTAATTTTTATTTTATAATTTACTAAATCGTGGAAATATTATAAGCCAACTTGGTATTTATTAATTTTTATTTTATAATTTACTAAATCATGGAAATATTATAATTGAGATTTCAAACTGAGCACTACTTGGCATTACTATATTTGAATTTTACAATTATTAATTCGCTGAAAAACTAATTGATACTGAGACTATGTATTTCAAAATTTATTAATTTACTGTTCCCTCTGGTTTCATAATTCTTGACGTTTTAGACAAGGTTATGGTCAAACTTTAGAACTTTGGCTATCAATAAGTCTCAAAATATTAAGTTTGGAGATAATAGAATAACATGTATAAATTGGTCTTAAAAGGTACTATAATAAAAGTAAGTATTTATTTATTTATTGCATATATTATAATAGAAAATTATAGTTAAGATATGTTTTGAAAACCATATTATTGTTCAAAACATCAACAATTATGGAACCTAAGGGAGTACTAAATTTTATTAATTCCTAAATTTAGATTTATTAAATAAAGATAATGATTTAATTCGAACTCCAAATGGAGTATAAATAATTTGGTACGTATTAATTCAGATTTTGAATTATGAAATCATCAAAAAATAAAGTAAAGACTCTAAAGCCAATTACAACTAAATAGCATTTATTTATTTTGAATTCAGTAATTGTTGTGTGGTGAATATTTTGGCCATAGAATATAAGGATGCATATGATTTTATTTATATTAATGTGAGAATTGCTTACTTCTTCTCTTAATGAAGGAAATGCTAGGTAATTTCTCGTCTACTCATTCATTATGTGACAAAACCAATGAACATGCAACCAATAAGTACTAAAATGACTTCTTGAGTTTCGATAAAAAAAATTAATATAGCACATAGTGCCTACAAATAGGACTTAGACTTTTGGAAAACCAAAGAATGAAATAGGACTTAGACTTTTGGAAGGAGGGAGTAAAAAAAATGTATGGAGTAGGATAATAATAATGTGGACACTTCTATATGAGAGCTTCAAATTAGTATGAAGAAAGATTTCTGATACAATAACAAGATTATTAATTTCTATGGTATTATGGAACGTTGAGAGTGGCCTTGTATATGCAAGAACTATAAATCCTCAAGAAGATCCTAGAGTCTTAGACCAATCGTAAGTCAAATGCGAGATTTAATTTTGCAGAAATCTTGAAGAGTTGTTTGGATCCCAAGAGAAGTGAAATGTTTGTCTGACAAGTTAGCAAGAGAAGCTAGAAGTCATCAGATGGACTCTCCTGTTTATGACTGTCAAATTATAACACATATAGCTTATCCTGGAAGCTCATGCTATTCCTCGGCTGAAAGACTGTTTCAGTGAAACTAATTGCACAATAAACCAATTTTTAACCTTAAATTTGGAGCTGATTTTGGGATTTTTTTTATCGAAGTTTATTTTTCAACCTTTGCTTTTAGATCGCTAAGAACATGTATATAAAAATTTTATTCACAAATTACTTTTCGTTTGCAAATGTCATTTGCCATTTGGGTTATACACTTAAGTCAACTATAAAATAATTGACTCGGTTATCTAAAGATGAATTAAGTGCAAAGCCTTATTAATTACCTCTCTTTTATTGTCTCCTGTAAAGTTTTATTTATATCGTGCTTTAACTTTTGATTGAAGATTAATTTCTTGATGCTTTGCAGTAACTGGGAACCCCAAATTTTGGATCAGACAGAAAGCTCTTCACTTTCCTTGTCTGCTCCAGGAGTAAGTAGCCTTGAAAAGTTCATATTTACTAAAACAGAATTTAGTCAGTTCCCGGGATGTGTAGATGTGTCGGATCAGAAAGAAAACTCTTCACTTTCATTGTCCTTGGGAGTAAGAAACCCTGGAAAGTGCGCAGTTGATACAGAATCCAGTCAGTTCCCAGGATGTATAGATGTGTCGGATCAGAAAGAAAACTCTTCACTTTCATTGTCCTTGGGAGTAAGAAACCCTGGAAAGTGCGTAGTTGATACAGAATCCAGTCAGTTCCCAGGATGTATAGATGTGTCGGATCAGAAAGAAAACTCTTCACTTTCATTGTCCTTGGGAGTAAGAAACCCTGGAAAGTGCGCAGTTGATACAGAATCCAGTCAGTTCCCAGGATGTATAGATGTGTCGGATCAGAAAGAAAACTCTTCACTTTCATTGTCCTTGGGAGTAAGAAACCCTGGAAAGTGCGCAGTTGATACAGAATCCAGTCAGTTCCCAGGATGTATAGATGTGTCGGATCAGACGGAAAGCTCTTCACTTTCGTTGTTATTGGGAGTAAGAAACCCCGGAAAGTGCGTAGTTGATACAGAATCCAACCAGTTCCCAGGATGTATAGATGTGTCGGATCAGAAAGAAAGCTCTTCACTTTCGTTGTTATTGGGAGTAAGAAACCCTGAAAAGTGCGCAGTTGATGCAGAATCCAGTCAGTTTCCAAGATGTGTAGATGGGTCGGATCAGAAGGAAAGCTCCTCGCATTCCCTGTGCGCTTCGGTAGTAAGCGATGCTTCAGAAATGCTCGCAGCTAACACTGTAAAATCCAGTGGTGGAAGTGTGGCGGGTGCAAGTGGTAGCGGGAAATGCAAGAAACAAGGCTGCGAGGAGAAAGCCGGAGGAAAAACCATCTTCTGCAGGGCCCATGGCGGAGGCAAGAGGTGCTACTATCCTGGCTGTACAAAGAGCGCCGAAGAGCACACAGACTTCTGCTTAGCTCATATTAGTCGCCGCTGCATGCACGAGGGTTGTTTCCGGTTTGCACGCCGGAAAACTGACTTCTGCAGCAAGCATGGAGGCGGCAAAAAGGGTGAGACTGAGACCCATAAGAAGTCGTCCAGGAGTGCAGAATCTCGCTCTGGAGCCACCATCACTCACGTGAGTTCAGGTAAAAATTGCAAGTCTCCAGGATGCACAGGAACCGCAGACGGAGTCACCATGCTCTGCGAGAAGCATCGCATGAAAATGGCCTGCTCATTTCCAGGCTGCACCAAGATGGCATGGGGGCCGAGTGCACACTGTGTACGCCACGGAGCCGGCAAGAGATGTAAGTTTCTGGGCTGCACCAAGAGCACAAGGCGAAGCACCGATTTCTGCAAGACGCACGGTGGATCAGGAGGTGCAGATGATACTCTGTGCTCATGGCGAGGAGGGGAATCAAGCGTTGGTGGTGGCGAGGACAAGTGTGATAGAATTGCTCGGGGAAGGTCTGGTCTATGTGCAGCTCACAGCGCTCTTGTCCTGGACGACCGTGCTTCCTGCGATGGCACAATAGCCCCAGCAGCCGCCCAGCTGGTCCAGGCAGATGAACTCATCAAACCCGATGTGATAGAACACCCTGCCGTGGAGGCAGGTCGCGATGACAAAGCTGATGGTGGTGTTGGAGGATCAGGATCAGCAGCGGCTGTGGCTGACCAAAGACTAGATTTGAATGCCGAGGCGATTATTACACAACATTTCTTTGTTTGAGGGGAAAAAAAAACAGGAAAGCTAGTCCTGTGTTGATTTATTTGTTGTAAGCGCCAATGTAGTTCATTACTTAGTACTGCTGGTAATTAATTCATGTACTTTTGTATATATAAGAGAGTAGTGCAATTGGGACTGGGGGCGGTTGGGTTGAAAGTAAAAATTCTGAGTAATAACTAACCTAGGAGCACAATAGAGCCTAAATCATCAAATGAGATCACTAAATATTTGGCATACGCATCTTTCTTGTATTATGCTTCTGCAGTTGTGGTTGAAGTTTTTTTTTTTTTTAGGTAAAAGCAGGAGCTCTGCCTATTTCATAAAAGGAGAAGAGAGGGAAACCGAGTCTGTACGGTTACAAAGGATCCCATGGGGACCCCTTCCGAGGTGTTGACAGAGGAGTTGACAGGAATTTTTATATAGTGCAGAGCAACTAGCAGGAGGATGCGAGAACTACTCATCTAAATTGTGAGCTCCATCATAGGCCTTGCACATGTCGATTATTGACTCAACGACTTGCACCACTGTGCCATAAGCACCCTTGAAGATTCTAGCATTTCTTTGAAGCCAAATGCCCCAAACTGTGTAGATGAAGAGGCCGTCAAAATTTCTTCTCTGTTCTTTCACCATCTCTCTCCTGCAAGCTGTCCACCATGCTAGCATGTCTCCATTGAAAAGAGAGGCTAGCGGCATATGAAGGCCAATAATATAAGGTTGAAAGAACAATAATGTATCTTAGTATTTTTTGAGAAAAAATAAGAAGGAAATGTATCGATCGTATACCATGTTGAATACGCAGCAGACACACGCGCAGCATCGATAAGTTGCTCGACCACCAAATCTATGCTATGGGCAACAAATTCACGGTAATTCCATTGGAATAAGTTCACCGGAGGTCCCTTAATTTGACAGCGAGATTTTTCTAAGATCTCTTAACCATAAAATCAGAAATATGTACCCCCATCTTCAGTTCTTCTGTTGAGAAGCTCTCGCGTCGTCCTCCCTGGGGGCGGCACGGGAGGCGGCGACCCGGCCGCCCCTCTCCCTCCCCTCCTCCCCCTCCACCTTGCCGCCACCCGAGCGGCCGCCGCCCGAGAGGCCGCCGGCAAAGCCGGCCGGCCGCAAGGACGGCGGCGGCGGGGCTTCTCGCATCCTCTCTTCCGGGCGGGCAGGGGGCCGCCCTAGGCAGAGCGGCGGTGACCGCTAGATCCGGCCCGCTCCGGCTGGATCTGGTGGGACGGCGGCTGGCGGCGGCGAGGGTGGCGGTGGCTGAAGACGGCGGGGATGGCGACGTCGATGCTAAGGGCGCGCGACGCTGGGCTGCGGTGGCTGAAGGCGGCGGGGAGGGCGACGGCGATGCTAAGGGCGCGCGACGCTGGGCGGCGGTGGCTGAAGGCGGCGGGGATGGCGATGGCGTCGGGGACAGAGTTGGCCGATGGCGCGAAGGCGGCGGTGGTGCTCCCGTGGCGGCGACAGCGCGAAACCTGGCGGCGACGGCGGCGGTGCCCCCCAGATCCGCCCCTCTCAGCCAGATCTGGAGGGTGGAGGCAGTTGGCAACGGCGGCGACAGTGTGGCGACGACGGCGGCGGCAGTTGGCGACGACGACGATGACGGCCGGCGGCAGTTGGCGACGGTCTCGGCCGGATCTGGATGCCGGCGGCAGTTGGCGACGACGGCGGCTGTGTGGTGATGGCCGCGGCGGCGGCAGTGGGTCGGCGGCAACATGGTGGCTGCCGTGTCAACTGGCAATGGCGGTGGAAGCCATGGCGTTGGGCTGCTAGCTGCTTGGTGGTGGAGGGCGACGGCACAGTGGCGGTTTTGTGGAGGCGGTGGTTGGCGTCGGTGGCAGCGGCGACGGCGACTGTGACTCTGGAGGCGGTGGCGACGTCGGCGGCGGGGAAGGAGTCGGGTGCGAGGTGGGGATGATGACGGCGAGGTGGCTGGGTGTTCGGCAGCAGCGGCTGTGGTGGTGGTGACTGTGTTCGCGGTCACCGGAGGCATGGCGGCCTCGGTTGACTAGCCGAGGGCGTGGGAGACTGCCGCATCCGACCAGCGCGGCACCGTTTGGTGGAGGGGTCGGAGACCGGCTTGGCGCAGAGAAGCGCAGCCAATGGCAGCGGAGGCTGGCTCGGCGCGAGAGGCGCGGCCAATGGAGGGAGGCCGGATTAGCGTGAGAGGCGCGTCCGGTAGAGGAGACCGGCTTGGCGCAGAGAGGCGCGGCCGGCGGTGGAGGAGGCGACCTAGGTGTGAGGAGGAGCTGCCGGTAGGTGTGGCGCGGTCTTCGGCGCACGAAGGCTGGCCGGCGAGGGACGCCGGTGCAGGGGTCCCACATGTCGGCAAAGCTTGTGTGGTGGTGGAGCATCGGTGCATCAGTCGTGGCTTCGCAGGGGCAATCTCGTCGGTGCCCTTTGTTGGTCTAGTGGCGGTCGGTCACGCTTAGCGGCGGCCGATCCGGTGCTAACCTTCTCCTGGTCGTGTGTGTTGGCGATGTCGGCGTGTGGGTGGTGGTATATTTTTTCCTTTACCTGGTTACGACTCTTCAGGGTTGTAATCTTGTATTTTTTTCCTGCTCTATCAATAGAACTTCGCACTGTCTCATGCGAGTCGTTCAAAAAAAAAAAAGAAATGTGTACCCCTAAACTCTCACAAACCGTTCACTGGAGGTCCCTCGGCAGTATTTTTGCCCGGTTTTGCTGACGTGGCATCCTAGTTAGAAAAAAATAAAAAATAAATATGTGGGGCCCACGTGTAAGTGACAAAAAAAAATGTTAGGTCAATAATCCTAGTCAGCACTGATATTCTTAATTGCTTTTTTCTTTGGCGCATAGGGGTCCGGAAGGCTGAGCGGGGCGCGGCGGGCGAGCGGCGGTTCGTGAGTGCGACTGCGGTGAGCGCGGCGGCAGAGCGGCGGCGGCGGCGGCGGGTGAGTGGCGGCTCCAGGCTCAGGAGGAACAGGCGGAGGGGCGGCGGCGGTGGCGCGGCAGCAGCTGGTGCTGGCCGGAGAGGGCGGAGATGAGGCCGGCGTGTCGTGTCTCTTCGCTCCCTTCCAGCACCATGAGCCACTTGGAGAACACGCTCGAGGCGCGTCTCGCCGGAACGGGGAGCCAGATGTACCAGTCGCTCGTTGCGAAGCGCACATCGACGGTGGACTTCCTCAAGGCGTACAAGCTGTTCACGGCGGCCTGCTGCGTCAAGAAGGTGAGCGTCATCTTCTGATCTTCTCCAACAAGACCATCTACAACGCCGTCGCCGGGAAGCGCAAGCTGCACATCGTCGACTACGGCCTCAGCTACGGATTCCAGTGGCCAGCTTTGTTCTTTTTGCTGGGAACCAGGGAAGGCGGACCACCGGAGGTGAGGATGACCGGCATCGACGTCCCGCAGCCGGGCTTCCGGCCAGCCGACCAGATCGAGGAGACAGGCCGCCGGCTGAGCATCTGCGCGCGCGCGCCAGTTCGGTGTGCCATTCAAGTTCCGCGCCATTGCCGCAAAGTAGGAGACGGTCCGCCGCGAGGACCTCCACCTTGACCGAGAAGAAGAAGAGGTGCTCGTGGTGAACTGCCTCCACGGCTTGAACAACCTGCAGGACGAGAGCGTGGTCATGGACAGGGACAGCCCGAGCCCCAGAGATGTGGTGCTCAACAACAACCGCGACATGAGGCCTCACGTGTTCGTCCAGTGCGTCGTTAATGGCGCGTACGGCGCGCCCTTCAAGGAGGCCTCACGTGTACGTCGACTGGTACATCTGGCTCCCTGTTCAAGGAGGCTCCGGAGCGCGCCGCCGGGAGCTGCTGTTGCCGCCACCGCCGCGCGGCCACCGCCTTGTCCACGGTGGTCCTCGACGGGCTGCAGATCGGCTTGGGCATCAGCGCCAGGTGCTGCCTCGCTGGGAAGCAGACGAGCAGGTCGGCGCCGTCGTCGTCGCCACCACGCCCTTCCCTCCACCTCCACCTCCACCTCCGCCGCCGGCCGCCGCCTTCTTCCTCACGACACGCGGCCGACGATGCGGCGCTCCACCCCCTCTCCCGCCGGCGCGACGCGTACGTGGAGAGGATGGGAGAGGGAGAGGTGGTCGACGGGATATGGCCAGATGGGGGAGGGGAAAGGCGGCCGGCAGCTGCTGTGCTCGCCCTCCACCGCTCTGCCCGCCACCGCTCCGCCTGCCACTCGCAGACCGCTGCCGCGCTCGCTCGCTGCCAGCCTCCCGCATCCGCCGGAGAGAAGAGAAGGGTAAGAAAAGACAAGAAAACAAGATGTGCAGCTGACATGTGGATCCCACGTACTTTTTTTTTACTGACTAGGATGCCACGTCAGCAAAACCGGGTAAAAATACTGCCGAGGGACCTCCAGTGAATGGTTTGTGAGAGTTTAGGGGTTCACATTTCTGGTTTTATGGTTAAGGGATCTTAAAAAAATCTCGCTATTAAGTTGAGGGACCTCCGGTGAACTTATTCCTAATTGTTCCATTCTGGCTTAATTTACATGGGCCACATTCAGCGCTAACCCTTGTGGCCCACCAAATATTGGCTATACGCCTATAGGAATAAGTTCATCTGAGTTCCCTTAATTTGTCAACGAATCCGATTTTCGTCCCTCAACAGAAAAACCAGATACAATATCTCCCTTAACTATCAAAACTAGTGCAGATTAGATCCCTCGGCGGTTTTGAGGGTGGTTTTGGCTCACGTGGTGCCTACGTGGCCAATTTGACTCGGTCTTCATCTGACGTGGCATTGACGTGGCGCCTACATGGCAATTCGATCCAAAAATAATAATAAAACCCATGGGACCCACGTGTCAGTTTCACACACAAATTTAATAAAAAATGGTGGGGCCCACGTGGGCCCCACATTTCATCCTCACCCCTCCTCTTCTTCCTCATCTCTCCCCATCTCCCCTCTCTTCATCACTCTCTCCTCTCCTTTCTCTACAGGCGACGGAGGGAGGCCTACGAGCGCGCGTGGAGGCCGACGAGCAGGACAGCACCTCGGCGGCGAGGCGTGGACGAGCGGGCGAAGCGGGCTGGCGGAGCAGAGGAGGAGCGGTGGCGGGCGAGCTCCTCGCCCTTGCAGGGCTTCATCGTCGAGGAGAGGTCGCAATCCATCGTCTTCGCAGGGCGTCGCGCGGCGAGGCGGCCGGTCGCAGCAGCGCCGAGGAGCGGCCGCACGGGAAGGGGTCGTGGCGTGGAGTAGCTAGAAGGAGATGAACGGATGGTCGGCGACGAAGTCCACCAACTTCGGCGGCGGCGAGTAGTAATCATTGCACAGCGTGAACCCGAGATCATCGTCGAACTCCTGCCCACGGCGTCGGAGCTAGAGGTCGTTGTGGGTGTCGTCGCTCGTTGCCGCCTTCTACGGCAGGTGGAGCACCTTGAAGCCGTCGTGGCAGGTGACATGGTGGTAGCTTCCCACCGGCCGCTGCATGAAGGAGACCACGACGGAGCTATCAGCAAACACACGCGATTTCAGTGGCTATCCTAGCTTGTCTGACGGTTTCAGAATGATGAACAGTGTCTGACGAAAAACGACAATGTAGAAAACCAGAGAAGAACAACGTTTTGGTGCTGCAAAACTGCGCAGCTTTTCTGAGTTCTCTTCTTCCTTTTATTCTTCTCCACACAGGAGGTTGTTACATGTGCGATCTTGCCGGATCAACGACTAACCGTGCCATCCCACAATCCGATCCCTGCTCGATCTCTTCTACTACCGAAACAGAAAAAACGATAACTAATCCCTACTCCAGCGCGATGTCGTCGATGGCTTCCACCCGGACCAGCTCCCGGTCCACCTCCACGGAGCGCTCGGCGACGCCGGACTCCGCCTCCTCGTCGCCGGCCACGCTCGTGGTCTGTCCGGTCCTCTCCATGTCTCGGCGTCGAAGTGGAGCTCCTGCACGGCGACGGAGAGGAGGCCACCGATGCACTGCGCGAACCCGTCCTGGATGGCCGCCTCGTTCTCAATGAAGGAGAACGTCCCGCCGGTGACCTCGGCGATGGTGTGCATCGCCACCGCGTCGTGGTCCTTGCCGAAGCCGAACGTGTGGACCGGCGGGGAGTGGTCGCCACGGCCGCAGCCGTCAGTGCGCACGAAGGACGGCACGAGCGTGTCGCAGTTGGCGTCGCGGCCGCCACCTCCTCCTGCTTCCGGCGCCGCTGCGCAAGTCGGCCAGCGACGACCGGGAGCCGCCGTGTGTGCCGCTGCCTCTCCGTCACCTGGAGAGAGAGGAGAGGAGAGTGGGATGAAGAGAGGGGATATGGGGAAGAGAGGAGGAAGGAGAGGAGGGGAGGGGTGAGGATGACATGTGGGGCCCATGTGGACTCCACCATTTTTAATTAATTTGTGTGTGAAACAGACACGTGGGTCCACGTAGGCGACACGTCAATGCCACGTCAGATGAAGACCGAGTCAAATCAGCCATGTAGACGCCACGTCAGCCAAAACCACCCTCAAAACCGCCGAGGGACCCAATCTGCACCGGTTTTGATAGTTGAGGGATTCGTTATATTTGGTTTTTCGGTTGAGGGATGAAAATCGGATTCGTTGACAAGTTAAGGGACCTATGATGAACTTATTCCTACACCTATATGTTTCGCCGCCCATACCGATCTACTACCAGATATATTGGTCGCCACCTTATTGGGCCTCCGAGCGCAGCCTCGTGTTCTCCGGTTCTTGCTGAGTTGCTGGTCACCGTCTACGAGGGATGAGTCTCCTCTCACGTAAAGTCAGAGGGACTTTACCACTGTTATGTGAGACCCATAAAGATTAGGCCCACACCCCCAATGGCGAATCCAGGATAGGAATAAAGGATAGGCTCAACTTCAAAGCATTAAGGTAGTTATTCACACATATATGATTAAAAAAACCACATTAAGGTAGTTATTCACACATATATGATTGAAAAAGAAACCATAAAAAAAAGTACATTGCCACTAGGAAGTGAGTGATTGCATATTTGCATCAACCATCTAAGAATATTAAGAGATCATTTTCCACACTATATTCAACCAATCAAATTTATCGAACGAATTCCATTGAAATGATCTCCAAACCTTTCTGGCTGATTTATATTCTCATCAGTTGGAAGGGTGCCACTTGAATCATTTTAAAATAATTTAACAATGTTGTTTTCTTCTCCATAGCTACTAATCTATGAATAAATCAAATCTATGAGACAATGAAGCTCAATTCTTGTAAATCTCATCAACTAGCATTCTAGCTATTGCTGCTGAAATAAAAAAGAATAAAACATGGAGTGAGGACTCACGGCTTGGCTGCCTTTGCATTTGGAGCTTGCTCTGCTAGTTGCTGACTTTGCTGCTGCTCGTCTACTCTGCTCGCCCACTCGGCACTATGGGTCTACCGTCTACAGCGCACGGTCGCATCGCTGCCTGCGTCCTACGGCCTGCCCACGCCGTGGGGGGCCACTATTGCGCGATTGATCGCTGGCGCATGCGGCGAGCGATCAGGGAAGGACCCACTTGCGCCTTCACGCGTTTTCCTCCCTCCTCTCTTTCTTTTTTTTTTAAAGCACCGTATTACTTTCATATTTTAGTAAATTTATATACCTAAAGTTTGTATACTTTAATTTTACACATCTAAAGTTTAGAGACCCAAAGTTTATAAATCAAAAGTTTATATATCCGATTCAAATTTGAATTTGAATTCAAATATTTTTTTATATATAGTATGTCTATACATCTAAAGTTAATGCACCTAAAGTTTATAGACCCAAAGTTTATAAGTCAAAAGTTTACATACCCGATTCAAATTTGAATTTGAATTATATTTGATTCAAATTTAAATTTGAATTCAAATATTTTTTATATATAGTATTTCTATACATCTAAAGTTTATAAATCTAAAATTTATAGACCAAAGTTTATAAGTCAAAAGTTTATATATTAGATTCAAATTTGAATTTGAATTCAAATATTTTTTATATATAGTATTTCTATACATCTAAAGTTTATACACCTAAAGTTTATAAACCCAAAGTTTAAAAGTCAAAAGTTTATATACCCTATTCAAATTTAAACTTTTGACTTATAAACTTGGGTGAATAGCTAATAGTTTATATAGCCAAAAGTTTACATACCCGATTCAAATTTGAATTTGAATTCAAATATTAGGTTATAGACCCAAAGTTTATAGGGTGAATAGCTAAGGTGGTCCTCCAAGTTTTATTTGAGGCTCAGTTTACTCTACTCTCTAATATTTCAATCTATGCATATTAGTCCTTCAAGTTTTTATTTTAGTTCAAACTTATCAATAACCAACAATTCTCTTGATAAATGACACTTATACCCCCTTATCATTCACATATATAAGAGAAAAATTGCATGCTTGAATTTTTTATATAGATAATGCATAGTAAATTATATAAAACAAAAAATAAATTATGTACTAGCAAGTGTATACGATAGCAATTGCTTAAGTTTCATGTGCACATGTTGAAATAATGGAAAGTATATTTGTAATGTTGTTTATTCATCTTGGTTTCATAGTTGTATACAAATTAAGGGCAAAAGGGATATTTTCTAATAGAAATATTGACTAGAAATAGCCATAAGGCATATTAAGTGGGCCCAAGGATGATTTCAAGCCAAAGCAAATATTTAAAGGAGCTATGTGGACAAAATGAAACGTGAAGGACTAAATTGAGCCTTCGGTGAAACTTGAGGGACTAAATTAGCTATTCACCCAAGTTTATAAGTCAAAAGTTTAAATTTGAATAGGGTATATAAACTTTTGACTTTTAAAGTTTGGGTTTATAAACTTTAGGTGTATAAACTTTAGATGTATAGAAATACTATATATAAAAAATATTTGAATTCAAATTCAAATTTGAATCGAATATATAAACTTTTGACTTATAAACTTTGGGTCTATAAACTTTAGGTGTATAAACTTTAGATTTATAGAAATACTATATATAAAAATATTTGAATTCAAATTCAAATTTGAATCGGATATATAAAATTTTGACTTATAAACTTTGGGTCTCTAAACTTTAGGTGTATAAACTTTAAATGTGTAAACTTGAGGTGTACAGACTTTAGATGCATAAATTTACTAAAATAGGAAAGTAATGTGGCTGCGGATGGGCTCTCGTGGGCCAAGCCCAATAGGAAAGAAAAAAGGACTAGGCTGAGAAAGCCAAAAAAGGTAAGTGGCGGACGCACGCGTTTGGATTAGAAAGGAAAGAGAAATCGATCGCTACTCCTGTAGCCCAGCGATTGATCGCCCATTAGGAGTTTCGACTGCAACACTGCCGCAAGCCCGCAATGCCGCCTCCGCCGCCCGCCAGTCACGCCGTCGCCGTGCTAGGGTGGGGGGAGGGGGATTTGGGGGCTTCGCCTCTGGTGGCTGTGGACTTGGGGTGACCGAGTCAGTGAAGTCTGGGAGGAGGACATAGGCCACGAGCCCACAAAATTGGGCATTTCGGCCTAATAATTCTTTTTCGTGCTGTTGACGTAAAATCGAACACACTGGCCTGGGAGATCTGCTTAGCTCCTGTGCAGGTCCAAATCTTGGTGAGATGCGGGCGTGCCAGTCAGTTTGCTCCTGCAACTGACAAATATGCAAATAGTAGATCAAAACAGCCGATCGACTGACAAGTCGATGGAGTAGTTCCAGCCGAGAGCGATAATAGCAGATGCCGATACCAGCTGATATCGATAGGGTTTAAGCAATCGGCTATATGTCCAATGTAGATAATAATATAAAGGAAATCGGCTGATGATGATGTAATAAAATAACAATATAATCCAGTATAAACCAATCGGCTAGCAATGATGTGATAAATAAGCACCGATTCGAAGGTTAAAGCACACATCGACTAGAGGTCCGATGTCATGAAATCCACAAGATTAGATTAAATAGTGAAACCTTTGTTGTCATCGGCTAAATCCAACTTATATGTATATGCAATCCTTATGAGCCGATGCAACGTCCAGATAACTCACCGGCTGAAACCCCGATAAAACCCTTATTGGCAATCAAGAAGCATGCTAGAGATTAGGGTTATAAGCACGACTTAGTAGATCAAACTTAACTGATGCAGCACTAAGTATGAAAAGAAACATAATATCTAGACAATCAAGTCGTTGACTGAGTTTTCAGGGTGGTAGATGTCTAAGCTAATCTAATCTAGTAACGCGATTTAGCCGATACAGGCAGAAACCCTAAAACGAGAAGGAGCCGATAAAGCTAAATTGATGTGCTAAGACTAGATTAACAGAGACATATGATAAATAGGTAGGCAAATATATCATCCAAACCAAAGCAATCCAAGAGGTCGAATGTACTGATGCAGCCTTGAACGACGCCGACGTAAACGATAGAATTGCTTGGGCCAGCGGAACATTGGACTTATCCCTTAGCCGGAGATCGAACACCGATGCAGCTCCGCATCAGGTGCCAAGTCCCACCGGACGATAAAATAAAGTAGAAAAGGTAAAAGGTGGCGATGCGCCGAATTGTATTGATCGTAGCGATAGATTACATAGACCCCGGGTGTACATATTTATACCCATGGGTTGATACAAGTCCTTGTCGGACAAGAAAGAAACCTTCCTAAAGATAAAAGGAAAAGATAAAGTCCTTATAGGACACTAAACACACTTTCCTAAAGATAAAAGGAAACTAACAAGCTATTCCTAATTAATAGATAACTTGTCATGCCGCATTCTATTTGAACTCGGTCCCTTCTGGATAAGCTTCCTTTAGTAGATCAATTTCCTTAACCGAATATAGCACGAATCCGACAACTGACGACTTGACAACTCTCATCGGCTAATCTCAGGACTTCAAAGCCGATGCTGACTCTAAGCCGATGACTACTCTGGGCTTACCAAATTTCACTGTTCACACATGCCCCCCAATTTTGGAGTATGAGGACTCATGCTTCAAAATTATCTTCTGTCTCGCGTTGATTACTCCAAAATTGATCCTCTGTTGCTTCTTGCAATCGGCTTTCATGAGCCGATACTGATGTGCTTGCCCCCCCCCCCGAGCCGATATTGTTATTGCTCTTCAATCTGCCCCCGAGCTGGTGTCTCTGAACAATTAACTCATCAACTGTTCTCTTGATCAAAATTTACAATGTAACCACCAAAACTTCAGACTGTTCAATCAAGGTGCAATGAGCTGCTTCATCAACTTAATCTTAAAATATCGGCTTAGTAGATTGCCCCTTCTTGGAATTGACTTCTTCTTCAGACTTGTTAGGTGCAAAACTCATGTCCCACCAGGCGTGCCAATTTGTGTTGACGAAAAAATCGAACACACTGGCCTAGGAGATCTGCTTAGCTCCTGTGCAGGTCGAAATCTTGGTAAGATGCGGGCGTGCCAGTTAGTTTGATCCTGCAGTTGACAAGATATGCAAATAGTAGATCAAAACAGCCAATCGGCTGACAAGCCGATGGAGTAGTTCCAGATGATAGCGATAATAGCCGATGCCGATACCAGCCGATATCGATAGGGTTTAAGCAATCGGCTATATGTCCAATGTAGATAATAATATAAAGGCAATCGGTTGATGATGATGTAATAAAATAACAATATAATCTAGTATAAACCAATCGACTAGCAATGATGTGATAAATAAGCATCGATCCGAAGGTTAAAGCACACATCGGCTGGAGGTCCGATGTCATGAAATCCACAAGATTAGATTAAACAGTGAAACCTTTGTTGTCATCGGATAAATCCAACTTATATGTATATGCAATCCTTATGAGCTGATGCAACGTCCAGATAACTCACCGGCTGAAACCCTAATGAAACCCTTATTGGCAATCAAGATGTAGGCTAGAGATTATGGTTATAAGCACGACTTAGTAGATCAAACTTAACTGATACAGCACTAAGTATGAAAAAAAATAATATCTAGACAATTAAGCCGTTGACTGAGTTTTCAGGGTGGTAGATATCTAAGCTAATCTAATCTAGCAACGCGATTTAGCCGATACTAGTAGAAACCCTAAAACAAGAAGCAGCCGATAGAGCTAAATTGATATGCTAAGACTAGATTAACAGAGACATATGATAAATAGGTAGGCAAATATATCATCCAAACCAAAGCAATCCAAGAGGTCGAATGTACTGATGCAGCCTTGAACGACGCCGACGTAAACGATACAATTGCCTGGGCCGGCGGAACATTGGACTTATCCCTTAGCCGGAGATCGAACACTGATGCAGCCCCGCGTCAGGTGTCCCACCGAACGATAAAATAAATTATAAAAGGTAAAAGGGGCGATGCACCGAATTGTATTGATCGTAGCGATAGATTACATAGACCCCGGGTGTACATATTTATACCCATGGGTTGATACAAGTCCTTGTCGGACAAGAAAGAAACCTTCCTAAAGATAAAAGGAAAAGATAAAGTCCTTATAGGACACTAAACACACTTTCCTAAAGATAAAAGGAAACTAACAAGCTATTCCTAATTAATAGATAACTTGTCATGCCGCATTCTATTTGAACTCGGTCCCTTCGGATAAGCTTCCTTTAGTAGATCAATTTCCTTAACCGAATATAGCACGAATCCGACAACTGACGACTTGACAACTCTCATCGGCTAATCTCAGGACTTCAAAGCCGATGTTGACTCTAAGCCGATGACTACTCTGGGCTTACCAAATTTCACTGTTAACACGTGCGTACCGCTTCATTCCTTCGGTGGTCTTTTCTCTCGACTCCTAGGCGCTGCGCCGCCGCCTGTTCATCTTCTTCCCAGGAAAAACGCTGCTATCACGCCATGGTTTAGCTATCTAGTTGAAAATAGTGGTTACAAGAGACTTAGTAGCACCCGAGGTCCTGGGTTCGACTCCCCATGGGAATGAATTTTCCAGGATTTAACGGCGTTGTGCTTTCAGTGGTAGGCGACGTACCCGTCGACAGCGAGGCGCCTGTAGTGACTTCGTCAATCTATCCAGAATTTGCTGGCCCAGTCTTCGAAGATGCTCATAGGGGTAGGGTTTGCGTGCGTGTGTTCATAGGGGTGAGTGCGCGTGCGTTGTGAGTGTCTGCGTTGTACTGTATAATTCTTAAAAAAAATATTTTGCAAAAATCGGAGGGTATGCTAGAGCTTGATGGAGCCTAGCCCTTGGAATCGCCGTGCCACTTGTTTAATTTACTCTGCTTTATATCAAGTTTAAGCTACGAGTGTCTAAATTTGTATCGAGGGGATACATATAGTGAAAATAGATAGGTATAACTATTTTTCTTGACCAGATTCCTGGGCACCCCCTCAATACTCTAGCTCCGCCCCTGATCCTACTACCCCAACAAGTCGTCCTCCTTCTCTAAGCTGCCATGCTTCAACCACCTTTGCAAAGCGGTCAGGAGTGGCGACGGCGGCCTCGTCACGTGCGATGCTCGAAGTGCAGAGTGCAACTACATATACTTCTATAGCTTTGATTTGTGCTCTTAACCGGTACTTATAATTTATAATAGGTGCCGGTTTCTACTGAACCAGTACCTTATTGCTGTGCCAGATCGATCCAATAATGAGGTATGCTCTGATGTGGCAAAGCATTATTTGTGATGAATTGTGTTCTTATAATTTACTTGAGGCCTATTTTAAGGCTCAATACACTGGGCCTAACTCGTTTTCAGACCCAATTTTTATCTGCCACCATTGCCCATCTCCTCCCACTAACTGCTGACGACCCGTACAAGACGATGAGCAGCCACAGGAGATGAATATGGAGCTTTGGACTCCTCAACGGCGGAGCTCTCAGTGAGCATCTCCTGTTTGGCTGGCTGCCAAGAACGATTCTACGGCCACTTTCCCCCTCATTAGCAGGTTATACATGGCGCCTTGGAGAGTCCAGTACCAAAGGCGACTCACTTTTCATAAGGAAAAGTATTAATTTTCACCATCCTTTTAACCTGAGCAATGCTAATCTGACCACAATGATATTTCAGGTCAATTACAAAAGAACTGATCTAGGTACATAAATGGACTTGAACAGTATCTCTCCTTTAACCCTGTACAGACAAAATAATAATTAGGTTTGATACACTTTGTATCTATTTTATTTATTAAGTTGGTTGAAGATATCTTCTATTGATGCACTTCTCATTCATTGCAATATAAATATATATTCATTAATATTCATTGAATGAAAGATATGGTTTTGATTTCTCTTCGAATTAAATATTTAGTTTTGATTTCTGATTTAATGAGTTTGCAGGCCCCTTCTGATTCGTCTATATAAAGAGGATATGTAGGAACACGTGTATCAAAAGGCACACAGAACACAATATCTTTTCCACTCCCCAATTCCACCATGGAGAAAGTTTTTTCTGGATATGCACTGTTCTTTGTGTTGTTTCTTACTGGTTCAACAATAGGAGGATGCTTCCCTACTGTTGAGGAAGTACATCTACAACTTTATACTGTCTTTAATTATGATTCAAATTTGATTGAGTTTAATGTAAAATGTACTAGTAGTGGCAGCCATAGTTGATATTGTTCATTCTGCTTTTCCTGAACACAATTAACAAGGTTCAAAAGAATTGGAGAGCATTGATGGCCCCCATACTTCATGCAAACTTATCTAAATCGAGTCATGAATCAAATCAATCTAGCGCAAAATATGTGAGTGCCCAACCCAATGTTTTTTTTTTGTCTTCTAATTCTGAAAGATGCATCTGCTGACATGATTACGATTTTCATGACCAAATACGTTGGCAGCTTGCAGTACATGGATGGATTCCTCCAGACGACGGTGCTACTGAGTATTATGTATTAGAGGCTACTATGGATGTTTATGGATTTAATCTAGAGCACGGGCAACAAACCGGAGGTTTCATATAGATTTATAATTCAGATGAAACAACAGCTGCAAATGTAATTCATGCTGGATGGAATGTAAGTTGAACTTTATCTCCATGTTTTTGAATTACCTTTTCTTCTTTACTTCTCTAATACTGACATAAACAAGTTTAAACATACAGTCAAAATCCTTGTGAAGTAGAGCTAATAATGAAATTAATCAATTACTTCATTTCATCTAGTTTTTATGTTTAATTTTGTTGTACCTCATATAGGTCGATCCTGAATCATACAACGATTCACAGACGCACTTCACTACAAGTTGGTTTGTAAGTTTCTTCATTAACAATACAGTTCTTTATTCGACATATTATTTTTTTTTCTTTAAGTTAATTCCCATGAGAGAGACAGGGAGTGCCATATCCTAAAAAGAATTTGCAATGGTCAGATGGAGACTGAACTATCATATAGATTTTACATTTATCATGTCATGACTACTCCAATGCTAGGTTGAAGAATCCAAGAAAGGTTGTTTAGATATGCGCTGTCCTGGATTCCAAAGGACAGGTGGCTCGCACCCATTCGTTCCTGGACAGGTGATTAACCCTGTTTCCAGCACCTCTAGAAGGAAACAATACATTACTGTCAGAGTATCCAAGGTACCATTCATTATTTTGTCCAACAATGGAGAAATCATTCACTCATCAATGATTACAATTCTGCGTGTATATATCTGACATAACAATACAATTACACATGATTCTAGGATCAAAACTCTGGTGACTGGGAAATCTACTTTGGTTTTGATGGGAAGGCCAAGATTATAGGATACTATCCGAGATCTCTCTTTACATCCTTGTCAAATAAGCCGGTGAACATTGTGTTTGGGGGCTTTGCCTTCTGGAAAGAACATAAACCGAGCCCTCCGATGGGCAGTGGGATTGCTCCACCCAAAAATGCTGCCTCATTTAGTAATCTCAAATTCTTTGATGCAGCTGGCAACGCCCATCCAATTGACCATGATCTAGCACACGTATCAGATTGTTACCCTGTCACTGATGTTAGAGATGGCGTGTTCTCTTATGGGGGACCTGGCAATGTTTGCTAGTTTGTAATTGAGCTTCAATCTATTGTAATTGAGCTTGAATGAAGTTAAGCTTGACTCTACTGATGTGTCACTCTAGTTGATCGGTATTGATCATAGACCTACTTTTTAATTGGAAGCAAATAAGGAAAACTTTCTTTCACACCACCAGTAGTAGAATAAAAACACCACCTTCAATTGTAGCGATAAATCTAGCTTAAGTACGCTCTCCATCACTTCTATATCTGTTCTCTTTGAGGCCAATTCCTGTCTGACCTCCTCCTAGAACATGTCCAGCCAAACGTGCTTTTATGTACTTGCACTAAAAGAACAGATGGCCACCATCCTCGTCCATTATTCTGCGTATAAAACACTGAGTATCAACGTTTAATTCCCCTTCTCTTCAGATTGCAACACAAAGCTAGCGAGTTGTGTAGGATCGTAAAGGGCCTTTCCCACCCTAAAAGCTAGCTATTGAGGTGAGGGGGGTGTTGCTAACTGGCGCGCTCGCGAGCTGCCCCCTGGCCCACAAAGCCCATCGCGATTTTTTCTTTTATTCATGATTTTTTTTTCTTTCGTTTTTTTTTGCGATTTTTTCTTTTTTTCTGATTACTTTTTTTAATCTTTAGCACACTTATTTTTTAAAAAATATTTTGAGTTGAAAGTTTTTAAATCTTAACTTGAAAATTTTTAAATTTGATTTGAAAGTATTCAAATCTCGAGTTGAAAGTTTTCGAAATTGAGTTGAAAGTTTTCAAATCTCGAGTCGAAAGTTTTCGAATCCGAGTTGAAAGTTTTTAAATCTGAGTCGAAAGTTTTCATATTTTTTCAAATCTTAACTTAAAAAAATTTCAAATCTGTACTTGAAAGTTTTCAAATCTCGAGTTGAAAGTTTTCGAATCCGAGTTGAAAGTTTTTGAATCTCGAGTTGAAAATTTTTAAATCTGAGTTGAAAGTTTTCAAATATGAGTTGAAAGTTTTCAAGTCGAAGTCGAAAGTTTTCAAATCTCGAGTTGAAAGTTTTTAAATCTGAGTCGAAAGTTTTCATGTTTTTTCAAATCTTAACTTAAAAAATTTCAAATCTGTTCTTGAAAGTTTTCAAATCTCGAGTTGAAAGTTTTCGAATCCGATTTGAAAGTCTTCAAATCTCGAGTTGAAAGTTTTCGAATCTGAGTTGAAAGTTTTTGAATCTCGAGTTGAAAATTTTGAAATCTGAGTTGAAAGTTTTCAAATATGAGTTGAAAGTTTTCAAGTCGAAGTTGAATGTTTTCAAATCGGAGTTGAAAGTTTTCAAGTCGGAGTTGAAAGTATTCAAATCTGGGTTGAAAGTTTGCACATACGTGGAAAAATCCACCTATTGGGCTATGTGGGCCGGCGCCGGCGCGGCGCCAATTAGGATTCCTAGGTGAGGGGCTCCCCCACTTATATCTTAGGTCCTTTGCCCTTCCACAACTAAGTCATTTGCCCTTCCTCAACCAATGTAGGACTATTCAACAATCTCCCCCTTCACACATTGGTATCCCTCAGCCCCTTCACCGTATCCGGGCCCCACTGGCCCATGGTCCATCAGGTATACGGGCCCCGCAGGCACCCACAGTCCATCAGGCCTTCACACATTGTGTTCATCGGACCAGAGATGTTAACCTAGCCAGACTTTGATACCAATTGTAGGATCGTAAAGGGCCTTTCCCACCCCAAAAGCTAGCCATTGAAGTAAGGGGCTCCCCTACTTATATCTTAAATTATTTGCCCTTCCACAACTAATGTGAAACTATTCAATAAGTTGTGAGCCAACCTACGTACAAAATGTTCAATTCTGTTTAGACACTTCATCTTCCAAATTCTCTCCAATACTTCTTCAGATTTCAGAAGCCAATGCAGAAATTCTTGTTGAGGCTGCCTCTCTATAACTTGTGCGCTGGCTCTCATCACATAACACTCTATGAGGCCGATCTCACCAAGAATAAGCCTTTTTTTTCCTCATAATGCCATGTAGGCCTGACAAAAAAGCTCGAGGTTTGATAGCTGCTCGAATTCAGCTCGATTCGAACTTCCAATTCATGACTACGAGCCAAGCTCGAGCCTGCATTGAATATCCACGAACTTGGTGCTTTGTGGCAAATTGTGTAAGGCAGAGAAACCTTCAGCACACAATAGGAACAAATACGGCGATAGCGGATCAACTTGTCTAAACCCTCGCTCAGGGGGTTTTAGTTATTCTTGTTGAAAGGGTTTGGAAAGACTAAAAAACTTGTTCTCTATGATTCGTTAGCTAATTTGCCGATCGATCAGTGAAACCCAAGGCCTGAGCTTGGACCCCTGTACATGGCCTAAGCTTTCAGAAAATGCTTGCCGTCGGACGTCCGACGCACCAAACAAAATCAGACATGATCTGCTCACGACCTACATACTATATGTCTAGCTGTTGTCTTATTTTTTTTTCTCTCAGCCTACTGCAGGGTTGCACATTTCTCTCTCTCTTACTTTTCTCCTTAGTACTTCACTCTAATATATGTGTGTATGTATGTAAAAAAAAGCTATGCATGCATTAGTAGCTTTAAACTAGTTTTCTCCTAAAAATATTTATTAAATCTACAATCCGATTACAGAATTATATCCGTTGCAATTAAATCTTTACAATAAGATCTTAGTTGATTATATTTTGGTAAAAAATAAATAAAAAGAATAAAACACTGTTAAATCCTAATTGAAACATTTTTATTCTATATATGAAACATCGAGTTATAAGTGTTGCAACACTACACCTATTTATTGAAACACTAAAAAAAACACCGGTGCAACATTTACATTGAACTAGTGAAACATCTAAATAATATCACGTGTAATATTTATAAAGATCTACTACAATATAGAACTTAAAATGTGCAACATAGTCAAATTCCAATTGAAACATTTATTTCTCACACGTGAAACATCCAAGTTCAACGGTTGAAACATTTGTATTTTTTTCTCAGAATATAATGATGTGATATCTTGTTATATAGATTTAATTATAACGAATACAACAGTGTAATCAAATTGTAAATTGGATAAATAGTTTTCGAGAAAAAATAGTTTGAAGCTTGTCACTATCCATGTACCTCTCTCATTTGGTACTGAGCATGCACGGTTAAACTTTTCTTGTTGTTGCTCTTCTCTGCATACGTATGTAATAGTTTTTTTTAATCAGATGGACATAAAGGGATGGATGTGGATCCAACAGTAGAACAGACGTCCGACGAAAACAATCGCATCAGATGTCCGATCCGTAGTCGTCTCCTAAGCTTTCCCTCCGCTAATTAAGATCGCAAACGTTGCCAAATTACAAGCGAGTCTGCGACTCCGAGAAGGGTATATTTTTTAACAAGCGAGTCTGCGACTCCGCTAATTAAGGCCTGGTTGCTAAGGGTTTGGGCCTTTTTTTTTTATTTAGAGAAGGGTATATTTTTACCAGGCCTACTTTTAAATTAAGAACATACACCCTTATATAATCCAATATAAAATTTGCTCCTATAAAGATTTGAACTCAAGACTTCGGGGTGCTACTTACGTCGCTGCAACTATATATATATATGCCCGTCGCCGAAAGAGGGAGGAGCCGAGCCGCCGCCTCACCTCTTCGCCGCCGCCGCAGCCGTCGCCTCCCTTTCCCTACCTGAGACCAGCCGGTAGTGGATCGGCGTGCCCGTTGCGAGCCGGCGGCGGATCCAGGCTGCGTCGTCGCAGCCGGCGGTTAGACCAAGGCATCGGCACCGTCGTCGTCGTGGCAGTCATCGTCGCGCGTCGCGTTAGAATAGGTCTAGCAGATTCAAGCAGACAGAGTGAAATTTGAAAAGGAATCTACAGACACAAAATATATCAGAACATATTAGCTTAAATCGAAACACCTTAACTTTGGATGCACTAATTTTTAGTGGACCTGTTTAGTCTCACAACTCGTATGTGTTAGTATTAATCTTGACTAGTAGGCTTGATATATCCTTAATTGCATGTGTTGTGTATAGGCAGCAACGTGAAGTACGTGTTTGTGTTTGCATGGTAGACTAACTAATTTGTTAGTGCATAATTAGTTTGTGTGTGTGTCTTGCATGGATTAGTTGGTGCGATTCCTCAGGGTTGTTAGCTGTCTCATGCGGATCGTGGAGCATGGCATGCAGTAGTCGGTGGCTATGCATGTATAGATCGTGTGAGCGTATATGTGCGTGAGACTCGGCCATCAGGACGTTGCTCGGCGTGTAACTCACGTCGTCGCCTGGGCCTTATAAGCTCCATGTAAATTCTGTGTTTGTGTGTGTGAGTCACAGATAAAGAGATTTGTTGCCGCAAAGCTTCCCTGTGTTCATCTCCATTGAGCCATAGAGAGAAAAGCTTAGTGCGTGTGCGTCGCCATTGTCGATCTATCGTGTGTGTCCACTACAATTTGCTACTCTTGCGTGTGTCATCGCTTGAGTTCGCTGCTTGCGTGAGTTTGCTGCTCCGTTCGTATCCTTGGGCAAAGCTGACAATCGGTAATTAATGATGGGGGAGGATGACTTAAAAGGTGGAAGCGGTCTTCACCCATCAGACTAGTCTTTTGGGTTGTGTAGGCCCATAACCTAAAGTTGTGGCTCTTGTTGGGCAAGTGGTACAGCAGACCCAATGTGACCTGGATGGCCCACGGTTGGTGGGCCGAGCTGCACACTCTAACAAGTGGTATCAGAGTCTAAGGTTTGAAACCCGGAACAATTTTCATGGGTTACATGGTGGGGAGGCCGAGTAAAAAGTCTTCGGGGTCACATGGATCGATATGACCGGTAGATGTTGGGCCTGAGGCCAGGTAACAAGTCTTCGGGGTCACATGGGTTGATGTAATGGGAGAGATTGTTGGGCCCGATGTGTGATGGGGGACATTATTGAGTTTAGTTCCACATCGGTAATTAATGATGGGGAGCATGACTTAAAAGGTGTGGACGGTCCGACTAATCTTATGGGTTGTGTAGGCTCAAGACCTAAAGTTGTGGCTTCGGTTAGACCTATGCTGGAGCAGGTCCAATGTGACTTGGGTGAACCATGATTGGTGGACCGAGATGCGCACTCTAGTAGCGCATATGCCGAGCTTAAGCCGCAAAACTGAGCGACCCGGCAGCCTTGATATGAGCGGTGGATGCGGAGGTGACCTCGGGCCGGTAGGATGATGCAATGACGACACTGCTCGACCAATGCCCGACCTCGCGTGGAGGGTAGGCACCGTCGTCTATGGGAGCAGGCGATGGCGGTGGAGAGCTCTCGGAGATTTTAAGAGTTGATTAAAAAGGAAACGTGTATCTATAATTTTTTATAACTTTCTTCAACTTAAATTAAACAGTTGAGATAATTGCTACTATAAATTTAGTAAGAAAATTTAATATGTGTAGTAGTGCTGGATTAAAAAATAAATAGAAATAAATAGGAGATTGTTTGGATTGGTTGAGATAGAAAAGTTGACATAGAGATAGTCATAATCGGTTGAGATGATAAAATAGATGTACAACTTACTTTATTCTACAACAGAGTTGGGGACATGGATTTTTGTCTCTTCAAGAGATATCCGTCGTTTTATGCATGTTACTTAAAAAAGTTATCAAAAAAAAAACTTGATAAGATAGATCAATATGTGATATATCATTTGATAAATATGCAAGTTTAAATTTAACTTATGCAATTAGAAGTAATTGTAATAAATTGGGCCAATTTCATTTCTGCCCTCACTTTCATCTCCAATATTGATTTTACCCCTACTTTTTAGGGTTTTCATTTTTGCCCCCACATTGCCCTTGTTTTGGATGAAGCAGTTAACAGTGTTAACTTTTTGTCAAAAGGACATGTATACCCTCTTCCATCTTTATTTATTAATTGTGATTTTGCCCCCAATTTAGACATCACTTTGCCCCCAATTTTGCCCCAGGGAAGAAGTAGGGCAGTGCCAGCAAGCTAGCCGCCTTCGAGTTTGGGCTAGGTGTAAAATCACAATTAATGAATAAAGATGGAAGGGTGTATAAATATCCTTTTGATAAAAAGTTAACACCGTTAACTGCTCCATCTAAAAAGGGGTAAACGGATTGTTCGGTTCAAAAAAAGTGGGGGCAAAAAGAAAACCTTAAAAAAATATGGGCAAAATCAATATTGAGATGAAAGTGAGGGCAAAAACAAAGTTGTCCCTAACAAATTTGAGTATGACTTATGCGTTTTATTCATAGTTAAATTTATTGTTTTTGTTTCTATTTGTACAGGTTGAATTGAACCTACTTTCTCTATCCCATAAAAATCAACCTAGAATCCGATGTGACACATCGTAATACTATAAATCTGAACATATAAATTCGTAGTATTAGAGTATGTCATATCTAGTTCTAGATTCGTTTTTTATGGAACCGAGAGAGTACAAGTTTGTGGAGTAACACATATTGATCTATCTTACTTTTTTTATAACTTTTTAAGTGACATGCAAGTGACATGCAACAACAAGTGTATATCCCAGTATCCCATGAGGTATGAATATACGTTTCTCAAAATTTGAACACACACATTGTTATATAGTACTATCTCCATCCGTACGGACATTTTTTTTTCCAAATTTATCATACTATAAATATTTCATGTTGTACTTAGCTGCTATATTTTGAACCGAATTGAACGTAGTTTCAAGGGAGTGGGGTGCATTAAATCATTGGAGCTGCTGGCGGGGTCAATCATCAACGAGCTTTTGGCTGATGGATTGATAAACGTCATCGGGGTCATCTGACCCCGGTGGTAGTGATCTGGATCCGCCCTGCAGACCCCGTTTACCTGTGACAAATTAACTTTCATTGTTAAAACTCTCTGGACATAAGACTCCAAAATAGGAATATTGTTTAGTACTTTTTCGTGCTAAAATAAATTCATTTATATATTACAAAACTGAACTGGTTTATATGCAAATTCGACAATTCGTGTATAAAAAGAAGCTAATTAATTTTGAAATGGAAGGTAGTACGTACTACGTGATGACCCCGCTGGCTTATTTGGCTGGATCGCCCAGCCGCCATCGTTCCCCTGATTCCACACGAAGAATAGGATCGTCCGTGACCTTTCGTGACAGTCCCAGTTTATTATTATCTGCACTTCGATAAACTGGTGGGGCTAATTTATTGACGATGATTCCATGGACTATATAGCCAAGTGGCCAGTAACAGCTAGCGCTAAACCTAACAAGAAGAATTGCTAGCGTCGCCTCTTCCAGACATTCGATGTTATTGACTTTTTAACAAATGCTTAATTATTTGTTTTATTTAAAAACTTTGTGTAAATATAAAAATATTTACGTCATGCCTAAAGATCATTTGATAATAAATCAAATCATTATAAAATAAATAATAATTATATACTCCATCTGTCCCAATATATAATAATTTTTAGCATTCAGAATTTATCCTAAAATATAACAACTTCTCTACCAACATTCCTTTTCCCAACCAATCACAAGTCACAACCATCCACCATTCATTTTTCCCACATATTTCTTTTTTTTTTAGATAAGGGTATTTTTTACCCGGCCTCTACATCCAACCGGATATATACAACATTTTTAAATTGGGAACTTAGCTTATCAAACAGGGAATTTAGTCCTCAAATAACTCAATCTGAAATTCGCTCCTATAGAGATTTGAACTCAGAACCTTAGGGTGCTATTTAGGTCACTGCAACCTAGCCTATCTACTTTCTTAATTACTGTGTCCAACTCTAAAACTTCTTATATTATAAAACATATGTAGTAATATTTTTAATAAGATGAATGGTTAAAGATATCTAAAAAAATCAACGACATCATATATTAAAAAAAAGAGAGAAGTATTCCCTCCGTTTCACAATATAAGTCATTCTACCATTTTCTACATTCATATTGATGTTAATGAATCTAAACATATGCATTTATCTAGATTCGTTAACATCAATATGAATATGAGAAATACTAAAAATGACTTACATTGTGAAACGGACGAAGTACTATATATATGGTATGTGTGGCCTGCTGCAGCTTCGCCCCATATTGAAGCGAAGCATAGCTGGTGGAGGGTACGATGATTGCCGGCGGCGAGTCCGAGTCGGAGTCCGACCGACGACAGGAGAACCGCGCCGAGCTGGAAGTGAGTATCAATCGTAACCTCGCCGTGCAGGTGTACATCAGAATGGTCTTCACGTTCATGGCGTACCTTGCGTTCACGTGGTCGACGGTAGTCCTCCTTGGTGGCTACGTCAGCTCGCTGCAAAGAAAGGATTTCGCGTGCTTGACAGCAATTACTGTTGTACAGGCAACCAGGTTTGTCAATTAATTTTCCATCTTTTCAGCGCGCCCTTGCCACTAGAATTTGCTAGCACTAGTAAAAGTACGGATAATTTCCATATTTAATAGGTATGTAACTCGAGGTATGAGCGTAAAGTTTTAGGTACCTTGTTTGAACTTAAAAGGATGAAGTAGTAAAATTACTCTAAAAATATACCTACCCCACTGCTTTTCCTTCTCTCTTAAAAGATTATATGGTGTCTAAAAAAAGATTATATGGAATACGAGGGCACAACTGACAGCCTTACACACTTTTTTTTTTTAAACTTATAAGGAGTACTGTTAGTATAAGTAACTGAAGTATTTAGATTGATGTGTTCTTGCCCCTTTACTTAAGTAGATTACATATTAAAAGGGTTAATTTTCTTTCTACACTATTTGGTGGTGGCAATCGGTAAAATCATAGCATATATTGAAACAACGCAAGACGTTTTCCCCCGAGCAATCCAAACTACTCCCTAGTTTAACTTTTCTTCTATTTAAACTTTTTTAAGTTTGACCAAGTTTATAGAAAAATTAATAACATTTAAAATATCAAATTAGTTTCATTAAATCTAACATTGAATATATTTTGATAATATTTTTGTTTTTTTGTTGAAAACATACTATATTTCTCTATAAATTTGGTCAAACAAATAGAAGTTTAATTAGAAAAAAAATTCAAACGACTTATAATATAATTATAAAAGGAGAGAGTATTACTATTTACTCATTCCTAGTCAGTGTTCTTCATGGGGAGGCACCGGTAGCCACAACAAGTCCAGGCGGGTGACGCTGCCAAATACATAATTTTTTAAAATCCTAAATTGCCATTATTATATTGGTAGTAAATATATCGTAAAAGTTCTTAAGTTTGAACATAAGCAGAAGTTTTACCTAATTTCATTGAGAAGAGAAATACAACCGCAACCAGGAAAAAAATGGCCTTGAGTTTTGCTCACACTAGAAACACGACAGTCACCAACTCACCATCTCTCACTCTGTTGTCCTGGTAAGTAGTGCAGCCGTGCCCACCGCTACTCTAAAGTATATATACCCACTACGACTATTAGTACGCGCTATTGATAGTACGTATTTAGTATTATTTTTTAAAAAAATGCAATACATAAATAATGTAGTTCAAAAGTTTTTAAAAATACTTGACGGTGTTAAATTTGTAGTTGAAAGCTTTTACATTTTGACTTGAAAGTTTTTGAATTTTAGTAGAAAGATTTTTAATTTTGAGTTGAAAGTTTTGAATTTTGCGTTGAAAGTTCTTTAAATCTAAGTAAAAAAGTTTTGAAGTTTGAGTTGGAAGTTTTTTAATTTTGAGTTGAAAGTTTTTAAAAAGTTGAGTTCAGTGTTTTAAATTTTGAGATGAGATTTTTTAAATTCGACTTAAAAGTTTCTAAGTTCGGAATGGAAGTTTAAAATTTTGAAATTTTGAGTTGAAAGTTATTCTCTTATTTTTTTTAAAGATTCAATAGAATGTTTTAAAATTTGGGTTGAAAGATTCATGATGTAGGTGGACTTCTAAAATACAATCAAAATAATTCAAACAAACAAAAAAAAACATAAACACCTTTCCCAATGGGCCTCGACACGTGCAAGCGCAGACGCATCAGCTGCCCATGCGCGCACCTGTGGGCGTCAGCATCAGCAAGGAAGCTGGCACGACTGTGCTAGCCAAACGGTATATTTGTAAACGAAAAATAGTTTGTAAATAAAACTTTTATATATGCGTTCTTAACGATCTAAAAGCAAATGCTGAAAAATAAATTTTGATGAAAAAACTTTAAAATCAACTTTAAATTTAAGGTTGAAATTCAAATTTTGGCTGATAAGCATAAGCAAAAGCGAAAAGATGAGGCTGTAGGTCTGTTGCGGTTGTCTGGCCTTCTGCTTATCTTGCGTGAGAATGAAGGCAAGACGGTGGGGGTATCCTGTCCTGCCCCAATCCCTCTTGCTCATTCGTCACTCTCTCCGATCCCCGACGGGGAAAACCTCTATTAGGGGCTTCAAATGAGACCATATCATCCCCCATGGGGTTGTTATCAGACAAAAATTGCCCCCCGTCGGGTGGAGCGGGGGCGGGGACATTCCTTAGCTCCCCGTCCCCGAATCCCCATGGGGCCTGTGTAGTTAGGTCCATGTGCACATGTCTATGTTAAAAGCCCACAACCATAAAGAAATTAAAAGCCCACTTGAGGCCCATTCGTAGGTGCATATATACCAACTAAACCCTAGGCACAAACAACAGCACGGACCACTCGTCCTCTCGTTGACCAAGGCCAGGGGCGCCACCAAGCCGCGGCAGTCGACCACGCCACATCGCCGCCGCCTCCAAGCCAAGCTGCAGTGATGCTGCACTGCTGTTGCCTCCGTGCCGCGTCGCAGCGCGTCCACGATGAGCTGCCATCGCCGCCTCCAAAGCCGCGGGTTCGAGTGGGGCGCCGCGTGCACGCCGTTGTTGCCGTCGCCAAGCCACGAGCTCGCGCGAGCGCCTGCTGCACGCCGTTGCCGCTGTTTAGATGCCATTGTCGCCTCCTCTGCTGCTGTGTCTTCTTGCTGCCGTCGTCGGGGGTGAGGAACCCGGTGGGTGGCTATCACCCGCATGGGGACGGGGACGGGGGAAAATCTCCACCCGAGTGCGGGGATGGGGATGGAGACGGGAGATTTTCTCCACTCCGGGGACAGGGACGGGATGCTACAACCCGGCGGGTGCAGCCCCGTTGCCATCCTTCCTCCTCTCCAACTTATCCATCAGAACTAACTTGAGAGAGGAAATGCATACCATCAAGGCATCAACCGTCCAAATCCCGAGGTTTTGGCCGTCAGCCAGCCGGATCCAACACAGGAAGTGGTGACGCATGGTGGAAGGGGCATGGGCAGGATTATGTTCAAGATAAAAGAATGGCAAAGGCGTGGAGGACCGGGAGCTCATCTGGGATTGTCGCAATACATTCGACACGAAGAGGGCACTGTGGCCACTGTCGATTGGGCTGATCTGGCAGGGAAGTGCTTAATGGCAGTGGCTCGGCTAGTACAGAGTGTTGTGGGGTGGCAGCTACTGAAAATTGGCGCCAGTCGTCGAATAGGCCTAGGAGCGATTTTCGTGGGGTTTTCTTGTATTTTGTAACCAACGTCATATATAAGAGAACAAAGGGAGTAGAATACTTATTAGAAGCGCCAGGGAGAGAAGTTGTGTGCGGTTTTCGACCACATGGCGACAAGCTAGGATTAAGGTTTTGAGGGTAGGGTGGGGAAAGGGTAGCGCTATGGGAAGGGGGAGTGGGTGATCGGGCTTAGAGGGATGACATGGGAGGCAGCAAACCGGTGGTGGGTGACGGACTAGGGCACACGGCGAGGCGGCGGTGGCATCGCCGAAGCCATGGGGTCAGCAACGGGGGGTAGGCTAGTGTTGGCAGTGGAGGCAAAGTGAAGCGAAGGGGAGGGGGAGGGGGAGGAGGCCAGCTGGGTCACGCTGACAAGTTGATGTTTTTGGTGCCGGTGAGGTGGAGTGGTGGTGCCGCCAAAACCCCGGTGCCAGCAGTGGGAGGTAATCCAGTGTAGGTGGCGGAGGCAAAGCGGGGCAAAGGGGAAGGGAAGGAGACCGGTTGGCGTGGCCACGTTAGCACGTTGACGCCTTTTGGTGTTGGCGAGGCCGAGCAGCGGAACGGTGGAGGAGGGGGGGTAGAGGAGGAGGGAACTCACTGGACGGACATCGCCGTCGCTCAACTACATCCCCTCTTCTCCATGGGGCCAGTTTGCTGGAAGAGGGGGGGGGGGGCGCGGGCGTGTCGTCACCCGCTCCACTCTAACCGCGTGTGCTCGTGTGGGAAGAGATAAGGAGGAGGCTCTCTATGCAGACTTGTACATCTCGCGCGTGCCGATTGACACCTGTAGAATGCATCTCAAGCAACATAATTTCTCTCAGCGCTGATCTTGGTTATTCTATCTTGCTGAATTGTTTCAAAAGTTTTCATAATTATTTGAGAGTTTAGAATAATTCCCCATAGTTAACTCAAAGTATAAGATCATAAGTTAAAAAATGTAACAGTATAATATCATATATAAAAGTCATGTAAAAAGAAATATTCATAGCTTTACAACGGGATGCACGCGCATGTGCATACTAAGATTTACGAATACAGTGTGTGATGCAATCGTCTATACTATGACTTTCTCTGGGACGTGCATATCATTAACATTACTCTGTTTGTCCATCCCACAGCATCTTCAACGAGTTGCAGTCGCAGGACATCCTGACAGTCAGCGTTTGGAACATAAGAAATATGGTACTCGTTACTGCCTCCGACTTGTTGACGTTGCCATTGTTGCCCTCATACATTCGTGTTGGGGAGGGGGCGATTGCTCACGCATTTACTGCAATACTAGCAAGCCCAGTCCTTCCGATGTTCAATATTCTACTCCTATTCAACTTTTTTGGTCCTATCGTGTGCATCGGCCTCTCGTCATGGCGCCTGAGGCACCGTGATTACCAGGGCCATTGGGACAAATCCTCATCCTCCTCCATTATTACTGGTGAAGCGAGCAGCTTAGCGAACCTGACGCCAGGACTGGACTTCTTCTACGTCCTGGTTCTGTGCCAGTGTGTGCTCTACTGCTTCTTGATATGTCTTCTCATTTGCGAGATCAGCCTCGCCGTTAATTTCTCCAAGCAATGCAAGTTCCCAGAAGAGTGGCGCATGAGGTCAGTTAGAAAATACCTTCAGTACACCCGGAAGAAATGCGTGCGGGACCCTGCTCCTCTTGCTGAGAAAAGGACCTTTCTCAGCTACGCAGCAGGGCTGCTGGAATCTGAGTCGCAGGAAGAATGCCTCTGGGGAGCAAGGATCCTAGACAGGCTCATCACGGCCGGGGAAGATGCGAGTAGCATTATTCTTCGCTCCAAGACCAAGATACAGATACTCGTAGATAAGCTGGGGAGCACACAAACAGGAACAGGATCATCAGAGTCAGAATCAGATGGCAACAACAACAAAGAGATGAGAGTCCTCGCCGCGAGGATTGTGGCGCATCTCGCCGGCGGCATCCAGCTTGCGCACTTCCCTGGAGCAATCCGGTCCGTGTCATCATTGCTCGAAACAACCGTCCAGCCACTCTGGAACAATAATCAGCGCGACGATGATCAGCTCTTACCATCTGAAAGAAGAGATCGGGAATGGGCTCGTAGAAAAGCAGAAATGGAGAAGAAGCGGCGTGAGAGGAAGCAGCGGCGGCGTGAGAGGAAGAAGCCAGGTGTTGGCATGCGACAAAACGAGAACGATGGCAGGGAAGAAGAAGAAGAACAAGTAGGCTGCAACGAGCTGATCCTGCAGGGACTCAGGATTCTCGAGGGGCTCACCTGCGACCCACACAATTGCACGGACATCCGCGCCGCTCCGGGCCTCCTCGACAAGATCACCGTGCCGCTCTACTCTGCCACGCTCATCCAAGACATCGGCAGGAGCGAGCCGTGGGCCAACATAGCAAACAGCTCGCTCAAGGTGGTGCACCACCTCATAACCCATGCCGCTCCTGGAACAAGGCTGCGCCACGAGATCTCCTCAAATAAACAGGCGGTCACCAACCTGCAAAGTATTCTTGATCTGGGAACAGAGGAGCAGCAGGTGCGAACCATGGAGATCTTCACTGAACTTGTTTTGGATTCTTCTCTCGACATCACCTTGGAAACCAGAGAAAACCTCGTCAGGAAGCAATTGCAGACCTTCCTCCTCGCTAATGGAGGGGAAGATGAAATACAACTACCACCAGTTCCTCCTGCTGCAACCA
This sequence comes from Oryza sativa Japonica Group, assembly GCF_034140825.1. Taxonomy (NCBI): domain Eukaryota; kingdom Viridiplantae; phylum Streptophyta; class Magnoliopsida; order Poales; family Poaceae; genus Oryza; species Oryza sativa. The sequence continues at coordinate 6,530,776 of NC_089045.1, forward strand.
ATCCCATCAAGAAGAGGAAGAAGAAGAAGCTGAGAGCCCCTATACCTATCAAGAAGAAGAAGAAGATGAACAAGACCATCAAAGCTACAGCTGGGGAAACACTGTCAATCTTATCATCAAAGAGTGAAGCTATCTCTAAGTTCATCGTGAGGGAGCATAATGACATCGTTGATCGTCTCATTGGAATGCTTGATGCCAAGTACAACACCAGACACAGGACAATATCAGCCGAGATCTTGGAGAATCTTTGCACCCACTGTAAGGAACACGTCGATCAAACTTTCCTCCAAAAGGTGCGACAAAGCCTAACTCTGTTTATCGATTTCTCACAATTCAAGAAACTCTCCTGTCAAAAAGTGTCTAGTGGTTTTACCTAATGCATCACCATTGTTTCTAAAAAAAATAAGTTGCATCACCGTTGCAGGTCCTCGATGAAATACAGAAAACACATGAAACAAAAGCATCTGCAAGAACAACTTCTGCACGGGGAGCCAATGAAGAGAACTGGGGAATTTTTTCACAGGTAGATGATGAAGAGATGCAACGTCCAAAGCAGAATTGCTGGAAGGCGCATGGAAAGGCATCAAAGCAGAAAGGCCGGAGGGCCCATGACAAGGCATCCGATCAAGAAAACGATCACGAAGAAGCTGACATGAAGGAACTGCAAGAAGCGTTGCTATCCCTGACCTTGGTGATGCGTGACAAACTGATCGAACCAGAGAACTTTGCTCTTATCATCGAAGAGAAAATCTCAGGTGGTGGAGGCGCTTTTCTGAATATGCTCAAGGCTATCGTAGACGACAACTGCCAACGTCAGGCGACGCCTGTCTCTCTGAGGATCATCAAGCTCTGCGGCCAGATTGCTGAACCAATTATGCGCCGCAACCGCTGCAGTGATCAGAAGAAGGAATTCGTGAAGTTACTAACCAAGGCCACGAATACCATGGCTAACCTTGAAAGCTGCATGCTTTTCACTGGAACCGACTGTGGAATGGAGAAGACCGCCAGGCCTCTCCTCTCTGATATTGAGAAACAACTGAAAGAGTTGGTTACCTAGAACTTCGATGTTGTCCTTCGGTTTAACTTATCACTTTTGTTGTTCTAAACCAAGACGGCTAAATAAAACCAAAATGTACATTATTTATGGAACAAATTGTACGCCTGTGAAATTTCAATTGTATAGTAGGGTACCCCCCCCGCGTCGCCCACGCGCTGGCGACACGGGGGGCGAAACCCTAGCGCCGCCGCCGCCTTTCCTCTTCCCCCTCCCCCACCTCGCCGCCGCCGGAGCTCGCCGCCGGAAAGCCGGCGGACGAGCCATGATGGCGGCGGCGGGGCCTTCTTCATGGCGGCGACCCCTCTCAGCGCGGGAGAGGCGACGAACGGCGGCGGTTGGGGAGCGGCGGCGGAGGCCGATCCCAGCGAGGAGACGTTGGATCCGGCATCACCTTCGCCGGATCTGGCCATCCCCTGGCCGGATCCGGCTGGTGTGGACGCTGGTGGCGGAGGAGGCCGCGGCGCGGCGACGCATCAAGGGCGGCGGCGATGGCGCGGCGTCGGCAGCGGAGGCGGCGGCGACGGCGCGGCGACGTCACGGCGACGACTCGCACGGCAGCCGGCGGCAGCCGTCGCAGCGGCGAGATGCGCGCGGGCGGCGACGGCGGCTGCATGGCGGCCCTGGTGGCAGCGGGCCGAGCGATGGCGGCGACGGCGGCGTGAGGCTCGCGGACGGCTGCGACCGGCGGCGCGGCTGGTGAAGGGCAACGGCGGCGGTGCCAGTGGCAGCCGCGGCTGTGGCCTGAGGCAGCAGTGGCGTCAGTGGCTACTGTGGCACGGTAGGAGGAGGCGCGGGTATGCGTTTGGCAGCAGTGGCTGCGGTGGCGGTGACCACGGTCGCCGGAGGCATGGCGGCCTCGGACGGCTAGCTAAGGGCGTGGCAGACGGCTACATCGGGCCGGCGCGGCATCGTTTGGAGGAGGGGTCGGAGATCGGCTGGGCGCAGAGTGGCGCAGCCGATGATAGCGGAGGCCGGCTCGGCGTGAGAGGCGGAGATGGAGGCCGGCTTGGCGCGAGAGGCGCGGCCGATGGAGGGAGGCCGGATTGGCGCGAGAGGCGCGTCCGGTGGAGGAGGCCGGCTTGGCGCGAGAGGCGCGGCCGGTGGTGGAGGAGGCGACCTCGGTGCGAGGAGGAGCTGCCGGTGGGTGTGGCGCGGTCTTCGGCGCATGAAGACTGGCTGGCGGAGGACGCCGGTGCAGGGGTCCCGCATGTCGGCAGAGCTGGAGAGGTGGTGGAGCATCGGTGCATCAGCCAAGGACATCTTGTCTGTGTTCCTTTGTTAGTCTAGCGGCGGTCGGTCACGCTTAGCGGCGGCCGGTCCGGTGCTAGCCTTCTCCCGGGTTGTGTGTTGGCGCTGTTGGTGTGCGGGTGGTGGTATATTTTTTTCCTTTTCCTAGTTACGACTCTCCAGAGTTGTAATCTTGTAATTTTTTCCTGCTTTATCAATAGAACTTCGCACCGTCTCGTGCGAGTCGTTCAAAAAAAAAATTGTACGCCTGTGTGCATCACATGATGCAGAGGCTGGGATTTGTATTGGACATACAATCAGTTACACTGCATGATATCGCAACAATAAAAATAGGAACTCTGAGTGCACATTTCAGAAAACAAAATTAATAGTACACACATACAAGGTCTGAGGTTTTCTCTCACGTAATTCCGCCCGCTTTGACTTCTTCCTAATGCTTTTGTGCTAGTTTACAACTGTTAGGTTTTATATTAGCTCAAGGGTAATTTTATCATTCTTGAAAAGGTATAGGAAGGTACCATATTTTCTAGCGTAAAATTTAGAGAGATTTTACCATCCTTGAGGGATGGAGGTACCGAATCAGAGCCATTGATTTCGCATGATCAAACGGCTGGGAAGATTTGGTACCTCCCAGTACCGCACCTCTTTCCACCAGGTGCCTCCACTCCGTTCGTAAGTTTTAGGGGTAAAACTATGATTTCGCATATGCATCCCGAGCAGAGGAGCGAAGCCAGGGACGACGCCTCCACCGATATCCCCCGGCGGCCCAGCCATGGCCACATTCCTCTTCCATTCTCACAGCTCGACTTCGCTAGGACTGTCGCCGACTTGCCGCCGACCGCAAGGCCTACGCGCTGCGAGAGCGGGGTGGATCTGGCTGCCCCAAGCACAGCAGTCGCCAAATCTCATCGCGATAATCCCGTTGATGTAGGCGGTGGCCCCCGCCACAGCTCAAGCGGCAGATAGCGAGGACGCTCAACAACCTTTGTGGTGCCGAGTGATGCTTCATGCACGAAGAAGAAAGCAAGCAGATCGAACAGCACCGGCATCAGCTGATGGATGGATATTAGTATATTGCTTTCAGTATTCAGTACGTAGACAGATGTATGACTTTTATTCATCTTCCCCTTATGTTCAGACCTTTTGGAGTTTTAGTAAGAGCAATTTTACTTGATAAATGTTCGTCATCAGGCTATTCTTGGATAAATTTCAACTTTTTTTGAATAGCAATTTTGCCGAATAAAATTTTGATATGAAAGCCACCGATTTGGGGCGCTTGCTCTGTCGTCCGCCAGGGAAGCTGAGACGAGGGTGGAGGACGAGATGACAAATTGACAGGTGATGGATTTGGAGCTCCGTCTGGCAAAGTGCCTGGGTGCTCGATGAGACGGCGGCCGCGGGGCGGCGGGCTGGATGCGACGGCGGCAGCGGCAGACTCGATGCTGCGGCGATGCAACGGCGATGCGGCAGATGGAAGAGAGGAGAAGAGGGCGGCACGGACGAACTCGCTATTGGCCGAGTGGGCGGTGATTAGCAGAGGCACCTCATTTTCATTAGCCGATCCTGCCTCTTTAAACCAATAGTTAGATTAGATTGGTACCTCATGATACCTCGTACCTCATAGTACTTCTTCAAGTATGGAAAATATGCTCTAAAATTTGATGGGTACCAAAATTTCTAGAGTAAAATCTTGATACCTCCAGATACTTTCTCAAGGATAATAAAATTTATCTTAGCTCAATGGTAACGATGCATCGCCATCTATTTAATCAGAGGGCATATCGATATGTTACCCAACTTTTTAAATCACTAAACGTGACCAACATTTGTTTGTTGTCTTTTTCTTGACATAAAAGAAAATGTTCTAACATGAAGTAAATAATTATATAATTTTTTTTGAATGTGACGAATATAAAACTAACGCCGACTTTACCTTCTAAAAAGAAGAACAGTTTTGTTTTTCTTGTCATTGTGGGTGCAAAATATGTTGGTCGATTGGTATTGTCTAATAACAGATACAAATATGTGAAGGGGATAATCCACCATTTTCTCTCGGGGTGACACGCGAGGCGACTTAGGTCCTGTTTGGTTCCATGGGCTAAACATTAGCCCCTACCTTTTAGCTCTGAATTAGCCCTCGAGGATCCAAACAGGTGGGCTAATTTTTGGCTCAAGTGAATTAGCCCCTCCAAGGGATGCTAATGGGGCTAATTTTGTGTGGGGACCATAAAAAAGCAGCTCTCTCTCTCCTTCTCTCTCCTCACTTTCTACTCTCTCTCCACCTTTTAGCCTTGAATTAGCCTATGGATCCAAACATACCACCTTAGGCTAATGTTTAGCCTACCAATTCATGACTAAATATTAGTTCTCAAAATTAGTCCTGGGCTAATCTTCCAAACAGGGCCATAGTGTGGAGCGTAGGTTCGCCGGCAACTGCGGCGCCTCCTTCTCTCATCCTTTATCCTTCCTCCTTCTCTCTCATCCCCTTCCCTTCCTCGTGTTCTACTGCTTCTCCTCGCTTCCCAAATAGACCCAAGGTTACGTTCCTCAAGAGGGTGGATACAACATAGTACCAGAAAAACCATTTTCCTAAACGAGGTACTACCGTATTTCTAGGTGAACTAAAAATGTGCCCCATCGATCCGTCTGTAAGATAGGAAGGAGGGGCTAGATGGCAGACCACCTTAGAAGATCCATCTTCCCAGGTGGAGCACTTAAGTGGCCCGCACGGAAAGAAGGTCCTATATATATTGTGCTTCCTCCCCCCGAGTTTCCCAACAGTTCATATGGAGTTTCTCTCTCTGAAAACAAGAAATTTTTTTGGGGGGTGGGGAGGTTTGAACTCGAAATTCGGTGGATTTTTCTGCCGTGGTTAGATCCGTGCATTCCATTAATTCTTACAATTTTTTTATTTTTTGGCCTTATTAGTGATGGATCTATGCATGCAAAAATAGTGAAAGCACCATGTTTTGCATGCAATTTTTTTTCATTTTTATGATTTGTTATGCTATGATTGTGGTTGATCTATGTATACACCATGGTGTCATGTTATTCTCTCTTCCATTGTGCCTAAATTACCAAACTATATGTATATTGCTCTTTCCCAGTCACCTAGATCTAGTGTAGAGAGAGAAAAACATCTTCCTTCAAAGAGAGAGAAAATATGTATTGTCCACACTCCCCACATAATAGGAAAAATTTATGTGTTGTAGATCCCCATCCCCTACTTATTTATATTTCTCTTTCTCATAACAAGCACAGTTTAGTTTGGTTGTAAATATGTACTATTATGTCAATTTAATTTATAATATAATTGTAAATGAATTGTTTGCAGAGTTATGGACAGACAATGAATCTATCATATGCCGAGGTATTTGTCGTCATATACGGATGAAGTATCTAAATTTATTGATATTGCCACAACACACGCTTACAACAACAATGTAACGGAGATACATTGTCCATTTACTGATTGTAAGAATGAAAAAGTATGGATAGACGGTTCGAGAATAAGGGATCAGTTGGTGACGTGTGGATTTATGAAGGGTTACACAATATGGACTTATCATGACAAAGATGATCACATTGAGGCTGCTGATGGTGATAGTTGTGGTGATAATATCATTGATTTAGAGGAAATGTTACGCCATACAGAACCTGATGTGCTAATGGGGTCGGTTAGGGGTTTAGATAATGTTGGAGGTACACCACGAGGGCCCTCGGCCGAACCTACCGAAACCAAGAGCTTAGGCAACAGACTCAGACCGGAGGCAAGCGGCGAAGGTTGAGAAGGCTACCATATGGGCGAAAGCCACATGGCGAAAGCCATGGCTCGGAATACGCGGACTTCGCCAGGCAAAGACCTCGTTAGAGGGCCGCACAGGCGAAGACGGTGAGGCGAAAGCCTTGGCACGAAGGCACGGGTTTCGCAAAGTACCGAACCTCACCGGGAGGAGGCCCTGCGGGCTGTTGCGCCTCCGAGGGATTTCGGCAAATAAATGGGCCGAGCCATTTAAACCCAATAGGGGCCCATACATGTAAAGGACACTATGTGCCCCCAATAATTTCCCTATCATAAGGGTAACCATGTAAATTCCCCTGTAAAACTTAAACCCTAAAGGGGAACCTGTAATGGGACTATAAATAGCCCCCTAAAGCCATGTAATAGGGGGATCCAAAAATTTTTCACTAAGCAATACAATTGTTTTTACTTCCAACTACTGTTGAGAGAACCACGCCTTTCGACGTGACGCAGTTGTCCATTAGACAACAGATAATTTTGAATCTTTAGAGAAGGCAGAGAAGGATCTTTTGTATGATGAGTCAAAGGATTGTGACAGGGGGTTCTCAACACTACGATTAGTGCTTGAACTAATGCGCTTGAAGGCCAGGTATGGTTGGTTTGCTAGTATTTTTAATGGCTTACTACAAATTTTGAAAAACATGCTACCGAAGCCTAACTCATTACCTTGCAACACATATCAAGCGAAAAAACTAATTTATCACCTTTTTCTTGGTGTTAAAAAGATCCATGCGTGCATGAACCACTGCATCCTATACAGGAAGGAGTACGCTTAGTTGGATAAATTCCCAACATGCAGTGCTAACAGGTACAAATCAACTAAAAACACTTCTCCATGTGTAAGTTTTGAGAAAGAAGAGGCTAACTCATTCGAGGAAAATAAGAAAAAAAATCCCCCAGCTGGTAATGTGGTATATTTCTGTTAAAGACCGCATATTGCGTTTGTACTAAAACCCCAGAGATGCGGAATTAATGCGCTGGCATCAAGAAGGGAGCAAGAAAGATGAGATACTCCGGCACCCAACGGATGCTCATCAGTGGAAAAACTTTGATGCAAAGTAACTAGAATTTGCTAAAGACCCACAAAATATTATGTTTGCTTTGAGTACAGATGGAGTGAACTCATCTGGAGACATAAGCAACTCACATAGCACTTGGCCAATGCTTCTGACCATGTACAATCTTTCTATCTGGCTTTGTCAAAAGAAAAAGTCCGTTCTACTCTGTGTCCTAATATAAGGTCCTGACGGCTTGGATTGATATTGACGTATTTCTTGAGCCACTGACGGAACATATGTAGAATTTATGGAAGGCTGGGATAAATGTGTGGGATGAGTATGTGGGACGAGCATTCCTCAAATTTCAAAATAAAAGAGTCATAATGTCCGTATACAACTTTAAGTAAGTATGATAGATTTCTCTCTATATAACTGTAAGTAAGTATGTTTCTTGCTCTACCCGAAGTACGAGAACATTACAGTTCTGGACCTCGTCGATTATAATCACAGGTCGTATAGATAATTCATAATAATCTTACAATAGTAAGTGATTCTGATCCATGCAAGTACTATTCATGAAGTATTCATAATTATTAAATTTTGTTCATTAATACGAATCATAAATCCTATTATGTGTACAGTGCGTACAACTACTACAAAGTAAAGGGCAGGGAACAACTGCAAATGATAGAGAAGTTGCTAGTGCATATATACTGGCTAGTAATACTCTACACACTTATTTATTTAAAAATTTTACCTGCAATGTATAACTAATTCCTTCTATGTGTATGTCATGAAATGTCACAAGAAAACCTAAAAGCAGTGTCCTTTGTGGATATTACACATATGAGTTCCTTAGGGTTAATGACAGGTACAACAGCAACGCAAAGGATGTAAGATGTAAATCTCTTAGATATAATTCCAATGGTGAACTGCACATCTAATTAATATACTAATCCTATCTTACTATAAAGTTATAACATACTAACTCTTTAAGCTTAACATCTAAAGATGTCACATCATCATCCACTAATTAACAAGATGCTACATCATCATCCACTAACAATCATCACATTTAAACATCATGCAAACATGCTATATTATCAATAATTTTATCGTTTTTTATAATTTAAGAGCTTTTAAAATACAAGCATGTTAAATTATCATCCCACATAATTCACATAATATTTCAATGTATATCTTTATTATGTTTTATGATATCCTAAATACTTAAATAGTTCATCCTCAGTTAATTAGTGCTTAAATGATTAATCTATATGGTCAAAATTATCTTTCTCTTTTTTTCTCTAATTAAGCCATATCATCTCAATTGTTTTTAGCCTTTAGATGATCGATTAATCTACGGTCCAAACTATCTCCCTATTTTTCTTCTTTTATAAAGTCATACCACCTTACTTTTTACGTTTGAATCACCATTCTACATACTATTTAAATTTAAATTATCATAAACCACATTAACTTACTTAATCTGATGTTATCTAGCTATTTTACATGTTATTTTTTTTATTATTATCATAATAAATTCCTGTAGCAATGCGTGGGGTTTCACCTAGAATATTATATGACACAAACGTCGAACTAGCTTTGATGACACAAGCATTAAAAATATACAGCGGGATCTCTGTCACTTCATACACCGCAAGTGAAGTCAGCATAGCAATGAGTGAATAATTAATACAAGTCTCCTCGGGATTATACCAACACGATGAAATAATAAAAATTATATTCGTGCATTTCGAAATGACAATATTAGTTGTAAATATTACTGTATGTATTGACGGCACTTTTAACTTAAGCAATATATGCATTATATCCGAATTAAATGTTTGTTAATGGTTAAATGTATTTATGTATTACTTAACTAATTGCAACATTATTAATTAAAAGTTAATATTAAAAAATTGGCAGAAAAAAGTTATATTTTGGCGCGTATATTTTTCCAGGCAGATTTGTCCCATTTTCGCAAGTGGCTATGTGACCAGGCGGCACGCCTGCGAAAAAACTTCATTTTCGCAAACCTCTTTGTACAGATGGACCGGCCATCCGCCTAGGAAGACTGATTTTGTCCGCCTTGAAAAATATTTTTTCTAGCAGTGATAGACTGCTGGTCCATCGTGAAATATGCTGCAATAGAGAGACCAACACCTGAGATAGGATCCCCAATCATGATCCGAAAACGGAAATTTCATGCCATCCAATCATACCATAGCGAGTCTATCGAAGCAAACAAAAGTTTCAGATGCTGCTCTGGTGTTAATTGAGGAGTTCAATCCTGGCAACGGTTTTATAGGTACTTCTATAGATATCTGAATTTCAATCCTTGAGGCACGAGCTGGTTGTTTGGTGTTGTGCAGTGGTATAGAGTACTCCCTCCGTCCCAAAAAAAAAAAAGACAAACTCTAATTTCCGTGTCCAACGTTTGACCGTCCGTCTTATTTGAAAAAATTATGAAAAAATTTAAAAAGACAAGTCACGCATAAAATATTAATCATGTTTTATCATCTAACAACAATGAAAATACGAATTTAAAAAAATTCCCTGTAAGACGGACCGTCAAAGTTGGACACGGAAACCCAGGGTTTGCATTTTTTTTTTACGGAGAGAGTAGTTCCTATCATATGCTGCGTTTCTTTATTATTCTAGGACATTTATTTGCTTGTTTTATTCAGATACCCCCGTTTTCACAAATATCCAAGATACAAGCCGTGTTTTAGTCCTTTTCAAAAAAAAATTGAAGTTTGAAGGTAACTAAACACAGCCTATATATTCACCATTTCTGTGTGAAACGATGAAGGATTTGACTATGACGGAAACAAGTAAAATATCACTACTCATTTTGCTAGTTGAGAGATATCATAGGTTGAAGTTCCTTTCCTTTTGTTTTTAGGAAATAGATCCAATTTCTGAGTTTTCCTTCAAATCAAGGAAATGCTGTAACCTATTCCCAGTTATTGTTTCGGTGTTCCTAGCACATTTGTTCAATTTTGCACTTGTTGTTATAACAACTAGGGAGATAGCCCGCGTATTCATGCGGTCATGCATCGTGAGCAGCGTTTGAGAATGGATCATATTAATCGAATAGCCTCTGCAATGTTTTGAGAGTATGTTTCCTTGACAAATATTCATCGTCCGTATCGCTTTGATAATTTCTCTAATCTATATTATATATATATATTTAATTTAACTGTATAAGCAATTATAAATAATCTTCATCATCATTTAAGACTTAGTTTGTTTATAAAACATGTTAAATAAATTAAGTATAGATTCAAAGAAAGTCATTTTTTTCTTTTTTTAGTTGAATGTTTTGGGTCCATTGGTGAAAACCTAAGACCTAGCTAAACTCGCTTACCTAGGTAAACTCGTTGTTTACGGTTTTCTTTAAGGAATTGGATTTTCTTTGGACTATTCATATTTTATAGTTAGTTCTATTTTCTTAGATAGTGTATATCTAATTTAGCTACACGTGTTTGCAAAAACAACATATGATGATGCAACCTGTGTTGTTAGATCATTTCAAAATTCTTTTATGGCAATTCAAATGACATGTAAAAGGGCAGGGGTATTCCACCTCAATAATAAAATGTACGACAGTTCACTTGTAATTTTTATTTGGATACTATTGGTTTAATTTAGCTATGCATATTTACGGAATGATGTAAAATGACGTAATATATGCAGTCAATTTGTTTGAGCTATTTCGATTATATTTGGATGGTATGCAAAGCGCATGGGTCGAATGTGGCTGAATGCGATATTTTGTATATATGAAATAAGATGTGTAACTTAAAAGTTATGGTTGTTTTAATATCTAAAATTATTGATTATTTCTCTTATATTTTAATAGCTAAATATAGGGAGGGGACATGCAATGGTGTGCGCATGTGATGGGGGTGAGGAGGTGGATGCGATTTATTTTCTAACCTTTTCTAAATAATGTAACTTAAAACCAATAATGATAGGTTTCATTATTTTCCTCATAATTTCTAAGATTATTTATGATTTTTAAGACATAATACGTGGCAGCGTAAGATTTTTTTTAAATTAGATCTAATAGTTAAAAATAATTGGTCATCGATTTAATTGAAATATTTTGTAATTTTAAGACGTGACATATGGTGACTTAATGGTGACTTAAGTGTGATCTAAAGGCTGTTTAATTGGTTTTATTATGTAGAATGATTTAATATGACATAATACATATTTTGATGTTTTAAATTGTAATGTTCCATTGTCATTTAGTTTCCATGCAGAGTATTTTAATTTTTGTATAGTAAAATACAGCTATAATGGATCTTTAATTATTTAATTAATTGTAAATAAAAAATAGTTCAAACAAATTAAAAATCAAATATAATTTTAGATACTATAAATCGTTTAGCTACGTTGTTTTATATTAGGTTGTTAGTTAAAAAAAAATAGAAGAGGAGAGGAGGGGAGTAAGAAGGGAGAGGACCATAGGTATATGTTCAGCGGGAATAGGGCCGGAGATTTTTTTTTTTTAGTGATAGATATAATTTTAGATCTCTGAGAAAATATATCAGGTGTTGTATTTTCTAATATAAGCTAAATGATGCTAATCATATGGTTTAAAAATCTAGGTGAGTTTTGCTAAAAATGTATCAAGTGACCAATAGCTAGTCTCTTGCCATATAGGATCCAAAGTAATACATTTATTGTACTTGTTAAATATAGTTAATTTGGAAATTGAATTATAAACTTTTTATTGTAAATAATCCCATGACATGCACGAATAAAAAAAATCAGCTCTATGATTTAGACAATACAGTTGTTTTAAAATTTTTATCACAAAATATGTTTTCTATATACTAATTGCTTGAAAATAGGAGGGGAGGTCTCCCTCGTGCATCACGTGAGGCCAGGGTGTGGTATATGGTACGTAACTACATACGTATACATAATGAGCCTTTTCTTTTGATGGCTGGAGGTGGGGTGTGGGCCTTTTCTTTTTCCTCTTTAGATCAATCTGATGGTAGAAAATATGGATCATCGAATATTATCGAATATTAGTGAAAATCAACGGTTAGATGTTTTGCTTTTTTCTCTAATTTGCTAGAGTAACATGTGGCAAGTTAAGAGCGTTTCTAGAATGCCACATGGCGACTTAAGAGCTGCTAGCCCTGGGCCAACAAATCCCACATGACGATGCAACAAATCGCCCCACGCGTGGCACGGGAGTTTTTTTTCGCGTACGGATAGGATGAAAGACACCCCGATCGAACGATGAGGAGAACGTTTGTAGAAAGTTTAATGGACTTTTAGTATATAATAGATAGATAGATAGATGGTGTGAACATCATGGAAAATGCTGTGAAACAAAAGGATTACAGAGGGACTGACTAGGGCAGCCCTAATGGGCGATCGATCGCCCGCCAATGGGGGGTAGCGATCAGATTCGCTACCCTCTCCCCCCTCCCTCCCTCCACCTAATTTCCTTTTTTGGCACCGTATTACTTTCCTATTTTAGTAAATTTATACACATAAAGTTTATACACCTCAAGTTCACACATCTAAAGTTTAGAGACCCAAAGTTTATAAGTCAAAAGTTTATATATCCGATTCAAATTTGAATTTGAATTCAAATATTTTTTATATATAGTATTTCTATACATCTAAAGTTTATACACCTAAAGTTAGTTTATAGACCTAAAGTTTATACACCTCAAGTTTACACATCTAAAGTTTAGATACATGTTACAAATTTATATTTGAATTATATCCGATTCAAATTTACCTGTTTCAAATTTGAATTTGAATTATATCCGATTCAAATTTGAATTTGAATTTAAATATTTTCTATATATAGTATTTCTATGCATCTAAAGTTTATACACCTAAAGTTTATAGACCCAAAGTTTATAGACCCAAAGTTTATAAGTCAAAAAGTTTACATACCCGATTCAAATTTGAATTTGAATTATATCCGATTCAAATTTGAATTTTAATTTAAATATTTTCTATATATAGTATTTCTATACATCTAAAGTTTATACACCTAAAATTTATAGACCCATAGTTTATAAGTCAAAAAGTTTACATACCCGATTCAAATTTGAATTTGAATTTAAATTTTTTATATATAGTATTTCTATACATAATTTTTTCTAACTTTTTGTTTTTTTTTAAATTTTTGTGTGGTGTACTGTAGTAAGGAAGGAGGGAGAAGTGTATCTAGTAGTATAGGGAGGGGGCGGACGGGTGATCGCTGGACAAGCGGGGGAGCGATCACCCGCCCATTAGCATTTCTGGACTGACTACGCAACCAACAAATCACCGAAAAACAAAATTTACAGACCGAGCGCCTTGGGTAAACTGATTTTGACGGCAATCCACTCACAATTGATCACAATTGAGAGTTGCATAATATAGGCTATGTTCGGTTAATTCCCAAGAGAGAAGGATTGGAGAGGATTTATTCCACACCTGTTGTGGTGTGGAATTATTTCCCCTAAAACCCCTCCAATTCCCTTCAACCTCCTATAAACCGAACAAGATCTTAGAGGTTTGGCCCAATAAATTGGTGCCAGCCCAATCCACATCATCTTCAAGTCCAACACAGTATTAGGCCCTGTTTCTTTTAGCTTGGGATTATTATAATCTAGATTATTGAGTCAGATTACTATAAGCTAGATTGTTATAATCTGTATTAAAATAAGCGGTTAGTTGTTTCTTTCCTAGATTATTAGAGCCTAGATTATTGGGTTTGCAGGTCTAAAGAGGGAGTGGAGTGGCATGGTGGGTAATTTTTTACGCAATAATCTAGAAAAAGCTCACCTAAATGAGCTTATTAGATTATATAAGCTGGGCTCTAGATTATAATAAACTATTTTAATAAGTTGTCTGTTTCTTTCAGTTTACTCCCAATAATCTAGATTATAATAATCCCAAGCTGAAAGAAACACGGCCTTATGCAAGTGGAGTACTTATTAGAAAAAGTATGCAAGTATTTTTTTATTATATTTTAGACACATTGAAATTTATATATGTTTTCATTTCAATGTATCCGATGCAAAATTTGTGACCAGATGGGATTAATAATCAATTATTTTTCCAGTCACCAGATCAGCACACTGACCCAGCCTAGATACATATAAGCACAGTACAATATTTTTCGTTTCGATGGATGATGATAGTACTAGATACGAAATGGGATGCCGGCCGGCCAATCTCAACGCTGGCATGCACCGCGCGCGGCGAGGCATTGTCGAAGATGAGGCTGATGGGCGCGCTGGCGGCGTACGTGAACACCACCGGCGACCCCTTCACGATATGCAGGCCGTCGTTGACGAGGCAGAGCCCGTCGTTGCCGGCGGCGTGGATCTTGCTCCGGTCGACGCCAGCCGGCACGCTGCACTTGTGCTCTCTCCGTATTTTAATATATGACGCCGTTGACTTTTTGACAAACATTTGATCTTTCGTCTTATTCAAAAAATTATGTAATTATAATTTATTTTATTGTGACTTGATTTATCATCAAATATTCTTTAAGCATGATATAAGTATTTTTATATTTGCATAAAAATTTTGAATAAGACGAGTGGTCAAACGTTGATTAAAAAGTCAACGGCGTTATACATTAAAATATGGAGGGAGTAGTTTATTAGTGCCACTTCTGACTACTGATCAAGCGGACCATGTTATCTGTACCCGATAAAATTAACTAAATAGTATGCATGCATAATTTAGATTTTGCCTAAACACTTACCATGATCAAAGTTAGCTTCTTCCATTTACTGTAGGAATTCTATAACGATATTGTACTGTGATTGAGGGAGTACTAACATTGACTCCGGTACTCATGTACCACAAAACTTCAAGTGTAAAATTAACTCACACATCGTGAAGTAAATATCATCAAATTCAGCATATAATACTATCGACACATAAATTTGTCTTTTTTTTCTCAATGTACACAGTTTCTAAAACACGATTTCCGGTAGAATGATGATATAACATACCAGCCACTTGCACTGTACTTTTAGAAAGAAAACAAATGTGTAGAATTTAAAGACAGTGGATAGAAATCCAGTCTCTCAAAATGGATATACACAGCCACGTAGAACAATATATCTTCACTCATCAGGGGATTGAATTAAATCCATCGCCGTAATCACGAAGATACAATCAAATCGCTAATTTTGGGATAATCTGATATATATTGCCCAGATATACATATATGCTCCTCCAAAATTTTCTATATATAGTGACATTCTCTACACTAATTCTTCACACAAAAGAGAGTGAAGCAAACGCATCAAATCACTAGCTCACCACCATGACGACCAAGGCCACCACCCTTCTCCTCCTCCTCGCCGCCGCCGCCGCCGCGGCGCTCCTCTGCCACGTCCACGTCGCCGTCGCCGGCGAGGACCCGGAGCCGTGCGACCCGTCGGACATCACCATCGCGACGGTGAAGACCGGGCGGGTCGTGGGCGGCCTGCCGGAGTTCCAGGTGACGATCGGCAACGAGTGCTCGTGCCCGGAGGGCGACGTCGTGGTGTCCTGCCTCGACGGCGTGCCCGCCGGCGTCGACCGGAGCAAGATCCACACCGCCGGCAGCGACGGCCTCTGCCTCGTCAACGACGGCCTGCAGATCGTGAAGGGGTCGCCGGTGGTGTTCACGTACGCCGCCAGCGCGCCGATCAGCCTCGCCTTCGACAACGCCTCGCCGCGGTGCCAGCGTTGAGCTCGGCTAGCCGCCGGCCGCCGGCATAGCATCCCATATCGTATCACCGTCCATCGAAACCAAACCCATCTTCTTAAATTTAAATATGTAATCTAGGCTGGGTCAGTGATGATCTGGTGAATGGAAAAAATAATTGATTGTTAATTCCCTCTTGCCACAAATACTTGCATCGGATACATTGAAATGAAAACATATAAACTTCAATGCGCATAAAAATTTTAAAATATACTTTGCATACTTTTTCACTTGCATAATACTATGTTGGACTTGAAGTTGACGTGCATTGGGCCGGCCCATCAATTTCTTGGGCCAAACCTCTATTGGATTTTGAAACTCTCAATTATGATCAATTGTGAGTGGATTGCCGTCAAAATCAGTTTACCGAAGGCTCTCGGTCTGAAAATTTTGTTTTTGGGTGATTTGTTGGTGGCGTACTCAGGCCCTCTGTTAATCCGTTTGTTTCACAGCATTTTTCCATGGTGTTCACACCATTATCTGTAAGAACAAGTGCTAGGAACGCCGAAAAAAATAACTGGGAGTAGGTTACAACATTTCCTAGATTTGAAGGAAAACTCAGAAATTGGATCTATTTCGTGAAAACAAAAGGAAAGGAACTTGAACGATTGAACCTATGATATATCTCAACTATTATCTTAAAAAATGATATATCTCAACTAGCAAAATGAGTAGTGATAATTTACTTGTTGGCATCATAGTCAAATCCTTCATGTTTTCACACAGAAATGGCGAATATATGCAGTATCTTGGATATTTGTGAAAACGGGTGATGACTGAATAAAACAAGCAAATAAATGTGCAAGAGTCCTACAATAATAAAGAAACACAATATGTGATACGAACTACTTCCTCCGTTTTATAATATAAATCTTTCTATTATTGTCCACATTCATATAGATGTTAATGAATCTCGATATATATGTGTGTCTAGATTCATTAACATCTATATAAATATAAATAATGCTAGAAAATCTTTCATTCTATCACTGCACAACACCAAACAACAGCTCGTGCCTCAAGGATTCAGATTCAGAGATCTATATATAGAAGAATCTATAAACCGTTGCCAGGATTGAACTCCTCAATTAACACCAGAGCAGCATCTGAAACTTTTTTTTGCTTCGTTAGACTCGTCATAGCTAGTATGATTGGATAGCATGAAATTTCCATTTTTGCATCATGATAGATTAATGATAATCCTTAGATCATAATCATAGCATTTAACATGCTGGTTTTTGCATTTAGCATGTTAAATATCACAATTTCTGTTTTTGCATCATGAACTTATCCATGTACTTTGCTATTAATGTTTAATATATTGAGTTTAAAAAAAGATAGTATGTTAAATATTGGTCCACAAGCACGCTGCTCAACACCGTCGTAGCTGCGTGCAATCTTTTCTTTTGGCGATCAGCAACAAGCACTAAATTTGGACGACTAAATTAAATTGACTAACGCTACATAATCACAATTTTAGCTTCGTCCATTAATTTAGAGTGGGTCACAGCTTGGCCCAAGAAATTGGTGGGCCAACCTAGCACTCATCTTTTAAGTCCGCCATACTGCCTCCGTCTTTCAGTAAGCACTGCAGTTGAATTTTCAACAGATTTGACTATTTGTCTTATTCAAAAACTTATTATCTCCGGTTTGTTAACTTTTATGATTTAGAAAATAACAGTCTTCAAAAAAATTTTAACTATATCTTTTATTATAATATGTATAATAAATATTTTTTTCATACTTTTATTATAGTATTTTGTAAGACAAATCTCTAGTAGTACATAGTTATTGTTAGTCAAAGTTAAAAAAGTTTGATATTAACCTTGTAAAAAATGTCAAGAATTATGGAACTGGATGAAATAAGTAATTATCATTGATTTTGTTTGTGCGTTTTAAATATAATTTATATCTTATGTATTTGCATAAGACAAATAATCAAATATGTGTCCATAAGTTAATAACCTCGGAGAAACGCCTAGGGGTCTCCCGGCTAGCTCCACAGGGTGGTGGGCTAGACGACCTATGTTCGAAGCTTCACCCCTTCCAATTATTTGATATTAGGTCTTTCTCTAATATTCGTGTTTTTTTATTAATAACCTCAACTATTAAAAATCACGAGAGGACTATGCAAGTTTTTTTTTTTTTTTGAAAAGACACACTGAAATGTAGCCACTTTCATGTGTCCGATGCAAGTATTTGTGACTTGAGGGAATCAATAATGAATTTTTTTTTCCATTCAGAAGATCAGCATATCCAGATGACCAGATACATAAAAAGGAAGAGATCGTGTGACGAACTCCAAGACTCCGCCGGCGTCACGCCAAGCTAATCCGGAATTCGCTAGGGGATTTGGGTTGAATTAGAGAGGAAGGGGATGAACTGAGAGAGAGAGAGAGGTAGTTTGATTGTATTTGATTTCTTCTCATCGATACCTGCTCATCGGCAGGGAGTTCCCCTTTTAACGGGTACAAGACACACGCACTCGACGCGACCGCCAGTCCAGCACGGCACGTCGTAAACACACACACGGTCCACGGCCCACAACAAGCCAGGCCCAAACACCCAGTTATACTCAATACAGGGAACACAACAGCTGACAAGCTACAGCACACACAACACATAACAATTTCCCCCGCTTAAGAAGAGGCTTGTCCCCAAGCCGGAGAAGATGGGAAACGAAATTGCAGCTGTCATAGATTCTCCCATGTAGCAAGAGCGGCAGGCAAACCTGTCCAACGGACTAATCCATAGGGCACAGCTGCATTACCTCGCTTGATGAGTTGACGGTGCAAAATTTCTTCAGGGAAAATTGCTGCATCTTCTGCCATGCAACTTGCTGGAAGATCGGCTTGAACTTGGACATCAGGACGAATTGCCTTCTTGAGAAGAGACACATGGACTACCGGATGAACTTGACTTTGTGGGGCCAGGTCCAATTTGTATGCCACCTCTCCAATGCGCTCCAAAATCTTGTATGGACCAAAGTACCTGAAACACAGTTTCTGACAACTACGTTTAGCAACTGACATCTGAACATATGGTTGTAATTTCAAATAAACCATATCCCCAACATTGAAAACTCTTTTTGAACGATGCTTATCAGCCTAGTATTTCATCCTCTGTTGAGCCCTGGTAAGTTGCTGATGAAGCACTTCATTCATATGAGCCCTCTCTTGAAGCCAAACATGTACATCAGGTACCATGCTGTCGCCAACATCAATAAGGCCAAATGGAGTTGGTTTCCTAGCAAACAACACTTCGTAAGGAGACTTATCCAAGGCACTATGATAAGCTGTGTTATACCAATGCTGAACCTGCGACAACCACTTAGACCAATGCTTTGGGCAAGAATGAACAGCACAACGCAAATAAGCCTCCAGACACTGATTCAAGCGCTCTGTCTGTCCATCAGTTTGGGGATGGTATGAAGAGCTCATATTGAGCTTCACATCGGCCAACTTGAACAGTTCTTGCCAAAGAGCACTAGTGAAAATTTTATCGCGATCCGAAATAATCACTTGGGGCATGCCAAAGATATCATAGACATTCTTAATAAAAGCAGTGGCCACTTGCAAAGCTGTGAAGGGATGTGAAAGGGGAATAAACTTCGCAAATTTGGAGAATTTATCAACCACAACCAATATTGTGTCATACCCTTCAGATTTGGGCAAACCTTCGATGAAGTCCATACTTGTCACGCCCAGAAATTTAACCCAAATTTCCAGACTATTTTGCGTATTAAATCCCTGTCTAGGACCAGCCAGGGTACACAAAACGACAAGTAATATACAGTTCCAAACGTAAATAAAGCGTAAAATACTTACAGAAGAGGCACTTAATCCTCACACCGAAACAAAAGCAGCAGCAGCGGAAAAAGGCGATCCTAGCGGGGCTTCAGCTCCACTCCACAGGCAAAACTCAACTGGGGTCTGAGCTTTGGTCCTCTAACTCCATCTTCAGCTCAGAAGCACTACACTTCTGAAAAGGGGGAATAATAGCAAGACTGAGTACAACCACCGTACTCAGCAAGCCACTCCAACGATGCAGACGTGCAAGGGGATACAAGGATGGTTTGTGGCTATTTGCATAAAGGCGGTTGTAAAACATTTTATTGAGCAAAACAGTAAAACTGTTGAGTATTTAGAGTAACATTAAATCTCTACTGATCAACGCTACACCACGTTGAACAGGCCCAACCAACCCACCTGAACTACAGTGCATTGAGTCGATTTATTAAGGTGGGACTAATCACGGTGAATTTGGTCGACCGCCCATAACCGCGGGCACGGCTATTCGAATAGTTTTACTCTGATCAGAGGTGTACAACTGTACCCACAAGACACAGCCCCACGACACGTTTCCGTGCGCCGACATGCCACCACGACATACCGGAAAGAGGCCGTGACAGGACCCTTCGCATAACCCCCTCTAACCAAGCACACCACACCTCAGGTTTCACCCCCACTCCTCGCAAGGCAGCGGGCAGTCCCCTCTCGTGCCTAGGTGAATCCGGAAGCGACAGAGGCCATCGCAGGGCCCGCCCCGCTCCATCACGCCCACCCTTGCCTGGATGCGTCGGCTAGAGGAAAGCTACACTACAAGCCCAGCCGTTGCCCACGCTGGCTTGTGGTAAGTACGATAAGTTCTTCCAGGGCATCCCGCGAACCGGTCCTTAACTGCCATGGGTGCGACCAGCAAAACCATGCACCCACAGCCCACCATTCAGTCGCATTTTAGTTGGATAATTACGACCATGAAGCATGGCCAGATGTCTCGAGCACGCAGCTCACTCTGATACTAAAAAGGTCTAATATTGTAATTATCCCATCAACTGAGCTAGTGGTAATTAAGCATGGCTAAGCATATAGTTCTAGCTAAGTCACATAAGTAACATGAGCTAGTCGATTTATTACTCAAGGTTGACAAAGGATAGATATCAAGTAAACATGGCACAAGCGAGCAGATAGGTAAACCCTGATCCCGTGTAATTAGCAAAACATGCATATTTATTTGCAAACAGTAAAACATTTGTAAATTAGGATCAAAATGCTCAAGGGGAATGTGTGACTTGCCTTGCTTCTTCACTTTGATCTTCCGAACTCTTTTCCTCGCGACCGCGGACTTCCGAAACGACGGAAACTACACGCTGGCACGCAAAACGAGGAAAAACTCTAATAAAAACCAAGGAAACAGTACATAAAAACTAAACAAACATGTAGAGCTCAATTTTAGATGAATTTTGCAAGTTGAATGGCTCAATTCGGAGTTCGAATGAATTAGATATGAATTTTAGAAGTTTTGAGCCATTTTAATGGATTTCTACGATTATTACCGATTTATTGCGCAATTATTATTTAATTTTTCAAAGGAAAAATGCTATGCTGACGTCAGCAAGGGGTGAGGCGCAGACCGCGTCACAAAGGGGTGGGCCCCACACGTCAGCGGCAAAGCCCACCGTGGACCGAGTCCACGGCGGCAGCCGGCCACGTGGGCGCGCACCCGACGCTCCGGATCGGCCGGGGCCGATCGGACGGCCGGGGGCGGCCGAGCGGCACGACCAGGCAGGCACGCCCACAGGCGGCGGCGACCGCCGAGCCTAGACCACCGGCGACGACGCCGGCGGCGAGCGGCGACGGCGCGAGAGGCGGCGAGAGAGTGGAGAGGGAGGCGGTTCTCACCGAGCGAATGGGGCGGCGAGACGAAGACGAGGAGGTGGCCGGCGGCACGGATTAGGCGGCGGCGGGCTCACCGGGGATCGAAAGGAATGGAGCACTGGTGGGTTTCCGGTGGTTTGGAGCGGCGACCGATCTGTGGCTTGAAGCGGCCGAGCCGGTGAAGGAAACGGCACGGCTTGGCGGTGGCCAGGGCGACGGCAGAGGTGCGACTGGAGGCACAAAAGTGGCTGTGGCTCGGGTTCACCGTGGAGCGGGCGGCTCGGGGGTGGAATGGAGGAGCGGCGTGGTGGCCGGGCTTGCCGGCGGAGCAGCGAAGCTAGTGGTGGTGGCGGCGCAGCTTGAGGTGGACGGGAACGGCGGCAAGAGGCTGCCGAAGGCGGCGAAACGGCGGCGGTGCTCGGGTGAGCGATGGAATCGGTGTTTTGATTGTGGTTTGGGGAAACGGAGTTGCGGACGGTGTGCGACAATGCGTGGCGAGGCCGGTGGCGCAAGCGGCGTGGCGCGGGGATGGCTACGGCGGCGGAGGTGGCCGGCCGGAGATGGCAACCGGCGGCGGCGGAGGGAGGTTGGTGGTGGCGGAGTGGTTTCGGGCATGGGGAAGCTTGGGAAAGAGGGGGAAACGGAGGAGGGGAGCCCGGGGATCGTTTTTATAGCCTCGAGAGTCGACGGGGAGGCCGGTTGGCGACGGATTTGAAGGGGGAAAGGGGCGCCGGCGACGTGGGTGAGTGGGGGCAGTTTGGCGCCGGTTTTGGAGGGGAGAAGTAGGGGAAATGGTGGAGGAAGGGGATGACGTGGGGTGGACCGCGCCCACACGCGCGCGGGAATCGGAAGACGCGCGGGGAGGGGCGGCGACGTGGGCGGCTCGGGCGGCCATGGCAGCTGCCGGCCCGGGCTGGAGGTTGGGGATGACAGGTGGGGCCCACGGGTCCCATCTGTCGGAGAGAGAGGGAGGGAGAGGCCGGCTGGGGAGGCAAAACAGACTTGAGGGAGAGAGAGAGCCGAGCGGGCCGAGGGAGAAGGCCGGCCCGAGAGGGAGAGAGGGGGGGGAATTGGGCCGAAAGGGGCCCAAAGAGAGGAGGGAGGATTTTATTTGTTTTCTTTTTATTTTAATTGGTTAAATGATCTTCGTGACTTTAAAACTATTTCTCGAGCTCCGAAAATTCACGGAAAATTCCGGAGAGTACATTAGGGCACAAAGAATATTACAAAATATTCCCGGCCAATGATTTTTAAGGGAAAATTTTAATTCTCCCATTATTTTACTTGATTAAATTGATTTAACTTTTATTTAATTTCTAGAAAATGTATTATTAATTGATTTTTATTCCCGAACGAAAATCGGGGCGTTACAATACTGATGGTGGTCCAAGCCTGAAGAGGGACTGGTAGGGGTTGCAATTTTCTAGGGCTTTTGCAATGTTCAGGTTTTGCTTGCTGACAAACCTCACAAGAAGCAACATACTTCTGCACATCTTTCTTCATGCCAGGCCAATAAAACAAATTTTTGATCCTGTTATAAGTGGCTGTTATTCCTGAGTGACCACCGACCCCACTAGCATGTAAAGCCAGCAAAGCTGCTTAATGTGCATCTTCAAATTTACCCAACCAAATTCTGCCTTGGAACCGAATGACCCCATTAAGTAGAGAGAAATGCTCAACACCAGTCGGATTCAGAATCAATTGTGCCAATAGTTGCTTTGCCTCATCATCCTGTTCATACCGCTCTACCACTGTTTCCAACCATTTGGGCCTCCCAACAGAGATTGCTAACAATTCTGTCTGAGCATCTCTCCTTGAAAGGGCATATGCCACCTTGTTTTCAGATCCTTGTTTGTATTGAATTCTATACTGAAGGCCCATTAACCTCACAAAAGCTTTGTGCTGCATACTTGTGGTTAGTTTTTGTTCACCCAAGTGAGTCAAACTCCTGTGGTCTGTTAGAATAACAAATTCTGAATGTTGAAGGTATGCCCTCCATTTTTGAACTGCCATTAAGATGGCCAAGCATTCTTTTTCATATGTTGATAATGCCTGAGCCTTCACTCCAAGGGCCTTGCTCAAATAGGCAATTGGGTGTCCATTTTGGGTCAACACAGCTCCAATACCCCTGTCATAGGCATCAGTTTCCAACACAAATTCTTGAGAAAAATCTAGCATGGCCAGCACAGACACAGGAGCCTGGACCATAGCCATCTTGACTTGACAGAAAGCCTTTTGTTGAGCATCTGTCCAATTGTATGACTTATCCTTTTTGAGCAACTCTGTTAGTGGTCGAGTGATAACTCCATAATGCCTTATAAATTTTTTGTAGTAGCCAGTAAGTCCAAGAAATCCCCTTAACTGTTTCAGATTCTTTGGCACCGGCCATTCTTGAACCGCTTGAACTTTTGCTGGATCTGTTGCCACCCCATGTTCACCAATTATATGCCCTAGATACTCCAATTGTTGTTTGGCAAAGGAACACTTGCTAGCCTTCACAAACAGCTGATGGTGCTGTAGTATCTGAAACACCTGTCTCAAATGCTGCACATGTTCTGCCAAGCTTTTGCTGTAAACAGGAATGTCGTCCACAAACACAAGCACATTTTTCCTGATCATTAGTGCAAAGATTTTGTTCATCAGTCCCTGAAATGAAGCTGGTGCATTGGTAAGACCGAAAGGCATAACCCTAAACTCATACAATCCTTGATGAGTTCGAAATGCTGTTTTATGTTCATCTTGAGGCAAAAGTCTGATCTTGTGATAGCCTGACCGTAAATCAAGTTTGGTAAACCACTTTGCTCCAGCCAATTCATCAAGTAATTCATCCACCACTGGCATTGGAAATTTGTTCTTAATGGTAATGTCATTCAGCCCTCTATAGTCAACACAAAACCGCCAGGAACCATCTTTCTTTTTGACTAGAAGAACTGGAGAGGCAAAGGGACTGGAACTGTCCTTAATTATTCCTTGTTCCAGCATAACTTTCACTTGTCTCTCTATCTCATCCTTTTGTTTCGGAGCATACCTATAAGGTTTAGCATTCACTGGCTTGGCATTTGGCATGAGAGGAATGTTATGATCAAAATCTCTATGTGGTGGTAACCTAGAAGGTTCCTGAAATTGATCTTGGGACTCTTGCAATACTGCACTAATTTCAGGAGGCAACTGTTCATTTGTTTCAATTTCTTCAATTGAGCATAGTTGAACAACTTGAGCAATAGCTCTAGATTTGAACATTCCTTTTAACTGCTTAGCAGTAACTGATTTGCAATCAGACAGATTTTCCTTAACCCCAGTAAGAGTAATTCTCTTTCCTTGGTATGTAAACCTTAACTTTTTCCTTTGCCAGTTAATCCACATTGGGCTGAAATGCTCTAGCCAGTCCATGCCTAAGATCACATCATATCCCCCAAGCTGAAGTACCTTTAGATCTGAAGTAAAACTATGCCCTTGGCACCACCAATCAACCTTTGTTGCTACCTTGTTACATTGTAAAACACCTCCATCAGCAATAACCACTTGAGCAGGAGCTGTTTCAAGGACTGCCAGACTCAAACTATCCACCAGATGCTGAGCCACAAAACTGCTAGAACTCCCTGAATCAATTAATATCAGCACTTCTTGATTTTGAATTAACCCTTGCAGCCTGACTGTTCTTTTTCCCATAGTTCCTGAAACTGCACATTCAGAGACTACCAATTCTTCATCACTGCCTTCTGATTCACAATCTTGCCCAGCTTCCTGATTCTCTTGAATTTGAAGAACTTCAAGTAATTCCTCCAAGACATGCAACTGAACAGATTTTGGGCATTTATGGTTAGGTCCCCACTTTTCTCCACATTTGAAACATTCTCCTTTAGCTCTCCTGGAAGCCTTCAAGGACTCAAATCTGTCCTCCCATTTTGGTTTCTCTTCAGTTTTTCCAGCATCATCAGGAGCATGCCCCAATATTCCCTTGCCCTGGTAATTATTCTTCACAGCCGCTAACTTGTAACTCTCTTTGTAACCCAGCTTTTGAGTACCCTTCTTCAACTCCAAGACAAGTTCCTCCTGCGTTTTGGCAAGAGACAAAGCCGTATCAACAGTCCTGGGCCTATGCAGCTTGATATATAGCTGCTTTGATTTCAGTTTTTAGACCCCCAACAAACTTTGTGACAAAATAGGTTTCATCATAGGCCTGATTATAAACTAAGACCCTATGCATTAATTCCTCAAACTTGGTGTAATACTCCTCAACACTAGCAATTTGCCTAAGCCCTTCTAACTCTTCTAAATGTTCCTGATATTTGTCCTTGCCAAATTTGCTATGCACTGCTATACAGAGTTCAGGCCAGGTTTCAACACTATGGAGGGCCTCATAAGTTTGGAGCCACAAGGCAGCATTTCCAACAAAGTGGAGGGTAGCAAATTTTGCCCAATTTTCATAAGACACTTGATACATTTCAAAATACTTTTTAGAGTTCTTCTTCCAGAGCTTAGGATTGTTACCATCAAACTTTGGGAAATCAGACTTGGGAAGCCTAGGACCTTGGAACCTATTGCTGGATTGATTCTGAACTGAAGACTCTCCTATATCAAAAGTGATGGGAGAGTTGGGGAATCGGGACTTACCCTTGACCAGGGATCGATCCTGAGCCGCGAGGGCTTTGGATTCGTCTCCCTGGTGATTCTCGATTTCGCCGTGCCCGATGGGCGTTGGGGTCGTCATCCCCGATGCCGCTGCAGGTAAGTTCTCCAAAACCGTCACTCTTGCGGCGATTCCTTCCACGGCCTTGTTCAGCGCTTGGATCCCCGTGTCCACCGATGGAATCCACGTCTCCAGCTTGGTCAGCGACCCCAGGAGTTCGTTGAGGTTGCTCGTGAGCTCCCCAACTCGCTGATTCAGATCGACGAGCTCTGCCTCCGCAGCAACCATCCTCTCCGTGAGATTTGGCCCCTTCTTCCTCGCCAGCGGGATCACTGCTCTGATACCAGATGTGACGAACTCCAAGACTCCGCCGGCGTCACGCCAAGCTAATCCGGAATTCGCTAGGGGATTTGGGTTGAATTAGAGAGGAAGGGGATGAACTGAGAGAGAGAGAGAGGTAGTTTGATTGTATTTGATTTCTTCTCATCGATACCTGCTCATCGGCAGGGAGTTCCCCTTTTAACGGGTACAAGACACACGCACTCGACGCGACCGCCAGTCCAGCACGGCACGTCGTAAACACACACACGGTCCACGGCCCACAACAAGCCAGGCCCAAACACCCAGTTATACTCAATACAGGGAACACAACAGCTGACAAGCTACAGCACACATGACACATAACAGATCGCTTCCATGGAAGATGATGCAAGCAATTAATGGTACGCCTGCAGCCAAACTCAACGTCGTTGGCACCGCGGCGAGGCGTTGTCGAAGGCGAGGCTGACCGGCGCGCTGGCGGCGTACGTGAACACCACCGGCGACCCCTTCACGATCTGCAGGCCGTCGTTGACGAGGCAGAGCCCGTCGCTGCCGCCGGCGGCGTGGATCTTGCTCCGGTCGACGCCGGCGGGCACGCCGTCGAGGCAGGACAGCACGACGTCCCCCTCCGGGCACGAGCACTCGTTGCCGATCGTCACCTGGAACTCCGGCAGGCCGCCCACGACCCGCCCGGTCTTCACCGTCGCGATGGTGATGTCCGACGGGTCGCACACTCGCACGGCTCCGGGTCCTCGCCGGCGGCGACGGCGACGTGGATGTGGCAGAGGAGCGCCGCGGCGGCGGCGGCGAGGAGGAGGAGAAGGGTGGTGGCCTTGGTCGTCATGGTCGTGACGATGATGGCGTTAGATAAGCTTGATGGTAGATGGTTTGGTTCAACTCTCTGTGGTGTGAGGAAAATTAGTGTAGATAGTGTCACTATTTATAGGGATCATCAGTTTGTAGTACTATATGGGTACATAATTAAGGGCAACATATCAGATTAGCTCAATTTGGCGATTTGCATGTATCTCTTCCTGATTACGAAGATGGACATCCTCCCATTCCTCCTACGCGTTTTTTTTCTCTCAAAAATGTACTGCAAATGGTATATCAGAAATCACGTGATTTGATCGATCTTTTCCCCTCCATGTATGACTGTATGATGAGTGGAGGAATGGAGGATGTTATACGAAGATGGATTCTAATCCCTATAGAGAGGGATAATTTGTACTATGTGAATAGTACTACAAATACTGTTAATAATATGTTGAATTTGATATTTTCCACAATCTAAAATATCATTTTATAATCCGTACATATATATAGGTGGTAGAAGCTAACTTTCACCATAATATAATTGTTCACGTTATTAAAGTAACAGTCATTATATACAAAGTTGTCATAGTATTATACTTGTGCAACTATTTTTTGTTTATCAAAGTGATCGAGGTTACATCTTACTGACTCTTTTAGTTGATATTTTACTGACTTTATTAAAATGCCTAAAACATCGTTTTTTGTGAATGGAGGGAATGAATGAGTAAGCTTTATTTTTTTTTAAAAAAAAAAAGGGAACATGAAATGAGTACGCGCGATTTCAGTCTGCATGCAAAAATGTGTTAAGTGGCAGGAGAGCAATGCCACGTACGTGGGCCGACCGAGGAATAATGCATGCTGATCACCTTAGTTCATACATTCTATCCTTCCAAAGATTTTCTCGAAGATGATCATTTTAGATCGTGATATATGATCGATCCGTTTCTTAATTACTCCCTCGATCCGTTTATATTATATAAGTCCTTAATCAAAATTTTAAAGTTTGATCAAGTTTTTAGCAAAATATAGTAACATTTTCGTATTCAATGTCAAATTTAGTGGAATTAATTTGATACTGTAGAAGTTGCTTTTTTTTATAAATTTGGACAAATTTAAATAATTTTATTAAGAAAGAATTCAAACAACTTAAAATATAAACGGAGAGAGCAGCTCACATATGTACTTCCCTCTGTCCCAAAATGTGTGGAACGTTATCAAATAACTGCATCAGTTTCACGCATGCAGTATAACATTACAAATAAAACTACTTTAGATAAACGGAATCTATTTACTCCCTCTATGTTCCAAAATGATGGGGGAGTAACTATTTTAATGTCATTAACTGCAGCCAAGTTAGTTGGTACAACATCCGTTTTATTATAATTTGTTTTGAATTTTTTTCATAATTCAAATTTCTTTATATTTGACCAAATTTATAGAAAAATATAAGAAACAAAACTGACAAAATATGTTAGTTGTACTCAAAATACAAGGGATTTTGCTACATAGTTATTTTGGGATGAAATTAGTATGTCTTATTGAACTAATAGGAGAATGATAAGAGTCAACAAGTCAGATCAAATCGCACTATCTTAGGGTAGTAGCAATACGTCCCGCCAAACATCCACATAGGAAGAAAAGCAGTCGACGCTCCCCTCTCCACAATGCACTCATCTTTGGTTGGACCCACCACTTTTCTTTTTAGGCCAACCCCACCACCTTTTCTTCTCCTCCCCCCCTCTCTCTCTCTCTCGGAAAATCTAATAGGCGATCGATCGCGGTAGCGACCGGGTAGCGATCGCCACCCCTCCACCCTCCCTCTATATTTACTTTTATTGTACTGGGATATATCATAAGGTTGATTTTTTTTGACGGTTGGAATATCTTAGAAATAAGTTGTTTAAAGTTTGATTAAACAAAAAGAAAAGGGAGAGAGAATGCAGAGTCAGACATGCATACGATGCTCCGCCACCCCTAGCTCCCTGTACGCATGCAACGCTACAGAGATGCGGCAAAGTGAGCGACGTTTGATGGCTAGCTTTCTCCAGAAAAGTTTGGAGGAAATTATCGATCCGGCGCGTTACGTTAGTGTTCATGTCCATTAAAATCCTGACACTAATTGATAAATCGTGCAAGTTACATGCTATGCTAAGGCTTGCTACATGTTTGTATTATCTTTTTTTTTTCTCAAAGTACAACTCCAATAAAACTTCAAATTGTTTTCTTCTTCTAAATTACTTATCTGAATTGAAATCCGATTACATCATTATATTCGTTACAATTAACTCTTGCTAATAAGATCTCACATGATTATATTTTTTTATAAACATATATCTTCAATTTATAAGTTGTCTGTGTGGAGGAAGAGGAACAAGAGGAAGCACCAAACCGCAGGAAAGAAAAAGAAAATAATTTGGTGTCAATCAAAAGACTTAATTTCTAAAAATAAGGATGGAAAAAAAAATCACTCACTCACTATACCTAGAAAGGTACTTAACATTAATCCAATTTCAGGTTGAAATATATCATCAATCTCCCTTCCCAATGCAATCAAGTTGTTAACTAGTTAGTAGTTACACATCGCTGGACACTACCCACTCTGACCGGGTAAGTAGGGAAAATATACGGTGGAAACCAGCTATGCAGTGAAATCTTGAAAACTACCGTTGGATAAAAAATGGACGTCTAAGATTTGTTCACGTCATTACCAGTAAAAATACTCAAGGTAAAATCTTTACTTATGAGTAAATCCGTGAGTAAAATTTTTACTCGTGATGGCGTGGACGAATGTCAGACGTCCATTTTTCGATCCAAAGATAGTTTCTAAGTTTCCACATGTGGTTTTCACCACATATTTTTCCGGGTAAGTGGATCTTATAGGAGGCAGCCTTTGTATGTAGGGGCGAATTAAATTTGTGCTCTCTCTATTTCAAAAAAAGAAATCAAATTCTAACTATAAAATATGTGTTCGTCCAAATTCATAGTCAGCATTTGTTTTTTTAGACGGATGGTGTAGGTATTTGAACCCATAGTTTTCTCCGGACAATAGAAATATGCTATCAAACTTAGCCAATTACATTAAAAGTTATTGCACTGAAAGTGATCTTAAAACCCACATAATCACAATTATATATACTTGATTTACTTCATATGAATGTAGTCTACGACGATATGTTAATTTCGATCCTAATATATATTGTAGTTAGACCATTACTACTATTGCCCATGGTTATATATTTGAATGTCCTTGTAATAATAAACTGCTACTGACTTTTAAAAATTACGTTGGTACCATATAATGTGTACGGGCGCCAAAAAAAAAAAGAGGACAATAAGTGAGATAAAAGGCTCATCATTTTGATTCTAAACTTCATTAAATTGACGAGGTTACAAAGACAATTTCGAATGACAACCACGGAAGGCGCACCCTGCCCTCAGCAATGCACCTACTCAGATATGTAAGAAAAAGTTACACGTATAGAAATTTGTTAAACTCCTTAGAAACGTTGATTAGTCAAAATTTTGTAAGGATTTTCGTTGGTGTCCTAAAAATTTTGGAAGAGTTATTTAAAGTTCCTATAGCATCCTCCAAAATATGAAATACCGAATGTTTGTAATTAATCATAAGTTGTCACGGGAGGCGCAGGCGCAGTGTCGACGACAGGAGGAGCTGATCCGGCCGCTGCATAGGTCTTATCGGCGGTTGATCCGGCTACTGGAGATGTCTCCTTTGCGGAGGTTGATCCGGCCGCCGCAGAGGTCGCCGTGTCGGCGGTTGATCCAGCCGCCGCAGAGGTCTCCTTGTCGGCGGTTGATCCGGCCGCCGCCGCAGAGGTATCTGATCCCGCGGCCTTGTCCCCTGGCAGCTTCGTCAGAGGATACAGGTCCTCGAGCACCGCGTCGGCGAAATCCAGCAAGCTCCACAATTGCACGAACAGCGCGACGACGTTGCGCTTCTTCTCCTCCGTGCACGAGCCGTCCTGGCAGCAGGTGTTGCAGAGGGGCGGGCGGCGCGTGCCGGTGGGGCCGCGGAGCAGCTGCGTGAGGCTGGCGTGGATGGCGAGGAGCTTCTCGTCCTCGGGGACCTTGACGGCGTCGTCGCCGGTGCCCTGGGGCTCCAGGGCGTCGTTCACGGCGGCGAAGGCGTGGCGGCAGCTGTCGAGGCACTGGTCCACCTTGTCCTTGCACTCGTCCACGGCGGCGGTGCAGTCCTTGGCGCCGTCCCTCGCCACGAACCAGGCGGTGGCGATGCAACCCCGGGCGATGCTCCTGGCGTCCTTCTTCCCCGCGACGATGTTGGACGGCATGTTCTTCACCAGTCGCTGGCACGCCTGCACGTCCGTCGTCTTGGGGCACATGGCCTCCATGTCCAAGATGTTGGGGTCGGGGATGGCGCCGGCGTTGGGGGTGGCGCTGGCGGCGGAGTCGTAGGCATCGGCCGCCGTGACGAGAACGGCTAGGAGGAGGAGGAGGAGTGACGGCATTGCGGGAGAGGCGGCCATGACTGGGCTTAGCTAGCTTTGTCGATGGAGATGAATTAATGGTGATCGATGGCTAAAGAGGCCGTGGTTACGCCGTTTTTATATAGGCTAATCGCACTGCGTTTTCGCCTGCATGGATCTAACTAATAGGAGAGCTTCACAAGTGTTTGGTTCAGTTTGGTACACTTCTTTTTTTCTATTTTAAGTCATTATAATTAGCAGCGAAAGTATATCCGGCTGTAAATTAATTAATGGGTACACTTAGCTAAGAACAGGTAATCGATATCCCCTCGTATATAGTCCTTTCCGATTGAACATATATACTAGTAATCAGCGTAAAACCAATTTAAAGGCTGTGTTTGTTAGTAGTTGGGAACTTTTTGTTTTTCTCCGCACGTAAAATAAAGTAGCTTATTAGCATATGAGTAATTAAGTATCAGCTAAAAAATTAAAAAGGATTAATATGTATTTTTACATCAACTTTCTTACAGAAAACTTTTACAAAAAGTGCACTAAACAGTTCGAGAAACGTAATCACATAAACCGAGGAAGTAGAAGTTAGGAAGAGACATGTTTGGGTTTTTAGTAGCTCTTCGTTGAACAGACAACATTTGTGATATATATATGGCTACATTTGTGATATATACATCTTGTTCGATCATAAAAGAACTTCATGCCAAGTAAAAGGGAAACTCATCAGGCCATGCATCCACTACTCCGCCTCTCCCTCTAACACCTCTCTCCTTCTCCCTCTGCTGTTGGCCTGTTGCTCAATCTCTTCTACACTCGCCCTCTCTTCCTCCCTATTTTAGGGCTCACCCTCGCACGCTCTCCAGCGACAACACACCACCACCCTGCAGTCTCCAGCAATGGCAATGACAAGAAGAGGAGATGTAGGAAGACCAAATCTAAGGCCTGAGCTCGGCGCTATCACATTTGTCACCAAGCACAAGAATTGATGACAACAGTGATGATGAGAAAGGGTGGAGGCCGCTAGATCTAACTAACTCCTTGCTGTTCTGAGCATGGTGTGACGTCGGTGACAAATGTCACTAGAATAGTTATGTGAAGTGGTAAAAAAAAGTTCATTTTTTATAAAAAAAAATTGTTCTGACAGTTGACCACCTAGTATTACTAATCTACGAAAATGGATTCTAATAACTTGAGTGGACGTCCACCCATTTATTGCATGTCAACTAGATAGTTATGAAAAAAATTAAAAAAATATAAACAAGACTCGAGCTGTTAAAATAGTTTCCCAACATCTATAGTAGTTTTCCTAAAAAGATTAAAAAGGACACGCGTATGCTCATCCCATCCATGGTTGGTGTCGCCACCTGGCCAGACCACTCATCCCCTCCAACATTGTCATGGAGGACAGACCAAGTGCTATCGAGAGGAGATGACCAGAGATGCCGCCATCCTCGTACCGGCCATGTGTACCTGAACCATGCTCGTCGTGCCATCAGCTCGTCACCATCCATCTCGATGTCATCGTCGACATGCTTGCCATGCCCGAGCAGCTAGCTATTAGAAAAAGTCGAGGCAACTAGCTGCCGCCATCACAACAGCCGCTCGTCGTCGTCGAGGCCACTACACCAAACACTTATTAGCCTGTGCCTCTCCTTTGTTGAAGTTGCAGCATCAAGCACCATCTGTTCCGCTAACACTACCTTCCTACTTCCTCCAACCTTTGCCACCCACACCACCCATCTGGATCTAGTGGACCATGACTATTAGGAGGCCAGGCCTCATCAGGGTTAGAAATTTCGGACTGAAATTTCTGAAATTTCGCTCATTTCGGACCCCTCTGATACAATATTATTCTGGCCGAAATTTTTTATTTTTTTAATTTTTTCATGATTTAGGTAATATTTGTTCTAATTTAACTAAATTTTGTTCGAAATTTCGGTATATCGGTGACCTCTGATCAAATCAGCTAAACCAAAAAAGTAAACCCTAGGCCCGACGTCTCGCGCTTTGTTACAACTAGATCTACAGATATTGACAACAAGAGTAGAAAGAGGAGGTGGAAACGGCTTTGGATCTAGACAGCTTGGTGACAAGGACGGCGAGCTTGGTTGGGTGATCTCGGGGCATCAACAACCTCAAGGAGGAGGTGGAAAGCTCCACTATGGGAACACAATATGTGCGGTAGCGGTGGAGTTGGAGCAAGAGGTGAGGCCATGGCAAAGAGGGCAAGTGCGAGAGGGTCATTAAGCAGTAGGGTGTGAGCAAGAGAGAAGGTGAGCGGTTAGGTAGACGGGGAACAAAGATACGTCATCCGTGAAGATAGACAGATAGACCTTATCTGCAATGTGTCATATTTACAATATATCACTGATATTGCAACCGTCACAGACGTGGGGCCAAAACGATGATCCTACTTTTGTGATGGTTCATCTTCCACTTCCTCCATATCTTATCTTAGACAGTATAATATATCTTTTGGGGTTACGAATGCCTGGTTCTGTTGTAATGTGTAGGTCTGATTGCCCCCTCGTCATGACCACCAGATCGAGCATGAGCGCGAACGAAGGAATTGGAATTGGCAATGGCGAGGACAGATAGCTCTTGACCAACTCCACAACCACCGTGATATATGTTTGTGGAGTAATGTTTCATATTAATTTATCTTGTCAATGTCTTTTTTTTAATGACTATTTAGGTGGCATAAAAAAAGATAATATTCCTTCCACGGATGAAAACACTTTCTCTAACTATCGTACATATATAAAGTTTTTTTTACATATAAAGTACACTTATATGTTAGAAAAATAGAAGGAAAAAAATTCAAATACCCCCCCTAAACTTTAGATGAAAGTCCGTCTAGCATTCTAAACTTTGTAATATAGATTGTATTGCAAAGTTTAGGGGGTTAGATGTCCGGTTTTAAAGTTTAAGGTGTTAGGCGGAGCTTAGGAGAGTAATTGGACTTTTTCCAAAATAGAATATTCAATGAGCCCAGAAACTGAAAATATCGCCGGCATCCTTTTTAGGTAACCGTGCACGTCACAATTCACAAACATATATACATGTAGAGTTCTACTCCGAATCAAATCTAAACTTCGAAACCCCTACAAATTGACGCATGGCTAGCTGCAACTCCACCTATCATACCAGATTAGGCTAACATCTCGTGCAGCCAGTCAGCCAAGAAGTCGTCGATTTGCCATGGCGGCGGCGAAGGAGGACGACACGGTCGGCGGCGGCGAAGCCTGCCGGTCCGGCCAGGCGGCGCTGGCGGCGCGCCTGCTGAAGAGCCTCGCGGCGGGCGCGTCGGGCGCGGCGGGCGGCAACCTCATCTTCTCCCCGCTGTCCATCCACGTCGCCGTCGCGATGATGTCGGCCGGCGCCGGCGGGAGCACGCTCGCCGAGATCCTCGCCGTGGCCGGCGCGCCGTCGCGCCCGGAGCTTGAGGCGTTCGTCCGCGGCGTCGTCATGGGCCGCGTCCTCGCCGACCAGTCCCCCGCCGGCGGCCCGTGCGTCTCCTTCGCCTGCGGCTCGTGGCTCGACGCGACGCCATCGTCGGCACGTACAAGGGCGCCGTCTCCACCGTCGACTTCAAGAATCACGTAAATCCTCTCACAAATCCACCTCAAATTCATCAGATCTACTCTCTCCGCTTGTAAATATTAAAAAAATTTAAGTAATTCTTAATTATTTTCCCATCATTTGATTCATTGTTAGATATACTTTTAATGTATACATATAGTTTTATATATTTCACAAAAGTTTTTGAATAAAACGAACGGTGAAACATATGCTTAAAAAATCAACAGCTTCAAATATTTAGAAAACGAAGGGAGTATGAGGATGGATTCTAATCTCTCGGGTGGACGTCCACCCGTTTTTTGCATGCCACCTAAATGATTATAAAAAAATTCCAAAACAATTCACAAGATAAGTTAATATGTAATATATCACTTCACAAACATGCAAGTTCAAATTCGACTTCTACAAATTGTAACAAAAATAACAAATCAAACTCTAACTAGTATACGTATATTCACAGTCAAATTTGTTATTTTTGTTACAACTTGTAGAAGTCGAATTTGAACTTGCATGTTTGTGAAGTGATATATTACAAATTAACCTATCATGTCAATTTTTTTTTAAAATTTTTCATAACCATTTAGATGACATGCAAAAAACGGGTGGACGTCCATCCGAGTGTTTAAAACAGTTTCCCAGGGAGTATAGCTAATTCATCAACTTTTGTTTGATTTGATATTTGATGTGTGGTGGCCATTGATGATGCAGCCGGTGGAAGCAAGGAAGGAGATCAACGCGTGGGTGGCGAGGGCGACGAAGAACCTGATCACGGAGGTGATCAAGCCGGAGAGCCAGAGCGAGGACACGAGGCACGTCGTCGGCAACGCCATCTACTTCAAGGGCGAGTGGCTCAACCCCTTCGACAAGTCCGACACGGCGGAGCGCGAGTTCCGCCGCCTCGACGGGAGCTCCGTCGAGGTCCCCTTCATGCAGCGGCCGTCGGGGAGCTACCACCACGTCGCCTGCCACGACGGCTTCAGGGTGCTCCGCCTGCCGTACAAGGCGACGGGCGACACCTACAACCTCAAGCTCCGCTACAGCCTCCCGTCGTTCGCCATGCTCGTCTTCCTCCCCGACGACCGCGACGGCCTCCCGGGCCTCCTCGACAGGATCACCGCCTCGCCGGAGTTCGTCGACGACCACCTCCCGCCGGGGTGCGTCCCCGTGGGCAGGTTCCGGGTGCCCAAGTTCAAGCTCGCCTTCTGCCACTACGGCATCGCCGACGTCCTCCGCGGCCTCGGGCTCCGCCTGCCGTTCGACATGTTCGCCGCGGAGATGAGCGGCATCGCGGTGGAGGGCGACGGCGGCGGCGAGGACGCGGCGATGTTCGTGAGCAGCGTGATCCACAAGGCGGTGGTGGAGGTGAACGAGGAGGGGAGCGAGGCGGCGGCGTACACGGAGGAGTCCGACGACGACCTCGGGTGCTCGCTGTACGACGACGACTACACGCCGCCGCCGAAGCTGGTGGACTTCGTCGCCGACCATCCGTTCGCCTTCTTCATCGTGGAGGAGAGGTCGCAAGCCATCGTCTTCGCAGGGCATGTGCTCGATCCTTCCGAGGAAGAGTAGGGAAAACAATTTGGTGCAGACCGGATGTAAACCGGCTTCTGCGCAATCCTGACCCCGATGGTTGCCTCCGCAGCCGCCGCCGCCGGCAGCAAGCGGCGCCTTTCTCATCTACAGTCTCTCGTCCGTCACCACTCCCTTTCTCGAACGTCGTCCACTCGGCGGTGATGGCGAGGGCAACCGGCTCGCTGGCCACAACACCACAATCGACGATACCGGCCCACTGCGGCAACAACTCCATGCATGGTTGGTCGTTTCGGCAAGAAACTTAATTACCGGTAAGGAGATTGAGATTGAGGATGATGACGCGGAGGCTGTCACTACTAGGAAAATCATTATCGCAAGCAGGCCAACACGGTCTTCGCAGGCGGGGCGGCCGTCCGCCTGTAAGCCAACGACTGTGAAGATTGGCCGCCCCGCCTGCGAAGATAGGTAGAAAATATTAAAATTTATTAATAATTTGCCCATTAATAGAAATTCTTGCATGTAGATTTTTATACATGGTGAGAAGCACTGGACAAGTACTAGAGAATTTTCAGAATTTGACATCCAATACGCACCGTCTTCAGCATAAGCCATCCAATTCGCACTACTTTCAGAATACACCACTAGGACGCGAATTTTCTTAGTTTTGGGCACTCCGTCCACGGACGTCAGTCGTCATCGTCGCCCGTCCGTCTGCCGCCGCCCGCGTCCCGACTCCCCGTCCATCCGCCGCCACCGCTCGTGTCCCCGTCCATCGCCGCCGCTGCCGCCGCGTCCCCGTCAATCCGCCGGCGCCGCCGCGCGCGTCCCCATCCATCGAGAAAGGGACGCCTCCTCCCCGGGTCGCCGGCCGTCGAGGGAGCGGAGGCGTGACAGTGCGAGGGAGGGTGAGGGTGCGCCGTGCCCGCGGTCTCCGGTGACAGGTGACTCTCTCTCTCTCGGGTCCATCCGTCGGCGCCAGCGCCACTGCTCCCCTCCCCTCCCCTCCGTTCGACGGCGCTATCGACGGATGGGGACGCGCGCGGCGGCGCCGGCGGATTGACGGGGAGGCGGTGGCGGCGGCGCGGGCGATGGACGGGGACACGAGCGGCGGCGCCGGCGATGGACAGGGACGCAAGCAACGGCGGCGGCAGATGGAGGGGAGTCGGGGACACAGGCGGCGGCAGACGGACGGGCGACGACGAGGACTGACGTCCGTGGACGGAGTGGCCCAAAACGAAGAAAATTCGCGTCCTAGTGGTGTATTCTGAAAGTAATGCGAATTGGATGGCTTATGCTGAAGACAGTGCGTATTGGATGTCAAATTCTAAAAATTCTCCAAGTACTATGTGAGCTGCTCATGTCTCCAAAAGGATTAACTCCATCAGTACTCAGGGCAAATCTAATGTTCCGTGGGTCTTTAGCAAACTCTCTATACTGAGCATCAAAGTTTATCCACTTACGAGCATCTGCTGGGTGTCGAATCATCACATCCTTCTTACGCCCTTCTTCATGCCAGCGCATTAGTTCCGCATCTCGCGGGTTTGAGTATATCCGTTTAATGCGGTCTTCGACAGGAAGTTTTTTCTCGGCGGGATTTTTCTCTGTCTTCCCTTAGTTGTGTCAGACGGTTCTAGGCCAGTATTGCTATTCGATTTGTACCGGCCAGCACCGCATGTTGGACATTCATCTAAAGAAGCGTACTCTTTCCTGTACAGTATGCAGTGATTAACGCACGTATGAATCTTTTCCACACCAAGTGAAAGGGGACATATGAGTTTCTTCGCTTGATATGTGCTGGATGGTAGTGAGCTAGGCCTCGGGAGCATTTTCTGCAGAAGTTCTAACAAACTGTCGAAACTGGTATCAGACCATGAATGTCTCGCCTTTAACCTCAGAAGTTCAAGAACTGACCGTAGTGTTGTGAACTCACTGTCACAGTCCTTCGGCTCATCGTACAAAACTTCCTTAGCTGCCTTCTGTAAAGCTTCAAAGTTATTTAAACCTCTAGCCGACCCCATCAGCACCTCGGGTTCTGCATGACGTAACATTTTCCTCTAGGTCAATTTTGTCCTCAACAGAACCATCGTCATGCACCATGTCTTCAACTTGTGTTAGAACTACATTTTTAGGCCCCGTCCACTTGTTCTTCGCCATGACGTGTCCATATTTCGTACTTGTCCATAAATCCACGAGTTACTAAGTGCTCGTTCACTTTAAAAGCATCGTCGAAGTCCCAGGCTATTTAATTCTTACAGTCAGCACATGGACAAATTATCTTCCTCATATTGTTCTTCTCAGCGTGTGCCTTAGCAATACCAATAAATTTAGACACTTTGTTTCTATATGGAGACAAAAACCTCGGCCAATGATACATCCATTCCCGACTTTCCATATATCTAAAAAAAATGAACATAAATTATTTGCACAATTAATACCAAATTTGTAGGGTTTATTGAAAAAACGTATCGCTATTCAAAACTAATTAATTAAAGGTTAATTGTAAATTAGTAAAAAAACAAAGTTTATTTCATTTTTTTCACACAGACATGCCAAATTAGTATATTAGGAAAATCTAACAAAATCATATCATCGGCATATTACAAACTAATATAATTATTTTTTGATTGCACCAAATAAATAGAAATTAAAAATTTTATTCTCTCTCTATATATGACAAGATCTATATCTAGATCTAGAACTAGGAGGTGGATGTGATAGCAAAATAAAAAAAATTGAGAATTTATGTTACCACATTAAACCACTACAACAAGAGGTATCAAGTATTACACATACATCTAACATCAACATATCAAAAGAAATTAAATTAAAAAACAAGGAGTTTTTCCTTCACAATTTTGCATGCATCAATCCTAGTGTGAAAATGAGTAGATCTAAACACCGTAGAAAAATCCATGCGGCACGTCGTCTTCGTACGTCCTTAGCCAGGGCGGTCGCCCTCGGCCACTCTCTATCGCCGCCATGCGGACGACGGACGAGAGAGGCTGCATCGGCGACAGTGGCTGCTGCTGAGAAGAGATGTCGATGTGATCTGAGCCGGTGAGCCGACGGGCCCAGAGCCATCGAGCGAGTCGCGACTCCTCCGTCCTGTTTGCGCTGCGCTTGGAGCCATGCACAGCGAGACGTTCGATCCTAAGGTTGTCCACGCGGCAACCATCGGGGTCGGGGCTGCACGGGAGCCGGTTTACACCCGGTCTCCACCAAATTTTTTTCCGAAGAGTAGTGTATAGACTATAGAGAGGAAAGTGATTTGCTTCCTCCGTTTCACAATGTAAGACTTTCTAGCATTACCCACATTTACATAGATGCTAATGAATCTGGACATTATTATATATATAGATTTAGTAGCATCTATATGAATATGGACAATGCTAGAAAGTCTTACATCGTGAAATGGAGGGAGTATTTATTATCACTTCATGGAAATTATCTTTCATTTTGCATTTCACTTCAAACTTCAAAGGTGGCACGATGCATCAACATGTGGCATACAGGATTCAAAATTTCGGATTTTGGAAAATTTTGGTTCTATCAGACACCCCCCCCCCCCTCTCCCCGATATGATATTATTTTGACCGAAATTTTTAATTTTTTATTTTTTTTCATGAATTTGGTAATATTTTATTCAAATTTTGTTTAAAAATTCATATAATTCGGACCGAAATTTTCACCCTACAAATGACCAAACCGAAATATTAAACGCTGGTGGCATATCGTTACATAAAACATGCAAACTCAACATATGTAAAATAATAATAATATTCAGTTCAAACAGTACCTGTTAGTTTGGTCGAATTCAAATATGGATTGATATATCTTATAATGGGTCTATTATATTAAAAAAAAGTTGTTTTTTAACTTTTTGGTTGACAACGTTCCCTAGAAAGAAAAAATTCCACCTCCGCCTATATAGATCGAGTGTTATAGACCATATTGCATATGAGAAGAGGAAAACAAATTCCTACAAAAATGTTTCTGCGTTTTTTTTAGATAAAATGTTTCTGCATGTTCTAGACACACGGTTGTTGCTTAATTTAGTGCTTAGTTATAATAAAGAATAGCTTCTCTACTTATTAGATGAAAACAGATATATAAGTTGAGAATTGAAATTTACAGGTGATGAATATGCATGGTTTTTTTTTTTTTGGAAACTATACATGGTTATTCAGATTGCAGAGCTTATAGGTGAAGTCGTAAGGCCCTGTTTAGATGGGACTAAAACTTTTAAGTCCCTATCACATCGGATGTTTGGATATTAATTATAAATATTAAACGTAGACTATTAATAAAACCCATCTATTATCTTGGACTAATTCGCGAGACGAATCTATTGAGCCTAACTAATCCATGATTAGCCTATGTGATGCTACAGTAAACATTATCTAATTATGGATTAATTAGGCTCAAAAAATTTGTCTCGTGAATTAGCTTTTATTTATGTAATTAGTTTTGTAAGTAGTCTATATTTAATACTCTAAATTAGTGTCTAAAGACAAGGACTAAAGTTAAGTCCCTAGATCCAAACACCACCTAAATATGTTGCATTGATGACAAACTTTTTTGGGCAACTGAAACATCTTTTGCCACAGCCTTGGCGAATACTTGGACCAAATTCTTCAATTTTTGTTTGCTGCTTTGCCACAAAATTTTAGTTAACGGCTATGGTTGATTGAAAAATTTCATCCAATATTTTGTTTAGGAAACATTAGGCACATCAGAGTATCAACTTAGACCTTGTTCGATTAACTCCTTACAAACATTGCTGTAGTCAAAATTTTGTAAGGATTTTTTATTGGTGTAGT
Source organism: Oryza sativa Japonica Group (assembly GCF_034140825.1). Taxonomy (NCBI): domain Eukaryota; kingdom Viridiplantae; phylum Streptophyta; class Magnoliopsida; order Poales; family Poaceae; genus Oryza; species Oryza sativa. Next base: position 6,572,437 of record NC_089045.1, read on the forward strand.
AAAAATTTTGGAAGAGTTATTTAAAGTTCGTATAGCATCCTAAAAAATATTAAGTACCGAATGTTTGTAATTAAACATAAGTTGTCGGCGGGGCCGCAGGCGCAGTGTCGACGACAGGAGCTGATCCGGCTGCCAAAGAGGTCTCCTTCTCGGCGGCTGATCCGGCCGCTGGATAGGTGTTCTTATCGGCGGTTGATCCGGCCACCACAGAGGTCTCCTTGTCGGCGGTTGATTCGGCTGCTGGAGAGGTCTCCTTATCGGCGGTTGATCTGGCCGCCGCAGAGGTCGCCATGTCGGCGGTTGATTCGGCCGCTGGAGAGGTCTCCTTATCGGCAGTTGATCCGGCTGCCGCAGAGGTTGCCGTGTCGGCGGTTAATTCGGCCGCTGGAGAGGTCTCCTTATCGGCCGTTGATCCGGCTGCCGTAGAGGTTGCCGTGTCGGCAGTTGATTCGGCGGCTGGAGAGGTCTCCTTATCGGCAGTTGGTCCGGCTGCCGGAGAGGTTGCCGTGTCGGCGGTTGATTCGGCCGCTGGAGAGGTCTCCTTATCGGCAGTTGATTCGGCCGCCGGGTAGGCGTTTTTGTCGGCGGTTGGTCCGGCTGCCGCAGAGGTCGCTGTGTCGACGGTTGGTTCGGCCGCTGGAGAGGTCTCCTTATCGACAGTTGATTCGGCCGCCGGAGCGGTCTCCTTGCCTTCGGTTGATCCTGTTGCCGCATAGGCTACCTTATCGGCGGTTGATCCGGCTGTCGTCGTGGCCTTGGTCCCCGTCGTCTTCGTCAAAGGATACAAATCGTCGAGCACCGCATCGGTGAAATCCAGGAAGTCCCACATGCGCGAGAACACCGAGACGACGTTGAGCTTCTTGGCGTCCTTGCACGAGCCGTCGTCGCAGCACGTCTTGCAGAGAGGCGGGCGGCTCACGCCGCCGGCGGGGCCACGGAGCAGCTGCGAGAAGCTGGCGTGGATGGCGAGGAGCCATTCGTCCTCGGGGACCTTGACGGTGTTGACGCCGGCGCCGGAGGGCTTCAGGGCGTCGGTCACGGCGGTGCTAGCCTGGACGCAGCTGTCGAGGCACTTGTCGGGCTTCTTGCACTCCTGCACGGCGGTGATGGCGTCCTTGGTGAACTGCTCCGCCGAGAACCCGACGCTGGAGATGCACAGCTTGGCGAGGCCCTTGGCGTCTTTCGTCTCTGCAAACTCGGCCGGCAGGACCTTCACCAGTTGCTGGCACGCCTTCTCGTCCGTCGTCTTGGGGCACACGGCCTCCTTGTTGAAGATGTTGGGGTCAGGGACGGCGCCCGCGGTTGATCCGGCCGCTGCAGAGGTCTCCTTGTCGGCCGCCGCAGCGGTCTCCTTACCTTCGGTTGATCCGGCTGCCGCAGAGGTCTCCTTGCCTGCCGCATAGGCCTCCTTATCGGCGGCGCCGGCATCGGCTGCCGCGACGAGGACAGCATGGAGGAGGAGGAGGAGGAGTGTCGCCATTGCGGGAGAGGCGGCCATGACTGGGCTAGCTATAGCTTTGTCGATCGATCGAGATGATTTTACTGGGATGAATTAAGAGGCCGTGGTTACGCGTCATTATATAGGCTAATTGCCCAGCGTTTTTCGCGGGTATGGAGTGGTATTTAGCAGGAGAGCTTCACAAGTGTTTGGTTCAGTTTGGTCGTCAGTAGCCTCCGTTCATTCAGAGTGTTTGCTCCTCTCCTGTTTTCTATTTTAAGTCATTATTAGTTCTATTTTTAGCGAGTAGCGAAAGTATATCCGGCCGTAAATTAATTAATGGGTATGCTTACCACAGAATAGGTAATGGATATCCCCTCATAGTTCAAGCCAGTTGAACCCAAATAATCAAGCACCAGTTAATTTTTTTTTTCTTTGCTCAATAGCTTATTAGCACGTAATTAATTAATTATTAGCTAAAAACTTAAAAATGGATTAATATGTATTTTTACAACAACTTTTCTTTAGAACATTTTTAAAAGCACACTATTTAATAATTTGAGAAGCATATGCTCAAAGAAAAACGAGCCAAAGGTGGGAAGAGGGATTGTTATATTTGGTTTTTTTTTTTACATATTTGTGATATTTCGTGGTAGCTTTTTTTAATGGGTTAATTAGATTCATGTCATTATAAATTTATCAGTTTTGAAATATACCATTAGTATTTAACTATTTGTAACCATACCATTATAATTTCGTGGTTATTTGGTTTATGCCACTACCTACTCCTTTATTGTATTTTCTAAACTTTTTGGACAAAATTACCCCCATCTTCTTGAACCTCTCCTCTCTACTGTTCATCTTCCCCGTCACTGCATCTAACAAGGTCATTTGGCACAACGGCCTGCGCAGTGCTGTCTGACGCTCCGAATTCTAACGGCAGATGCGCACGGCTCGACCCAATCAGGGAGGCATCGCCAGCGATGGGATTTGAGTCTTTGTCTTCGTAAGCACCGCCGCTCGTCGCCGTGGGTCCCCTTGCCATGCCACCGGTGCAGCACACAGCTATTTTTTGGCCTCCTGTCGAGCTAGCAGAAGCAGCAAACGTCCTTGCCATCTATCTTGAATCGATCTAGAGCAGCAGCAGCATGAGCAGAGAAAGATGACAGGATGAGGGAGGAGAGGGAGGTAGAAGACGAGGGTGTTTTCGTCCAATGCATGTAAAATACATATCATAATGGTATCACTGAGATTACAAATAAACAACAATGGCATCGTTACAAATATGCAAATAATAATGGCATATTTTCAAAACCAGCAAATTTTTAATGGTACGTATCTAATTAACCCTTTTTTTAAAAGCAAAGGCCTGATGTTATTCTGTTAATAAAAAATGTTTATTAACTAATTACTTCGTGTCAAGTAAAAAGAAAATTCATCCCGCCATCCACAACTCTGCCTCTCCGTCTAACCTCTCTCACCTAGTATCCTTCTCCCTACTAGTTAGCGTGCACGTGCAAGGCACGTCGACGTATATTGAATAGAATAAATCGAAACAAATACATCCATCGCTTAAATCAATTTTGACCATACAGTTCATACTTCTAGGGATAACTCAATGCGATTAGTGCATCAAATGCAAATTATGTGCAAAAGAAGAGTTTTTTTGGGCATGTCATATTGAGCACAAACATCCTGCAAAAAGCACACAACATTATGTTCTAATTAATTTTTCTTCAAATAAGAATCTTATTGGGTAAATATAACTCATAGAACAATAATTTACAGTGTTTCCTTAAAATTATTGAACCCATCAGGTAAAATAAATAAAATATCTGTCCATAATGCATAAGTAATCTTGCTCCTATAAGTATGAGCTCATAGCTCCATAGACAACATGGTGTTAGGGTTGTCTATTGGATCACCTAGGTTTAGATCTAGTCGGGTGGTTCTATTTGTAATGGATGAACAATAATAGATGAATGAACAAAGAGGGAGTGAGAGGATTTAGGGTTGTGACCAGTCGTTGTTGAGGAAGAGGAAGTCCGGCCGGCCATCGTCGTTGCTGTCGCGGGCTTGACGTGGACGGCGGCGACGATGTGCTCGGTTCCGATGGCGGTGATGCGGTTGCAGCAGCGACGGTGTCGACGACGAGGCGTGGCGCGGCGGTGGACTTCCCGTCACTGGCTGCGCCCCCTCGATCGGTTAGGGTTTATTGGGGTGGAGTGGCGGCGGCGACGAACCTTGTTCCTTGTATCGTTATCCCGTCCCGTCCTCCACCCCTCTTTATATGGCACAGTGTGACGGGGGCCCACCAGCGATTGGGCTGGGCGCCCCCGATCAGGGCGCGGGTCAAGGCCCCCTTGAGCCGGGAGGGAGATCCATCTAACATTCTCCCCCTTAATCTCACTATTTCCTTTAGCTTTTTCTATTCCATCACAGATTTACATATAGAGCATGTTTCATCGTCACGGTTAATTACCGATGGATTCGACAGCCACTATACACATCTCTATTCAGAAACAGATACTTTAACTTTTGGGCCCTATAGTCCAGGATTCATAAGGCTTCCCTTAAAACCCATGCATGCTACATGTTCCTTGAACATGTTGGGAGGTAGGCCTTTCATGAGCGGATCCGCGAGCATCCTTTCTGTTCTTATGTGCTCGAGACTGATTGTTTGATCCCGGACTTTGTCTTTCACAACATAGTACTTTATGTCAATGTGTTTGGCAGCACCACTTGACTAATTGTTGTGAGAGTACATTACTGTGGGTTCTTTATCGCAGTATAACTTTAGTGGTTTCTCAATACTATCAACCACCTTTAAAACCGGGTATGAACTTCATTAGCCAGTTCACCTGCCCCGTAGCCTCATGGCATGCTATAAACTCGGCATACATGGTAGACCCTGCAGTGGTAGTCTGTTTTGAGCTTTTCCATGAAATAGCTCCTACTGCCAGGGTAAACATGTATCCCGATGTTAACTTTGTATTATCTTTTGCAAAGTCAGAATCCGAATACCCCACTATCTGGAGCGATTCTGCTTTTCTGTAAGACATCATGAGGCCTTTTGTTCCTTGCAATCACGCAAGACTTTCTATACCAATTTCCAGTGCTCTAGGCCTAGATTACTTTGAAATCTGCCAAATAACCCGGTAACAAATGCCAAGTCAGGTCGTGTGCACACTTGCGCGTACTGTAGGCTTCCTACAGCTGACGCATATGGCTTTGTTTTTATTTTATTGAGCTCATACTGATTTCTGGGACATTGCGATGCCCCATACTTTTCGCCTTTGACTATAGGAGCAGGTGTAGCACTGCATCTGTACATATTGAATTTCTTCAACACCTTTTCTATATATATGCCTTTTGAGAAAATCCCAATGCATACTTTGTTCTATTTCGGTGAATCTCTATGCCCAAAACATATGAAGCCTCACCGAGGTCTTTCATGTCAAAGTTTGAGGACAAGAATTTCTTTATTTCCTGCAGTAGATTGACATCACTACTAGCCAGTAGAATGTCATCTACATACAGAATTAGGAAAATGAGTCTCCCATTCTTAACTTTGAATCAATACAGTTGTCCTCTAAATTCTCTTGAAAAACCCAAATTTCTTTATTGTTCCATCAAACTTCAAGTAGCATTGTCTCGAAGCTTTGCTTTAACCCATAAATGGATCTCTTTATACGGCATCCCATATTTTCGTTTCCTTTCATGACAAAACCTTTCGGTTGCGCCATGTATACTTTTTCCTCCAAATCACCATTTAGAAATTCCGTTTTTACATCCATCTGATGTAATTCCAAATCATAATGTGCCACTAGTGCCATTATAATCCTGAAGGAATCTTTACAAGAGACTGGAGAAAATGTCTCATTGTAATCAATCCCTTCTTGTTGCGTGAAGCCTTTTTGCCACGAGTCGCACTTTAAACTTTTCTATATTCCCTCTAGAGTCATATTTGGTTTTGTAGACCCATTTACAGCCTACTGTTTTGGCTCCTTTAGGAATTTCTTCTAAATCCCAGACATCATTTAATTTCATTGATTTTATTTCATCTTTCATGGCTTCTCATGGCCTCTTCATATGAGATGGGATCATCCTCCATATGCGACTCTACCAGGCCTTCTAGGGGCCTCCTATTCTGGCACATTATCTGTTTGAGGCTGTTTCAGCTCCTCCTCTGATGTGGCAATAATTTCTGTTGAATCCTGTAGAACAGGTTCCTCACTTTCATTCATTGTTGCCACAGGAGAGATAACAACAGGTGTTGGTACCGCAACGGCATGCATTGCTGGCACAACATTAGCAGGTAGAGAGAAGAAAGGTTCCTGAGTCGACGGAGCGGGTACAGACACCCGCCTCTCCTCAAGATCAATTTCTCGAATTACCGAGCTCCCCCTAATCATTTCGTCTTCCAAGAAGACGACGTGTCTTGTTTCTATAAACTTTGTATAACTGTTTGGACAGTAGAAACGATGACCCTTTGATCTTTCAGAATAGCCAATAAAATGGCAGCTTACTGTTTTGGGTTAAATACTTTATCCTTTGCAGAACTCCCCCACACACAGAGGATCCATAGCTCATACGGTGTTTTGGGCACCGATGCATTCTATACATTGTATGCATCGTTCTAAAACTGAGAACTCCAATGGAGGAAGAACTACATTCTTAACCAGTCTCTCAATTCTCCCCCTCGAAATATGGCATAAACAACAGTGCCATAATTTCAATGAGACATCAGAAGTTCGCTTTCTTTTCTTTTGTCAACGAGGACACAACATTCACATTCTCAGAAAGAGATAACAAATAAAGCTGATCTTGCAACACAAGACCAATACATTCATTATTATACCATAGTTCACATTTGCCATTTCATATCTATCAGAATCCAATTTGGATACACTTATTATCAAGTTTCTTTGCAAAAAATGGACATAAAAACATCTGGAAGTAAAAGTGTGAAGCCATTCGCGAGTTCTAGGCGAAGATCTCCAACAGTTTCAACTTTTGCTTCAACTCCATTGGCAACTCTAATGGATCTTTCACTTCTTTGCGTAGTCCTCATTGAACGGAATCCCTTTAAACAATTACACACATGAATAGTTGCTCCAGAATAAATCCACCATGTGGATCTAGAATAACCAATCATAATGAGATTATTTACAAATGTAATAATGTTCTCACCTTTCTTTACCATGATCACTGTCAGGAAGTCAGGATGATCTTTCTTGGAGTGTCTTGTCTTCTTGCAATGTAGACACTGATCTTGTCTCAACTGTAAACTGTTGTTTCTGAGGCAGATGCTGAGGCTGTTTTTCTTTTGAGGAGGGTGACCTGTGGCTCTTTTCCTTGTTATCTTTGACAAGGTTAATGGAGTCACCATTGGTCTCTTTGTGTCTTTCCTCCTCTTGCACACAATTAGAGATGAGCTCTTCAATATTCCAATTCTCTGTACTTATTTTGTAGTTGACAACAAGGTTGTCAAAGTTCTTTGGCAATGAGGACAAAACCAGATGGACCAGAAAGTCATCTGAGATGCCCAAATCTTTTTGCTTCAATTTGGAAGCCATGTTGCTCATCCTAAGAATGTGGTCTTTTACACCACCTCCATGGTACCTCTCTGTAACAAGCTGCTTTATCAGCTGTGTCGCATAAAACTTTGAAGAACCAGTAAACTGGCTCTTTATACTTTCGAGGTACTTAGAGACAGTGTCATACTCTGGGATTGAGCCCAATATGGTTGGCTCAATCGTGTTCTTTACCGCAGCCAAACAATTCTTGTTGGCTGAAGACCATTTCGCATGCTCAATGTCATACGACATGATGAGGGAAGCATTGTCCCTCTCTCTCTTTTGCCATTCAACATCTGACTCTTTTTCACCTCTGAAAATTTCAGCAGGTTCTATAGGACATGGGGTAGTCAACACCCAGTCCACCTCTCCCAAGATAAAAGCAAGGTCGAGTTCTCTTTTCCATTCTTCGTAGTTATCTCCTTTCAGGGTCGGAATATCTTTAATGTAACCCATCAAGGAGTAGCCACCTGAGATGATCATGTATTGTGAGAACAAAAATTAACATTAAAATTATTATGTATTAAGTCTACATCACCGTTGGGCAGAAAATAGACATAACACATAAAGCCATAACTATAACATTGCAATTATCAACGTTGGTCAGAAAAATTACAACATCATAGCACATAATTAATGTTCCTAAAATTAAAATCTCCCGTTGGTTCGAAATTTAATTTTAGAAACACTAATTTTCATCAATTTCATCTATTTGCAGCGGAAGATCTATATACAATTCGTATAAACAATAACAAAACTCTGTTATTTACGCTCTGTAAAATTCTCCCGTTGGTTCAAATTTAAACAGAGGTAAAACATGTAAAAACAATTCAAAATTCTATTGTAATTTGCATGAAAATATACAAAATACATGTTCAGAAGCATTTCTCACATTTATCTATTCTCTAAACAATTTTCACGTTGGTTCAAATTGCTTAGAAATAAACACAATCATTAAACATATTGAAAATGCTTCCTTCGGCCGAGGGACTTTTATTAAACTTCTTTTTCTTCTTTTCCTTCTTTCTTTCGGCCGAGGGACCTAAAGTGGACTTTTGGCCGGTCTGGCCCGTCTGGCCCGCGGCCACCAGCCGACCGTCACCATCCGGCCATCCATTTGCTAGGGTTAGGATCGGACGGTCAGCCGCCGAGTTCGGGGAAACAAAAACCCTTCCTCCCGACCGGCCGAACCCTAGCCGCACATTTCACTTCTCCTCTCTCCCTCCTCTCTCTACACCGGAGCGGCGGCGCCATCGGCGGCGGCCGGAGCGCCATCGGCGGCGGCTGGAGGAGGTGGCGACGCCGTCGCGGGGCCCCTCACCGGCGCGCGTGCTCACCCTAGGCAGAGCGCGCCGCCGTCGAGCGGCCTTGTGACGGTGTGGTCGGCGCCCTCTCGTCTCCCCCGGGCTTCGGCGACGGCCGGCGACAGCGGTGGATGGGGAAACACGGCGGCGCCATCTTTTCTTTACTCTTCTCCGCTCCCCCCACCGTCTCTAGCCCCCACCGTGTGAGAGAGAGCGGCGGCCGAAAAACGGAGATGGCGGCGCCGCCGCGGGCCCCCTCGCCGGCGCGCGCGTGCACCCGCGGGTGCGCGCGCGGCCGTCGAGTGGCTCCTCGGCGGTGCCTCTTTGCCCCTCCCCCCCTCCGTGGCCGGCGTCATCGACGGCCGGCGACGAGATAAGATTAGGGTTAGGGTTTCGATCTTTTTGATCCGTTGGATCGTTTGCTTTTCTCTTTGGATTTCTTTCTTCTCTGTGGATGTCTATCCCCGAACCAAACTAAACGCTAGGATGGCTCTGATACCATTGTTAGGGTTGTCTATTGGATCACCTAGGTTTAGATCTAGTCGGGTGGTTCTATTTGCAATGGATGAACAACAATAGATGAATGAACAAAGAGGGAGTGAGAGGATTTAGGGTTGTGACCAGTCGTTGTTGAGGAAGAGGAAGTCCGGCCGGCCATCGTCGTTGTTGTCGCGGGCTTGACGTGGACGGCGGCGACGATGTGCTCGGTTCCGATGGCGGTGATGCGGTTGCAGCAGCGACGGTGTCGACGACGAGGCATGGCGCGGCGGTGGACTTCCCGTCACTGGCTGCGCCCCCTCGATCGGTTAGGGTTTATTGGGGTGGAGTGGCGGCGGCGACGAACCTTGTTCCTTGTATCGTTATCCCGTCCCGTCCTCCACCCCTCTTTATATGGCACAGTGTGATGGGGGCCCACCAGCGATTGGGCTGGGCGCCCCCGATCAGGGCGCGGGTCAAGGCCCCCTTGAGCCGTTGGGCTCAAGGGGAGGGAGATCCATCTAACACATGGCAGTCATTGAAGTAGATATGAAGGTAAGATGATCTTTTGGCAGGTCATCATGCATTAACATCTTCCAGAAAAAGACATAAAATCTGTCTTCTTAGACTATATCAGCAAAGGCACACAGCTTCCACTTTGTACCTTGTTTTTTTACATAATGATCTAGACTGACAATTTTATGATACTACCAGTCTCGTGTCCAAGTTTGTCATAATATGTCCATGCACAATACCACATCCCACTGGAAATACATAATTACACTCAAATCAAATTATAACTGTATATATCATTAGCTGGTGAGCTTACCTGGAGAAAAGAACAGTATCGTGTCACTTTCCTGGTGAGCTTAGCTGGTGAACATTAAATTATGCAAACAATCTATGTTGTTCTCAGAAACAAGAACTGACCGAGTTCCGAGTGACAGAAACTGCAAGGATGAAGCCAACCAATTATGCAACAAATGGTGGCACGAGCGATAAATTTCATAAGTAATAGGTGAAAAAAGGTACCATGAAGAAAGTTATTTAATAAAATGAATGCACTTTTCAATAAGTAGTTAGACAATGTGGCATTCTGAGAGGACAATTTCAGATTCCCCAGGCTGATGCACCCAAAACCAACAAATCTAGCCATGGTGGGTGTACTGGCTTGTAGCACCCGTATTTTTATTTTCATTTATTTAAAATCTTGTCATTTAAAAATTTGGAGTTAATTTGGTTCTTAATTGTTTTTGTGCCAAATAGATCTCAAATCCTCTCTTAGAATTGCCTTTAAGATCCCATGAAACCCTAGGTTAAACTCAAATTCAAATCCCTCCCAAAATTCTCCCCAAAATTCAAACTCTACAAATCTCCGGAAAATTGTGAAAGCTCACTGTTCGAATTGGGCCTCCTTCTCTCTTCTCTCTCCCAGGCCCAACTCCCCTCCATCCCTCCTCTCTTCAGCTCCCCGAGCAGGCCGGCCCAACTCGGGCCACTACTGTTTATCTCCTTCCTCAGGCCAGCCAGCTCACGCACGCCAAGTGTTCGACGAAATGTCTCACTGAGTCGCTGCACTGTTTCTCCATCGTGACCGAGCCGCATTGCACCGAGCCACTCTCCCGTGCGCTGCGCGTCGTGCCAACATCCACGCCGCACCTCCCCCGCACCAAACCGACGCCCGCGCCGCGCCAAAGCCGCGTCGTGCCAAGCCCGACCGCGCTCCGGTTTCTCTCCAGGAGACACGGAGCCACGCCGCCGCATGCGTCATCCCCTGTCCCGTCGCCGTCCATCCGATGTCGCGGGCATCACCTCGCCGTCCCGTCGCCCGTCGTGTCGACGCCAACGGATAACGGCCGCCACCTCGTCCTCCATCACCCCTAGCCCTAGGCCGAGTCACCCTCGGTCTACCCTTATCCGTTCCGTTTGCTTCGTGAGGAAGGAGCTTAGGCTGTGTTTAGTTGGGGAAAAGAAAATTTTTGGGTGTCACATCAGACGTTTGACCGGATGTCGGAAGGGGTTTTTGGACACGAATGAAAAAACTAATTTCAGAACTCGCCTGGAAACCGCGAGACGAATCTTTTGAGTCTACTTAAGCCGTCATTAGCACATGTGGGTTACTGTAGCACTTATGGCTAATCATGGCCTAATTAGGCTCAAAAGATTCGTCTCGCGATTTATAGCTAAACTGTGCAATTGGTTTTTCTTTTTGTCCACATTTAATGCTCCATGCATGTGTCCAAAGATTCGATGTGATAGGTGAAGGGGAAAATTTTTGGGAACTAAACTAGCCCTTAGCCTCCGAGCTGCGTCTCTCTCTCTTTCTCTCGCGTCTTGTCGCCACAGCCGCATGACGCCGCTCCCGTCGCCTCACGCCGTCACCTTGGCCATCGCGTCGCCGCCTCACATCCGCGGACGCGCGTCCCTTTGCCGTCGCCTCGTCGTCTTGTCGCCGTCTCCTCCTGGGAAGCCGCCGAACCGCGTCTCTCCCTCTCTCTCGCGTCGAATCGCCCCCGCCGCATGATGTCGCCCATGTCACGTCGCTCTGAGAGCCCTACCCCTTGAATCCTGGCCGTAGCCGTCGTCGGCCGCGCGTCACCCATGTTCCGCCGCCGTTCCCGCTCTCCGCGCGTCGTCTCGCATCGCGTCGCGCCGTCGCCGTCGCCATCACGTCGCTGCAGTCGCATCGCCGCGTTCCGTCGCTGTGACCTCGCTGACGCCACGCCACCGCAGCGCCGTCGCATCGACATCCCCTCCGTCCGGGAATCCGGCCGAAACAGCTAGCCGGCTACCCCCGGTTCTCCCGCGTCTAGCTGCCAGCAAGCGCCGCACCGCCCCAACCCGCGCCGCCTATAAAAGGAGAGCTGAGCCCCATCTCCTCTCCACACCATCACCATCTCTCTCCTCTCTCTTTCTCTCTCATTTTGCTCTCTGTGCCGCCGCCTAGAGCCGCCGTGCCCTGCCGTCGAGTGTCGCCGTCGCCGGTGGTGCCTCGCCGGAGCTTCGCCGGAAGTCGCCACCGCCTTCCCCGGCCGCCGGTCGCCTCGCCGCATCCCGCCGCCGCAGCGCGTCGTCGTGCTGCACCCGGGCCGAGTCGAGCAGGCGAGAGGAGGAAGAAGACCTCCTCCAAGCCACTGACAAGCCGGGCCCGCGCCTTCTTTCCTCCATTGGCCGCTGACAGGTGGGCCCCCTCCCTTTGCTGTTAGTCTAGCGGAATATTCCCTTGCCGTCCAATAAATAAATTCCAGAAAATGCTTCTATTCTTTGAAAATCCGTAGAAAATCAACCGTAACTCCGATTGACTCCGTTCAAGTTCCTAAATTTTTCTAAAATTGAGATCTACATAGTAGCACCATTGTTTCTCTGGTTTGAGCTTGTTTTATTGCCTTTTGTTTATTAGCTTTGTTTTCGCGTTAAGAGCCCGAGTTCGAAGAAGCCCCGGACGCCGCTTTCGAAGGAGAAGACCCCAACCCTGTGCAAGGCAAGCCCCTTTGATCACATTGCCCCTATATTTTTAATGATATGTTGTTTGCAAAGATGCATTGTTTAGATCACACGATTAACATGTTTAGGCTTCGGATTGTTTATACAACCGACGGACCAATCTAGTAGTCGCACTTATATTACATAGGTTGATGTTTCCATACCTTTGATAGCTCCACAAATGTTTGCGCCGGTATCGTTACACGATTACCGAGGTAGTTTCGCTTAGCCATGCTTACGTTGTTGCCGTGTGGGAAACTTGGGTTATTCCAAATACATGTTTAAAAATCCGGTACGTTGTACCAAGGAGTTGTGAAATAAAATGTGTTGTGAAAGTGGTGATGATGTGGAGTCATGCCTTTGTGGTTTGGCTACATATTGTCGTTAAGGACCGATTCCTTTGGGAAATCCATCCGAACACGTTACAGTGCGACCACACGGGTATTATGGGATGCCTCTGGCTAAGTAAATTGTTATCACATGGGAGTTGGTGTGCCAATGGTTGTGGAATGCCGACGATGAGGAGAAGAAGTGTTACACATTTATTTGCCCATCATGGGTGTCTTTTTGCCTCTATTCACTACAAGATAATTGAGCTATTGCCACCAAATTATTACAACAAAAAATATTTCGTAGCAATATATTGTACTATTGCAATGATAATTTTTCTGTGGCAAATAATTATATTTTATTGCAATGATCTACAATCGTTGTTTTATTTAGTACTTTTGTTGCAATAGAAAATGAGATATCGCCACGAAAATCTTGCTGTTGCAAAAAACATGTTTTATAGCCACAATTTTAATTTTTGTGGCAATTTACATAATACATGGTACTTTTTACTTTTTTTTTGCCACGATCAACAAATTCGTTGCAATAAAAAAATTGTCATATCATAATTTAACTTAATTTTTTCATATGGATACGGATTGAGACAAATTTTATATGGAAATTGTAGCTCTCGACGAGATCTATAATTTTATAATTTTATAGTTGATAACTTTTTTATTTGAAATCTTTTAGATATTCAAATCTTAGTTAGGTAGGCTCAAATGGAACGATATGCATATTCCAACAGAATTGATGCGTAGATGAGTTGGTAAAGGAGATCTAAAGGAGATCATGCATGAAGCATAGGTCTTGGGTTCGAATCCTAGCCAAGACATGGTATAAAGAAATAAATATAAATAGATAGGATGATAGATTAATATTTGAACTTTTAATTTGGTATGTAAAACTAATGCCACATATGGAGTGGTGGCAATAATTTTTATTACAACGATGTCAAGTGTTGCAATATGATTTTTTGCCACATCCATTCCGTGGCAACATCTAAATTTATTACCACTAAATAAAAATCGTTGCAATAACCTATTACCACGCTATTTATTACCACAGCTAGCAATGATTTTAAAATTGTGGCAACATGTATTTATTGCTACAATTTTAGTATTGATGCCACGATTTTTTTCGTGGCAACATATGATTTTTCTAGTAGTGATTGTGGCGTGGTACCAGTAGGAGTAGGAGGCATCCTCGGTATTTCCTGAGTGGATGACGGCTGTTATTGCCTAATACTCGGCTATGGATCTTAGCCCAACTAGGTGGCATGCGATTTTCATGGGTTAGCTTTGGAAAGGCCTTATCACGAACTTCCGGTACCGGCCAGTACCGGTGTAAGTTTCGTGTCGTGTGGGTAAAGCGTGCAACCTCTGCAGAGATTAATGAACTGTTCGAACAGCCGTGCCCACGGTCAAGGGCGAGTGTAAGGTGTTTCTCATAGCGTAGATTTGTTTGACAAAGGTTTGTGGAAAAGTGGTTACTGAGAAGGGTAACGTTACCAGAGTCCGCCTGTGTGGCAGACGGCTAACCTGGGTGGTTAGGAACGGGTCTGTGTGACCTGGGGTGTTGTCCGACACTGAGGTGTTGTTAGGGCCATGATGATGGCGATGTTGTGCTGGGATAACCAGGTGTTTTGTGTGGATTAGTGTTGTTGTGGAAAGTGAGAAGGAACCAAGAGGAAACAAAATATTTGTTGTTCGTTAACCGTGACAAGTTGTTGCAAAGCAACTTGTGGAATGGGTCGAGGCGTGAGCCTCCTCCCGACAACTAAAACTTGACTCACTCACTAGGAGTTTTGTGAAATAAATCATTTTGCCAGAAAGGCAGCTTTCGCAAATAAAACCGTAGCCTCCTTGTTAAACCGACATGTCATCCTTTTCCCCGGCTTGCTGAGTACGTTAAAGTACTCACCCTTGCCTTTATAATAATATATAGAGTTTGAAGATGAAGATGTCGACCCGACCGCCGAGGAGTATCTCCAGGAGCAAGCCGAGTATGAAGACTTCTAGAAGTTTCGTGCCTAGCCCCAAGCCTCGCCTGTGGGATAAGTTAGATGCCTAGGTTCTTCCCTAGTGTATGGTTGCTTAGTCGCTTAGTGCTCCGCGCTGTTCGCTTCTGCGCCGTCGCTTTTATGGTTTTCTGTAATGTTGTGTTGCTCATCTATGGGCCTGTCCATGATAGCAACTTATGTAAGGACTACTACCCAGTGATGTAATAAAGCAGTTTACTTTGATTCCACATTTATTCTGTGTGTACCAGCTAGTGTATCCTAGGACTGGTACTATATCACAGGTAATGCATAACACCCCGGTGTGATTTAGCTGTGTTAATGGCTAATGAATGTCAGGGCGTTACAATCATCCATGATATCATCAAGCAGAAGAAAGAAATCTTGAAGCTACCCAGACTTTCTCTATACATCAAGCTTTTATGTACAATCAGCTCATTGCTGAAAAAAGAGAGAGAATAGATCAATCAAGAACAGAGAAATCAAACAAAATGATCCTTTAGTAGCCAAGCTGCAAAACATATGAATGAAAAATTTTTATAATCACAATCACAGTCAAAATTTACAAACTACCTTTATTGAAACATATAATCTGTTTATAAGAAATCCACGTGAATATATATAAAAGCAAAAGTAACGAAATAATCACTACATAATTATTTTAACTATAGAAAGGAATGAAAAGGGACCAAAGCAAAGGTCAACTTGTTAGCCTCATTGTACTTAATCAGCTCCGTGCCGAAGGGTGGTTTTCTGATGTCCTCTTAAGTGCAGAGCATCTGCAGAAACAAATTGTGCATCGTGATCATGCCAATGCATGTTTGAATGTTTAGCTACAGAGCAATGATAGTGTACGACTCCAAAAGGTACCATTGTGGCGTTGAACTGTCCTTCCATCCTCACAAATCCAGTCTGGTATGGCCAGAACAGTTTGTGCTCTTCACCCTACAAAATTCAGACCATCATTTTAAACAAACAACTACATCCTAAATTTATGAATTATTGATCAAATGAAAATCAACAAGTTGATATATTTAACTGAAAAGTTAGTTTACTCTGGACCAAGACTGTACAATTCAAATTAATTAAGCAGAGAGCGACAGATCATAGCTAGCTAGTCAAGGATCGATGTGACGAATGTTTAACTCACCGAAGAATCGATCTCCACATTATTGCTTATATCGTGTGGCAATGGTCGCGGCAGTAGCAGCGGCGGCGGAGTCGGCGACGGCGGCACTGGTGGCGGCGAAGTCGGCAGTGGCGGTAGTGGTGGCGGCGGCGAAGTCGGCAGAGGCGGTGACGGTGGCGCCGGCGGAGTGGATGGCGATTCATCCATCGTGGCTGGGGCAGTTTGTTTTGGTGTAGTCGCGGCTAGGGGAGTAATCGACTGCGAGGTAGTCTCTGTGTATGTATTGTGGCGGCGGTGAGGCGGTCCCGCGGGCGGGGCGGCGTGGGGATGGCGCGGCGCGCGGTCCGGCGGGCGGCGCGGCGTGGGGATGGCACGGCGCGGCGGTCTGGCGGGCGGTGCGGCGTGGGTTAGGTCCGGCGGGAGTGCGCGTTAATTTCTTTCGCAGCGTTTCCTTTTTTTTCTTTTGTTGGGTGCGCGCGGTGCAGTTTTTTTTTCTTAGGGATGACAGGTGGGTCCCACGCGATAGTGGATCTGAAGGATTGCAGGATTGGGGATGAACTCATACTTTTTATATTAGTATAGATGCGCGCGGTGCGGTTTTTTTTCTTAGGGATGACAGGTGGGTCCCACGCGATAGTGGATCTGAAGGATTGCAGGATTGGATATGAACTCGTACTTTTTATATTAGTATAGATGTTGTTGCTCAATCTTCTGCACTCCCCCTCCCTTCCTCCCTATTTTAGGACTCTCACACTCCTCTCCAGCGACAACACTGTTACAGCCACTGTTCACCATACGGCAGCAGACAATCTGATCAGACGGAAGCCGCGTTCATCCCGTGTGCGTCAGCATAGCGAGCAAAATTGCTTGGCCCGAATAGGTTGAATTTCCAACTGTATCCGGTGCATCTATATAAGCCTGGATGAAGAGAGGAGAGGGGTATGAAAACTGTAAGTGTTAAATATGTGATCCGAATTTTGGGTCCACAATATATTCGGATTAGTTATCTAAGATGACTCTACTTTATAAGATTAGTTTTATATTAGGACTCTTAGATTTCTCCTATATATCCCTTGTAAGTTGCATGGGGAGGGTGCGACAGCCCAATGTATCCCCTGCGTTTGTATCCAATTCCTCTATAGTGATCATTGTCGGTCGGCTTCCGTGGTTTTTTCTTGCAAGGGTTTTTCCACGTAAAATTCGTTTCTCCGTTGTGCATCTATTTTCATAACAAGTGGTATCAGAGCATTGGAAATTGATCTACTAGCTCCTGGTGACCGGCATATTTTCCCGATCGATTTTTGATCTTATCAGCGACGCTGCTGTGTTCATCCGATCAGGAGATCGATCTACTACCCGGCTGCAGTCGCGTTCATCCTTCTGCCGGATCAACCTGTCGGCGAGATAGCGTCCGAGGCGGAGTCCATCTGTGCGGCGTTAACCTGCATCGTTGTGCCGCGCACGTCCCCAAGGAAAAGGTTTGGCAGCAGCTGCGCAGCCATCAATCCGCCGAGAAGACGCAACAAAGCGGCAGCAGCGAGAAGAAGCAGCACACGCGCGCCCGCGCAAGTCAGGCAGCCAGCCATCGTCCTGTTCAAGTGAATTCAATTTCACGTTTAGTATTTGCTTCACGCACACGTCATTCATACCAGGAGATTTTCAGATCTTGCTATGCGCACACAATCAAGTCTACCAGGAGGTTTTATGCGGAGATCAAATACTTCGTTTTATGCACCTAGAGTGTTTCGCATTTCTGCTAAGGTTTGACAAATTATACCAGCAGATTCAGGATTTTATTCCCAAGGCGAGTTTGAAGTTTGATCTACCGCTCCTGGATTGAGATGCAATCTCGTCATGGCAAGTGAAGATGCAAGTTGGCGCATGTTTCAAGGAGGATAAGTCGTGCACCTGAGATTAAAAAAAAAAAGTACATTCAAGTCGTCGAGAGGGAGCCTCGCTCATGTCTAGATCACAAGGTGATCAAATTGTCCGGCGAATTTTGTTACCATTTTACCCAACATACCAGGAGGTTATCAGGGGATCTAAGTACTTCGTTTTGTGCACAAGAATTTTTCACGTTTCTGTTTGGATTCCAGAAATTAATGCCAGCAGATTCAGGATTTTATTCCCATGGCGAGTTTGAAGTTTGTGCATCAGTTTCGCGTCTCTGCTGGGTTCCACAATGTCATACTAGCAGATTCAGGATTTGTTCCCAATGGCGAGTTTGAAGTATGGTCTACCTCTTCTGAATTAAGGGTGTTATGGATTATATTCCAAGTGACTATTTGGCACACATTGATTTTATCATCATGAGGTTGTTTGGAGATTGAAGATTTTTTATGCTACAAGGGAAATTCGTATCAAGGTGGAGATTGTTAAATATGTGATCCGAATTTTGGGCCCACAATATATTCAGATTAGTTATCTAATAGGACTCTACTTTATAGGATTTTATAGGATTAGTTTCCTATTAGAACTCCTAGATTTCTCCTATATATATCCCTTGTAAGTTGCCTGGGGAGGGTGAGACAGCCCAATGTATCCCTTGCGTTAGTATCCAATTCCTCCATAGTTATCATTGCCGGTCGGCGCCCGTGGTTTTTTCCCGCAAGGGTTTTTCCACGTAAAATTCGATTCGTGTCTCCGTTGTGCATCTATTTTCATAACAGTAAGAGCAATTCTACGGTCCTTGAGGAGGTACCATGAGGTACTAAAAATTTAGTGTAAAATTGCTCAACTAAACTACTTCCCAAGAGGTTTAGTACCTAGGTGTAATATTGTGTAAAATTGCTCATAGTACCTAGGTACCAAGAGATACCAAATTTACAATAGAAAAAATGGTAGCTCATGGTACCTCCTCAAGGACAATAAAATTGCTCAACTAGACTACTTCCCAAAACTCAATACATCTACCTCTTCTCCAAGACACTATACTCTGTTCTTCGTGTTCTTCTTTATCCTACCAATTTCCCCTCCAATCTCTCTCTCTCTAGATCTCCCCTACATGGAAATTATCTTTGATTTTGCATGTTTTTCAAAGGTCATAAAAAAATTGACACGATGCATCAACATGTGGCATACAGCTGGCACATATATGATATGCCAGTATTTTTGACATGCAAACTCGAATTTCCAACATATGTGAAAAATTAATAATTTTGAGTCCAAACAATACGTGTTATTTTTGTTATATTTTTGTTATTTTTTTCCATTTTGTATAGGTTGAATTCAAGCATGGATTGATATATCATATATGGGTCTATTATATCAAAAAAAGTTATAAGTTTTTCTTGACATGTACAAAACGAGTAAACGTTCCCTTGAGAGAAAAAATTCCACCTCCACCTATATAGACCATATTGCGTATCAGAAGAGGAAAACAAATTCATACAAAAATGTTTATGCGTGTTTTTTTAGATAAAATGTTTCTGCATGTTCTGGACACACGGTTGCTGCTTCATTTAGTGCTTAGTTATAAAGAATAGCTTCTCTTCTTATTAGATGTAAAAGGATATATAAGTTGAGAATTGAAATCTACAGGTAATGAATATGGTTATTCAATTTGCAGAGCTTATACATGAAGTCGTAAATATGTTGCATTGATGCCAAACTTTTTTGGCAATTGAAACATCTTTCACGACAGCGTTGACGAATACTAGGACCAAATTCTTAAAAAAAGAAAAATTGTTGCCACACTTTGCTATGCCACAAAATTTTAGTTAACGGCTATGCATGGTTGATTGAAAATTTCCATGCAATATTTTTTGTTTAGGTTTAGTTCAGTAGGTACATCGTCAGAGTATCAACTTAGACCTTGTTTGACTAACTTCTACGAGAAAAGGATTGGAGAGGATCAATCTCCTCCAATTAACTGTGTGTTGGCGCTGGTCCGCTTAGCAGCGGTCGGTCCGGTGCTAATCTTCTCCTGGTTCTGTGTGTTGGCGATGTCGGTGTGTGGGTGTTGGTATAATTTTTTTTGTTTTTCCTGGTTACAACCCTCCAAGGTTATAATCTTGTAGTTTTTTCCTGCTCTATCAATAAAACTTCGCACCGTCTTGTGCGAGTCGTTAAAAAAAATTCTCCTCCAATTAACTATCAATTCTCTTGGGAGAGAGATTAACCAACCAAAGTCTTGAATGAGGAATCATCTGTTGTTAGATTGGCTTGAGATGGTGTTTAAAAGGCTATGATTTATCCAGAGCACAACTAATATACAAGATGTACTTTGACACAAGGGATAATGCATATAGGACCGTGAAAAAGCTAATACGGTATATATTTCAGTACAAAGTGATAAATATTTAGTACAAAATTGCTTATGTACAGACATTAGTACCCTTGACCACGTCAATTGAATTTGAGCATGTGCCTTGCTTAGGCCCGGTTTAGATGGCAAAATTTTTTGTTCTGAGGTGTCACATTGGATATAAGGGCACACATTTGAAGTATTAAATTTTGTCTAAAAACAAAACAAATTACATATTTCGCTTGGAAACTGCGAGACAAATTTATTAAGCCTAATTAATCTGTCATTAGCAAATATTTACTGTAGCAACACATTGTCCAATCATGGTGTAATTAGGTTTAAAAGATTCGTCTCGCAATTTACACGCAAACTGTGTAATTGATTTTTTTTTCCACATTTAATACTCCATGCATGTGTCCAAACATTTGATGTGATGGGTGAAAAGTTTTTGTTTTGGGAACTAAACAAGACCTTATATTGGTAAATTTATGTGCACTTCTGGTTTATAAGTTAGATATATTATTCTAACTCTATTTTTCCATGTGTCTTTCTTCTATTGATGAATTTTGAATATGCACTTTTGGTTTATCCATACTACCTTAAAAGCGGAGTTGTCCTCCTTTCATCCCCTCCTCCCATCGAAGTAACCACCTAGATCTAATGCTTTATTCTTAATCACCCTTCTAACCCATTACTAATTATATGGCTTAAGCCATTGCAACACTTAAACCCCGTATACGTCAACAAACCACGTGTCCATTAAGATGAAATTATGAAACAGTATCAAAATCCGCTACAACATTTCATCCATATATAGTGAAACATTACGAGTACACTAGCTGAAACATTATTGGTGGAAAAAAAAAGAAACAAATCCCCCTAATAGGACGTTTCCGTTATATCCAAACAGTTGTTACAAATGGCGCTAGTGGTGGGGACACGTAGTGGGGGTGGCGCCTGTGGGAGGCGAGGTGGAGGCGAGCATGGGTGGCGCCCGATTTTTTTTCACCGCATCGGGCGCCCGATTTTGAGTATTTTCGAAGTAACACTTTACCCATACAACTATACAAGCATGTAAAAGAGCAATCCAATTTTCACTTAAGTATAACAAGCGTCTGTTCTTTTCCCTACCGCACTACTACTTTGCAATATATGCCGGGCTTTATACAAAGAAAATTTCCGCATGGCCGGCGGTTTTGTAGGTTTTCTAGTTTGAATCGATTTTCTTTACTACTGTGTTTAGTTCAGCGTAAAGTTTAGATTTTGGTTGAAATTGAAGATGATGTGACTGAAAAGTTGTGTGTATGACAGGTTGATATGATGGAAAAGTACTGAAGTTTGGATCCAAACTTTGGATCTAAACACAGCCTATGTTACTCTCATAAAAAATAGATAGATACGAATTCGATCTGCCGACTTTTAAACCTCCCTTCCTCTTTTCCCGCGATCGACGAGGCAGCAGTTCGAATGGATGACGGCGAGGCGGCGCGACGTCGTCGGGCCATCTCCGGCGGCCTGACGGCGCTGGCCGTCCGCCTCGCCGACCGCCTCGGCGCCGCGAGCCCCGGCCGCAACCTGGCCTTCTCCCCGCTCTCCGTCTATGCGGCGCTCTCCCTCGCCGCCGCCGGCGCGGCCGGCGGCACCCTCGACGAGATCCTCGCCGTGCTCGGCGCCGCGTCGCGCGACGACCTGGCGGCGTTCGTCGGCCGCACGGCCGAGACGGCGCTCGCCGACAGGGGCCCGGAGTCCGTCGGGCCGCGCGTCGTGTTCGCGTCCGGCGTCTGGTGCGACGCCGCGCGCCCGTTCAAGCCCGCCTACCGCGCCGCCGTCGCCGCCGAGTACAACGCCGAGGCCACCGTCGTCGACTTCAAGAACAAGGTTGGTATATACTCCATGAACAATCCATGATCGATCAATGTGTTCTTGATTTTGGTTTCTGCGAAGGCAGAGGAAGCGAGGAAGCAGATCAACGCGTGGGCGCGGCGGGCGACGGGGAAGCTCATCGCCGACGTCCTACCGCCGAGATCCGTCGGCCCGGAGACCGCCGTCGTGCTCGGCAACGCCATCTACTTCAAGGGCAAGTGGGATCGTCCCTTCAATGAGAGCGACACGGAGAGGAAGCCATTCTACCGCCACGGCGTCGCCGCTGCCGACGTGCCGTACATGTCGAGCCGTTCCTACCAGCGCGTCGCCGTCCACGACGGCTTCAAGGTGCTCAAGCTCCGCTACCGATCGCCGCGACTCCTCCGCGACAAGCGCAAGCGCGGCGGCGGCGACGTCGGCGGCGAGTTCACGCGGTACGCCATGGCCATCTTCCTCCCCGACGCGCGCGACGGCCTGCGCGGCCTCGTGGAGAGGATGGCGTCGCGGCCGGGATTCCTGCACGAGCACATGCCGGCGGCGTGGCCGGTGCCCGTCGGCGAGTTCAGGGTGCCCAAGTTCAAGGTGTCATGCGGCGGCAGCGTCGTCGGCGCCCTCGAGCAGCTGGGCCTCCGGCTGCCGTTCTCGCCGGAGCTCGCCGACCTGTCCGACATGGTGGAGGACGACGGCTCCGGCTCGCCGTTGTTCGTCGGCGACGTCCAGCACAAGGCGGTGATCGAGGTGAACGAGGAAGGAACCGTGGCTGCCGCCGCCACCATGACACGGATGCCTCCTTCCGGTGTGCCGCCGCCGCCGGTGGACTTCGTCGCCGACCATCCGTTCGCCTACTTCATCGTGGAGGAGATGTCAAGTGCGGTCGTCTTCGCCGGACACATCGTCGACCCGTCGATGGAATGAAATATCTTGGAAAGATTCATGTAAAATTTGTCGAATTTTAAGTCATGTTTTACATTATTCTCGTCAGTTCTGCAGACTTGCAAAGTGAAGGATACGCTTCCAAACGACAAACAGATGAACAATGATGGATAATATCTCTCATACATGTAATATGCATTTTTTCTTTTTCCAAATTTGATTTATAATGGAGTTATAGCCCGATCAGAGAGAGAAGTAGATACCATAAATATACAGACAATTGCAATGGAAGTTCTGCATACCAGAAATTTTACAGTATCACAACACACCAGATTACAACATGCCTAGAAACGATATAGAAATGATGATCCTTGCACTATTTGCAAATAAAGCTGGGTCAGGATGTGCCATTTCTTGCAAGAAAACCAGCTTCCCAACAACCAGAAAATCTGAAAAACTAGAATAAACTTCCGGATGGTAAAATACCGTTGTTCCAGGACTTATTAACAGGATTAAGCATTATGCAATTACAGAATTACAGTATCCACAAAATTATAGAAATCTGAGAAAACCTGCAATCACGGAATCGCCAGTTGTGCAGCATGCAGCATTGTATTCTTCAGAACCATGCAGGACTAGACTATACTGAATTAGTATCACTCTACACGAAGCTCAGTAACATGCTTCATCTTCTCGTGCATTTGGTTCATCTTCCATTCAGCTTTGAATCCATTGTGCAAGCCTAGAAGGGTGAGTTTCTTAAGGGAGCTAAGGCATTCAATGCCTTCAGGGACGCTCTTCAGATTTGACAGTGACACAATGTATAAACCTTCGATACATGGAAGGGCATCATCTTCAATTTTCAGAACATTGACATCAGACATGTTCCTCAAGACAAGCGTCTTCAGCAGTGGAAAGGACAGTGCAGGAAGAACCAAAGTTTGTGCACTATTGCTATGAACCTTGTTAAGACTCAAATAAGTCAGGTTTGGCACGCACGACGCGAGTGCTTCAAATGGATCGTTCTCAAGGTGACACCCACTTAGAGCTAGGTACTTTAGGTTTCCTCCATAGTCCTGAAACATCGGGCAATCAAGTGTCCTCTCAGCAGTGCATCCTCTGATAATTAGCTTTTGGAGCATTGTGGATGTCGGTATGAGATTTTCAATGTTAAGCTTCTCTTTTTCATCACTTGCACACAGAAGCAAGCTATAAAGAAGCGGCATCTTAGACAAGGAAGCAAACAGCTCTGTGCAGTGCTCATATTTTATATTGTCAATCCAGAGGTTTCTTAATTGGATCATTTTCTCGAGCTGCCCCCCCAAATCCTTGCTAGCTTCTACAGTCTCAAGTGTCTGCAGTTCTTCTAACCTTGACAACCCTTTTGGTGCTTCCACTCCACAGAAATATCGGAATTCCATCCTTGTCTCATCACTTAATCTGTCAGCCAGTAGGTGTCTTAACTTGTAGAGCTTCACAATCCCACCAGGTAATTTTTCTATCTTGGTTGACTTAGCATTAAGAGTTTGAAGATTCACGAGCTTCTCTATAGAGTCCGGTAGACATTTTACTGCTGTGTTCCTTAGGCCAATATACCTCAAGTTAAAAAGATCCCCTATAGATGGTGGGACTTCATCGATTACTGAGTCTTGGAGCTCAAGGACAGTAAGATGCTTAGATTCAGATAACATTGATGGTACAAAGTCCGTAAATGATTCAAGTGCGATCATGGTTCGAAGATGTGGGAATTTTATCTTTGATACATCATGTTTTGTCTGCTTCCATCTACATGCTGACAGGCGACGCACATTTG
Organism: Oryza sativa Japonica Group; assembly: GCF_034140825.1. Classification (NCBI taxonomy): domain Eukaryota; kingdom Viridiplantae; phylum Streptophyta; class Magnoliopsida; order Poales; family Poaceae; genus Oryza; species Oryza sativa. The sequence continues at coordinate 6,596,992 of NC_089045.1, forward strand.
TGTTCATCTGCACCATTTCACTAAAATTGTTTGCGGTACCAAACAACTCTGCTTTGGAGATAGAAAGAGCCAACTCTCTCAAAATGTCATGCATCCTGCATATTCTAACCCTGCCAAGCTCATCATTATGCACAAGTTGAAGCATGTTTCGATGAACCAGCTCCATGAGATATCCCTCTGCCACCTCCTCCAGAGTGCTGTCCCCATTTTTTACCACAAAACCTTCTGCAATCCATAGCTTCACAAGAACCTCCCTTGATAAAAGGTAATCTTCTGGGAACATGCTGCAGTACAAAAAACAATTTCTGAGCTCTCCAGGCAAGTCATAATAGCTCAAAGTTAGAACTCCTCGGACCTGATCATCCTTCTCTAGCTCACATGGAAGTTGATCATAAATCTGCTTCCACACACACTCTAATTGCATCCTTGCAGACAACAAGCTACCTATTGATGCAATTGCAAGTGGAAGGCCCCCACATTTCTTTACAATCTCAACAGCTATCTTCTGCAACTCTGATGAGCACTTCGCCAGTGGAAAGAGCTTACATTTATTTACAATATTAGTAGCTAGATCGTGACGCTCAGATGGCAACTTTTCCAGCAATAACTCATCACATTTCTTTACAATGTCGTGAGCTAGATCCTTAAGTTGCGAGTAATTCACCAGTGGCAAGCCCTTGCATTTCTTTGCAATATCAGTAGCTAGCTCCTTTAGCTCCGATGGGCACTCTGTCAGGGATGAATCTTTGCTTTTCTTAGCAATGTCTGTGGCTAGTTCCTGCAGCTTTAATGGGTACTCAAGGTCATTGCTATTAGGAAATGCCTTTTTACAGAACAGAAGGAGTGCATCCTTCAATTCTAACGGATTAAGTTTGAGCTGGCAACCCTTGTGAGCTAGAGCAGCCACATCCCCTCTCCTTGTCGTGATCACAATGCGACTTCCATTCCTGCAATCCACAAACACGTCATGAATTCCATCATAAGCTCGACGGTCCCATACATCATCAAATACAACCAAATATCTCTTTTGTGTCAGTGCTTCCTGCAACTCTCTCTTCAATTGTGAAACACCCAAATTGTCAATATCATTTGAAGCTTGCTGCCTCTGGTTGACAAGACCATCAGCCATTGCGAGTTTGCAGGTACGAATCTCCAATAATAGCTTTCTTAGCAAAGCCTCCACAGTAAATGCTTGAGAGACAGTGAGCCACACATTAATGTCAAATTCCTCCTTATGATGTTCATATACATTAATGACCAATGTAGTCTTTCCCATGCCACCCATACCCCACAGAGATATCACCCCGAGAGCTGGAATTTTGGGACCGAGTAATTGCTTTAAGTGTTGCCTGTAGTTGTCCATCCCAACAAGATCCTCATCTTTCATAAGTTGGGGAAAATTGTACAGAGGAAATCGCTGTTCAGAGACGGTGACTTGAGTAGGAATAAGCTGACTGACCGGGTGCACCCACATGTCCTTCAACTTTGAAACATGCTCAATATCCTTCTCTATTTGAATTAACTCATCAGCAATTCCATTAAAAACAACAGCATAGTGCGATCCCTTAACAATCTTATTCAGGAACTTATCTTTCTTGAATTGAATAGAATGGTAGAAAAAGCTGTCCAATACATCCTCAACACGGTACGCCAGCATTCGCACCTCTGCGATCCATCCCTTGAGGAGCTCATCGCTGAGGTAAGAGGCACCCATTTTCCGTATAAAGAAGTTCATCATCAAAAATTGCCTCCGTATCCGTTGCACAGTAGCTGAGAGCTCCATTAGATTAGAAATTTTGGATTTAGCAACCATGGTCGCTTCAATTGCTGCATAAGAACCAATCTTTGAGAGAGCAAGTAGTGCAGCTTCCGCCATCTATGCTGAAAAGATAAACAAGCAAGTGTCTTGGAGATTACATAGCTGAAAAGATAAACAAGCAAGTGTCTTGCAGATTACATAATGTGGTATGCTGACTGGTATATATGTTGAAACATTAAGCGAGAAAAACAAATTTGCACAAAACTTCTTCCAAATGTAATATTGTCATGGTTTTTTCCTCAACTCTGTGCGTCTGCACTATCGATTAATGTACACATACAAGAAATGAACTCATCATACAATACAAGTCTAGCTGTCTAGGCAATTAAGTTTTAATGCTGTTTAGCAATGATTCTTATGAGAAGTTGAGGACGATATGAATTGACTGAATTGCTGTAGCAATGGTGTTTCTTTGGATGCACAAAGAGACCGGTCATACTACACCAAGCTATATCTTTGTCATAAGCCTCAGGAATATCAAAAGACAAGCAGCTCTCACAAAACAGAGGTGACAGAAGGTAGATCTGCCTCAGGACGTAATACAGTCAGAGCAGACTTTATCAAAATGCGGTGTCGCAAAGAAAGACTAGAGAACAAGCAAAATTCCCTCCCCTTTTTTTTGTCCTGCTGTGCTCAGGTCGGCAATTCGTCGAGCAGGACGCGTGCGAGCCCAGCAAGCACGCAGGGACGTGAATCCGGCTACCGGCATCTGCGTGGTGGTTGCCCCTTACTGCCGTTCCAAGACCCGTAGGCAGGCGCGGCCATGCGGGAGCGAAGTAGCATGGGCGAGGCCAACGCTGCGCGGCGGCACACAGAGAAAGGGGATTTTTTTCCCTACAGTTTCATCTCCATTTCAGCAGAAATGGAGACGAGCAGCTCAATCAAGCACACGGCGCGCAATATAAGTGACAGATTGTCAGATTAATCCAACCAAAACAAATCAACAAAAAACATTGATGGCTGAGCAACCAAAAATATCAAGCATTCGTCGCGCCCGTACGTACCTGGCAACGATGCAGAGCGAGCCTCTCCAATGGCGGCTTCTCCCTCCCGCGCTCCGGTTTGACCTCGCTTGGGTCCTCGCGAACAAGCTGATACTACTGTAGTAGTACTAACTACTCCTCACGCGGTCGCGCCCTTCCTTCTCTTGCCGCGCTCCATAAACAAATTAAACAAATCCGACCTCGTCGCCTCGATGACTTGGTTGGTTGACTTCCCTTGTGAACTGATTACTGCGGCTACCACGGAGCAGGAGCGCGCGAGGTTGGGTTCGCCATTGACGCGGACTCCACATCGCAATCCGATCCGTCGCTGTAGAAGAAGAAGAAGAGAAAACCATGGCGGGGCGGGGTGTGGGGGTGTGTGTGGTCCGCGGCGTGTGAGCTTCGCTGTGCTGCCCAGTCTGAAACCAACTGTTGCAACTTGCAACGTCTCGCTTCATAGAGCAAAGAAACCTTTGACCTGTCAGCTAGCAACTCTGCTGAACAGCCTACCTACATGGCCTGTTTGGCACAGCTCCAGCTCTAGCTCTATCCCTCCTGGAGCTGGAGCTCAGCCAAACAGTTTCAGCTCCACTAAAACTGGGAGTAGTGTTGGGTGGAGCTCTCTAACAAAATAAACTAGAGTTGTGGAGCTGGGTTTAGGCAACTCCACAACTCCACTTCAGACCCAACTCCTGGAGCTAAATTTAAGAGTTGGAGCTGTACCAAACAAGCCCATAAATGCATACTTTTATATAGTTGGTAACAATTTTTGGGGAATGCTACGTACCGGAATCTCGTCCGGACGAGACTCTTGCTTATTTAAAGAGGAGCGATACCTGACCATACACGTTCTGAGTAGCAGCAGCAGTAGCCTGTGCAGGACACGGTGCCGCTCCAGCACGCACGCATGCATGGCCGACATGGGTGGCGGCGCTGCGGCGCCCACGCCCGCACCGTCAACGCACTGCCCCGCGATCGCGAGCTCCTCGCGGGGGGCACCGGCTGCGGCGCCCACGTCCGCACCATCGACACACTGCCCCACGGCCGCGAGCCCCTCGCCGGTGGCGCCGGCGCCGGCGCAGGGGAGGAGGAGCCCAGCGCGGACGCGGCGGCAGATGAGGAAGTAGAGCGTGAAGGTGCTACCCTCGTCGGGGCGAGCACGACGAGCATGTACTTGGCTAGCTCGTCGAGGCAGTGGAGGACATGGCCGCCGGCGACAAGCTCCGACATGGCGTGAACGGTGGAGGATGCGGCTGTTGGTGACGAGCTCCGGCATGGGACGTGGATGACAAAGGACGCGGCCGTCGGCGACGAGCTCTGACGTGGCGTGGATGGTGGAGGATGCGGCCGTCGGCGACGAGCTCCGGTGTGGGGCATGGATGGCGGAGGACACAGCCGCCGGCGACGAACTCCGATGTGGCGCGGATGGTGGAGGATGTGGCCGCCGACGACGAGCTCCGGCGTGGGACGTGGACGGTGGGACCACCGGCGACGACGCTTTGGTGCTCGGCTCCTGATATCTGGTAGGTATCATCTGATACCTCGCAAATATCACCTTCTACGTGGTAAGAATCACATGATATCTGATAGGTATCATCTGATACCTCACAAGTATCACCTGATACGTGATAGAATCGCATGATACCTGATAGGTATCACCCGATACCGGTTAGGTATTAGGACCTGATACCTCGCAAGTATCACCCTCTACGTCGTAAGAATCGCATGATACCTGGTAGGTACCATCTGATACCTCACAAGTATCACCTGATACGTGGTAGAATCACATGATACCTGATAGGTATCATCTGATACCGGTTATGTATCAGGACCTGATACCTCACAAGTATCACCATCTACGTGGTAAGAATCACATGATACCTGATAGATATCATCTGATACCTCGCAAGTATCATCTGATATGTGGTAGAAACGCATGATACATGTTAGGTATCAAACCTGATACCTAACCGGTATCATCCCGTTCGAAAACGGGATTCCGTTGTATAGCAGCCCCCAAAATTTTTTGCCCCATATATCACATCGGATATACATACGGGTACACATTTGAAGTATTAAACGTAGTCTAATAACAAAACAAATTACAGATTTCACCAGAAAACTGCGAGACGAATTTATTAAGCCTAATTAATCTATCATTAGTAAATGTTTATTGTAGCAACATATTGTTAAATCATGGCGCAATTAGGCTTAAAAGATTCGTCTCGTAATTTTCTAGCGAACTATGTAATTGAATGGTTTCTTTTGTCTACATTAAATACTCCATGCATATGTCTAAACATTCGTTGTGACTGCGTTAAAAATTCTGTTTGGTAACTAAACAGGCCTTTAGTACTACTCCATTTGATCATATGTTTGATAAGATTTGTCAAACTTTTACAACTTAAAACATCAATACTACATCCATCCTAGAATATAGCAATCTAGGGTAGGTCTCATCCCATCCTAGTTTGTTATATCCTGGGATGGAGGGAGTAGGTTCTTAGGTAAATTACAGAATGGACCACCTAATTTTTTTACCAAAGTTTTAATTTGGAATTCGTCTTAACCTATCTTTTCACTGTAGACCACCATTTTTTTTCCTTATGTTTCATTTTGCACCCCGTTCTTCTTCTCTAAGTCTAACATGTCATGGTTGGCTCACAACTAAATGGTAAGAAGACCATTCGCTTATACGTGTGAGGAAGTTGTCTCAATAAGTAGTGTCATGATATCATGAATTTACTAGATTATATAAATCTAGTATATAATTATGATCAAAGTTGTATTTTAAAAACTATAAAAAAATCAAACATTGTGTATTTATGAACAAAGGGATAAGTTTATTTAGTTCATCATACTATTTACAATCAAAATTTCAAAAATTTATACAACAAAATAGGCTCCACATTTCAGTTTTTTGGGTACAAAAAATAACATGCCACCTTTTTTTATTCATTACATAAATATCACCAGGCATATCATAATCACAATTTCACATCCAACTTATATTGGAGTCAAGTCAACTAATGCCAAGTTGTACTGCTGATGCTTCATTTCAGCTCCTGCTTACCAAGTATTTATCCCCACTCTCTTCCCTGGAGAAGAAATCCGTTCATCTCCTCTGCCCTGCTGCATCCTTTGGTTGTTGCGTGAGCAGCAGCTAGCACCTCTGCAGCTGCAAAGCTTCTCCAGGTTAGTGCATTCAGATCAAAAGCTGCCTTATGTTCAAAGGCTAATAAACATTACACCGTTCTTTACTTCTTTAGGTATGTCCGTCTTTGTGTTTTTTTTTAGGACAGCTCATCCTGACTCAGTATGTGAGAAACCCTTATTTATTTTTATTTGAATTTGAAGGCTTGTTAGTTTGAATGACAGTAATATGAATTATGAGACACCAGTTAGCAACAATATATCACAAAAGCCATACTGACTACTCAATACTAGTGCATTCAAAAGTTGTTTCTGTTCAATATATGTGAGACTCTTATATTTATCTGAATTGTTGTAGTATGAACTACGAAACACCAGTTAGCAACAATATCAGAAAAGCCATACTGACTACTGATGCATGAAGGGTACTTAGAAGCAGCTTTCATATAATACTGAGAAATCATATATTTCTATGTCTCAACAATTATAATTTTTGTCTCCGTTTTCTTAGCTTTGCGTTATTTTGCTTGTGACTCTAGTTCTCTTTTATTGGATTAGTGCTCAATAATCAGAAATGGAAATACCAACAACCGAGCTACCATCACAATTTCTGAGGGAAATCACTGATGAGTTCTCTGATGAGCGAAAAGTTGGTGAAGGTGCATTTGGAATAGTGTATAAGGTAAGTTTTTTGTAGTTTTATTCTCTTCATTTTCAAAAGTTCATAGAAAAGATGTCAATTTGGTATGAGGGACTCAACAGGGAATGCTTAAAGATGGGACAGAAATTGCTGTGAAGAAGCTTCGGGAAACATCACCGATTCATGACAATCAATTTAAAAATGAGGTTGGGAGTCTTATGAAGGTCAATCACAGAAATATAGTCAAGTTAATTGGCTACTGTTATGAAATACAAAAGAAGGTGGTGGAGCATAATGGAAAATATATTCTTACAGAGGCAGTAGAAAAACTGCTGTGCTATGAATATATATCTAATGGAAGCCTTGACAAACATCTTTTCGGTATGATAATGCAATAACTAAATATTTCCAGTCATTTTCCCTGTTTGCAATGTTTACAAGATTTAGATATTAGCATGATGTAATCTACTCTAGGTTCTACTGAAGTATACAATAAGTCAAAAAGGTAAGAAGATCAAGCTCTCACTAGGTTGTGGGCTCATGAAAATTCCTTGTATTTTTTGGCAATTAGTAAGTAATACGATTAATCCTAATGTTATTTGTTTTCCATAATTACTTCTTCAGGTGAATCAAGTCGACTTGATTGGCACACACGCTTCAATATAATTAAGGGGGTTTGTGAGGGTTTGCATTTCCTACACAAAGGATCAGAAAGACCTATTATTCATTTGGATATTAAACCTGGTAACATACTGTTGGATGACAATATGGTGCCAAAAATTGCTGATTTTGGTCTATCAAGGCTCTTGGGTGAAGAACAAACCAGAGTTTGCACACAAAATGTCATGGGAGCAATGTAAGTCACCAAACACATTCCAATGTCAATTGTTTTGTAGTTTTCCTACAAGGTAAATTTCATTTGCATTAGTCACATAATCCTCAAACTATTGATGCTGATATTATACAGAGGATACATGGCACCGGAATATTTATATCGAGGTGAAATCTCCACTCAATCAGATATATACAGTTTAGGTCTTCTAATTATCGAGATCACAACAGGGGAGAAAAACTTCCCCAATAGAGAGGACATCATTGCTAAGAACTTCATTGAGAATGTAAGGCAAAAATAATGACTGTACCAGTTTTATAACAAATTTACTGTTTTCATACTAAGGAGTTCTTTCAGAATAATGTTATATATAAGTTCGTGTGCTGTCGTTGTTTATAGGTACGCCGAAATTGGACCAATATGGTGCATATATCACTGAAGTACCCATTGTTAGACACAAATTGCCTCCAGCAGGTAAAGACATGCATTGAAATTGGACTCAGCTGTGTTCAGACCAACCGGAAGGACAGGCCTTCTATAGGGGAAATTGTCAATATGCTCAGTTGAGGAGCACCATACTCACTGGTAGACAAGGTATGGCTATAATTCAAGCTAAAAATGTATAATTGCATTGACATTGTTCTGGTTCTAACATCCTATTTAAAATACCAGATCTCTCCCTTTCCAACATGGTCGTCAGTTTGGGAGAGGCACTGGAGCAACCGAGATGTATGAGCCTTATCGTTGATGCTTCTTAGCTACAAGCAATAAGATCCTATGAAAGAGATTCTCATCTCGAAATAAAATGTTCTTACAGATTCCATCTTGAACTACATTCCATCTCCTTTTATACTTGTAATCATGATATAACAAAATATTGGAGAAAACGCTGTTTCCACTCTCCAATCATGTGTTTGACGCAGACAATTATAAGTTTTATTTAATTCCACTTTGATGTACAACAGGGAACTAAACTCTCGTTGCTATAACGCTCCGCACCACATGCTTCGTTTTTTAACAAATTTTGTATTTGTGTTCACGTGCAATGTTGTCATTTTTTTTTTGAACCAAACAAAGTGCAAAATCATTCCATTTGTCAAACCAAATAAACTCAAAAAACATGTCATTCCATCCATCAAAGCATCATCCCATACTAGGCCATTCCATCATGAATGGCACTGCACTCCTCAAACCAAAACCATCATAAATACTAGCTTAGGAAGTCGTACATTCGTGTGACTCGAATCATCCTATAGTGTGCTACTAATAGTAAAGTTTAAAAGAAGTTGTGTTGTTTTAAGAAACATATTTGTCTTGTAGATAATTTAAAGGAAGTAACGTAAAAAAGTGTGACTGTTATGCGGCTTTTTATGTGAAACGTTATAATGTATCAATTGTAATAGTCATGCATGCTAAAATTTAATGGGATAAATGATTCTATAAGTTAAATTTAAACTTATTTAAGGATATAGCTTAGAATTTTTCCTTGAAAACAAGCATGCAAGCCTTTTTCTCTATTTGTTGGTTACATAGTACAAGTACAGATGATCGATGATAGGGGAGACAATAATGCAATTTATTGAGAAATCAAACTTTGCAAGGTGTTCAATGTAAATATGAGAGAATGTATGGGTACTTTGGCAAATTCTCACTGATCATCCGAGTGCACTGTCCTTCCCGAGACATCAGGAGAAACCATGTAATTCTGGTTATTTCCAACAATCCTTCATCGTACGGCTATGATTCATTCTAATGTTGTTTTTGTTTGCTTTTCAATCGGACGGTCATCATGCACCACATGACATGGCTCTTTCTGTTTGCATGGTCAGATTGTCTTCACTTGGTAAGATACTCAGGACAAACAATCGACTTAAAAATAAAGGATTATCAAACGACCGAATTCCCTATCAGGTGGATTCTATAGACAACATATTATGAGGGCAGCCAGTTAGAACCAGGATTTTATACAACTTGTAGCTCTGCCAAACAGGACGGAGACAAAACATGTACTAGGTATGCCACATCACTACACATAATGCAGACAGAACAAGTAGCTGTTCCCATGAATCCCCCTGATTTCATCAAGGGAGGTAACAGGGAGTGTAGGAAATCAAAGGTATTTTGATGACGATGATTGTGTGAAGGACAAGTAAACACAAAATGCACAATCAGAAAGCAACAGGTCCAAATAACTGACCGGGAAGCCACGTGAAGATTCTAGATCCTTGTCATGTACAAGAAGGCACCATGCCATTCGGCAGCTCACTCACAGCAGGAGACATCTGAAAGCCCCATATTGTTGAAAGAATAATGCAGTTGATCTTTTGAGCTTGATTGGTCTGCAAAGTTGTTTTGTTTGTTCAGCACAGAAGAGGATTCCAATCCATGGTCAAGTTGCATTTTGTTGTTCACTTGTTCTGGTCCCTCTGGTGCAATAGAATATTCTGTAGTCTCACTTTTGACTGCCTCCATTACACTATCAACGTCTGTATGTTCACTTTCTGCTGTATCAACAGATTTGAGAAGCAATACTTTTGGCCTATTCGGATGCTCCTTAGCAGCCTTTACCCATTCCTGTCTTGTAGCTGGAGTGACTCCAGAATGAAGAGTTACCTCCTGAAGATGTTTAAAACATTCAATTTGGATGTCAGAAAGGCCATGTAGATCTTTGCATAGCAGCTGAAGTGTGACAAGAAATGGCAGAGCTCCTTCTTCAATTACTGGGAATGTTGGATATTGTAGCACAATACAAAGGCGTAGCAGCCTGGGGAACCCCTGAACTTTTATGATGAACTTCTCAAGTTCATCGGCAACCAGTTTGAGATACTGCAAGTAGCTCAAATTACTCAAGGCTTCAAGAAGGCCTGTTGTAAATTTAGTAGATGAAAGGCAAAGCTCCTTGAGACCACGAAGTGATGTAACAAACTGAGGCAATTGGGGGAAGTTGCCATGTAATTTCAACGAGCTGAGGTAGCAGGGTTCTTTTAAGGAATTTATCGCATCTTCAGAGCATCCACTGAAATGAAGCGATAAAGAACGGGTACCAATATTTGCTTCCTTTTCATCCAGAATGAACTGTTGAATGGCCTCCCTAAGATCAGTCCAATCGGTGCTACCTGCAGACGACGTACACCAAATCTTCAACTTTCTCAACTTATTCATGTACCTCATAAGATGCAGAAACCCTTCGCTTCCGTTGCTAGCAAATCCTGCTAGCGTCTGCAAGTTGCTTTTTCCTTTCAAGAGAAACTCTTGCACTTCAGTCTTCTGCTTGACTTTATCTGAGAGCTTAAATTTTCCAAGCAGATGAATTAGGCATGGCAACCCGAAGACTTCTACCGGCATTATCTTTACTTTCGATCTCCTTACATCGAGTGCCTCCAAATCTTTCAATTTGGCAATATCCTTTGGAAGTTTGGAGATATTACCCCCAAGGCTCAGATATTTCAGAAGCACCAGATTGCATATTTCTTTGAGATGATCATCCTTCAAATCATCACATTTTTCAAGATCTAAAACTCGCAGCAATTGATACTTGCTGAAGTCTAATACGGTTGTACCTGCCTCCCCAAAGACTGCCAGAGACCGTACAAGTGATAAATCAATACCGTTGAAGTTATCACCATTCACAACAGTGTCACCATGGAGAGAAAGCCGACGAACATATTTGGGCACGAACTTGTCATCACAGAAAAAGGTGACAAAGTTCTGAGAGATTGACATATGCGATATGAATTCACGCATCATACCGTACGTTTGGCATGTCTTGACTTTATCATTATTGCTTACATTGATGGGCTCAATGATGTTCCGGTCCATTAGCACATTGAAAGCAGCCGTGGAATCTATGTTACTCGATGAAGACAGTGGTTCTACAAATCCCTCGGCCAACCATCGCCTCAGCAGACTTTTCCTCCTGATTGGATGATCAGATGGGAACATGCCAAAATATAGTAAGCAGGCCTTGAGAGCATGGCCAGGTAGACTGGTGTAGTTGCGGACCAGCACTCGCCACATCCTTTCAAGTGTTTTATCATTCTCTAGGTGATAATGTAGCCGGTTGCAGAGATCTTCACAGTTAGGCCCCGTTGGCCAGCCATTAGCTTGCAGGAATTCACCTATGGTAACAAGAGCAAGTGGCTGGCCATCACATTTCTTCAAAATTGCTGCTGAATCTGGCTGCTTGTAATGTGAATACCTCTCTGGGCAAGCTTTCTTGGACAACAATTGCTTTGAGCAGTTCTTATCAAGCCTGCTCATTTTGTGCAAATACCCATTCGCAGAACAGCAGGCATTAGCTACTGACTGGATGGTCGTCGTGACCACTATTCTGCTGCCAATATCCTTATCAGTCGGAAAAGCCGATTTGATGCTTTTCCACTGATCTTCTGTTTGAATGTCATCGATAACAATGAAGTACCTGCAAGGCGAGGCAGATCAAGAAAGAATAATTGTAAACATCCCCCTCTGGAGCCACAGTAATCAACAAATTGAAATGAATAATTTGTACAATTTCATACGGTAGAGCAATTTAGAAGCAGTGAATTGTTTTTTCCATTTTTATTCTACTACAGTAAATTTGAAAAAGATATCGCGCATGAAATTGTATCTGTTCATGATTCATTAGGTAGTTGTCTGTAGTACTTGCTATTGAAAGTGTCAGTCGCACTGAAGTTGTACAAAAGAACAGGCGAGTTGACTAAAATGTTGACCTCAAATTCATGTGAAAAATGGATCAGGCAATTTAAGCAGAAAGTTGAGGATTTTCACCTGTTCTTCTCCAACTGCTGTCTGATATCTACACACAGCTGACCAGCATCGGAGTCCCCATGGAAAGAACGGCCGTCGGCGTCAAGCCTGCGGAGCAATTCGCCGAGCACCTCCCGTGCACTCCGGTGCCCGGCGCAAACCCACGCGTGCCTCTCGAATCTCCCGCCGCCGGTCTCTCGGTTGTACGCCTCCGCGGCGAGGGCGGTCTTCCCCAGCCCGCAGAACCCGACGATGGCGATCACCTTGAGCTGCTCCGGCTGCCGCTCCGCCAGCTGCTCCAGGAGCTCCTCCCGGTCCGCGTCGACGCCGACCAGGTCCGCCTCGTGGATGCGCGGATCTGAGGCAGATGAGCACGACGGCCATGGCTCATCCACCTGCGCCGCAGCCGATGAGTAGACCTGACCGTGTTGACCGGGCGCCGCCGCCGTGTACCTCTGCTTCCGCTGGTTCGCCTCCGCCGCCATCCTCTTCAGCCGCTGCAGCTGCTGGGCAAGCTGCAGGTTTCTCTGGAGCTTCTTGGGGGCCTGGACGGCGCGGCGGACCGGTGACTGCTGCTGGTCCCTGGCGGCGCGGTACAGGACGCCGTCGATGCAGTCCTCGATGCCGTGGGCGAGCTCGCGTAGGTCCTCCATGCATAGCGTCTGTACGGCGGCGGCGGCGGGGTGGTCGAGGGAGAGGTCGTCGTCGATGGCGCCGACGATCATGCGGAGCTCCTTGATGAGGAAATCGATGTCGCCCTTGACGCCCTTGTGGAGCTTATGCTTATCGTCGACGAGGGAGAAGAGCCTCGGCAGGATGGCCTTGATGAATCCGCTCAAAAGCGCGGCCTCCATCTTCGACCTTCAACCAGCTACGATCCGCTCCGATTCGATTGATCACTTGCTCATGGAGAGCTCGGGAAGGGGATAGCAGACTACGAAGTATTTTTTAATAAGACGAAATGTCAAACGTTCGTGAAAAAGTCAACGGCGTTATATATTAAAATATGGAGGGAGTACTTCAATTAAACCATATATTTATTAATACTCCCTCCATACTTCAATTAAACCATATATTGATTAATATTCCCTCCATATTTTAATGTATGACGCCGTTGACTTTTTTTACAACGTTTGATCATTCGTCTTATTTAAAAAATTTATGTAATTATCATTTATTTTATTGTGACTTGATTCATCATCAAATATTTTTTAAGCATGACATAAATATTTTCATATTTGTACACAAATTTAAATGAATGGTCAAATATTGATTAAAAAATCAATAGCATCATACATTAAATACGGAGGGAGCAGAGATCAAAACTAGAAAGTTCACATCAGATGAACTTCTTCCAGGGCAGCTGAGAAGGAGGATTGGTTAATGTTGGCGGGTTAGGGCCACGTGTTAGTACTAAAATGACAGAAAACTCTCAATAGGGAACTTCCAGAAAATTTCAGGAGAAAAAAAATGCAAGAAAAAAAGAAGGGTGAATAGCCAAAGTTGTCCTCCAAGTTTTATCTAAGGCTCAGTTTAGACCTTAATATTTTAATCTATCCGTATCAGTCCTTTAATTTTTCATTTTAGTTTAAACTTATTCTTAAACCAACAACTCTCTTGATAAATGACACTTATACCCCCATTATTCACATATATAAGAGAAAATTGCATGCTTGATTTTTTTTATAGATAATGCACAGTAAATTATGTAAACCGAAAATAAATTATATACTAGAAAATGTATACGATAGCAATTGATTAAGCTTCATGTGCACATGTTAAAATAATGAGAAGTACATCTGCAATGTTGTTTATTCATCATTTTTTTCTCTTTTCTAGTATATAGTTGTATACAAATTAAGGGCAAAAGGGATATTTTATAATAGAAATATTGACTAGAGATAGCCATATGGCATAATAAATGGGCCCAAGGATGATTTCAAACCAAAACAAATATTTAAAGGAGCTATGTGGACAAAATAAAACGTGAAGGACCAAACTGAGCCTTTGGTAAAACTTGAAGGACTAAATTAGATATTCACTAAAAAAGAACTCCCGAGAGAACATTCAGTAAATTCAACGAGAAAAAAAAACGCAAAAAGGAACTAAAGGGTTGAAAAGCAGAAAATTCGAGGAAAGAAGGAAAGGCAAGAAAAATGAAGAAAATTATATTAAGTTAGTCATTCACAATGAACGAAACAAGGGAATTTTTCTCGGTGTTGCAGCTTTTTGAAAAAACATATAATGTATTTTTTCTAGCATGATTGAAAATCTTCGAATACTTAAAATATAGGGTAAATTTCACAGAACCTATAAGTTCTTTTACTAAACTATCCAAAACTATAAATTTAAAATGTTGTATCATAAAACTACATATTTAACATCAAATTATCACAAAACTACAAATCTATGGTCAAGTATCACAAAACTATATATTTAATATTGAAGTTATCACAAAACTACAGATTTTTAAGTTTAAATCCTAACACCATTTGTTATGTTAAAATTATAAACATTATAGTTTTGATTAAATTGGTTCTAAATCTATAGTTTTATGATAATGTTGTTACAAAATATGTAGTTTTGTTACTGTCCATCTTAAATGTGCACTTTATGACAAATTTGATTTTAAATTTATAGTTTTGTGATACACAGAGTTAAATATATAGTTTCATGATAGTTTGGTTATAGTATATATATAGTTTTATGAAATTTACTCTAAAATATCCTGCATGCTTAATAGGAAAATACCCTTTAAAATATCACATGATTTTTTTCAGATAGAAAACTTTATAAAATCCCTATATTAGAAAAGTTGCAAACAATAGAGGGTTATAATTAACGAACGTGCCAACTAGCATGCCTTCTAGTTAAGATATGAGAAAATTCCTTCTATAGCTCTGAAATTTTAGCCGATCCCTTCTATGTCTTTGAATATTCTTCACTTAGTTGTATGCCTCTAAATTTTGATTTGGATCTCTTCCATACCCCTGCTGTCAATTGACCGTTAGTTGACCGTTTAATAGGTATAGAAAAGTCAGTTTTACCCTTCAATACATGAGGAATATGTAGAAATTTGTAAACTATATTGTTGCACATATATAAATTTGTTGTGTGATTATAATATACGTAAGTTTGTTGTACATAGAAATTTTAATAAATATTAAAAAGTATGTGTAGCATTTTCTTTAAATGATAAACATAGTTTTGGAAATCATTCCTATATATTATATATGACATGAAAAAAATGTTGAACTACCATAAAAAATGCTACATATACTCTTTTGATAAGTGGATAAATATTAGTTTTATGTCATTATGTAAAAACAAACTTTGCCACGAATAATGGCTTGTACAACAAAATCATGAATATAATAGTCTTATATAACAAAATTATACGCTTCCAACAATAAAGTTGGTCTGCAATTTCCAGATTTCCTTCATGTGTAAGGGTAAAATGGTTATTTTCATAGGAATTAAACATTCAACTAACAGTCAACTAACGGAATTGGTATGAAAGGGATCAAAACAAAAATTCAGGGGCATACAAGGGAGTGGACAAAACTCGGGGACGTAAAAGGGATTGGCTAAATTTTCAGGGATATAGAAGAAATTTTCTCTTAAGATATAGACAACCTATCACGATTCGAGTCACTCGATTACTCGTGGACCTTACAATATGTGGACTACAAGTAATCAATCATGGCATGGATCATCACCTCCCCCAGATAAACCGAAAAGAAGGGAAAGACAAAGTTGGACCGATTCCATTGTTGACCATAGGTACCCATCCATCTTTTTTTTTCATTTCTTAGAGAAAAAGTTAAAACAAACTATGATACTATAACTGAACTTATTTAACTTAATGTATCACAAAATTATAGATTTAACTCAATGTATCATATAACTATAGAACATTAAATTTATCATAAAATTAAACATTTAAGATAAAATATCATAAAAATACCCACTTAGAAATAAAATTATCATAGAATTATAGGTTTGAAACCAATTTAATCACAAAACTATCATGTTTATGACTCAACGTAACAGTGATGATAATGATTCAAACTATAAAATCTGTAGTTTTATAATAAATTTAATATTAAATATGTAGTTTTATAATTACTTGGTATTAAATATGTAGTTTTGTAATAAATTTGATGTTAAATATATAGTTTTGTGATATACTCCCTCCGTATTTTAATGTATGACGCCGTTGATTTTTTGACAAACGTTGGATAAAAAAATTATGTAATTATAATTTATTTTATTGTGACTTGATTTGTCATCAAATGTTCTTTAAGCATGCTATAAGTATTTTTATATTTGTATAAAATTTTGGAATAAGACGAGTGGTCAAACGTTGGTTAAAAAGTCAACGGCGTCGCACACTAAAACATAGAGGGAATAATTTTTTAAATATCTTGTTTTGTTATAGTTAGGTCAACGTCAGTGAATTTTACTCGGAACGAAAAGAAAAGGAGAAACAAACCAATCCGTACCGATTTTCCCCAATTTAGCTGCATTGCTCTCTCCCCGACTTCTGAATCATAATGTAGAGAGAGTGATGAGTTCTTCTTCCCTTGGCGCCATGGATGCTCCGGCGAGCTTTTCCCTAGGTGCCATGGGCCCTCTCCTCAGGAAGCTCGATTCGCTTCTGGTGGCTCCCGAAATCCGGCTGCCTAAGCCATTGAAGGAGGGAATCGAGCTGCTCAAGGAAGATCTAGAAGAGATAGGCGTCTCCCTGGTGGAGCACTCCGTGGTCGATTCACCAACCCACAAGGCAAGATTCTGGATGGATGAGGTGCGTGACCTCTCCTACCACATCGAGGACTGCATCGACACCATGTTTTCGATGCGCTCCGGCGGCGACGACGGCAAGCCCAGATCCGAGCGCCGCCACAAGGTTGGCCGTGCGAAGATCGACGGTTTCTCCAAGAAGCCCAAGCCGTGCACAAGGATGGCTAGGATCGCGGAGCTCAGGGCTCTGGTGCGGGAGGCGAGCGAGCGGCTCGAAAGGTACCAGCTTGGTGACGTCTGCGGCTCGAGCTCTCCCGTTGTGTTCACCGCGGATGGTCGGGCTCGACCTCTCCACCATGGGGTTTCTGCTAATCTTGTTGGCGTCGATGAGTTCAAGACGAAGCTGAACAGGTGGCTCAGCGACGAGGAGGGGCCGCACCTGAAGGTTGCTGCCATTGTTGGACCTGCAGGGATTGGTAAGACGGCACTTGCTACAGAGTTGTACCGTGACCATAGATGGCAATTCGAGTGCCGAGCTTTCGTCCGGGCGTCGCGAAAGCCTGACATGCAGCGGCTTCTTGGGGGTATTCTCTCTCAAGTTCAGCGTCGCCAACGATCGTCTGATGCCTACGCTGACAGCACGGTGCAGAGCCTCATTGATAATCTCCGGGAGCATCTCCAAGATAGGAGGTATTTCTTTGCCACACAAGTATGCTGCTTCTGCACGCACTTATAATCGTTCTTTTTCACCAAAGCACGCAATAAATCATCAGTAGCATGTTAAAAGGAGATTTGTGTAAGGCAACTTATTTCTCGAGTACTGGTAGATATACAGCACCAGACAACTTAGTTTGTTAATGACAACATTGAGTCATTGACCGTGATTTTTATTTGTGTGAATGAAACAAGCAATTATTAAATGAAAACTCCTCCAATGACACAACTAGTGGATTATCCTGCGCAATTTTGCGCAGAGCTAGATAATTAAAATAGAATTAGATTCATTTGATACGCAGTTCTTAAATTCTATCTTCTGTAGGTACAATTGTATTTTCTACATAATAGATTTAAAAGGTAGAATTGGATTTCATTTACAACTCTTATTTATGTTTCTATTCATACAATTGTATTTTCTATACAACCATATCGATCAATCTACACCGTTATAATATGGGCTCGATATGATCTAACGGTTCAAATCTTTTTCTTGTTCTCCGATTAATGTGGGAATTTCTGGCCTAGCTTCCACAACAAATGTAGTAATGTAGTGGGTTCTTTTCGAGCTATCTTTAAAATAATAATATAGTAGGTAGATAGATTTCAGTATCTAATTCTTTTAACAATTGGAGAGTAAAACACAATAGCCTCTTAATGAATATTGCATGTCTGTAACTGATGATGGAATAGTCATGTGCTTTGGCTTGCAGTTTACTTTTATAGTATTCCTTTTTATGCTTGCTACTTCTTTTAGAATAGCATCATAAAAGTAACTATATATGAAATAATTTTCAGGTACCTTATTATAATTGATGGTTTGTGGGAGACGGCAGTATGGAATATTGCTAACAGTGCTTTTCCAGATGTTAACAGTTTCAGTAGAATATTAATAACTGCGGATATCGAACAGGTAGCTCTGGAATGCTGCGGTTACAAGTATGATTATATTATGAGGATGGAACCTCTTGGCAGCCTTGATTCCAAAAAAGTTTTCTTCAATAAAGTTTTTGGCTCCGAAGATCAATGTCCTCCTGAGTTGAAGGAGGTGTCAAACACAATCCTAGAAAAATGTGGTGGTTTGCCACTTGCAATCATCAGCATAGCAGGTCTTCTAGGAAGCCAACCGGAAAATCCAGTGCTATGGGACTATGTAACGAAATATCTATGTTCCAGTTTGGGTACAAATCCTACTTTGAAAGACGTGGTGAAAGAAACGCTAAACCTTAGCTACAACAGTCTTCCTCATCCGTTCAAAACATGTCTGCTATATCTTGGTATGTATCCTGATGGGCACATAATGTTGAAGGCTGATTTGATGAAGCAATGGTCAGCTGAAGGTTTTGTCTCTGCCAATGAAGCAAAAGACACAGAAGAAATTGTAGATAAATACTTTGATGAGCTTGTCAACAGGGGAATTCTAGAACCTGTTGAGATTAACAAGAATGGCAAGGTGTTGTCCTGTACCCTGCACCACGCTGTACATGACCTTGTCATGCCCAAATTCAACGATGACAAATTTACTATGTCAGTAGATTACTCTCAGACTATTACAGGACCTTCTACCATGGTTCGTCGTTTGTCCCTTCATTTCAGCAGTACCAGATACGCGACAAAACCTGCAGGAATAATATTGTCACGAGTTCGATCACTTGCCTTTTTTGGCCTCCTCAATTGTATGCCTTGTATTGGGGAATTTAAGTTACTGCGAGTTCTAATCCTAGAATTTTGGGGCAGTCATGGTGAGCAAAGGAGTTTAAACCTAATACCAGTATGTAGATTATTTCAGCTGAGATATTTGAAAACTTCAGGTGATGTAGTTGTTCAGTTACCAGCTCAGATAAGTGGGCTACAGTACTTGGAAACACTGGAAATAGACGCAAGAGTGTCAGCTGTTCCATTTGATCTTGTTCATCTCCCGAACCTACTGCATCTCCAACTTCAAGATGAGACAAAATTACCTGATGGGATTGGCTGCATGAGATCTTTGCGTACACTACAGTACTTTGACCTTGGTAACAACTCTGTAGACAACTTACGGGGTCTTGGAGAGCTGACAAACCTGCAGGATCTTCATCTCAGCTATTCTGCACCGTCATCTAATGAGGGTTTGATGATAAATCTGAATGCTATAACCTCTTCACTTAGCAGACTTAGTAACCTCAAATCTCTGATTCTATCACCAGGTGCTATAAGCATGGTTATTTTCTTTGATATATCAAGCATCATATCTGTGGTTCCTGTATTTCTTCAGAGACTTGAGCTGTTGCCACCCATCTGCATCTTTTGCAGACTTCCCAAGTCGATTGGACAACTTCACAAACTCTGCATTTTGAAAGTTTCCGTTAGAGAACTTCTGACAACTGATATTGATAACCTCACAGGATTACCTTCCCTCACAGTTCTCTCATTATATGCTCAGACAGCTCCAGAGGGAAGGTTTATCTTCAAAGACGGGACTCTCCCAGTTCTCAAGTATTTCAAATTTGGATGTGGTGAACTCTGCCTTGCTTTTATGGCTGGAGCAATGCCCAATCTCCAGAGGCTCAAATTAGTTTTCAACATCCGTAAAAGTGAGAAGTACCGCCATACGCTTTTTGGGATTGAGCACCTTGTAAGCCTCCAGGATATTGCCACACGAATTGGGGTTGACACCAGCACCGGCGAATCTGATAGAAGGGCTGCAGAGTCAGCATTCAAGGAAACTGTCAACAAGCATCCAAGGTGTCTTAGGTCCAGCTTGCAGTGGGTGGTTTCCACTGAGGAAGAAAGTCATCCTTTGGAGAAACAACATCATAAGAGAGAAAAAGGCTCATCAGCTGGACATGGGGTTTTAGAGAAAGAATCAGTGGAAGATAGCGAGAAGAACACTGATAGAGTGCAAACATTATTGTCACCCCAACTGTCAAACATGGAGAGTGTGGTGGAAAGTGCATTAACGGGGCAACGAACTAAGGTGAGTTCCTCAAGCTGAGCCGAAAATTGATCTTTATCATTTTTTGAAGGACAAACAAGACTAGACCCTAGTAGATAGGAAATGACGCAAATAACTGTAAGGTTACAGTACAAATTAAAGTTGGATTTGCAATCGTACTTCCACTTTTAAGGTTTGTTGTAAGTACCTTTCTTCATTGAATCGGTATCTCTTAAATAACATCTCTTTAAGATGGGAGAAAACCTTCAGTACATGTACACTCATAAAGTCTTAATTCATTTAGAAAATTGAACATGGACATGAATAAAGCATGCTTGTCCCTTTGGTAAACATATGTTGATGAGTTCTTTAGCAATCTGATGTCCTATTTTGAATCTTAATAATGACTAATATATTGTTTTGCTTGTTGATGCAGATAGTTGTTAAGGTGCACATGCCATGCGGAAAATCCCGAGCAAAAGCCATGGCGCTGGCTGCGTCAGTGAACGGTAAATCTGCGCAAATATATTCTTCCGGTTGTGCAGTCCTGATCAGTACTCCTACTAGTTTATGCCTTTATGCTTGCAGGGGTGGACAGCGTGGAGATAACGGGGGAGGACAAAGACCGGCTGGTGGTGGTCGGCCGTGGCATTGACCCTGTTCGCCTGGTGGCTCTCCTGCGCGAGAAATGTGGCCTCGCCGAGCTCTTGATGGTGGAGTTAGTTGAGAAAGAGAAGACACAGCTGGCTGGAGGAAAGAAAGGTGCATACAAGAAGCAC
This sequence comes from Oryza sativa Japonica Group, assembly GCF_034140825.1. NCBI lineage: Eukaryota > Viridiplantae > Streptophyta > Magnoliopsida > Poales > Poaceae > Oryza > Oryza sativa. Next base: position 6,618,318 of record NC_089045.1, read on the forward strand.
CCTACCTACAATTTATCGCCGTTTGACTATGTAGAGTATCCACCTTCAGCACCAATAATGCAAGATATTAACCCTTGCTCAACCATGTGAATTCTATGTGATATTACGTGTTTCTCTGTGTGATGAATAATTAGCTACATTAGCTGAAGTTTCTGAGTGTCAGTGGTTTACCCTTAAGTTGACTGGCACCATTAGTGGGATGGTAGTCATCGGTGCAGGATTTCATCCATCAGTGTTCCAGTTCCAATGTCTATATTTAAAATATAGCTATGTGCATCCTTAACTATTTTACACTAGTAATTTGACCGTGCTAATGCTACGATGACAATTAATATTGCAACTGAAACGACCAAATGACATCAACACTATGTTTAGGCGATGGTGCATACAACGAGATAGTTATAAGGTTCAAAATAAAAGGAGTGATAACGAGAGTTACTAAAAAAAATGATTATCAACATGTACCCCACGATATTATCTGGGAACAAGCTTCGCTAAAAAGTAGTACATGTATTGCTTGGCAATGTATCTCGTGCACATACATATCCCAATGCACTCATACACTCACTCACTATCAGCCCTAGGATCTCAATCGGATGGACTGGATCCAAGAGAGAGAATTTTGCAAAAAACCTCCCGCTTCTTCATCGGTAATTTCCGAATAACCCACGAAGCTTCCTTTATTCTATTGCATCTAGGCTCCTGTCGTTCCTCCCCCAAATCGTACAGCAAACCGACTCCTCCTTCTCCTTGTACGCCTGTACCACTATCTCCTCTCCTGCGTTGTTGACCAGATGTGTGCGGCCAGCAAGCTGACGACGGTTGAGGAGGTCTCACAATGGGAATAGCAGGCTTCATGGGGCTGCAAATGCATGGATCTTAACCCTCCATTGACTGTGCAAGCATATATCTCCTCTGACAGGGATTTGACTGCAGGAGGTATTTTGATTCATCTTCTACGGGCACTCTCCGGTGAGCACGGTTACCAAGGAGACTCAAGCCGTCATGTAGTCCTGCCGCACGGAGACGAAGACAAGGGGCCATTTTGTTTGATACCAAAAACATACCGTCCCAATTTGTTGGAAAATTGGATAGTACATGTGTTAGTTTGTAATGAGACCAAATATTTAGTAGTGCCCCTGTCCTATTTGGTCATATTATAGAAGCTTCTTCACTGTACTATAATAATTTGATTTTATATTGGTAACAATCCAAATGTTATTTTAGTGTCAAAGTTTACCTATATTTTGTCACTACCAATGAACCAAACAAGCCCAAGGTTTGCAGTGGCCTAGTCAGTAGCGGGGAGCTAAGGCCCGGCTAGCATGGGCTGCCCGGGCTCCACCTCATTTAACAGCTGCACACTTAATTAATCTCCTACTTAATCTGTCGGATGGTTGGCCAAATCAGCGGGGCAAACTAGCGAAGTATGGTTTAACATCATCGTACATGTGTGCAGTCTGCAGCTTAGAGACCAAAGAGAGGCAGTACACAGCCATATTGTTCCATCGCTTTAATTTGTAGCAGTGGTTTTTCTCTCCCTAAATCACAAGTTAGCAACTACTACTATTAAATTTGTCGTCTATATTAAGTCATAACTGACATGTGTAGGTGTATGGATTAATGTATACTACTTTGTAATTAGTCTTACCCAGGCTCTAGAAAATTTCTAGATCCGCCACCGGGCCTAGTGAAAGAATATGTAATCTAATGGTTGCAGTGACCTGAGTAGCACCCCAAGGTCCTGAGTTCAAATCTCCGTAGGAGCGGATTTCAGATTGGGTTATTTGAGGGCTAAGTTATCTGTTCAATAGACTAAATTTCTACTTTAAAAAGGCTACATATATCCGGTTGGATGTAGAGACCGGATAAACACACCCTTCTCTAAAATAAATAAATAAATAACAAGCCCAAGGCAAAGTTTCTTAAGATGATTTGGGGGAGAAGCAGCAGGAGCCTAGATGCAATAGAATAGAGGAAGCTCATGGGGTTATCTGTGAAATTACTGATGAAGAAGCGGGCGGTTTTCTGCAAAATTATCTCTCTTGGTTCTATTCCATCCGATTAAGGATGTGTTTGGATGGAGGGGTATGGGTGGATAGGACATGGCGGCCCATTTTTATCTCTCTTGGTTCTATTCCATCCGATTAAGGATGTGTTTGGATGGAGGGATATGGGTGGATAGGACATGGCGGCCCATTTTTTTGGGTGTTTGGTTCCTGCTCGGAGGTGGGATAGGGTGCCCGGAGGAGAATATTCCCCCCAGATGCCGGATGGGAGGATTCGGCCGATTTGGCCGGATGCAGCGGCCCAAGCATTCGGGCGGGCAGGGCGAGCGACAGGGTGGGTCGCGTCACCCCTCTCACCATCGACAACAACGATGGCGGCGACCGGTGAGAGGAGGCGCGGCGGCGACCGGCGAGAGAGGAGGCGCGGGGGGAAGAGGACGTGTCGCCGCCGCCAACCGGATCTGGAGGCGTGGCAGCGGCCGGTGAGAGGAGGCACGGTGGCGGCCGGCGAGAGAGGAGGCGCGGGAGGAAGAGGAGGCGCCGCCACCGCCGCCGCCACCGCCGACCGGATCTGGAGGCGTGGCAGCGGCCGGTGAGAGGAGGCACGGCGGCGGCCGGCGAGAGAGGAGGCACGGCGGCGGCCGGCGAGAGAGGAGGCGCGGGGAGAAGAGGACGCGCCGCCGCCGATGACGACGACCATATCTGGAGGCGCGGATGTGGCCGGTGAGAGGAGGCGCGGCGGCGGCCGGAGAGAGAGGAGGCGCGGGGGGAAGAGGACGCCCCGCCGCCGCCGCCAACGACAACAGGGTGGCAGCCGGCGAGAGCACATCGGAGGAGTTTTTTTTTTCTTTTTTCCGGTTTTCTCTCCTTTCCCCCTCTTAGTATTTCTTTGTGATTTTTTATTTCTATTTATAATTTTTTTTGTTTGTAGTAGATTGATATTTTTGTAGGTTTGGAGAATTTGAGGTGGTATACTCACCATTACAAATGAAAAGGTGATTGTAACCACTCATCCATCCTATTCCTCCAACCAAACAAAAAAAATGGATCGCCATATCCATTTTCATCTCTGTAACCAAACAAAAAACTGGATACTGGATCGCCATAGTGAGTGAGTGAGTGCATGAGTGCATTAGTTTGTATATGTGCATAGGATACGTTGCCGTATTGCTCATCTCAAAATACACAAAATAAATATATAAATTTAGCTCGACTTAAGCCATCCGGTCCTGGTTATCTAGACAAGGCTGCAAAACAACCAAAATGTATTCACTTTAGTTATTATTTTTATTTACACAAAATGTTTTTGGCAATTTCTTAACATGATGATAAACTACTGTCATAAGCAAGGTAGACCCGCTTGGATGACTAACAAATGGACCTATGAACTGAAATTGAAGCTCAGTTGATACATCTGTAATTAAAGTCAGTTGCTTGATCAGTGTTTTCATCTGTATACAAATAAACGAAGGAAAACAGTCAATATATGTAAATTTCGACAAAAAAAATAGCATGCCTTTTGTCATATCACTTACAACTTATATGAATATGACTAAAGTTTTTATATATCATTAGAAATATATAGCTGCATTCAACATTTAGAACATCATATATTGCAATTTTCTAAACCAATGCGTCACCAAATATGGAAGACGTTTGTGGAATATGCAGACAAGCCACGTGTTTTCATCTATGGGTAGAAATAAACTAAGGAAAACCATTAGTTTTCACGGTCGAACCCACGTCACAAGTAGAAAATAAAAATACAATGTTGTACTATATTTTACATTTTACATTTATAAAAGGTGGTAAATGTTCACTAGTACCAAACCTTTCATCTGTGACGGCCTTTAACATGCCTGAAATTAGTGGGCCGTTACGGATGAGTCATCTGTGACGGGCCAAAAAATCGTCCGATTGAGATATGGTCGCACAAACAAGTTAGATGGGCATAAAACTACGACCCGTCACTGATAGGTGTCATCTGTGAGTTGGGGCCCGATTGAGATATGTAATGTTATCTCAATCGGGTCTAAACTACGGCCCGTCACTGGTAGGTGTCATCCGTGACGGGCCTGAGTTTTATGCCTATCTAACATGTCAGCGTGATGTTTCGGCCCGTCACAGATGACTCATCCGTGACGGGCTCTATACTAATGCCCGATTGAGATGACTTAGTATTTTTTTTCCATTTGTCATATGAAATGTTTATATTTGTGAGTTGACCTATAGCAAAATAATTAACTGCAATATAATAATTCATTTTATTATTCAAAATAATTTTTCGGGTAGGAAATGATTTCAAATGGAAAAATTGTCAACAACAAAGTTGTATAACTTATAAAGATTTACAACTTTTATTTTGGTCATTTTTCTATATAACTTTTTTTAACAGTTTGAATTTAAATTTGAAAAATATGACAACTTCAAACAACATTTTTAAATACTAAATGATTTCAAATAGAAAAATTACCAATAACAAAGTTGTATAACTTATCAAGATTTACAACTTTTATTTTGGTCATTTTTCTATATAACTTTTTTTTGAACCGTTTGAATTTGAATTTAAAAATATGACAACTTCAAACAACATTTTCAAATACTAAATGATTTCAACTGAAAAATCATCAACAACAAAGTTGCATAACTCACTAAGATCTATAACTTTTATGTTTGTCATTTCTTTATCCGACAAAATGTTAGTAACATTGTTCACAAATTTTACATATCTATGTTATAGTTTATAAAACCAGACGAGAGATATATGAATTTTGTGAACAATGTTACTATCACTTTGTCGGATGAAGAAATGATCAAAATAAAAGTTATAGATCTTTATGAGTTATACAACTTTGTTGTTGATGATTTTTTCAGTTGAAATCATTTAGTATTTGAAAATGTTGTTTGAAGTTGTCATATTTTCAAATTCAAATTCAAATTGTTCAAAAAATGTTATATTGAAAAATGACCAAAATAAAAGTTGTTCGAGGTATACCGCGAAGGGCCTTCGGTCGGGCCTGCCCAAACCGAAAACTTGGGCGACGGGCTCGAACCGGAGGCAAGCTACGAAGGTCGAAGAGGAATACCCCAAGGGTGAAGACCACAGCTTGGGAGTACACGTGCTTCGCTGGACAAGGACCCCGTCAGGAGGCCACACAGGCGGAGTCGATGAGGCGAAAGCCTCGGCCCGAAGGCATAGGTTTCGCCAAGGCACCAAACCCCACCATGAGGAAGCCCAGCGGGCCGTTGCGTCCCCGCAGGGGGATTCGCCAGTTTAATGGGCCAAGCCATCTAGCCCAATTGGGGCCCATACATGTAAAGGACACTGTGTACCCCTAATAATGTCCTTATCATAAGGGTAACCATGTAAATTCTCCTGTAAAGCCTAAACCCTAGGGGAGAGAACATGTAATAGGATTATAAATAGCCCCTTTAGGCCATGTAATGGGGGATCTGAAAAAGTTTCTACCAAGTAATACAATTGTCCTTTTTCCAACCACTGTTGAGAGAACCACGCCTTTCGGTGTGGCTCAGTTGTCTATTCGACAACAAAAGTTATAGATATTGATGAGTTATACAACTTTGTTGTTGATGACTTTTTCAGTTGAAATCATTTAGTATTTGAAAATGTTGTTTGAAGTTGTCATATTTTTAAATTCAAATTGAAATTGTTCAAAAAAATTTATGTAGAAAAAAGACCAAAACAAAAGTTATAGATCTTGATGAGTTATACAACTTTGTTGTTGACAATGTTTCCATTTGAAATCATTTACTAGCCAAAAAAATATTTGAATTTCTTCTATTTAAAAATTCAAGTTTTATATAGTTCAATCAAACCCGGATGGAGAAATGATCAAAATAAAATTGGCAATGAGTTCTACAACTTTGTTTTTGATAGCTTTTTCATATGAGTCATTTAGTATCATAAAATTCAATTCGAAATTCATTTTTGCCTAGAAGTCTGATTTGCCTCCTCCTCATGATGATACTTGCTAAATATATATTTGATCCAATTAACTTGGTTTTGCTAGTGAAATATGTGATCAAAATGGATGTTATGTGAATGTGGTTGCGTTAAATATATTGATGGTTGTGTGTGTGAATGAATGTGTATGAATAGGGGATGCTAGGGTGTGACATCCTGGCCCAGGGCTTATTAGGATTAATAGAATACTCGTGACAATAAGTTATCGGAAGCCAATCTCCAAAGAACTATGAGGTTAAGGGTGCCTGGCCTAGAGTAATTTCGGGATGGGTGAATTCCTTATGTCTAGGAATCTGATGCAATGCACGTGAATACGTGATGGCTAAACTCGTGAACATGCATTTTTTTTAGAAAATGGATTAAAATCCGGCCTCTAAATCCAGACAACTTAAAAGAGAAAAGTGAAACAAAAGACTACTACTCCAATCTCCTTATAAGGTTCCACCTATATTTTGCAAACAACTTCGTGACCCTTGCCTCCAACATCTTGCAACATTCTTTCAGTTTGTGGCCATCCTCTTCCTTAAGCAACAAAGACCACTGACGTTTCCATCAAAAGGAAAACAAAGACCACTAACACACCCAATAAGTCCTCTTGAAGATCACCAGTAAAAAAGAATTAGTTTTGGAGCCATTAAAGACCACATCATTTCTATTTAACCAAACTGCCCAACACAAAGCTGTGATGCCCACAAAAATTTGGTATTTTAGTTTATGTTGAACACCATTTAACCAACTATCAAACATATTAGCAACACTAGTGGGTGGTTGAATCCCAAAGGTTATAAAAACGACATTCCAAACACATCTTACCAAATGACAATAAAAAAAAGAGGTGTTGTATTGTTTCATTAGAATTACAAATGCAACATTTAATGCTACCCTTGCACTTCCTTTTTGCTAGATTGTCTTTGGTTAGAATAATCCCTCTCCTTAAGTACCACATGAAAATCTTAATTTTCAAAGGAATTGTAAACTTCCAAATGAAAGTCCTCCTTGGAACTACATCACAATATATGAGGGCATTATACATTGAATTTACTGTGAAGATTGCATTTTTATTAGATCCCCATCTAAAAACATCATTTTGCTCTGAAAATTAACTGACGCAACTTTCGACACTAGGTCATGCTAAACCACTAAAATTATCCCCTACGATGGCCCTCCTAAAAGAGATATTAAGAGGCTCTAAATTTAACACATCAGCAACAACAACATTTTTCTTCCTAACTATATTATAAAGTGACGGATGTAGCTTATGAAAGGATGTGGCACCAACCCAACAGTCCTCCCAAAACCTCAACTGAGTACCATTGTGAACCTCAAAGGATCCACATGAGAAGAAGGACTCCTTGACAACCATAAGCCCCGACCAGAAATGAGAGTCCCCGGTTGCTTATCAACTTGGGTAATACATTTCTTAGCCAAATACTTCTTCCTAAGTAAGTTCTGCCAAACTCCCTCTTCATTAATGAGCTTATACACCCATTTACCAAGCATACTTGTTTTGCAGTCTAAGCTATGTATTCCAAGGCCCCCACATTCCTTAAGGCTACACACAACACTCTATTTAGCCAATCTGTATTTCTTGTTAAGGTTAATTAGATCCATGCCATTAAAAATATACCGGTTTTGAAATACACCACTAGTATTCAAGTATTTGGAACCATGCCATTATAATTTTACACATATTTGAGATATGACACTATTTACCCCTTGGATGCGTTTACAAAAAAGACTAGACAAATTTGCCCTTCTTTTCCCTTCTCCTTCCTCCCTCCCCTTTGATACGACCCCGGTAGGGGTGATGTCCCGATTTTCACGGCGTAGGATCAAGAACCGATAACTAGCTTCAAAGAGATCAAGATAACTAGCTGCAAGCAGCCAAAATAACAGTGCAACCTGATGATCGTACTTGAAGCCAACCACCGTCTCTATTACGGCAACCTGAATCGAGGATTCGCCCAACCACACTCTAAGTTACCAACCAACACAACCTGGAATCAATCGAGGAAAAATCCTCAAAGGGACCAAGAGCACCAATTGAGGGGGGCGTCAAACACCGCTTTTGTAATCTCACAAGGAAATCACAAGAGCAAAGGGGTAGAGATCTCTCTCTGAATTTGGCAGCACACAGCTAAACAAAGGGGAGTTCATATTCTCATTGTCAAAAGTCTTCCGAATGGTAAAACATAGGGGATATTTATACTAGGAACAACCCTCCTAGATGGGAATGAAAGGTCTTGGGAGTTTACAGGACATAGGCTAGCCCAAAGGTCACAATAAGTGAATTCCCGAGAAGACTCACGCGTCTGTTTGGCTTCTGAGCAGTCCTCAATGATTTGTCCATAACTCCTTATTGGGAAGTCGAAATGATGAGCCGTTTGTTGGAGGTGAAACTAGACTTGATTATATTTCCAACCATATATATTAAGCATGGAGAAAGTTGGCTGGCTGGGTCACACAAGCCTTGAAGTTGAGCCTTTGCAGCGTAAACCATCTTCTTGTTGGCGTAGACAACTAATGGCTGGCATGTGCTGATTCCTCCTCGACATAACCCTTGTCGTCCTCAACGTAACCCATCCTTTCTTGGTGTAGTGATGATGTCCTCGGGTGTAAAACTTAGCAATACAAATGTAGAGCATTTAGGTAGTATAAAATTCTCACTAAAATTTGGGTTAAGTTGAGAAAAGAGCGAGTTCACCTCTTGTTGTATTTTCCTAGCACGGCTGCGCGTAATTGGACCATGATATGATGGCACTAGACCAATTGATGGTTTGCGTTCATATGATAGCAAGGGTAGTGCATGATTACGTTGACTTGGTGTAGTGGTGGCAATCCGAGTCAAGTCTCTATCTTTAAGCACAACGATATGCTTTAACCTACAACCATACAAGCCAAGTAGTAGTCTTTCCTGATGAAAACAATAAGACTTGGAGTTAAGCATAGCGTTAACCTTGCATTGATGTGCAACAATCACATTATGTGTGAATTGCCTTGGCTGGGGCGTATCACCCTTCCTTCTCTCTTCTACTTCCCGCTCGACGGCGGTCGTGGAGCAGCAGCGAGGAGCGGTAGGAGCAGCGGGGATGGCGCGCGCTAGTAGAAATGGGCAGCAGCAGCAAGCAGTGACGGAGCGAGCAGCATCGAGGGCGGCGGCGGTAGAGTAAGCTGCGGCTCTAGCAGCAGTAGGAATGGCGGGGACAGCAGCAGAGCGAGCAACAACGGCTGCGGCAGAGCAAGTTGTGGCGCGCGGCGGGGGGAATGGCGGCGGAGCGAGCAACAGCGAGGGCGGCGGCAGGAAAGAATGGCGGTGGAGCGAGCGGCAGTGAGGGCGGCGGTGGCGGTAGAGCAAGCTGTGGCGCGCAGCGGTGGGGACGGCGACGGAGCGAGCGGTGCGGCGGAGGATAGAGAGAGGTAGAAGATGGGGAAGAGAGAGGTAGAAGATGAGGGCATTTTCATGCAATACATGCAAAATACTTATCTTGGTGACATCATTGAGATTACAAATAAGTAACAGTGGCATCGTTACAAATATGCAAATAGTAATGATATATTTCGAAACCGACAAATTATTAATGGCATGGATCTATTTAACCCTTCTTTTTATGGTCATCACATTGCCAACAAAATCTAGATTTATAATAATCTAGCTTCTTGAGGATACCTTTATGTACCTTGAAGAAGGATAACATAAACATGGCTAAACTGGTCGCCATGCCGAGACAGTATAAATCACTTAAGTCGAAAAATACATTAAAGCAATGATTATATAGGCGTTTATAGCATAGACGATCAGATAGATCTAGTATGTATCGGCTAATACTCCGATACCACTTTATACCAAGATATTAAAACGAACAGAATACATTAGACAAAAGCCTAATATAATCTTGATGCAATAAGATCTTAACATAAAGGACGGATTTAGCATAACAATCAAGCACACAAGGTATAAAATAGCTAAATCAGGTAAGATCGGCTAAAACCCCGACATTATCTCTTTCAGTAACCATAAAACAAGCCAGATACTATAATTATAGGTATTACTCAATAGATCAAACTCAACCGATGCAACATTAAGCATATAGATAACTATAAGATCTAGGCAAGATGATGAAAACATCTGAGAGATGGTAAATATGCTATATAATCTAGATTAATAACGAGATCTAACTCTATCGGCTACTTTCCGACTATAAAAACCAGCCGATCACAGGTTAGACAACGCAACTAATAGAGATTGTAAAGAATATACGATAACTCGACGAATTATATAAACAAGATTAGAGTATCATAAAGATGGAAGCACTAATCCCGAGAATGCAAGCCACCACGACAAGTTTACCTCTTGCTGAAGATCAAAACCGATGCAGCTCAACCCAAAAGCAATAACTCGTCGAAATAGAACGAAAGTAAAAGGGTGGCGATGCGCCGAAAGTGTTATTGATCTGTTGTTGTTAATTACATGGGTTCGGGCTATATTTATACCCGAGATACATGATATGTCCTCGCAGGACACGACTCTTATCTCTAACAAACTCTAAGATACACATAAGTCTTTACGACAGACTTTTTCCCAAACATATCTCTAAGGAAACTATTTAAAATATCCTAGTTAATAGATACAATTGCCTATCTGAGAGCTTATCTCCATCATGGCAATCCTCATGAAGCACGTTGATCGATTCTAGAAATAGTTTTACAATTATCTCAATAGAATCGGCTGTATCAACTGTGCTCTGTCCGATCCATCTCAGCCGATGCCTTCGCAGCCGACGCATACTCTGTTCTTCGAGCACAATCCTTTGCCAAATCCACTTTGATTCCTACGCCGAACCTGGTTCATAATCTACCAAATTTGGTCGTTTGCATCTCGTGAATTGTCTCATGTAGGATTACTACTCCCTCCATAATACTCCTTCCATGTAAGAAGGCTGTTTGTGAGGGACGAATGACCTTTCGAGCTACTAGAGCTATTCTATTGGCCATTATTTTTGTAACAAAGTAATATGATATCGAAGTTCAAACTATGAATCGGCAACTTTCCATCATATAAGTTTCTAAAAGTGGCCATAAGGTCACTAGTAGAGAAACCATCTTTGGTCGGTTGACCCAAATCCACAATAGTCAGGTTCCATTAAAAACCGAGACTAAAAATGATTTTTAGTCCTGGTTTATAAGAGGAAGATCTTTAGTCCCGGTTGATTCCATGTCAGGCCGTATCAGGGCCCTAGGATCTTTAGTCCCAGTTAGTAACACCAACCGGGACTAAAAACCTATTTTTAGTTCCGGTTGATGTTACTAACCGGGAATAAAAATTAAAACACACTATATAATCCCTAGTACCGATCCTCTTTTCCCGTCCACACAACAAACTCCTCCCTCTATCTCTTTTTTCCTCTCTAACTTCTTATCTCTTTCCTTATCTCTAACTCCTACCTTCTCTTTCCTTTTTTTTCCTTCCATTCGTCATAGCGAAGCAGACGGCGGGCCGGCCGGCGGCCGGCGAGGTGGCGCGGGGGGCCGCGCGGCAGCGGCCGGCGCGGAGGCGCGAGGAGCCTCGCGGCGGCAGGCAGCCGGCGCGGCGGCGCGGGGGCCCGCCGCGCGGGCGAGGGGCCGCTCGGCGGCGGCGGGCGGTGGCGGCCAGCCGGCCGGTGCGGAGGGGAGGCGGGGAGGCGGCAGTGGCCGGCCGGCCGGCTTTTCTTTCTTTTTTTTTTTACAATTTATGATTTATCCGGAGTATTTGATTTGTGTGTGATGAGAATCTGTGATGTATTTTTTAGAACTTGTGATGTAATTTTTTTTAAGAGTTTGTGATGTATTTGAAGATGATCTATTTGAGGGTTTGGAGATGTTATGTGATATGTGATGATTTGGATTTGGAATTTCTTGGCATGATTAGGGGATGGTGTGAAATCAATATTCAATGCTAAAAACAATGAAAAAGAGAAAAAAGGAAAAAATATCTTTAGTCCCGGATTCATAGTCCTGGTTGGAAAACCGGGACTACAGGGGTTACAAATCGGGACTAAAAAGCACTTCTCCACCAGTGGCCATTCTTAATTACCTCCCAGATCACTTGATAGAACTCCGCTGAAAAGCCATCAGGCCGGGAAGCCCTATTATGCTCCATATAATGGATAGCATGTTTTACTTCTTCGTGTGAAAAACTTTTAGTTAGCAATTCTTTCTCTAATGTCCTCCTTTTCAGATTCATCCATGGAAAAATTATTCTCCTTCGGCGATCCGAAAAGGTCTTTGTAATAATTGGTAATGTACTTTTAAATTGCACATCACCTTTAATTACTCCTCCTTGTGTTTACCATTAGCTATTATTTGATAATACTTTATATTTCTATCCCTTCTATGCACTAGTTTACACCCTTTGGTACCATTTGACCATGGCTGGTAAACGCCTCTAGCTAGCTTCCTGGAAGCAAAGCAGGGTGACTAAACATTAACACGTGCACTTGCATGACTAGTAAACGCTTATTCCTCGAGCAAAGAAGGCGCGATTAGTTAACGATCGAGATAGTAACAATTAATCACAGCAGACCAACGTACGTGTCCATGCCGTTGTTCCGAAATCCAACATTATATCACTAAGAATGCAACAGCCAAGACAAAAGAATGCCAAGACCAATGAAGTATGGAGCCTGCTTATTGGAGCCCCTTCCCAAACCAGATGACCAAGAGTAATTTTCAGGGCAACGCACTGGCTCCGGTTTTAGACATATCTACAAAGGTATGAGGATGATGGAGAGTTCCTAAAGGTTGCATGCCACAAGTTAGAGTCGATGGTTATGCAATTATTTAATTTGTCAATTATGGATGGAGGTTAACAAATAAACTTCAATAAATGTTCTCCTTATTTTGGTTTGGTTTCCTCTGTTTTTGTTTGGTGTGTCATATTTAGCTGAACTACGTTCTTTTCTGGATTGCTACAATATAATAATTGGCTGTAGCTATTTTTGAGCAAAGGCTGGGATGTTAAATTCCATTATGTAAAAAATATCACTAAGAAAATCTAATAAGATATAGGGTTAATCGTCCAATTGGACCAAGTCTCCGACGACCTTTTGCACACTGCCGTCTCTGTCGGCGGCCAGCATCCATGGCGCGTGTGCTAGACTTGGACAGGGACTGGACTAGAGACGACGTACGGCCGACATGGACGTGCGTAGTTTGCTCTAGACTCTTCAAACTTGCTATATATATACTTTGAATCTAAGTAAGTTGCAACTTGAGATTAAATTCTTTTACCAACAGTATGGTCCTGATCCTTTCATCAACTTGACACGTACTATCTATTTATCTGTCTATGATTATCTATCTATATATCTCTGGTCAATTAGCAGGCAGGCAGGGCAGGGTCTTTCTTCTTCAACTGAATTATTACTACCACGGATTCTTGATCCATATCTCCCCTGCATTGCTAGTTGGAAAAGAAGCGCTCTAGCTCAATCTTTCTGAATATCGTTCAGTCTTCTCCGATCCAGGTTAGGATGCGATATATATGCTAATTATCATTGAATTCTTTTCATTCTGATATTGAGGAATGTTTTCATCATAGCCACGCTTGAATTGATGAGTCCTTTTCTCTTAATTAGCAGTTCGATCAAAGAGGATCAATTTAAGATTGATTAGCTCCATCTTTCTCCCGAGTCCGAGCTAATCCGATATGGACGGTGAAGATACTACATGCTATCTCCTGGACAGCAGGCTACGGGATACAAACGCGGAGCCAACTGATCTACCGCTGTCACTGCTCAAAGAAATCACCAAAAATTTCTCCGACAAGCTGGAGATCGGCAGAGGAGGGTTTGGAGTGGTTTACAGGGTAGGAATGACTAATCATTTCTTGCCTCATTCTGTCATGTCCGTTAATCCCCTTCATCTATCTTGTACAGTCACACATCAAAAGAAGCAAGCTAGGATACTTTTGCAAAAACATTTCTATCTTTTTCTTAGATAGTGAAAATATATGTTCATATACAGGGGGTGCTTCCCAACGGGATGGTTGCTGTGAAGAAGCTTTCAGCTGATATCCAAATTGAAGACCAGTCATTTCAGGATGAGATTGTCTGTCTCATGAGGGCCAAGCACAAAAACATCGTGAGGTTTCTAGGCTACTGTGCAGATACACAAGGGATAATGAAAGAGTACATGGGAAGATATGTCTTGGCAGATGTACGAGTAAGGCTGCTTTGCTTTGAGTATATACGCAATGGTAGCCTCGACAGACTCATCACAGGTAGTATGATTTATTTCCCTGCAACTGCAAGTGACTTGCATGATTTGTTTCACTTTCCGTCTTTAACTGAATTTTGCATTGGACCTGCCTGATGTCTGGACAGCAAAGAAACTGTATTATCCTGTGTTTTTTCCCATTTGATTTAGATTATTTGGTGGATTATTATAGCATATTACCTATTTATTATAGGGATAAATTAAATATTGTAAGAAATAAATTTGATAAATAGCTTAAAACAACTTGTTTAAGCGATGCAATAGAAGTTTTTTTTTTGAGATAACGTATTTTTCAAAGCATGAGATAAAAAATCAATTTTATTAATCTCATGAATAATATGCAAAGAATAGGGTTGCTTTCAAAAAGTTTGAAATTGTCTCTTAAAAAGTTTGAAATTGGAAGTCTGAGTAGGTTGTTCTGTTTTTTATGTACACACAGATGAATATGGTGGACTTGGATGGGCTGAACGTTACAGGATAATTAAAGGAATTTGTCAAGGTTTGTGTTATCTTCATGAGGAACAGAAAATTGTTCATTTGGATCTCAAGCCACAGAATATATTGTTGGATCAAAATATTGTCCCTAAAATAACGGATTTTGGTTTGTCAAGACTCTTTGATGAACAAAAAACTCGAACTATAACTGCAAAGCAGTGTGGAACATGGTAAAGCTAAGTCTCTATCTTTTTGTAAACATAGGAAATGATCCTCTTCTGTATATTTATTTTTCCTTGTTAGCTTAATGCTGCAAGCAAGATGTATCTAATATTGTGAGTTTTGCAGGGGATATATGGCACCCGAGTACTTGAAAGACGGGGTAATCACATTCAAAGCAGACATTTTTAGTTTGGGGGTGATAATTCTGGAAGTCATATCAGGGAAGGAGCGTCGGACTGAAAATGTAAGAGTTTATGTTTGGGGGTGTTTGTTTCATCTCTTATTACAGGTGTCTTAAAATTTACCACCTCCGTTTCACATTATAAGGCACTTTACTTTTTCTAGAGAAACTTTTATAAATTTGATCAAAGTTTATACAAAAATATAACAACATTTTCAACAAAATATACTATCAAAATATATTCAATGTTGTATATAATAAAACTAATTTGATATTATAAATATTGCTAAATTTTTCAAAAATTTGATCAAACATAAAAGGTTTGGCTAGACTAAAGTCACAACGGCTTATAATATGAAATGGAGGGAAAAAATTGCATTTTAACTGTCTAACTTGTACCCCGGTTTATGGGCGTACGTTCATAGGAGATATTTAACCATTTGCCACATTTAGATGTGGCAATTAACTTTTTGTCACTAGACCCACATGTCATAGACACATGTGGGCCCACATGTCATTGAGATAGGGGTAGCAAATAGTCATTTGCCAAATCTAAAAGTGGCAAATAGTTAAAAGCCCCACGTTCATAGGGGTGAGTGTGCGTGCTTTGTAAGTGTCAGCGTTGTACTGTGTAATTTAAAAAAAAACTTGCACCCCTGTTTATTGTCTAGCACAGCAACAAAATAGTTTCAGTTACAAACGAAGGACATGATAATGTTTTCTAAAAAAAAGGAAAACAGAATAAATCAGAAGAGAAAAAAAATCAAAATACGATACAAATAGAATGCTGCGGAAAAAAAATCAAAATACGGTAGAAATAAAACATCAAAACGTTCCAAATTTGAAACAACGTAGAATACTCAAATCTGTAAAAACTGAAAATCAGAGGAATTAAAATAGAGCGAGAGAAAATCCGAACCAATGGGAAATAGGGAACCAGAATTCGGGGCCAAAAACAAAAAACAAAAAAGTGGATAAATTGCGAGAAAACCGAAAATCTGTAAAAACAAAAAAAAAAAACAAAAATCCAAAAGAAATCGATGGCGAGAGCGACCGAACCAGCCGGAGAGAGAGAATCGGCGGAATCTCGTCTTCGCTCATGGAGAATCGGGGGAGGAGAGCTCCGCTGGATTTCTCACCTCGGCGCAGCTGCCTCAACCCTTGCCCCCATCCGATTCGCGGCCGACGTCGCCGATCTTGCCCTAGCTCCGGCATGGCCCGACCTCCTCCGTCCACCCCAATCCCCCCGGCCGCGTCGGTAGCGCCAAAAAACTCTAGAAGGATTCGTCTTCCTCGACCACGAGCGCGCGCGGGGTAAGTCGCCGATCTAGACATTGAGTGGTAGTGGAGCGTCTTGCCGCTCAAATTAGAGGGAGTCGCTTTTTTTTTTTAGTATTCCTTTTGTTCGACTGGAAATGTATGTAATAGATGGATTTATTTAACGATTTGTTCATCGATAATCTACATGTAAAAAATCATCTGGGTTGGTCACTTCATATTGGTATTCTTGCTGTTCTCTAATTAATTGGATTTTACAGGTTCATAAAAACTGGACCAACAGGCTACAGAGAACCTTGAGCTATACATCAGCACAAGCATATTGTCAACAAGTAGAAAGATGCATCGAAATATCGTCTAATTGTATGGAACCCGACAGACAGAAAAGGCCCAGCATAGGGGATGTGATCAGTATGCTGGATGCAACAGAGGTTGGTTGTCAAGAAGATGAAACTGTGAAATCCACAGATCTGCTTGGCGTCCACCCTGTCGAGCTGCGCTTCGCTTTTGAGCCAAATAAGTTGATTCCTTGCTCACTGCACCTCACAAATAGCACAGCTTACCGTGTCGCCTTCAGAGTCAGTCCAAGGAGGCCAGATATGTACTTCACCGAGTGGCTCTGTGGTGTCATTCCGCCAATGTGCACTTACACCCTCATTGTGGTAATGAAAGAGAGGCAGCAGCCACTATTGGATGCAGATGAGTTTGTGTTGGAGCAGAGCAGCATAATGGATGAGAACGACCTTAACGTTATCAGCCAAGGAAAAGCCGACACAGAGTACAATACTTTCTTTGCGGAAATTGAAGAGAAGAGTGCTGTTAAGGTGCAAGAGAAGAAATTGAGAGCTGTTTGTGACCCACGAGGAAAGACAGCCTCTGAGGTGAGTCAGATCAAGTATTCAAACAAGAGAAAATTCACAAAGCTGTATGCAGTACTTAGCACAGAAAAGTTAGGTCTTGTCTCTCTGGAAACAGAGTTGGTCCACTTTCATCCTGATGTAGTTTAATTTTCTCTCAGCACATATAGTTCTGCAATTAAAGCACCTATTGATATAATCTTGTTGTATTGATTAGCATTTTTATGGTTGGATCAGATTATGTCCACGATGGACTTCGAAAAAATGGTTACAATGGATATGCATCTGACGAAGCCATGGTAAGTGCCTAAGTGGTAATAGTTTGAAGATTCTAGTGACCATCGCAATGAAGTGAAATTGGTTAATCCTCTGTTAGTTTGGGTCAATGAGGCATGAATATTTTTATGATGTATTTCCATATTACAATGCAGGATTTTAACAGGTCATTTTAATGGATACATATGTATCTGGAATCATCAGACAAAGGTTAGTCAGTACTCTCATTTGTCTGCTGATGAACTATATGAGATGAATTGTTTGAGCTGATGATAACTGTAGACTTCTTACAAATGCTAGCAAGTTCAAATTTGCATGGAAAACAAGATAGTATATGTAGGACATATCATCTGCAGACTCAAAGATTAATGCAATCATATAAATTAATTTGGTGGTGAGATATCAACTATAAATGTTCTACACTAAGTTTGGACTGCGTTTGTGAGAGTTGTTGAATGCCTTTTAATTTCTAGTTCAAACTCAAATTCCCCTATTTGGGAGAAACAAAAAAATAGGAGACGTTGGCAATGATACACCCCTTCCTCTTTACTTGTTATTTTAAATCCGTGCTGTACTTTTCATGATATGACAGCTATTTCTGAACGTAGATAAATGATGGAAACCTGAAATATCTAGTTTTTCTAATACATATTAGCACACTATAATTACATTGCATTTGAGCCTAACTTAGGCATGTCACACTTATCCACAGAAAATGGTCAACTCAATTGAGGTCACGAGAGAACAGGAAGGTAGGCCATCTGAGTTCTAGAAAATTTTCTAATCATCTTTAATCCTACTAGTTTCTTTCACCAAAGCAATTTTCCTTTCTGAAAAACCTTATAATGCCTAATCACTCCAACTGCAGTTTTGACTGCTAAATTTGTTTCACGGAAGCAATGGATTGTGGCTGGAGGTGGTGATGGTCAAATATATGTGTACAGTTATAATACAATGAAGATAGTCACGAGTTTCGAGGCTCTCAGTAATCAAATCACTTCTTTGGCTGTTCATCCAACTCAACCTTATGTACTATCCACATCCTATGACCTCATAATTAAGATGTGGAACTGGGAAAATGGCTGGAAGTGCACTCGGGTGTTTAAGGAGGAGCACTCCAGTTCTGTGATGCAAGTAGCCTTTAACCCCAAGGACACTACTGTTTTTACCAGTGTTTCCAAGGACCTGACACTTAAGGTATGTGTGTAGTTTCTCCCATTATATTAACCGAAGTTTGGGACGATCCATTAGGATAAATTTGTTAATGGGCTTTGCCTGAATGATTGTAAGCTCATGATATACTTGACATTTGTCAGATTTGGAGTGTTGATTCTCCTCGTTCTAAGCTCACATTGCAAGGACATTCATGCAGTGTAAGATGTTTGGATTACTTTACTAGTGGTGACAAGCAGTATGTGATTACAGGATCTGATGATGGCACTGCCAAGGTATGCCATCTCTGTAAAGAATGGACACTCTTCTTTCTTCACGAAAACTAAAGAATATATTCTGGAGCATATATACAGAGGGTTATGTTCTAATGCCATTCTTACTGAAACAGATCTGGGACATGCATACAAAACGTTGTGTTAAAACACTTGAAGGACATGCAAATAGAGTAACCGCTGTTTGTTCACATCCTGAGCTTCCTATACTGATGACAGGTTCACGGGATGGGACTGTTCGTCTATGGAATTCCTATACCTTTAGGTAAATAACTAAATATTATTTTAGTTTAACTTTGAACTCAGTTTTTTTAAGGCCCCATCTGGAGTCCCGAAACTATTTTCTGGTCGTACAAAGATTTTTTGTTTCAAAAAGGGCAGATGTTCTGCCTCATTTCATTCGTAGAGAAGAGAGTTTAACACCAACTGATCTGACAATCAACTATTTAATTTGAAACTCATTTGTTACAAACAGGGATCTAATTGTTTGTATATAAAAAAATGAGTAAAAATTTCCTTATCCAAATAGGGCCTTGCAAGGCGCAGCTTCCCAGAAACAATATTTGTGTTTAATGCCTACTTTGCATTGTTGGATTGCAATCATGATATTATAGATATCTGGAGTAAAATAACAATGTGCATGTTTCACATTTTTTTTCAGGCTTGAGGGCATCCTGAACTTTGGGCTTAGAAAGGTTCATGCATTAGGGTGCATGAAGGGCTCAAGAAGGTGAGCATAGAAAAATTTAATACTTTTCTTGTTTGAATGCCTGGAATATTATCAGTTAGTCAGCAAATTGCAGAAATTGAAAAAAAAATGAAAAAATACATTGATTTTTCCTCATCATTTATGTTAGAGTCACAATTAAGAATTTGCATATTTCAGTAATCTACAGTTATGAGCATTACATGTCAAGTTCCTAAAAAGGATGAAATTGTTATGTACCCATATCCTTGTGATCCTTATGACTTCTTATATTTGGGGTTGTGATACCTTTTCTTCTCATGTGCGACGCAATAGGGTTGTAATTGGACATAGCTATGGAATAGCTATTACTGAGATTGATCTTGAAGAAAATGTTACCGGTATGGCCAGATTGGAAGATACCATATGATCAATATACGAGGAAATCTTACCTGTATATGTCAAGGAGCTCAGTTGGAGCTAGAAAACGAAGTCCGAAGATTCGAATCACTTGCCTGTTTGGGTGATGAGTAATCCAGTTGCCTGTTGTTTCCTTTTCTTAAGTTTAAAGATAGTTACCTTTCAATTTTATTCCCGCGCTGGACTTGACGCGTGCTGTGTTCACGGTGGAGTCCAAGTGCTCTATTTTTCAACTTTTCAATTGTTGCCGTGCGTGCTGCGATCTGGTCTTTTGATGGCATGATTGTGTAGGACCGTCGCAGCATTTTAGACATTATTCAGTTGTACAAACTCCTTCTGTTCGGGGATAAATAATGAACAGAACCGAGAAAATGCTGCACAAGTTTGCAGCACCAAAAGAAACTGTCTCACTGTCACATGTTCTTCAATTTTGCTAGTTCGACAAAATTTGAGAGTCTGAAAATGGAAAACTTAACTTGGGTTAATCTGATTTAGTTATGCTATGTTATCTTTTTTCCTCAATTTGCCACGATTTTTTAGACCAATTCTAATGCTGCATATATGCAGTGTAATTATGTATATTCCTTTCCATCTCTTGGACTTGATAATAGTTATTTCTCAAATGATGGAAGTACACAAGGAAGCTTGCTGATAAGATGCAATCCCTAGAAATAACGAGTGAAACAAAAAGCTCAAAACAAACACGAAATTACCATCTAAGAATTATAAGACTATGCATTTATCAGAAGAATGTTAAAGAGGAATTCAAATTAGTCTTAGATAATAGTATCGGGGGTAAATGATTATTCATAGTTTATTTGTAACCACCAATTCTGTGAAGTAAAACAATATTGAATTAAACATGTCTTACAAACAAGTATCTTTTTTGGGGGTGAAATCTGCATTTTTTTAACAATTTCATGGTCAGTATATGAAATGATGGAAACTGTTGATTTCTAACACTATAAAAATTCAGAAAGGCCATTAGTTTTACAGAATCACCATAAATCTTGCCACCAGACATATCATAGTCAAAATCCAGCATTGGTGCTGTCTCCTGAGAGTTGAAAAAGAACAAAACAATAATTTGAATCCTCGATTCCAAGAAAGAGAGAAAAAAACATATCACATCCAACACTATAAACCAAGTGGTCCCTGGTTAGGCACACAACTTGGCACTGGCAGAATGGTGACAATGTCAACTACCATTACATAATGAGACGATGACTTTTGCAGGCTTGCTGTAGTTGAGTCAACCTGTTCACACGCGGTTTGCTTCTCCCATCAAGAAACCACACTGCTCGTCTTCTCCAGCTCTCTTCCTCCTCGAGACCTCGACCTCGATTGATACACAAGAAGAAGATTCTGTACTTGGAGAGCCAACTGTTCTTCAGGTAATCAGGTTAGTGCCCCTGCGAACTGATCAGTGCTCTTCTCACTGGGTTTCTTTGATGAACTTGTTCTTCTTTGCTGTTTTCTTTTGAAAGGGCTTTTGTAATTCTTAGCAGTCACATATTTTTCTGTGTTGTTTCGCGTAGATTTTGGGTAATCAGAAATGAAGGGTGAATCCAGCACACAGAGAAAGACGAAGAACAAGTCACAGTATCCAAGTACTCTTCCAAAGGATCCAACCTTAGTTTTTTTGAAAGATATCACAGAAAATTTCTCGAGTAAACGAGAAATTGGGCGCGGTGCATTTGGAGTGGTTTATAAGGTAGTACAATTCTACACATAGTTATCCAACATTTCTCCACTTCACTGTAATAAGTTGACAGATCCATCTTTATATATGTTAAACAGGGTGTACTTGATAATGGGGAGGTGATTGCTGTGAAGAAGCTTGAGAGAACATCAGGAATTCATGCCAGAAGGTTTCAGAACGAGGCAAACAACCTCCTCGAGTTGGAGCACAAGAATGTAGTGAAGTTGATTGGTTCTTGCTGCCAAGCAGAAAGGCAAGTAGTTGAGCATGACGGGAAATATGTTTTCACAGATGTGGTAGAGAAGTTACTCTGCTATGAGTATCTACCCAATGGAAGCCTTGACAACTATATTTACGGTAATGCAATCCACCTCAAACTCATAGTCATAGATATACACCTTTTTGCTTAGGTAGGGAAGCCTGCACGGTGAAAATATAAGTTCACTGTATTTATCAGTTCCATATGAGTGGCAAAACACAGAAAATTAATTAACATTCTTGCATAAAAATATGGATGGCTTCTAAGGATGATGTTTCTAAAGCTTCTCTTTTCCACATTTATGTTCAGATGAATCGAATGAATTTGATTGGCCCATGCGCTTCAAAATAATCATGGGTATTTGCAACGGAATACATTTTTTACACAAGGAGAGGACTGAAGCAATCATTCATATGAATCTTAAACCTAGTAATATTTTATTGGGTGACAATATGGTGCCAAAAATTGCTGATTTTGGGCTGTCAAGGCTCTTCGGTCAAGAGCAAAGCCGACTTATCACACAAAATGTTGTTGGATGGATGTAAGATAAATTCAAGCCTTGCAATTCCATATACTTTGCTTCTTTGTGTTCAGCTGTTACATTTGCATTAAACCCTTAATGTAGCTCATACCTTGTTAATTCCACTCAGAGGATACATCGCCCCAGAGTATTATTATAGAGGTGAAATATCAGAGAAGTCAGACATATTCAGTTTGGGTGTTCTTATTCTTGAGATAGTCACAGGATTGAAAAACGACCCTAGCTCTCAAGAAGTTTCATCCAGGATTCTTATTGACAATGTAAGAGATATGTATTAACAATGTGGAGAAAGATGTTGATATATATCATAGTTCATCCTTTCATCTGGGTTATGCTGTCTTATTCTGCAGGTACAGAGGAACTGGTTAAAATCATCACAAATAACGTCAAAGTATCCATCACTAGAAGAAGATGACCTCCTACAGGCAAAAAGATGCATCGAAATTGGGTTAAACTGTGTGGAGACCGATCCAAAGAAACGACCTACTATAGGTGAAATTATTGTAAAACTCACAGACAAAGGAACAGGTCAGGAAACCTTTTTTTTTTTTGTGTCTTGATTTGTTATAAATATTTATTAGTCTAGATGTTTTGGAAGCTTGTAATAAGTGGCATTGTTACAAAAACAAAGTTCTTATTTAAGAAAAGTTTCATTCAAGCAGTTATTGGTGATGAAGCGATCATACATGAAGAAATGGACAAAAGGCAAAAATTTGTAAGTACGCTAACAAGAAACCCAAAGTTACAGTTTTTGGAAGATATAACAAACAATTTCTCCCATGAGCGAGAAATTGGTAGAGGTTCTTTTGGGGTGGTTTACAAGGTATGTTTGACTTATATTTTTATCCTTTATTAAAATAAATCAATGGCTACAGAATATATCCAATGTATTTGACTACACTAACTACAGAAGTTAAGCAGGGTGTGCTTCCAAATGGGGAACTAGTTGCTGTAAAGAAGCTTCTAGACAGTGTGACTGCAGTTAATCAAGACAAACAGTTTCAGAGTGAGGCTGGTATTCTTATTGATCTCAATCACAAGAATATAGTAAAGTTGATTGGGTATTGTTATGAAATACGGAAGGAAGTCGTGGAGAACAACCGAAAATTTTTCTTTGTGGAAACACCAAAAAAGTTACTCTGCTACGAGTATTTGCCTATAGGGAGTCTTGACAAGTATATTTATGGTATGATCCTCTGCACACTTCCATCCAATTCCCATGTAAATTAACTGAATGCTACTCCCCTTCTATTTATCAACTTGTGTTCAAAGACAGTTAGCAGTGATATAAAGTAGAGGTTAAAAATAATCCTAGAAACATCTACTTATCCGAACATTGACAGATATACTGATGCAAAACTCTCAACATTCTTGTTTGAAAGTGACCTTATTGTATTCATTTCTACAGGTGAATCCAATGAACTAAAATGGGACATGCGCTTCAAAATTATTGAAGGGATATGTCAGGGTTTAAAGTTCTTACATGAGTTGAAAAGACCCATTATTCATCTAGATCTGAAACCTGGCAATGTATTGTTGGATGATAATATGATACCAAAAATTGCAGATTTTGGCCTATCAAGGCTGTTAGGCGAAGAACAAACACGAACTCGTACTTTAACAGTTGTCGGATCCATGTATGCTCAATCCTTATAATAACCTCCATATTTTCATTATTGAAGATTTATTGTTTCCCATTGCATTTCCAATCCTATAGCAATTAAAATATTAGTGTTTCTGTAATTCAGAGGATACATTGCCCCGGAATATCGTTACAGCGGTGAAATCTCAACCAAATCAGACATATTCAGCTTGGGTGTTTTGATAATCGAGATAGTGACTGGGTTAAAAGTCGATTCGAGTAGCCAAGATGTTACTTCAAAGGGCTTCATTGAAAATGTAAGATAGAGTATCTTTCTACTTGAAGCTCAATAATCTTGTTTTGAAAATGACCACTATGCTGTCAATTTGTATTCTTACTACAGTCTCTCTACTAAAATTTTGCAGGTACGTAATAACTGGGCGAAAATGCCACAGATAGCTTCCAACTATCCATTATTGGAGGCAAACTGCCTCCAACAAGTAAAAAAGTGCATCGATATTGCGCTTGCTTGCGTAGACAAAAATCCAAAGGGGAGACCTTCCATTGGGGAAATTGTTGACAGACTTAATTGGAGAAAAGGCTAAATGATCATCTAACATCTACTAGGTGATAACACTTCAGCTTTTTATATAGAAATTGCCAACACTGCAGCTGAATATGTTCTTCCAGATCTAGCGTAAATGCTGATCTTTTTCATTCTAAATTTTTGGAAGCTGCTTGGCAAGGGTCATAGTGACCCACGGCGGTAGCTCTTGAAGGAAGTGCCAAAAAATCTGAAGCTGAACAAATCTTGAGTGAACCCAGGTTTCTCTGAATATAGATCTTTCTGAAGTCCTGACTTCCTGCTGCATATAGGTCTTTAATGCTGGTGGCATGAATGTATGATCAGTCATCTTAATCACTTTTTTGTTTATGAGAGATGCTTGATGCATGCTCCACGGCAATAATCTCCTTTTATTTTCTTTGCCTCCATGATCAGTGAGCTCTTTTGTCCTTCAGATATCGTTGGCACAATGGCCGTGTTTAGTTCACCGGCCAAAATTTTTTTGACGTATACGGACACACATTTGAAGTATTAAACGTAGACTAATAACAAAACAAATTATAGATTCCGCATGTAAACTGCGAGATGAATTTATTAAGCCAAATTAATCCATCATTATAAATGTTTACTGTAGCATCACATTGTCAAATCATGACGTAATTAGGGTCAAAAGATTCGTCTCGCAATTTATATGCAAACTGTGCAATTGGTTTTCTTTTCGTCCACATTTAATGCTCTATGAATATGTCCAAACATTTGATGTGACGTTTTTGGCTAAAATTTTTTGGAATTAAACACACCTAATATTGTTCTTTTGTAACATTCAGTTTCTACAACTCCGGTTAATGTGTCCTGGCAATGCGCAGAGACTCTATCCAAAATTTTGTGACTTGATTATCTGGTTAGATCATGTGGGAAATTTGTTGATAGCATGCATGTAATGTCCAACTTGAGAGCATCTCCAAGAGCCTAGCCAAATGGCTCTCCAAGTTAAAATTTAGCTAACTTGCATAAAAAATCTACTCTAACAGACTAGCCAAATGCCTTTTCAAGCCATCCGGCTGACTAAATTCCCCACCAGACTAGCTAAAGTTGGCCAACCAAAACCGGCTAGCCATATGTGGGACCCACGCCTGTTTCCCCCTCTCTCTCTCCACGCTGCAGTGCGGCACGCACATGTGACGAGGGCGCCGTCGCCTCGTCGTCGTCGCGGCCGGCCCCCGCCGCCCCGTCGTCGCCGCGGCCAGCCACCGCCGCCCCGTCGTCGTGCGGCCGGCCCCCGCCTCCCCGTCGTCGCTGCGGCCAGCCCCGCCGCCCCGTCGTCGCCGCGACCGGCCACCGCCGCCCCGTCATCGCCGCGGCCAGACACCGCCGCGCCGTCTTCGCGCGGCCGGCCACTGCCACCGCCACCGCCGAGCTCTGCCCCGAGCTCCGCTGCCGCCCCCCTCTAGATCCGCCGTCGAGGTCGTCGTGAGCCGCCGCCGCCGAGCTCCACCCCGAGCGGCGTTGAGGTTGTCGTCGCGAGCCACCGGCGTCTCGCCTCCTGCCTCCCCGCATCGCCGCACCACCGCGCGTGGCCGCCCACCTCCTCGCGTCGCTGCACCACCGCCGGCGAAGAGAGCGGCACCGGCGGGCGGAGCCCGAGCGGCGGCGGCGGCGGCGGATGGCGACGCAGCCCGAGTGGCTGTGGGGATGGGGATGGGGGGGCGGCAGCGGATGGGAAAGGGAAGGGGGGTTTGGAGAGAGAGGGGGAGAAAGATGAGGGAGAAGAAGGGGGGGTAGAGGCTGATATGTGGGCCCAATTGTCATAGACTCAGAGTAGAGAGGACGAATAGAGAGGTTGTTGGAGTAAAAGACAGTTTGATTTGCTAAATTAAATAGAGAGTTGGCCAAATAGATATTTGGAGAGTCAAATTTGGAGAGACCGTTGGAGATGCTCTAAGCCTTGGGTGATGCACCCACTCACTGACACTCAATGTCACAAGGAAACTCAGCCCGAGGCATGGTGCCATCAGGCATCATAATCAAGGCAAAATTTGCCCCGGGACACCCAAAAATTGTATAATTAGCTGTGAGACACTGTAAAATCGTGTCGTTGCTGATGGACACCACAAAATTTATGTAATTTGTTGTAGGATACCAGAGACAATATTTTATCATTTCTGATAAAAAAGATGAGAGAGAAATTTCAAAAAGACAAAATTGCCCTTAGCGCCGCTCGCCAACCGTCGTCGACGCCACCGCCTGGCCGCAGCCACCTCCGTCGCCACTGCCGCCGGGCTCATCAACCGTCTGCCACGCGGTGCAGGAGCGGCGGGGAGGAGGGCGTGGCGGTGGCGGGTCCTCCTCGCTCGGAGGCAAGCGGACGCGGTGGTAGCCCGGGACAACGGCGATGGAGGAGGAGGATACGCGAAGGCGAGGGATGCGTCGGAGGTGGAGAACAAGATGGGTTGGTCCGGGAGCGACGACCTCGACGTCATCTCTTGCGGCGACATGGGCGGCGGCTTGGGCGACGACGATGACGAGGATGTCGAGCATGGGAACCCGCGCAAGCGCCAACCAGCATTCGATCTCACGCACCGCTTCGCCATGCTGTGCTGCCTACGTGCGAGAAAGAAGTAGAGAGAGAGAGAGTCAACGAGAGGAAAAGGACAAGAAAATAGAGAAGGGGAAGAAGAGAAGGGGCAAAACTGTCATTTTATGTGGTTTCTCACTCACCAATTCAGTGGATATTATATTTTAATACGCCCAGTGTCCTGTAGCAAATTACCACACTTACACTTTTAGAGTGTCCTCGGACAAATTCACGTCTTTCGGGTGTCTTACAGCCAATTACACAATTTTTGTGTCCCAGGGCAAATTTTGCCCATAATCAAAATCCTGAATCTGAATGACTTTTTGTGTTAAAGGATTAGGGTGTATGATAGTGTGTCAAGGATACTTTGGTCATTCCACACTGTGATCATCTCATATTAGTAATTAGCCTAAGGGCCAACTCAATAGATTAACTGATCATTCCCCAAATTCCCCCCAAATTGTGACATGGTATCAGAGCAAGATCAAACCCTAGCGTCGATCCGGAGTCCACGCCGGCACGCCGGTGGTGGCCATCCAATCCGTGCACATCCTTGTCAGCTTCGTCGTCCACCGCCGTCGAGGGATTCGTAGTTGGTCTTCTGCCGTCAGTCGTCGCGGCCAATGGTTTCTTCGTTCGTCCACAAGCAGCAAGCAGATCCACAGTCAGCAGTCAGCACAAGCAACAAGCAGCATCAAGCAATCAAATCCACAAGCAAGAAGCAAGCAGGGGATGCACGAACAAGCATTCAGATCCAGTTCTTCGCCATCACGATCTTGTCGTCGCGTTCCCATTGGCCGGTCGCAGCCACTGTCGCGGCGCTCTTCATCACCGCCAGCGCCGTCCTCCTCCCATGTCCGTCGTCCAGCTTTCCATCCACCGCCTGCGCGCGTGACCATTTGCGTCGTCGCCGCACGGGTCAAGGTCCTGGCCCTCTTTGTCTAGCCTGCTCTGTTCTCTCTGCTTCTCCACTGGAGAGTGGAAACTGGTCACTGGACTTACAGCAACAAGCCATCGTCTTCCCTAACATCAAGTAGCAGCGACAGCAATTTGCAAGTGTGCCTTGCTGTCAGCATGCAGATCCACCTTGTTCCCTGTTCAAACATCAGCAAATAGCAGTAGAGAAGCCCATATCGAGTTATGCTTCCCTCATCATGCAGTCGGCCTCTGCTCTTGCCGGATTTGTGAAGCCGTCCATAATCTCAACCATCTTGATTGTTGAATTGTTCCATCAACAGATATATTTTGTATTTGCTATGCTTGCTTACTGTGCCATCAACAAGTCAACTAATATCCTTTGGTCTTTTGCAAACATATCATTGTGCTTCAGTTGAGATAGGCAACTGGAAACCAAGGCACAGCCCTGTGCATGTCCTTTTGACTTTGATATTTCTTCTCGTCATCTGCATCAATTCTTGTCTTTTGTCTTTTGCTAGTATCTTCAGTCATTTGCTAGTATATCAATGTCATCTACAAATCATTTTTGCTATATTTTCTATCAAGTCCATCAAAGTCTATCGGTTCGTCGAAGTCATGCTTGTCAATCACTATCACCATCTTGCTAGTTCTATTTCGGAACTAGTCTTTGCATGCCACTTCTCCAGCTTCCTGTCAGAGCTGGTCTTCATCATCACATCACCATCTCCACATCTGAGGTGGTCACCATCATAAGTGACGGACCAAAAAACAATTTGTGAAGGTCCTTCATCATCACCATCATCATCATCATCATCAATTAATTAAGGACTGAAGAACAGTTCTGTGAAGGTCCTTCACCATCATCGTCACCATCTTTGAATCAGTGAAGAGCCGAAGAACAGTTTGTGAAGGATTTTGGTACCAAGGGCTGAAGAACAATTTGTGAAGGCTCGAGGTCCACTTCATTGAGGAGGGGATGGTTCTCTTCTTCATTCAAGAGCAATGCTTCGACAACATCTTTAAACATAGACTTTATATTTATAGTAGTATGTTGTTTATCTAGTGTTTAGTTTCAAATACAATGTTATTATATTCACATTGCATTTGGGTGGGGGTGTTAAAAGGATAGGGTGTATGATAGTGTGTCAAGGATATTTTGGTCATTCTACATTGGAAAAAGTACGTATTACTCCTCCGAACTATAGCGGTCGTCCAAATTAACCCCCTGAACCACAAAACCGGACATTCTTCACCCCTAACAATGCAAACTGGACGAATTACCCCCCTTGACCCACCCAATCCACGATGGTTTTAGTCTACGTGGCGTACACGTGGCATCCCAGTCAGCGTGGGACCCGCCTGTCATACTCTCAATCTCTCTCTCTTCCCCACTTTCCTCTCAATCTCTCTCTCTTCCCCTCTTCCTCTCAATCTCCCTCTCTCTCTCTAGATGTGGCCGGCGAGTTGGTGGCCGGCGCTAGGCGCGGTGGGGGCACGGCGGCCGGCGGGCGCCGTCGCCCTCGCGCACCACCGGGAGCAGCTCTAGCTCCACACGCGGCGGAGGCGGGTGCGGGCGAGGTCCGGGAGGGAGCAGCCGCGGCGAGGGACACGGAGGTGGCGACCGCGTGAGACGCAAAGGCATCCTGGCGGGACGCGCGGGTGGCTGAGGCGGAGCGGGCGCTGGCGGCTGCGGCGGAGCGGGCGCTGGTCTCCAAGCAGACATCCTCCTCGTCTACGGCTTCGATGAAGGAATCCCAGTCGCCGCCACCGCCGCCGCCGCTGCATCCTCGCCGCCCTTCTCCTCCGCCCCCGCCACCATCGGCTCCTCCGCCGCTGCATCCTCGCCGCCCTTCTCCTCCGCCCGCGCGCGCTCCGCTTCCGCCGCTGCCGGCCGTCTACATGACGGCGGAGTCCCCCATCCAGGCCTACATGCGCCGTCTCTGCGGGATGCCGTCGCCGATCCACGTGCCCACCTCGCCGCTCGCGTTCGGGTGCCTGTGTGTGCCGCCATGAGTGCCGCCATCGGCGCCGATGGCCCGCCCACCTGCCTCCGCTCGTCCCCACGCCGCCATGAGCGCCGCCATCCGCGCTGTCCGCGCCGACCGCCCGCCTGCCTGCGCCCGCCCGTCCCCGCGCCGCCGTCCGCGCCGTCAGCCCCCGCCTGCCCGCCTCCGTCTCAGCCGCCCGCCGCCGCCGCTAGCGCCCGCTCTGCCTCTGCCTTAGGCCTCAGCCGCGCCGCCACTGCCGCTTGACTGACCCGTGGGCGAGCGAGAGGTTGAGAGAGTGAGAGAGAGAGAGAGGAGAGAGAGGTGGGAGAGTATGACAGGCGGGTCCCACCATTTTTTTAATTAAAAAAACGCTGACTGGGAAGCCACGTGTACGCCACGTAGACTAAAACCACCGCGGATTGGGTTGAGGGGGTAATTCGTCCAGTTTGGATAGTTGGGGGGCGAAGAATGTCCGGTTTTATGGTTCGGGAGGGTAATTCGGACAACCGCGATAGTTCAGGGGGAGGGGGGGTTAATTCGTACTTTTTCCTTCTACATTGTACTCATCTCATATTAGCCCTAAGGGCCAACTCAACGGATTAACTGTTCATTCCCCAAATTGTGACATGCTACACGTCTAGGAGTAGAGATATTCAACAAAACATTACATTCAAACCTGGATTTTCAAAAAACAAATGGAAACAACATACAGCATTATTACACCACAATTGCAAATGCACTATGGTTTAATGTGGACACACTGCGTCAAAAGCCAATCTCAGAGCAAAGAACAGAACGGACTGAACTTATTGTAGCAAACGAACTAGTCTGGAGCTCAATTAAAACATGAGCGAATCCCTATTATCAGACAAAAACAAGGAGCCACTGGGAAAGGCAGCCTAAACAGCAGGTTCTGTCATGTGGGGGCGCCTTTATCACCGGCGCAGCAAAGATAACATCCAGGATCAGGCGCAGCAAGCAGCAATAATCAAGGATTAGGTGATTTGGAAAGTTGCAAACAAGGAAAGCCTTAATTAGGAAGAAATAATGATCATTTCCTTGTATTAGTGAGGCCTATTGCCCATATAAACTATTTAATCAGCCATTTGATCGGCAAGCAATATGAATCTACTTTTCCTAATCTCCCTCCTTCTCTCCTGATCTACCTCCTTCCACCATAGGGCGCACAGGGAAACTCCCTGACGCCTCAACCGATCCAGGCTATGAACTTCGTAGCCGTGGTCCGGCTACCCTCGGCACTGACGCGCTTGACAACTTGGTATCAGGTTCCAGGCGTTCCTCCTCCCACGCCAATCCACCTCTCCCAGCCACAACACCGTCATCTCCCACCACATCCATCACGTCGGCCATGTCTGAACCATCCACCACTGAGCTCGTAGCTCTCATCAAGGCGCTCACGGCCACCGTTGACAAGCTCCAAACCTCCATCAGCACACTCCAGCAGGCCTCATCCTCCGGCACCATGTCCTCCGGTGAGCACCATAGTGACCGGCCGCTCCGGTTCCAAAAGTTGGACTTCCCGAAGTTCGACGGCAAGTCCGATCCACTGGCGTTCATCAATCGTTGCAAGTCCTAGTTCCATCAACAGCGCATCGCGGAAGAAGAAAAGGTATGGATGGCCTCTTATAACTTGGAAGACGGCGCGCAACTGTGGTTCATCCAGGTGCAGCGCGATGAGGGTACTCCATCATGGTGTTAGTTCACCGAACTCCTACACCTCTGCTTCGGACCACCGCTACGCTCCAACCCCCTCGGCGAGCTAATGGCCTGCAAGCGCACCGACTCCGTCGTCAACTACCAGGACAAG
This sequence comes from Oryza sativa Japonica Group, assembly GCF_034140825.1. Classification (NCBI taxonomy): domain Eukaryota; kingdom Viridiplantae; phylum Streptophyta; class Magnoliopsida; order Poales; family Poaceae; genus Oryza; species Oryza sativa. The sequence goes on from NC_089045.1 coordinate 6,650,322, forward strand.
TTTGAGGTGCTCCTGCCTCGCGCCGGCACGCTGTCAGAGGAGCAGTGTGTGCAGATCTTCATGGCCGGCCTTCAACCGCCTCTCAGCCTCGACATCGAGATCCACAACCCTCAAAAATGCTCGCCTTCGCCATGAGTCTCGCCCGGAAGATCGAGCTGCACGACCAATGCGTAGCGGTCCCCGCGCCAGTCCTGCCGCCCCTGCGCAACATCCAGCGCGGCCTCCTGCCCGCAACACCGGCGCGCATGGCGCTACCGGTGCCCCCGCCTCAGGCTGCGGCTGCGGTCGCCGCGCCGGCACTAGCGATGGTGTCCGTCGAAGGGCGCACGGTCAAGCGTCTGTCCCAGGCTGAGATGGAGGACCGACGCCGCCTCGGCCTCTGTTTCAACTGCAATGAGAAATTCTCTCGTGGCCACAACCACGTCTGCCAACATCTCTTCCTCCTCGACTTGGCCGCGCCCGACGATGACACTGATGACGACAGCCCGCAAGAAGGAACAGGGAGACCAAACCGCATGTCCCACTTCATGCGATTGCCGGTGTCCGCTTCAGCGACACCATGGAGGTCCACATCAACTTGGGCGGCGCCGCACTCCTCGCACTGCTCGACTCCGGGTCCACCCACAACTTCATCTCCACGGAGGTAGCCGGCCGTACCAAGCTCGAGCTTCTTCCTCACGGCAAGATGCAAGTCACGGTCGCCAATGGCGAACGCGTTCCTTGCCCTGGCCTCTACCGCAACACGGCCTTCACCATCGGCACGGATGTAACGCCCCGATTTTCGTTCGGGTTTTAAAATCATTAAATAATGCATTTTCTAGAAATTAAATAAAAGTTAAATCAATTTAATCAAGTGAATTATTGGGAGAATTAAAATTTTCCCTTAAAAATCATTGGCCGGGAATATTTTGCAATATTCTTTGTGCCCTAATGTACTCTCCGGAATTTTCCGTGAATTTTCGGAGCTCGAGAAATAGTTTTAATAGCACAAAGATCATTGCATCAATTAAAATAAAAAGAAAACAAATAAAATTTCCCCTCTTTGTCTTTGGGCCGCTTTCGGCCCAAGATCTTCTCCCTCTCCATCCTCTCGGGCCCGGCCGCCCTCCTTTTCCCCTCCTCCCTTCTCTTTGGGCCGTCGGCCCGGCTTGCCCCCTCCTTCGCGCAAGTCCGCTTCGCCTCCCTCATCCTCCCTCCTCTCCCCGAGCCGTCGACAGGTGGGCCCCACCTGTCGGGGTCATCCCCAACCTCCAGCCCGGGCCAGCAACCGCCATGGCCGCCCGAGCCGTCCAACGTCGCCGCCGTTTCCGCCCACCTCCTCCACCCCGCGCGCGCGCGCTTGTCCGTGGGACCTCGCCGCCCACGTCCGCGCCGTTTCCCCCCACTCTCCCCGCAAAATCCGGCCACGTCGCCGCCTCCCGCGTCTCTCTCTCCCCCACGACGCCGCCCCACTTCCCCTCGAAATCCGCCGCTCCCCGGCCCTCTCCTCGCCCCCTTGAGCTATAAAATCAATCCCCGTGGACTCCTCTTCCTTTTTCCCCGTTTTCCCGAGTCCCCCACGCCCTCTACCGAGCTCTCCACGCCGATCCCCTTCGCCGCCGCTCGCCGGCGATCTCCAGCCGCCCGCCACCGCCGCTCCCGTCGCTGCCGCGCTGCGCCGCCACCACCTATAGCATCACACCACCCCACCGCACCCCGACATCCACTCCATCTCCCTCCTCCACCGCCGGAACCACCTTCCCATCGCGAGGCCGAGCCACTACCGCCACACACCGCCTTCAGCTGGGCGCTGCCGCCGCATTAGTCGTCGCCGCACCTCGCCGCTTGCGCTGTCGGCAACGCCGTGCCAAGCTCTACCCCGGCCTCCGCTCCGTTTCCCCATTCCACCACCGCAACCACCCTTCCACCGTGCATCCCGAGCCACCTCCACCATACGCCGCCTCCAGCCGTGTGCCATCGTCGCCTTAGCCGCCGCCGCGTCGCTCCGTCTTCACCTCTCGCCTCGCAGCGCCGTGCAGCACCTCGGTCACCGTTGTTCATCGCCGGAAACCCACCGGAACGTGGTATCTCTCGGTCGCCGGTGAGCCCCACCATTCCTCTCCTCTCCGGCGTGGTATTCTCGCCGCTCCGGTCGCCTATTTCCCTCCCTAACCGCTCCAATAATTTCCCCAGGTCTTGCCGGCCCTCGGCCGCGGCTCCGCCATGGTCGGGCGTCGTCGGAACGCCGTTCCCGTCGCCTCCCGTGCCGGCCGCCGCCATCCTTTCCGCCGCCGGTCGCCTCCCCATGGTCGTCTCTCCGTCGCCGCGCCTCTCGGTGAGCCGCCTCCCTCCTCCTTTTCCTCTTCGCCGACCGCCCGCCGCCGTTCCGCGTCGCCGGCTGCTGCCGCCGGTGGCCGCATGCCGCCGCCGCGCCTTGGCTCGGCCGAGCCGGTTTCATGCCGTGCCCGTGCCCCAGCCGCGCCGCCTCGTGGCCGTCCGATCGGCTTGGGCCGATCTGGACCGTCGGTTCCCGTGGACCGGCGGTGGACCGCCTCGGTGGTCCCGGTCCACGGTGGACCGGCGCTCTTGTGCCGCTGACCGGTGGGCCCCGCGTGTCGGCGCCGGCCGCCCCTTTGCTGACGTCAGCGAGGACCATTTCCTTTGTAAAAATAAATAATAATTGCGCAATAAATCGGGTTTAATTCTAGAAATTCATTTAAATGGCTCAAAACTTCTAAAATTCATATCTAATTCATTCGAACTCCGAATTGAGCCATTCAACTTGCAAAATTCATCTAAAATTGAGCTCTACATGTTTGTTTAGTTTTTATGTACTGTTTCCTTGGTTTTTATTAGAGTTTTTCCTCGTTTTGCGTGCCAGCGTGTAGTTTCCGTCGTTTCGGAAGTCCGCGGTCGCGAGGAAAAGAGTTCGGAAAATCCAAGTGAAGAAGCAAGGCAAGTCACACATTCCCCTTGAGCATGTTGATCCTAATTTATAAATGTTTTACCGTTTACAAATAAATATGCATGTTTTGCTAATTACACGGGGTCAGGGTTTACCTATCTGCTCGCTTGTGCCATGTTTACTTGATATCTATCCTTTGTCAACCTTGGGTGATAAATTGACTAGCTCGTGTTACTTATGTGACTTAGCTAGAACTATATGCTTAGCCATGCTTAATTACCACTAGCTCAGTTGATGGGATAATTACAGTATTAGACCTTTCTAGTATCTTGTTGAGCTGCGTGCTCGAGACATCTGGCCATGCTTCATGGTCGTAATTATCCAACTAAAATGCGACTGAATGGTGGGCTGTGGGTGCATGGTTTTGCTGGTCGCACCCATGGCAGTTAAGGACCGGTTCGCGGGATGCCCTGGAAGAACTTATCGTACTTACCACAAGCCAGCGTGGGCAACGGCTGGGCTTGAAGTGTAGCTTTCCTCTAGTCGACGCATCCAGGCAAGGGTGGGCGTGATGGAGCGGGGCGGGCCCTGCGACGGCCTCTGTCGCTTCCGGATTCACCTAGGCACGAGAGGGGACTGCCCGTTGCCCGCTGGGGACGGGGGTGAAACCTGAGGTGTGGTGTGCTTGGCTAGAGGGGGTTATGCGAAGGGTCCTGTCACGGCCTCTTTCCGGTATGTCGTGGTGGCATGTCGGCGCACGGAAACGTGTCGTGGGGCTGTGTCTTGTGGGTACAGTTGTACACCTCTGATCAGAGTAAAACTATTCGAATAGCCGTGCCCGCGGTTATGGGCGGTCGACCAGATTCACCGTGATTAGTCTCACACTTAATAAATCGACCTAATACACTGTAGTTTAGGTGGGTTGGTTGGGCCTGTTCAACGTGGTGTAGCGTTGATCAGTGGAGATTTAATGTTACTTTAATTACTCAACAGTTTTACTGTTTTGCTCAATAAAATGTTTTACAACCGCCTTTATGCAAATAGCCACAAACTGTCCTTGTGTTCCCCTTGCACGTCTGCATCGTTGGTGTGGCTTGCTGAGTACGGTGGTTGTACTCAGCCTTGCTATTATTCCCCCTTTTCAGAAGTGTAGTGCTTCTGAGTTGAAGACAAAGTTAGAAGACCAAGGCTCAGACCCCAGTTGAGTTTTGCCTGTGGAGTGGAGCTGAAGCCCCGCTAGGATCGCCTTTTTCCGCTGCTGCTGCTTTCGTTTCGGTGCGAGGGCTAAGTGCCTCTTTTGTAAGTATTTTACGCTTTATTTACGTTTGGAACTGTATATTACTTGTCGTTTTGTGTACCCTGGCTGGTCCTGGACAGGGATTTAATACACAAAATAGTCTGGAAATTTGGGCTAAATTTCTGGGCGTGACAACGGAGACCTTCGCATCCGACTTATTTGCCCTTCCGTTGGCAGGTTACGGTGTCGTCTTGGGCACCCAGTGGCTGGCCTCCCTAGGTCCGATCCTATGGGATTTCCGCTCCTTGTCCATGTCGTTTTGGCGCAACGATCACCGGGTATGCTGGCACGGCATGGCGGCTGCGACCACTCCCTCCCTCAAGGCCATCGCCAACGACGACATTGTGCCGGCGCTACTGGACGAGTTCGCCGTCGTGTTCGCCGAACCAATTGGCATGCCTCCACCGCGCTCAAGGAATCACTGCATCACCCTCTTCCCAGGTTCGGCACCGGTCACCGTCCGACCCTACCGCTACCCCGCCTCTCACAAAGATGAGCTAGAACGGCAATGCTCCGCCATGCTGACACAGGGGTTGATCCGGCGGAGTACATCGGCCTTCTCTTCACCGGTTCTCCTCGTAAGAAAGCCGATGGGTCATGGCGGTTCTGCGTCGACTACCGCGCCCTCAACGCCATCACGATCAAGGGCGCCTACCCCATTCCGGTGGTCGATGAGCTCCTGGATGAGCTACATGGCGCCCGTTTCTTCACGAAGCTTGACCTTCGTTCCGGGTATCACCAAGTATGGATGAACGCCGCCGACATCGCCAAGACCGTGTTCCGTACCCACGACGGCCACTACGAGTTCATGGTCATGCCGTTCGGTCTCTGCAACGCCCCGACGACTTTCCAAGCACTCATGGACGACGTTCTTCGCCTGTTCCTGCGCTGCTTCGTCCTCGTCTTTTTTAACGACATCCTCATCTACAGCGACTCGTGGGCAGCCCATCTTCGTCATGTGCGCACCGTCCTCGACACACTCCACCAGCACTGCCTCTTCATCAAACGGTCCAAGTGTGCTTTCGGCGTCACCTCCATCAGCTACCTCAGTCATGTCATCTCCGCCACGGGCGTCGCCATGGACCTGGACAAGGTGCAAGCCATCTCCGATTGGCCGCAGCCACGCTCGGCGCGCGCGGTGCGCGGTTTCCTCGGCTTGGCGGGCTACTATCGCAAGTTTGTCAAGAACTTCGGCACGATCGCAGCACCACTCACCGTGCTACTCCGCAAGGAGGGCTTCTCATGGACGGACGACGCGGGCACTGCCTTCAACGCCCTCAAGACGGCCATCACCACCGCACCCGTCCTCGCCCTTCCCGACTTCGCGAAGCCATTCATCATCGAGTGCGACGCCTCGACATATGGGTTCGGTGCAGTCCTTTTACAGGACCATCACCCCGTCGCTTTCTTCAGCCGGCCAGTAGCCCTGCGCCACTAGTCATTGGCGGCCTATGAGCGGGAGTTAATCGGCCTCGTTCTCGCCATTCGCCATTGGAGACCATACCTATGGGGCCGCCGTTTTCTTGTACGATCTGACCACTTCAGTCTTAATTTTTTGCTCGATCAGCGATTGGCCACCGTCCCCCAACATCATTGGGTGGGCAAACTGCTCGGCTTTGACTTCACGGTGGAGTACAAGGTCGGCGTCAACAACACAGCGGCCAACGCCCTATTAAGGCACGACACCGACAAGGTGCTGCTCCTCGCCATCTCCGGCCCTCGGTTCGACTTCATCGATAGCTTACGCCAAGCTCATGACACAGACCCGGCACTGATGGCGCTACGGGATGAGCTGTGGGCTGACCAGCGCCAGGACCCATGGGCCTTGATCGACGACATGGTGACCTACGACAGCCGCCTCTACATTCCGCCGGCCTCGCCACTTCTCCAAGAGATCCTCGAGGCAGTACATGGCGACGGGCATGAGGGCGTCCAGCGGACTCTTCACCGACTCCGGCGTGATTTCCATTCGCCCAATTTCCGCACGGTGGTCCAGGACCACGTTCGAGCGTGCGCCACCTGCCAGCGTTTCAAGTCCGATCATCTCCATCCTGCGGGACTCCTGTTGCCGCTGCCAGTTCACACGTCGATTTGGGCGGTTTGTGCGGACATCGACCTCGACTTCATAGAGGCGCTGCCTCGAATCGATGGCAAGTCGGTCATACTCACGGTGGTCGACCACTTCAGCAAGTATTGCCACTTCATCCCCTGACACATCCGTACTCCGCGGAGTCCGTGGCTCAAGCTTTCTTCGCCGAGATCGTCCGTCTCCACGGGGTGCCACAATCCATGGTCTCCGACAGGGATCCAGTGTTCACCTCCCTGTTTTGGAAGGAGCTCATGCGTCTCAGTGGTGCCAAACTCCACATGATGTCAGCGTTCCACCCACAGTCCGATGGGCAAACCGAAGCAGCTAACAAGGTCATGTCATGTATCTCTGCTGCCTCATCGGGGACCGTCCACGCCAATGGCTTCGCTGGCTTCCTTGGGCGGAGTACATCTACAACACGGCCTTCCAATCTGCGCTCAAGGATACGCCGTTCCGGGTTGTCTACGGTCGTGACCTGCCCACCATCCGCTCCTATGAGCCCGACGAGACAAGGGTGGCCGCCGTCGCCAAGAGCATGGCAGACAGAGACGAGTTCATCGCTGATGTTCGCTACAGTCTCGAACAAGCTCAAGCCATCTACAAGCGCCACTACGACAAGACTCATCGTGATGTCCGCTACAACATCGGCGACTGGGTGTGGCTCCGTCTCCGTCACCGCGCCCCCGCTTCCCTCAACGTCCCCACCAAAGGCAAACTGAAGCCGTGGTTCTACGGGCCATACTGCATCATCGGCATCGTCAATGAAGTCGTGTACCGCCTTGAGTTCCCACCGCACGCGCGTCTCCATAGCGTCTTCCATGTCGGCCTCCTCAAGAAGTTCGTCGGCACTCCACCAATAGCACCCCCAGCGTTACCACCAACACATCATGGGGCTGTGGTTCCGGAACCAGAGCGCGCGGTCCGCTCACGCCTAGCCCGGGGCATTAAGCAAATTCTTGTCCATTGGAAAGGCGAACCGGCTGCCTCTGCCACCTGGGAAGACGTTGAAGGTTTCCTTGACCGCTATCGGTCTTTTCAGCTCAAGGACGAGCTGCTCGTCGGGGGGGGGGGGGGAGGGGAGATGTCATGTGGGGGCACCATTATCACCGGCGCAGCAAAGATGGCATCCAGGATTAGGCGCAGCAAGCAGCAATAATCAAGGATTAGGTGATTTGGAAAGTTGCAAACAAGGAAAGCCTTAATTAGGGAGAAATAATGATCATTTCCTTGAATTAGTGAGGCCTAATGCCCATATAAACTATGTAATTAGCCATTTGATCGGCAAGCAATATGAATCTACTTTTCCTAATCTCCCTCCTTCTCTCCTGATCTACCTGCTTCCACCATAGGGCGCACAGGGAAACTCCTTGACGCCTCAACTGATCCAGGCTACAAACTTCGTAGCCGCGGTCCGGCTACCCTCGGCACTGACGCGCTTGACAGGTTCCAACATTGATTACATCACAGGCAAATGCCGTTTATATAAACAGGACATGTTTGTTACATGAAATAAATCTGCAGGCAACTGGGGCAACACAGAAATTACCAGAGATTCAATGATTCGGAAATGTTTCCTAACAATTTAAAGCATGGCATGTAACCAAAGAAAACTTTACGGACCATATATAAGCAAATCCAACAAATTACTGCAAGAACCAAATCTGTGATGTACTTGCACATAGGGAAACTTTATGCAACATCTATATACAGACCTCTGCAACATGCAGCATCTTCTGGCGCATACCATTACCGTTCCTTTGAATTTTGAAGTCTTTGGTTTGGGATTCTCACATAGCTGCACCAAGGGCATATCATCCTGAAATGGAACATGAGTAGAAACCTTTTAGATTGGTGGACACAAGGAACAAGTGATCCGAAAGCAACAAAACAAAAAGGACTCAGAACTCTCTTCTTGCTCATCGCTTGGGAAAACTGGAAGGAACGAAATGCAAGAATCTTCACAGGAAAGGAAGCGACAGTACACCAGATGATCAGTCGCATCCAAAAGGAATTACGTTGGTGAGTATGGCCGGCGCTAAACACATCGGGAGAATGTTGCCATGAGGACCTAAGAGGGCTACGTGCAAACTTGTTTGCATGTTGGCTTGGACAGTTTCTTTTTTCCTAAGTTTTGTTGGCCTTTAGGCTATTTGTACTTTAACCCTCTCCTATCAATATAATGCCAGTCAACTCTGACCAGCCGTTCGAAAAAAAAAATTCAAGTCTTTGTGCAGGTTGGTTAACTAGAGCTTCTTCAGGGAACTGAGGGACCTTATTCAGCTTCAGCAGGGACACAATGTACAAGCCTTTGATGCATGGAAGGGCACCATCCATGATTTTTATCTGGTTGAAATCAGGCATCTACTTCAGTAGAACTTATGTTCTCAATCCACAAACTTCGTAGTTGCATCAGTTTTTTCAACTGCTCGGCCAAACCTTTGCTGGCTTCCACGGTCTCACGAGTCTGTAGTTCTTTTAGGTTGGATAGATCTTTAGGTTGCACACAATCTACTTTCAACATAATTAGCCAATTGAATCGTTTTTTTCAATATCGTATCTATTTTTGACTAGTTCTAGCCTAGTTTTTGTCCATCTTCGTCGGTTTGTGTTGAAACCTGTTCATTCTCGTCGCAAGAGTGTGAATCCTCGAAAACCTTTCATTCTGTCCACAAAACGGGTGTTTATCTCTATTTCATCTAAATTGGTTTCACTAGTCGGTCTAATCTTACAATGCTCATCTTGGTTCAGCTTTGACTAAATCGAGGTGGTTGGCGACTTTGTATCACCACAAAACAATAAGTGTTTTCATTTTGATTGGCGCCGTAACCAAAAAGGTTGCCAATAGTTGGTTTCGATTTGGTATGTTGGATGCAATTCTCGCTTGACGAATCCTGTTCACTACACATTACAAGAGATCTTACGATAGGTGACGTTTCATTTACGTCACGAAAATTGGATTTTACGTCATGCTGTGAAATCTGTGATGCTCGCTTGACGAATATTCATTCGTTACCTATCATGCGTCTCTAATGGCGTTCTATGACGAAAGCTTATTCTTTTATCATTAATCTAGAGGTGGTGACTGTCACACCCTGAAAATCATAAATATATAAATTGTTGTTTAATTGGAATTATTAGAATTTATTTTTAAAAGCCTAGAAGAGAAGATCTAATTTTTAATTAATAAATTCCAATATAAAATGGGGCCAGATAAAATTTCATTAAATACTTTGCTTAATTCTATAATTCCTAGATTTTTCTGGGATTTATTTGAGCTAAGGAAGTATTTTTAATAAATGGAATTGCATTTCATAAATAATTTAAATTGAAAAAGGTTTAAAAAAAGTCTCTTTTGGCTTTGGGCCAAAAGTCGGCCCAAAATCCTTCTCTCTCTCCTCGGCCCAGTCCGGCCCAGTCCGCAGCCGCGCGCGCGCGTTCGGTCGCTGACAGGTGGGGCCCGCTTGTCGGATCCATCGTCTTCGTCGCGCCGCCGCCGCCCGAAACCCTAGCGCCGCGCCGCCGTCGTTTCCTTCCAAATTCGGCCGCTCCTTTCCTTCTCCGGCCGAAGTGATAGAGGGGAAATGATCCTCGGGATCTCCTCCGCCTTTTCTCCTTTGGAAACATCGGCTAAATCGGTTTGGAAATTGTTGGATTCGAGATCGAATCGGTTTCGTCTCTCTCCTCCGAACCCTAAACCTTCCATCACGTCGCCGGCCGCCGTGGGCCTTCGCCGCCGCCTCCTAGCCCCTTTAAAAGGACCCCCGAGCTCTCCTCTACCCGCCGCCACCTTCGCCTTCGCCTCTCGTCGTCTGTAGCGCCCTAGCACCGTGTAACCTAGCGCCGCCGTCGCTGCCGTCGCTCCAGCCGTGCGCCGCCGCCGTTCCAGTCATCGTCGTCGCTCGGGAAGGTCGTCATCGTGGTCGCCAAGTCGCCGCCGTCCTCGTCCGCCGCTTCGCCACCGCCGGAGACCGCCGGAGCACCGTCGCCGCCGTCGTCCCGAAGACCGCCGCCGCTTCAACCTCGCCACTGGTGCCGTCCGTTCCTCTTCCGCCGTCGCTTTGGTCGCCGGTGAGTTCGCCGTGCCGTCCGCTACCCGTTGGTGCCCTCCGTTCGTGCCAAAGCGCCGCCGTTCGCCGGTGAGCTTGCGCCGTCCGAGCTGTCGAGCCGCCGAGCCGCCGCCGGTGGTGACGTCATTGCCGACGTCATCGTCCCCATCTCTCGTGAGCCGGTCGTGGACCGATCGATCTCGGCCGTCCGTTTTGGATGGATCGATCTCGGCCGTCCATTCGCGTGAACCGCCGCCGTGCGCCCGGTCCACCGCAAACCCTAGCCGCTGACGCAATAAATCCCTTTTTCCTTTTCTAAAATAATTCATTATTGCGTCATAATTCAATTAAAATCTATATAAGTGTTTTAATCCGATTTAATCTTCAAAAATTCATAACTAATTCATCTTAGCTCGGATTTAGTTGGTTCAAGTCTCTAAATTTTTCTAAAATTGAGATCTACATGTTAAAAATATCCACATGTACTGTTCATGCTTGTTTATGTGCTGTTTTGGTGATTTTGCTTCTTTCTGTTTAGATTCCGACGTTTCCGGAGAGTCCGTTTTCGCAGGAGAAGAATTTGAAGAGCTCCAAGGCCAGCAAGGCAAGTCACACAGATCCCAAACAACCCTTTGAGCATGTTGATCCCGTTTAAAGCTATTGTTTCTATTCAACTATTGCATTTATTTTCGAATGTCATTGGGTGGAATTAACCTATTGTTTGCTATAGCCCTTTTGTCCTTGATTACTTTATTCCTTGATACCTTGGGTTATTATAATTTGACTAGTTGAGCTTTATTTATATTGGTTCAACTAGATATTAGATATAATTGCTTAGCCCTGCTTAGAAACATTAGCACACTATTGGGATAACTTAAGATTCACTATTATTTAATGATGGCTTAATGATAGTTCACGATGGTCAATCGTGATTGGTTAATTAATTAATGTGCCAACTAAAACCTGATAATGGTGGGTTGTGAGCACATGGTTTTGATGGTCGTGCTCATGACAATTAAGGACTGGTTCACGAGTTTCGGTTGTGAAACATTAACCGTGCCAACCACAAGCCAGCGTGGGCAACGGCTTTACCTTTTGTATAGTATGGTTCATTACGGAGCACCAGACTGAGAAGTGGCGGAGATAAGCCCACGGGGGTCGCTGGGGAGTCCATGCCTTGTTTATAAGGGGGTGATTATGATCCAGGAATGGTGCGCTGTAGTGGATTGTGTTATGCAAGGGGTACTGTCACAGCTCCTTTCCGAGGTATCGTGGTGGTACTGAGGCACATGGTGACATGATGTGGGGTTGTGTCTTGTGGGTACAGTGGTACACCTCTGATCAGAGTAAAACTATTCGAATAGCCGTGCCCGCGGTTATGGGCGGGTCTAACAATGTCTTTCGTGATTAGTCTCACCCTTCTCATCATAATAAAAGGTGCTTTAACTGGTAATAATTTGATTAGCTCCTGGTTTGGAATGGTATATTCCTGGTTTGGAGATAGAACTGTGCAGCCGGGATGGTTGTTCAGAATGGTTGGGCCTATACAACAGGGTATGTTGTATAGCGTTGGATTAATATTGTTTAATACTTAACTGTTTTATTAAATTCTCAAATGTTTGCTAAATGCTGCTTTTGCAAAATGAAACCCTACTATGCCATCCTTTGTTATCCTGTGCACTTGCATATTTGCTGCGTGGCTTGCTGAGTATGTCATATACTCACCTTGCAATCATTCATCAGAGGAAGAGTTCTACAATGATGCTGATGGTGTGGAGGATTAGGTGTAGCCTTGGTCAAGCTGCCTGTGGAGTGGAGCCGTCTGTGCCGTTTATCTTATTTTTCGCTGCTTAGATCTTTATTGATTGAGAGGAACTATCTACCTTTGTAATGACATTTTATTCGCTTATTAATTAGAGTAATAATTGTACTCTATTATCAATTTGTTATTGTGTGCCTCGGCTGATTCCTGGACGAGGGTTCACACACATGTAAGCGTTTGGAATTTTGGATAGAAATTCCGGGCGTGACAGTGACAGCACTAAAGAGCACTTAAGCCTTCCCTGTCCGGGTACGTAGTAGAGCGACATCTAGGAACAACGTGTTGCTAGCGACTGAAGTATTGCGTTAGGATTAAAATTAAGCTTTCCCTAGACACTGTTTCTCACTAGGAAATCCTCTCTATCCTTTGCCAACTAAAGCTTCGTGTCCTTGGGTGAACCTGATAAGGAAATATCACCCATTCCCTGTGGAAATCGATACCTGAGAATACTCCCGGGTGAAGTGCTACATCGGTATCTTCCGCATGCTTGCGGATTCTATTTGTGACGTTAAGAAATACCAACAGGCAACTGAAGGCCTACTGGCAATTCATTCAAACACTGTGCACAAACACTGGATTAGGCCTAAGAGAGGATGGCACTGTCGATGCAAGTGACATATGGTGGGATGATAACACTAAGGTATTTGGTAGTTTTCGTTTCTTAGATGTCTTGCATACCCAAGTACACATGTCCTCACTATGGGTAGTTCTGCAGGGCCACCTAGAGTGGAAGAGGTTGAAGTTGGGGTGGCCTACATATCTCGAAGAAATGGACAAATGTTCTATGGTGTAGCCGTTGATGGCTCCACATCATATGTTCCTGGGTTTCATGCCACTGACCCCATCGATGTAGGTGATGAGGAAGACGAGGATGACCACAATGTGCCTACCCCAGTTAACAACCATACCTAAAATAGAACTAGTAGCACAAGCACCACTGCCTCTAGCCCTAACAAGAAGTCCAAAAGCCTAGCAATTAAGGTCATCAGTAGTTACATGGATCATAGCATTAGGGTTCAAGAGGAGAGGAATGAGATGTTTCGGACTCTTGTGGTGACGAACGAGAAGAATGCGAAGTTAGAAAAAAATTAGGTATGTGCAGCAGTTGGTTAGAGAATGCGGTGTAGACGAAAGTAATAGGGAGTTGTGGAGATCTGTGTTCCACATCACCAATAGTGAGGAGCACATGGAGTTTTTCATTGGCACATCAACAAATTAATGAGGCCAGGCTGACTTCATTCAGGGGTATGGCGATGGGAAGTTCTAGAGTAGAAGAACAATGTTGTTGTCCTGAGATCTATGTGAACTGTGGTTGTTGTCGTTTTGAACTATGTTGAGGTGTCAGTTATATTTGAACTATGCTTGTCATTCGAACTATGCTTGTTGTCTTTTCAATTTAAATTATGGTTGTCATTTCTACTGTAGGAATGATTTATGTTTTATATTGAATTATGATGTGATTATGGTTGAATTATGGTTGTCATGTGTACTATGCTGTGATTTGAACTCCATTGTTATTATTTGATTTATGCCAGGCTGCCTCAATTGGTGCTGATTTGTTGAAATGTTTATCAGAAGAAGACCACAGTACCTCACTAACTGCTATGTTCATGTTTGTGCAACACAAATATAAGGCTCAAAATATCCGACTAGTCATAGGGGATAACTTATATCTATGGAATATGTAACAGATCATGACTTGGGTATTACGTTTCCCTGTATATTATGGAACGGCCTAAAGTTCTGGTTTGATAAGATTGTAAAGTAGATTTAGGAAACCGATACCGTGTTGGTTAAGGTTTCTATCTTGTAATCCTGCCCCCCATCCTATATAAGGTGGGCAGGAGGCCCCTCTAGGGGCATGAGACAACTAGATCGTCAGATCTATATACACTCGGCGGATTCAAATCCCCAAACAGGAGTAGGGTATTACCTCTCATCGAGAGGGCCTGAACCTGTCTAAATCCTTTGTCTCCACATCCATCCACTTTTAGGTCTCGTGCGCTACCCCGTTTTATTATTGCCGAATTCATGTTTCGACAGTTGGCGCGCCAGGTAGGGGCGGCGTCGAGTTTTCCGTCGAGAAGTGTGATGGAATTATTTACTGGCATCGTCGGTGCTACTCTCGTCCCTGGCCGAGTTCTTCTCAATAAGATCGGCCGGAGTCATCATCGTCAAAAATTTCGGCTGGATCAAGCCAGTCAACCAGAAGATTAACCACCGATCAATCTAATCTACAACCGGACGTCAGTCGTCAAGTTGTCCCCCTGATCATCAGAAATTGAAGTTATCGGCTTCTTCTTCGCTCCAGGCTGGGAGGATTAATCTCGGCAATTTTAATGGATTTAATCTCTGCTGCCGCTGAGTTATTTCCTTGATTGAAGACCAGAAACCTCCACAACCAATCGTACAAGTCTGCTTCACCATCTGATATACACACGCATGACCGTGCATGGGAATCTAGCCAAACAGTCAGGAGCTACCAGCAGATTATCCCCGATTAATATGATCAGTGCATTCTCTTTGTTGATCGAAGGAATTGTTATATCATCAATCAACTTTGTCCGTGAGGTCAAATTTCTCATCGCCGTGTTCGCCGGCTCATCGGCTTCCTTAAAGAAGGCTGCAGCTATCGTCATTCAGCTAGCTCAATTCGGTGATACTGATAGTATTAATCTACATCACTAGCTGCCTGTGTCTTTTCTTGGAAGTGCAGCACTCATGCATGTATTGCATGTCTGTCACAAGCTGCCGATATGATCTCCTGTCCACCCATTAACACATATATACGGGGGACACTGAGAAAAAAGCTAAGTGCCTTTATTTTTCCTCTTTATGTGATATTTTCCATTGAGCAATTTTTTATATCTACTCATGCTAACTACTCGTCTAGCGCCGGACGCCTAGTTTTATCATTATTTATCATATTGATTTTTAATCTCAGATTAATCTCTTGCTATTTTTTGTTGTTGTTCGCATATAATTACGCGGCACTATTGAGGCGATTGATGCTGGTCATGGACTCGAGGCGTCTCAGCTTTCCGGTCGATCGGCCGCGAGTCCACTTTGCCGGCTTGTCTTCGCCACCGCCATTGCTGATAACAACAACGACTTCACCGCCGGCTTGCCTCCGTTGCCGCCGAGTGGTGCCTCCGCCTACACGGCTGGCCTATTATGCCGCCGCTGTTGGGCATCTACGACTTCACCGCCAGCCTGCCTCCGTCGCCGCCGAGTGGTGCCTCCGCCTACACGGCTGGCCTATTATGCCGCCGCTGTTGGGCGTCTACGACTTCACCGCCGGCCTGCCTCCGTCGCCGCCGAGTGGTGCCTCCGCCTACACGGCTGGTCTATTATGCCGCCGCTGTTGGGCGTCCATGTCTTCACCGACCGGCTGGCCTTCGCCGCCGCCGACTGGTGTTTCCGCCTGCACGGCTGGCCTATTATGCCGCCGCTGTTGGGCGTCTACAACTTCACCACCGGCCTGCCTCCGTCGCCGCCGACTGGTGTCATCGCCTATACGGTTGGTCGGTCACACCACCGTTCATGGGCGTCCATGTCTTCACCGACCGGCTGGCCTTCGCCGCCGCCGACTGGTGTTTCCGCCTGCACGGCTGGCCTATTATGCCGCCGCTGTTGGGCGTCTACGACTTCACCACCGGCCTGCCTCCGTCGCCGCCGACTGGTGTCATCGCCTATACGGTTGGTCGGTCACACCACCGTTCATGGGCGTCCATGTCTTCACCGACCGGCTGGCCTTCGCCGCCGCCGACTGGTGTTTCCGCCTGCACGGCTGGCCTATTATGCCGCCACTGTTGGGCGTCTACGACTTCACCACCGGCCTGCCTCCGTCGCCGCCGACTGGTGTCATCGCCTATACGGTTGGTCGGTCACACCACCGTTCATGGGCGTCCGCCTACACGGCTGGCCTATTATGCCGCCGCTGTTGGGCGTCTACGACTTCACCGCCGGCCTGCCTCCGTCGCCGCCGAGTGGTGCCTCCGCCTACACGGCTGGCCTATTATGCCGCCGCTGTTGGGCGTCTACGACTTCACCGCCGGCCTGCCTCCGTCGCCGCCGAGTGGTGCCTCCGCCTACACGGCTGGCCTATTATGCCGCCGCTGTTGGGCGTCTACGACTTCACCGCCGGCCTGCCTCCGTCGCCGCCGAGTGGTGCCTCCGCCTACACGGCTGGCCTATTATGCCGCCGTTGTTGGATGTCTACGTCCTCACCGTTGGCTCACCTTCGTTGCCGTCGACTGGTGTTTCCGCTTACACGGCTGACCTATTATGCCGCCATTAGTGGGCATCTTCGCTTTCACCGTCGACCGCCTTCGTCGCCGCCGACTGGTGTCTTCATTGTTATTGATGGACGACTTTGTTCCCACATTGGCCACTTCTGCCATCACCAAGGGGAATATTACAAAGCTAAGTCATCATTTATTTTATTCTTTATATGATATTTTTCCTTTTCCTCTGCCTCACTACACCAATTGGTCTTCCATTGAGTAGTGAGTCGGGGGCTACAGATGTTATATCATATTTTTTATAATATTTATCTTGATTGCTTGCGACATAATCTGAGTACAAAAGTACCTATCGAGTTATGGAGTTCTATCTTCCTATGCTTTCCGTTTGGTTTGCCAATGGATGGTTGCCTTTGGGCCGATTCCTAGCACCCGGGGGCTCGTTGGATGGACCGAGTAACGCAAGGTGCTAAGTATTATTCGGAATAAATCAAAAGCATAGAGATGAGATAAATTTATTTTCTGCTCTTAATAATTGCAAAAGTACCCGAGTAGTAAATTCTGATCCGTGAAACTTTGTTCCATTAATGACGAACTCATGTCACTCATATGCATGTTTGGGAAGTGCCTAGGCCGACTCCCGGTGCTTGATGGTTATGACTAGTCGGACAGAGTGTTTAAACGTACAGAGTCACCTGCTCGGGGAAATCAAAATTGATAAGAGGAGAAATACATATTTATAAATATTTTAAAATGCTTGATTTTTTCTCGAGTATTATATTTATATCAGATACTACTCATCCTATATGTTTGTTCTGCAGGATCCAGATCCAGATATGCATAAGAGGGATTCATGGCTTTAAGCTTATCTCTTACGCTCCAGGAATGGATCAGTCAGAACATCACCGACCGGCTTGCCTTCGCCGCCGCCGACCGGTGTTTCCGCCTGCACGGCTGGCCTATTATGCCGCCGTTGTTGGGCGTCTACGTCTTCACCGACCGGCCGCCTCGCCCGCCGCCGACTGGTGTTTCCGCCTGCACGGCTGGCCTATTATGCCGCCGTTGTTGGGCGTCTACGTCTTCACCGACCGGCTTGCCTTCGCCGCCGCCGACTGGTGTTTCCGCCTGCACGGCTGGCCTTTATGCCGCCGTTGTTGGGCGCCTACGTCTTCATCGACCGGCTTGCCTTCGCCGCCGCCGACTGGTGTTTCCGCCTGCACGGCTGGCCTATTATGCCGCCGTTGTTGGGCGTCTACGTCTTCACCGACCGGCTTGCCTTCGCCGCCGCCGACTGGTGTTTCCGCCTGCACGGCTGGCCTATTATGCCGCCGTTGTTGGGCGTCTACGTCTTCACTGACCGGCTTGCCTCCGCCTACACGGCTGGCCTCCGCCTGCACGGCTGGCCTTTATGCCGCCGTTGTTGGGCGCCTACGTCTTCACCGACCGGCTTGCCTTCGCCGCTGCCGACTGGTGTTTCCGCCTGCACGGCTGGCCTTTATGCCGCTGTTGTTGGGCGTCCACGTCTTCATCGACCGGCTTGCCTTCGCCGCCGCCGACTGATGTTTCCGCCTGCACGGCTGGCCTATTATGCCGCCGTTGTTGGGCGTCTACGTCTTCACCGACCGGCTTGCCTTCGCCGCCGCCGACTGGTGTTTCCGCCTGCACGGCTGGCCTATTATGCCGCCGTTGTTGGGCGTCTACGTCTTCACCGACCGGCCGCCTCGCCCGCCGCCGACTGGTGTTTCCGCCTGCACGGCTGGCCTATTATGCCGCCGTTGTTGGGCGTCTACGTCTTCACCGACCGGCTTGCCTTCGCCGCCGCCGACTGGTGTTTCCGCCTGCACGGCTGGCCTACTATGCCGCCGTTGTTGGGCGTCTACGTCTTCACCGACCGGCCGCCTCGTCCGCCGCCGACTGGTGTTTCCGCCTGCACGGCTGGCCTATTATGCTGCCGTTGTTGGGCGTCTACGTCTTCACCGACCGGCCGCCGCATCCGCCGCTGACTGGTATCACCGCCTGCACGGCTGGCCTGTTATAACGCCAACTGATGCTATCTTCTTCACGGCTGGCTACATCGCTGTCACTACTAATAGACATCAGTATCTTCAACACAAGCTGCCTACGTTTGCCATGGCTGCCGACTGGTTTCTTCACTTCCATGGCTGCATGATTCTGCCAGTGTTGATTGGCCTTACCATCTTCATCGCCGGTCGTCTCGTCTGCTGCTAACTAGTGCCCTCGCCTCTACATTTGGTTTATACAGCTACCACTACTGATGGACATCATCGTCTTCCGCCGCCGACTCGTGTTATGCCGCCGCTGACTAGTGTTTTTATCTTCACAACTGCGCGTCTTCACTACTGGTTTGCTCATCACGGCAACACAACTTTGTCATCATGGTGGAGCGACTTCATCTTTATTATCTTCGGTACCAGCAAACTCTATTGCTGCTACTTCACAAGTTTTGTTACATCACCAACCATGACGTTGTTGTGAATCTCGACATCTCGGCATGCGATGCCGTGTTATTTTACTACAACAAGTGGCTCTCCAACATTCATGATTTCTACTTGGACACCTTCAACACATATCTTCAATCAAGCAATGACTACTCGACGACAAGAAGCTATAATTCTCGACTCTATGTTCAGTTGTTTCCCAACTAACCAAAGAGTCGGGGGCTACACAAATATAAGGCTCAAAATTTGTCATAGGGGATAACTTATATCTATGGAATATGTAACAGATCATGACTTGGGTATTACGTTTCCCTGTATATTATGGAACGGCCTAAAGTTCTGGTTTGATAAGATTGTAAAGTAGATTTAGGAAACCGATACCGTGTTGGTTAAGGTTTCTATCTTGTAATCCTGCCCCCCATCCTATATAAGGTGGGCAGGAGGCCCCTCTAGGGGCATGAGACAACTAGATCGTCAGATCTATATACACTCGGCGGATTCAAATCCCCAAACAGGAGTAGGGTATTACCTCTCATCGAGAGGGCCTGAACCTGTCTAAATCCTTTGTCTCCACATCCATCCACTTTTAGGTCTCGTGCGCTACCCCGTTTTATTATTGCCGAATTCATGTTTCGACAACTTGGACAAATACTACAATAGGGATCCACCAAGAATTGCAATTGTAACTGGACTAGAATGGGTAGAGAGGAAGCTAGCCAATAGGAACAAATGCTACACTATGTTTAGAATGACACCGACTATGTTCTATCAACTGCATGATCATTAGGTAGATTCATATGGGTTGAAATCTAATAGCAAGAGTACTTCTGTCGAGGCTCTAGGAATGTTTATATGAATGGTAGGAGCACCACAATCTGTTAGGCAAGCTGAGGATGGGTTTGAGAGATCAGTGGGCACAGTTTACAACAACTTCTACAAAGTTTTGAAATGTTTGGTTAAGCTAGCTGCAGATATCAATAAACCAATCGACCTAGAATTCAGAAGTGTTCACCGTAGATTGTTGAACCGTAGGTTCCATCCCTTGTTCGATAGTTGTGTTGGAGCATTAGATGGCACTCTGTAACATCCTCAAATTTTAATCTAAAATTTGACTGCATCATGCTGGCTTTTGATTCTAATTAATCTCAATTTAGCAAATCAAAATCCTTTTGAAAGTTTCTTGTTTAATTCTTGATTTTGGTTCAAGTATTATACCCCTAGAATTTCTTTAACCTACATTATCATATCCAAAATATTCCAATACTCCTTTATATCAATTTTAGAGATTTTATGAAACCTCTTCCAAAGACCAAAACCTAAAACCCTCTTCTATATTATCACCAATATTAGTGAGACCTTATCATACTGCTAAAACCCTACAAAACTCCTAAGAAAATCCTATTCTCTTTAGGCATATTTGTCAAAATTTGAAAATTCACTGTTCATCACAATCAAGGTGCTCGACAAAATGCCTACCCCAGCCAAAACAGCCCAACATCTATCCAATCTTTCTCAAAGTCTAGAATTAACCCTTGGAGACCCCATCCACCTAAAACCATGGGTTTCTATTACCTTTCCGCCCTCTGTTGCGCCGCCCTCACCGCCGCGCGTCGATGCCTCGGCCTCTCGTGTGAACCCAGCCGCCTTGGCGTGCCATCCGCCGTCCGACGCGCCTCATGCAACTGTCGTCGCACCAATCACGTCGGAAGGAAACCGGGACTGCCGCCGCCACGGCTTGCCGCCATGCGCGCCCACCCGATCCTGAAGCCGAAGCCGACTTCGCCACCATCGGGAGGAAACCCGCTAAATTCGCCGCTCGTTTGAGCACAAAAGATGTCAGCTCCTTTTCCCTCTCTCAGCTAGAAACAAGCGCCACCGAGCCGATAGTCTTACCCCTTGCCTCCGCCATGCGTCGACCTCGGGAGGACGCTTGCTCGCCGCCGCTTATCTCCACCCACGGTTAAACCTTCCCGTCTCCAGTAAAAGTTCAAATGTGGCTTCCCGCCACTCAATTTATCCTTCTCCTCCCTCTCACAGTCCTCTGTCGCCCCTGCTACCCCATTATTCCGAGCTCATCCATGTCTTTAATGGTGCCCGAGCTCATCCGCACATCCTAGCCCTATAAATAGGAACCCAATCCCTCACTCGTCCATCCTCGATCACCATCCACCACTACTCCATCACTCCGAAGCCCTGCCTCGCAATCCATCACACCTTCCACCACTGTTCACCGGTCGAACACATAGTGCGCGACCATGCCATCGCCATACCATCCATCCCCCGTCTCTACCACCTACCCGAACACCGTCCATGAGCCGTGTTCTACAATCCCAAAGCCTGACCGGAGCCTTGCGTCGACTTCCACCCCGACGTGCTCGGTCGAACTCCATCGCCCTCCCGGTGCTCTGTTTTTGCCGCCGAGAACTTTTCCCAACCGCAAATCGTCGCTACAAGCAATCTCGGTGAGCTCTTCCGTTTTTAGCACCTATATTCTACCTAGAACCCATTTCACCACTCACTTTGCACTCTTGCACAACCTACATGGCCGCCGGCTGGAACTTGTCACCGCTGATGTGGGCGCTCACGATCGTAAGGCCCCGATGTCGTACCAATGGTTGGCAACCCATCCTAAGAGCCGGAATGATGCTCCCCGCGCCCACGCCTTGATGCGTTTAGTTGGCTAGAGCTCTGTTCACCTCCACGGCTCTTCTATACCGCCGCCACCATAGCCATTATGCCGTCCATTCACAAAATTAGTTCCTCCGCCGCCGCTCACCGTCACCGGAGTACCCTAGCAGCCTCCCCTCTCAACCCGCACCTAACTTCCCCTTCTATCACCGCCGCAATCCCCAACCCTAGCGCTGCCGACTGCAAATGGGGAAAAGTTGAAGGAAGAAGAGAGAGATACTGACGGGTGGGACCCATACATAGTGCCATTTCACAATTTCTTGATTTAATTTGAATTCCAAACTTTAGAAGCCCATATCATTTTAAAATATAAACCCAATTCCAGTGAAACTTGAACCAAAATCCCTCTAAATTCATTCTCTATCTTTTGATGCTACTTTTGCTATTTTCTCATTTTATCTTATTTTTGCCCTATTTTTGGATTTCGTTTGAATTATTTTTGAATTTGAATTTTCTATTTAACCCTTGAGTCTTGAGGATACTTTTGACTTACTAGATAATATCAATCAAACTCAGGACTTCGAGCAAGGAAAGTTGTTGTTCATCTCTTGATCACATTATGCCCATATTTTACAAATTATTTATTTATATAGCCTTCCCATTTAAATATCTCATTTTATATGCATAATTCAAATATAGAAACCTAGATAATTTAGCATTGCTTATTCTGGTTAAAATACTTTATACTTAGATTGAAACAGTACGCTAGATTTGGTTGGTCTCCAGGTGGCTAGTACTCCGGGTGGCTAGTACTGTTTCGGTCATCATAAGCATTACCAAGTACGTGTGGAAAATGAACGACTACTGTTAACGGCAAAATTTGGTATCAGACTTAAGCAGAAAAAGGAGATCGAGATGGATCTAGTTCCAAAGCGTGGTTGGATTCAATTTCAGATTTTGCATTGGCTGAAAGAGAGGGTTGGAGATCGTCTTGACCAAAGAGACCAAGAGATGATTCGGCCGATGCGGCATAGCTCGGGTCCGGCGTAGGCCAATATTGGAATAACAGTCATTGCCAATAAGAGATAAAGGCTCAATTAAGGCGATTGTATCAATTAGGTTATTTAAGTCGGTTTTGCTAGTTTTGGTAAGAGACCGCCATAGATGGTCTTGTTTGTATCTAGAGTTTAGAAGGTTTGAGACGCGTCCATAATGGACTTATTTTGTACCCGGGGTATAAATATTAACCCCAGCATTGTAATACGGGAGACAGTCCAATACAACTTCGGCGCATCGCCACCCTTTTTTACTTTTACTTTTGTTTTCCGGTGAAGGGGTAAGTCCAACGTTCCGCCGGCCCAGGCGATCGTGTCGGCTACATCAACGTTGTTGAAGGCTGCATCAGTACATTAGATCTCTTGGATTACACTGGCTTGGTTTACATGCTTTGCCTGGTTTTATCATATATCCTGTCTAATCTAGTACTGGTAGCTTGATTTACTTGTATCGGCCGATATTCGCTTTAGGGTTGATGCTGGTATCGGCTAAATCACCCTACCAGATTAGATTAGCCAGGGTATCTACCACCCTGAATGCTGGCTGATGGCTTGATTGTCTATATCTTGTGTTTCTTTTTATACTTAGTGCTGCATCAGTTAGATCTGATCTACTAAGTTGTGCTTAGAACCTTGAGATATAGTTGTGTTTCTTTTTATACTTAATGCTGCATCAGTTAGATCTGATCTACTAAGTTGTGCTTAGAACCATGAGATATAGCCTGTCTTCAGCCAGCCCTAGGGGTAGTATCGGGGTTTCAGCCAATCTTATCTGATATGCATGTTTCTTAAATCGTTGCACGTATATCTACCACCTATATAAACAAATCTTGCTATAACCTAGCACCGAGACTACGTCGTATCGGCTAAGGCCACTGATTCGACTATCGGCTTAGTCTCGACGCTTGTTATAGCTTGGTTTGGCTGTGTAGGTCCGTTCCAGGGTATTAGCTGGCACATTATCTTTCTGCTCTATCTTTATTTTATTGGCTATCTCTACCAGTATTGTCTCAGGTTCACATGTTTTATCTTTATGGATGGTACTGCAGCCGATAGGGCATGTTTAGGGCATTTACATTCTTTGATCCACCCAGTCTATAGCCGGTTTAATCGGCTGAGGACCACCAACGATATGCTATCAGTCAATCGGCTGATCGGCTATCGGCTGACTAACCCTGTCTTTTGTTTCCTTGCTAATTGCAGGATCAAATCAGTTGGCACGCCTTTATCACTCGAGGCAAGCCTTGGACCTGCACTAGAGCTAAGCAGATCTCCCTGGCCACGCGTGTTTTCTCCGTCGACAAGTACGACCGCAATTCTTGAATGGGCTTAGACCTAGCTATTACGTTAATTAACAAAAGTGGTACCTCTGTATAGTGGTTCTAGTTTTAAGTCCTCGAGCAGGAAGCAACTATATGCTGAGCATGTCAGTTTATACATTTACCATGTACAGGTAAATGGTTTATTGAGCTCAATTATAATTATATTATGTTTATAAACCATGATCGAGATGGCATGATGTCATACGGTCAGTTCCTCTGAAACATCTCGAAAACGCCAGAACTCCTCACACTGCTGATTACGTACGTTCAGAGCGCATGGAGATTAGAGTTCATGGAACAGGTGCTACTATTGTTATTAACTAAATAGCTGGGCCATGACTAAGCTAATAATTATTGGCATGTCATGAATTGCGGGTAAAGCGTACATCTACTGCAGTAGAGTATTCATGAAACTATTCGAACAGCCGTGCTAACGGATTTGAGCTTCGGGACTCACATTGTACCTTGGTTAGAAATTTAAGTCAATTACTTTATTAATTCTTGCTTAAATATTACCAGATCGTCTATTTCAGCTTTTTGCAAAGAACTCCACCTTATATATCTATGCATGACATATTTCCGCAATAACCTACTGAGTATTGTGAATACTCACTCTTGCTCTTATTAACCTTTTTCATACTTTTATTCTTGGAATTCTGATCATCAATATCAATCCAAAAAGGTGTACTCAATGTTTTTTGACCACCTGCAACCAGCTAGGCCCATAACTTTGCTATGGAAAAGTAAATGCACGATGAAACTAAAGGTATTTCTTTGGCTTTTATTGATGAAGAGGCTAAACACAAAAGAAATGTTACTCAAGAAGCAATTCAACATACAGGGAGGAACACGATGTGTTCTGTGCAACTCCATGGTCACTGAGAACATTCAACATCTCTTCTTTTCTTGTCCCTCCGTTCAGCAATGCTGGCAACAGATAGGAATTCCTTGGAATTTGGCATTTGACTTCATGAATATGATAACGACGGCACAGAATCAATTCCCTCATAAGTTCTTCTTTGAAGTATTGGCTTTCAGTTGTTGGCATATATGGAATAGAATAAATGACCTCATCTTCAATAATGTTGCATATACCTTTGAGAAGTGGAAATTGGACTTCAAACAGGAGTTTGCTTTGCATATGCACAGGGCAAAAGAAGTTGACAAACCCCTTTGGCAATCAAGGATTGACAACTTTATTTAATCTTGCTTTTCTTACTTTTCTTTTTCTTCTCTTTTCCCCCTTGTATCTTTGTAATTATCCTTGTTTATATTAATATAGCACAGTAGGAGCCTCTCCTGCTGTTTCCCGTAAAAAAAAAAAACTTTTTCATACTTGGGTCAAGAGGAGGACCCTTATGACTACTACTATGATGACTCTGAAAACTTAGAAAATCCCTAGAGTCTATACCTTCCTAGTCAAAATATACTAGAGCTTCTGCTGTGTAAAACTAGGACCTGTGTTAGGTTGTATAATTAAATGAGTACCTACCTATGTAAAATCCCTAGTATTGTAAACTTTGTCATATGCAATGAAGAACCAACTATCTTACATGTATCAATATTTACTGATCCATGGATTG
Organism: Oryza sativa Japonica Group; assembly: GCF_034140825.1. Classification (NCBI taxonomy): domain Eukaryota; kingdom Viridiplantae; phylum Streptophyta; class Magnoliopsida; order Poales; family Poaceae; genus Oryza; species Oryza sativa. The sequence continues at coordinate 6,675,751 of NC_089045.1, forward strand.
ATACATTAATCCTTGTGTGGTGCTAAAGAATAAGGTTGCTGAGTACATGTGCCGCAAGAATGTGACAACACAAAATGTGCTAGCTCTTTGTGACATCGATATGAGTTCACATTTGTTCTTACTGGATGGCCTGGATCTGTACATGACATGAGAGTGTTCACTGATGCTACCAACAAGTGCAACAATGTCTATCCACATCCACACGCAGGTAAAGAACGAGCGTCTTACATAATTTCATATATGCATGTCTTCCACTAAAAGATACTTATAATGCCGTCTACTTGTGTAGGAAAATATTACTTGGTGGACTCAGGCTATCAAAACCGTCTTGGCTACCTTGCACCATACAAGGGAACCAAGTACCATATTTCGGAGTTTCGAGAAGGCCTAGAGCCACAAAGTAAAAAAGAAATCTTCAACTTCGCACATTCATCTGTAAGAAATGTGATCGACAGAGCGTTTGGAGTTTTGAAGATGAAGTGGAGGATTTTGCACATGCCTAGTTATCCATGTGAGACGCAAACTGAATTCATAGTTGCATGCATGGCCCTACATAATTTCATTAGAGCGAGTGGAACATTGGATACAGACTTTGATATGTGCGACCATGATGAGAACTATGTTCCACCTAAAGCATCGGTCTCTCAACCTGCAACCCGGCAAGTAAGAGATGATTCTGCGGTGATGAATGCTTTTTTGACTCCATTGCCGATGGGTTGTTAAATAAGTCATGAGCATTGTTTAGCTGCCACTTTTGAGTTGTACGGACAATTTGTATAAGACTTTTAATATGTATGTGGACACTAAATATGTATGTGGACTTTTAATATGTATGTGGACACTTAATATGATATGGACAATTTGTGATTTATGCGGCAAAAGTATAGCAGCAACCATGGAGCAGCAGCAGCAAACAGCAAGCAGCACGGCCATGGAGCAGCAGCGCGCGCGGGAGAAGCACAGCAGCAACCGCACGCATGTAGACAGAAGCATTCAGAAAGTGAAATGGAGCAATTAATGTGCAATTAATATGGGCAAATCTGTCTTTAGTGCTAAAATGACAAAACTTTAATATGCATCTAAATACCAACTCCATACCAAATCTTTTGCCACCAAAACTTTTACCATTTACAATTTGCCATTTCAAATGGATCTAAATACAGCCTATCTCTCCTCTCCCCAGTTTGCACCTGATAAAGCTATATATAAAGCACCCTCTGGTACACACACTGACATGATATCGTTGTACACGCCCTGATGATATTGGTAATTAGTTTTTACTTGTTCGAGGTCTGTTGGGCCGATGGGTAAGCAGTATGGGGATAAGGCGAGAGGAAGATGACATTTTTTTTTCCTTCTACGAAACCAGAAGCAGAGCAGAGGACATGTGAGCGGTGAGATGATGTAGATCACAGTAAGAAGATCAAATGACACGCCCATGGATGGAATGGATAGGAGAGGCATAGAGTACTAACCCGTATTGGCACTTTTGGCAGATGCTGTAAGGCACAATGCATTTTGCAATCTAGTTAACTGGGAAGTGCTTGTGCTCGACGAAATGCCAATTGAAAGAGAGACAAATGCATCATTTATGCAGGGACTAAGAGAAGGTTTTTGGTGCTGCCTCAACAAGCGCAGCTTTTCTGGTTTTCTTTTATATAAAGCAAATACAAGATGTGTAGTCTTAACGACCTTACAAACTCAATACCACAAACACACCACATATATCAAACGACTTGCCAACGCGCCGTAGCACGTCAGTCACGCACACAAGAAAAGCTTAACTGAAAAAGGGGAAAACTGAAGCAAAACAACAACCGAACATGCGACTTGCGCACCGAGTTATGCAAACACACAGTATGGAGGTGCATCTTATGCCAGATGCTTATTTAATGGAGTACATCGGGAACATGCGTGACAACGCATTAACCAAATTAAGTGGAAATACTAAACAAACATCACAAATTTCACAAGCAAATAATTCGTATAAAGTGAAGTGCAGTACGTAGTAGTTGGAGGTGGTGTATGCTCTATCGATCACCTCTAGGAGCTCTTGAGCCTGAACTCCATGCCTTCAATGATGAGGCCTTTCTTCCAGTTGAAGTCGCTCGTCTCGTACACTTGAGCCATCACGGCTTTCTCTTCTCGTAGTTGGATATTGTTCGTAAATTCCCCCAGCTTGAGCTCCAACCACTACACTGGTCAAGGTCACCTGTGACGGGCCCAAACCCTCACCTTTGACGGTTTTGGGCTTGGTCAGTGATCAGTGGTCACTGGTAAGTCCAGTCACCTTTGACGGGTGGCCGGCCGTCAGTGGTGACATCCACCTCTGACGGGCAAGTTAATAGAAGGCCGTCAGAGGTGTTGGTCTAAGCTAGACTAGGGCTTGTTAGGACCCGTCACAGGTGTCTCATCTCTGACGAGCCCCTAAATAAAGGCCCGTCAGAGGTGATGATCTCCGGTATATAGTAGCCGTCACAGGGTGACCCACCTGTGACGGGCCCGAAAGTAAAGGCCCGTCACAGGTGGGTCACCTGTGACGGTCCGACGTTTGCGAGTCCGTCACAGGTGAGGTTACCTGTGACGGATGTTTCTTCCGAACCGTCACTGATGAGTTAATTCCAAAAAAAAAATAAATGCTAAATATTGGCTAGCCTCAGGAATTGCTAGCCATGCCCTCTGAAAAACAGAAACATCACAGGTGCCAGTCACCCCCCCTCCATATCACATATTCCCCAACTGCCCAACATCACAGATGCATCACATATCACAGATCCATCACAAAGCAACAATTAACAACATCACATATGCAACAATTTAATTTATTATAGCACACAATTCATACCCCATGAAAGTCCTCAAATGATTACCAAAATTTCTTGTATTCCGTTCGTTGTGAACCTCCACAACCTGTCAATAAGGGAAAAAAAAAGGAGAAAACAGATGAATAGTACAACATAAATCGTAGTTGATCAAATGTGATGACAATTTAGTAAAGTACCATAAATATTGCACATATGAAAGTAAATTACATTGCACTCTATAAAAACATAATTTTTTACATCGCCAGAATTTATAAAAACATCTTTTTTACATCACAATAAATTATCTAGCCAAGTTCATGAGTCTATTTGGCATGAAAATGTCCTTTCTTGTTCATTATTTCTGCAAGAATAAAGGCGCACACTTCGCCTCTGATAGCGGGGGGGTTGATGGGTGAGATCTTGAAGCCAGCTCTACCTTTCTGTTCAATAAATAAGAGGTTAATTAGCACGTTTTGAATAGCAATGTAGATATTGAAATGAGCTTATTCGCCATTAGCAACAACCTCAGGGTCGAAATCTTTCACCTCTCTTAGAAGTGTTGACATGTTGTGGCACACGTGGAAACCACATTGGTCTCCGATCTGTTGTGCGCATGCAAACTTGGTGTCATGATAAAGTTCGTTCTTGCCCTCCTTGTGCCTACCACCCTTTTCCACATATGGGCCCCAAGCCATATTTAAGGCCTTGGTGATTTCACTGAAATCATAATCTTTGGACTTATTGGAGTTAAGGTAGGTAACCCTACTCCACTTAGGTACGATGACTAGGAGAATCCAATGTCGCCTGCGCAGTGGTTATGTAGCGTTAGTACTAAGAACCTTAACTTCAAAAACAATATACACGAAGGGTATTGTCCTCTTACTCTTGGTTGTGTGCGCACATGATGTACTCCTTGTCTTGATGGGCCCATAAACACCGGTTGACATAGTCAACCACCTCAGTGAAGCTCTGTCGTAAATTAACCTCATTCACCATGGATGGATCAAGGAACCCAACCTGATTACCATGGCGACGACTCTCGATCCAACACAACCTTAAAATATTTACGTATTAGAACTAATTTAATTAGGAGATATAGTCCAGTCATATCACAAGTATAGAAGGTATGCACTTACAAGGAGTAGTATTTTAGAAGACCAGTGTCCAACTTCTGGATCCTGAAAAGGTCGAAGAGGTCATCAAAGCCTATAGTTATATAGGCAGGCGACGATAGGAACGGCTGGTGGTCGTGATGTCCAACTATGGATGACTCCCTCATTTTCCGCTTGGCATTGCTTAGCTCCATGTATTGCTTATGTAGCTCTCGGCAAGCAATACCCATCACAGCTAACACATTGTCCTCCACCAATGGCATGCCTAGCTCAAATTGGGCTGGCGCCCTCACGACCTTCCCCGATTTGCTCACCGGCATCGACGTCGCAGCCTTGCCCCTTTTTGGCTCCGGCGCCAACTCCCCGACCTTCCCCTTGCCGCGTTCACGCTTCTGGCCCTTGACAAGTGGTGGGGAGCTATCGGCCTTTCTTGTGGTCTTTATTGGAGCCAAGCTTTGAGCTATATCTGCCAAGTCCATATCAGCTCCACCGGGAGAATGAGGTACTGACAATGCCGGTCCACGGGGAGCCTCAATTGATAGCTTAGACTTGGGAGGTGTAAGCTCCGTCGGTCGACTTGGACGAGGAGTCATCTTCACAACTATGTCTTCTTTGGGCCATTGTATGAACGTGTTGCGCGCATCGCCCAAAGTCATGATTTCATCATTTGGGGGCACGGGCAGCGGATAGCCTGACCAGGTGTCCTTTACTGTATCGATGGACACCTTGGCATACCCAGCTAGCAGGTCTGCGCCGTGGACCTTGTCTGTGACTGAGGGCTAGAAAGCCATGCCCTCAGCGACTTCAGGAGCAAAAGTTGGGTGGACTCTCGCTAGTAGGACACACTGTGCTGCGCCCTGCATAAGGTGAAAGTTTGAATTTAATATTGGAATGTGTACATGTCTTTTATTAGATATGGATCGGATAACAACAATTACCTCGATGTGGTCCACTGCAGCTAGTGGTGCGATCGGGAGACCAGGGGCCGGCACCTCTGTGGATGCACAACTACTCCTATGCTGTGACGGACTCGCGTCGTGTTGTACCCGAGGAGTTGGTTGCACAGCAGGTGTTCTGACTCGGGGTATATTCATGTCGGCGAGGACCTTGTTAACCCTTTCTTCCACCCTTGCATTCATGCTAGCTTCTAGTTCTTGAATGACCTCAACCTTAAGTTCGGCCTTCAAACGAGCGTCCCTCTCTTCCTTGGAGACTTTCCGTTTCCTGTATTGGGAGCTGTACTGAGGGAGTCCATGCTTCCAGGGCACATCGCTACCAATTCCCCGAGTTCGGCCAGGATGTTCTTTGGTTCCGAGCGCCTTTGTGAGGATGTCATCTTCGCGCCTCTTCGGCGCGGACTCAACCTCGCTTTGTGAAGCTTGTTCAGCAACCAAGCCCAACTAGAAAAGAAGATAGTCGTTTATACGAACTTGTACTTTATACGAACGGAAATTAGTTAGGTTAAGTAGTGAACTCACCAGTTCCTGATAGACGACGGCATCACTTTTGTTCTCAAATGTGACAGAGCCGTCCGGGTTGACCTTACCCCTTGCCCGCGCCCAGTTGCGAGCTCTTTGTTCAGGGATGTCTGAAAACGGGGCAGGGACATTCGCTGCTGCAGCGGCTGCATCTTCTTGGGCCCATATTGCCTCCTTGCCGATGTACCCTGCGGTGCCCAGCCGATGCGGGTGCTCATTCCGCTGTTGCAGTACGCGATGTGCCTCGCTTGATTCCCTAAACTCTTGGGTGGTCTTGAGAGAGCAGAATTCCTCCCACACCGCTTCAGTTATTTGAGGGTATTCATCGAACGGCGTATGATTGCCGGGCGGGTTGACAAACTCGGTGAAGAGCTTCGACTTCCAATTCTTCCAAGCTTTGCCCATCTTTTGGAATGCCTTCCGCTTGAGCCTATCCTTTGCTTCGGCTGGAAATGTGAACCATTTCTCCATTGCCGTCCAAGCTCGCTCTTTCTCGGCTTCTGTGACCTTCCCGATATCTTTATGGAGGATCCCGAAGTTCTCACGTGCCGCTAGCCCGCAGCAGTTAGACCATCTTCCAATGACAGTCCTAGGCGCCGTGGGCCTACCACTAGCGTCAACCTCTCTTATAACTTGCACTGTGGTCGGCCATATATTTTGTGACCGCGGATTTCTACTAGACCTACTTGCACTTGTCCCGCCTGACATCGACGTATGTTGTTCCTGCAGCAATTCTGCAGCACAAACAGAAGGCAATATTTGCTAAGGGGTGCTAGCTAAAATTTATGTGGTCATGTGGTGAAAATTTATCCTATAAATTACCATGAATTTCGGGTTGTTGGACCGCCGTTGTCGCGGGATGACCTTCGGCAACTGCCTCTGTGGCTGGGTTTGCTTCTTCCTGGATCCTCGCAGGTGTTGCGGAGGGCGGGTTTGCGCCGGGCGTTGACATGGTTTAACTTTCGCGAAAAAGATTATAAATTTCCTACCATTAGACTAAATAGCATTAGATCCAATGTAATACGGGGTATACTATGAAAGATATGGCCTCAGTTTTGCTGAGAAATATGCATCAATTACAATCATTTGCATGAAGGGATAAAAAGAGGAAATCATAACATCAAAAGAGCAAGTGCAGAAAATCTGTTCTTATGCATAAAAAAAGAACAAGTGTAGAGGTATATAACCACTGAATCAATCATGCAAATTTAAAAAACAGCAGCAGCAAGGGTACAGAATTTGCATGATTGACATAAAAACAGCAGCAGGAGGAGTATATATGCCACAGGGGTAGCAACAGCAGGGGCAAATTAACTAAAACAACATGTCTAGATATACTCCTCTTATCAATCCAGAAGAAAAGAGCAAGTGCAGAAAATCTGTTCTTATGCATAAAAAAAGAGCAAGTGCACAAAATCTGTTCTTATGCATAAAAAAAGAACGAGTGTAGAGGTATATAACCACTGAATCAATCATGCAAATTTAAAAAACAGCAGCAGCAAGGGTACAGAATTTCATAGCTGACATAAAACAGCAGCAGGAGGAGTATATATGCCACAGGGGTAGCAACAGCAGGGGCAAATTAACTAAAACAACATGTCTAGATATACTCCTCTTATCAATCCAGAAGAAAAGAGCAAGTGCAGAAAATCTGTTCTTATTGAGCAAGTGTAGATAATCTATTCTTATTGAGCAATTCATCACTGGCCATTTAACAAGGAACACATTGGGCAGCAGCAGCAGGGGCAAAGATACTCCACAGGGGAAGCAACAATATGGGTGTATTAACAAGTAGCCCACAATAACAGCAGTAGCAGGGATGTATTAACATAAAACATCACTGGCCATTTATATAGTTAAAATCATGCAAAATTCAACCAATGCAGCAAAATTAATCCTAAAATCATCTAATACAAAAAGACTAATTCCTATAATACTGCATATATTTCATCAACAAACAGTCCAAATTCATCACCTCATATATTTCACATCTCAAATATGCATATATTTCATCAAAAAAAAGGAGACAATACTACTAACTTCATGTAAACAGCAATTCATCCATTCAATTCAAGCAAGTGTAGATAATAAAACAGCCCACAATCATAAATCAACAAAGGAACTACAAAATGCATTTTGTATATGAGGGTATTCATCTACAAAATGCATTCAACAAAAGGGTATATAAATCAACAAGTTTAGATAATCTGCAAAGTTCCTTAATCATCAAAGAATGACAGAAAACAAAATGCATGGAGAATTTTGGTGTCTAGGTCGGTTTCGTCCATGGACTACACTGACCAATCCACCAAAATTCCCCATGCATTTTGTATTTTGTGATGGTTTGATAACCTCGGAACTACATTAGCCCTAACTAGCTTGCTAGACAAACTATTTCTAGCTAGCTACCCTAACTAGCTAGCTAGACAAACTATTTCTAGCTAGCTACCCTACCTAGCTAGAAACACTGTTGCCAATCTATCAATCCATCCTTTTTCAGCTAAATGTAAACATAATCCACAAAATTCAATAGGTCTAGGAAAAGGGAACAAAACAACATATATAGCAGTACACACTCCATGAATGGTTATATGTCAAAATGGCACTTAAATCCACATTCAAGTTGCAAACTAGCTACACATTCAAGTTATAACTAACAGTTGCAACAATCTATTCATCCAAAAGTCATCGTTCATCGTTCATCCAAAATTCATCATTCATCCAAAGTTCATCATTCATTCATCCATTCCATTGCATCATTTATTCATTCATCGGCATCAGAGATTGAGGGGTACCTGGAGAGGAGACGACGAGCAGAGGAGGCGGCGCACGGCGATGACGAGTCCCGGTCGGCGCACGGCACATGGCTTCTCAGCACGGCGGCACGGCGGCGGCTTATTGGCACGGCGGCACTGAGGAGGAGGCGGAGAGGAGATCCCGGTGGCGGCGACGACGATCCTGGCGTGGCGACTGAGAGGAGGTCCCGGCGGCCGTCGAGAGAGGGCAGCGGCGGTGGAGAGGGCGGAGATGGCGGCAGAGAGGGCGGCGGCGAGGAGGGCGGTGGAGAGGTTGAGGCGACGGTGGAGAGGGCGGCGGAGATGGCGCAGAGGATGGCGGTGAAGAGGTCGAGGCGGTGGTGGAGAGGAGGGCAGCGGATCTGGAGAGGGTGGCGGAGAGGGCGGCAGAGAGGGCGGAGATGGCGGCAGAGAGGGCAGCGGAGAGGGAGGAGGAGAGGTTGAGGCGGCGACGGTGGAGATGGCGGTGGAGAGGACGGCGGAGACGGCGGCAGAGAGGGCAGCGGAGATGGCGGCGGAGAGGGCGGCGGAGATGGCGGCGGAGAGGGCGGAGATGGCGGCAGAGAGGGCGGCGGCGAGGAGGGCGGTGGAGAGGGCGGTGGCAATGAGGGTGGTGGAGAGGTCGAGGCAGCGGCGAGGAGGGTCTGGATCGAGAGAGAGAGAGGCGAGGCGGCGGTCGAGAGAGTGAGTGAGAGTGGGTGCCGGATCGATCTAGAAGATGTCCAACCCTAGGTCAACCCTAGTCAAACTCACCTGTGACGGGCGCCAACTATGTGGCCGTCACAGGTGGCCTCACCTGTGACGGGCGCCAACCGTGGAGCCGTCACAGGTCAGACCACCTGTGACGGGCCCAACACTCTGGGCCGTCACAGGTGAGGTCACCTGTGATGGCCCTACAGATAGAGCCCGTCATAGGTGAGTTTGCCTAAAGCAATTTTATTTTATTTTATTTCACTTAGTTCTTTTATTTTCCTTAACATATTTTCACATACACTACATATTTTTTTATACTTAATTATTTTATTTCACTAACAGTAGTAATTGCACTTCATTATTATACTACTTTAATTATTTTATTTCCAATGCTTATACTTGCTTAATTATTTTATTTCACTTCTAGTGGGTGCTTCACTTAATTATTTTATTTGACTATTTCATAAGCAATATACTATTGATCATTGCGAACATATTAGATTCATACAGATAACAGACATGTAGACATAAACTACGTACATAAATTACAAAAATAATCCTTCCTCATGGTCGACACGTGCATATTGAACTTCATCTTCTTCTTCCTCCTCTTCTAGAGGTATTTCTTGACCTATGCCGTGGACGTGCTGGTTGTAATCATCCTCGTCTGCAATGTTGTCCAATCCAACAATTCTCCTTTTCCCTTCACGAACAACATGTAGTTTCTTGTTACACAGGTCAACTATGTAGAACACTTGAACAACTTGTTTGGCGAGAACGAACGGTTCATCCTTGTACGCGTTGTTAGCCAAGTTGACAGTGGTGAAACCTTCATTGTCAACTTTTACATTGCGAACATCGACCCATCGACAACGAAACAACGGGACTTTGAACTTCAAGTAATCTAGCTCCAATATTTGCTCAACTTTACCATAGTATTGATCACGACGACCACCGTCACTAGCAGCCTCGATGCGTAACCCACTGTTCTGCACTGTGCATTTGCTGTCTTGCTTTACCGTGTGAAAGGTGTATCCATTTATGTCATATCCTTGCCAGGTGGTGGCACTCCATTCAGGACCCTGTGACAACCACTGAAGTGTTTCACTAGACAAGTTCTGCAACCTGGCAATTCGGTTCTTCAGCCACTCGTTGAAAGAAGACATGTGCTTATTCCTGACCCAACTCTCTGATCGGCCTGGGTTCTCTTGTCGGATAACTGCAAGGTATTCGTCAACGTACGGCACCACCTCAGTCATATGCTGTAGTACCGTGAAATGAGCTTTATCGTACACCTTCCGATCCAACCTAATAGTCTTTCTTCCAACAGTACCAACACAGTCAAGCCTCCCTTCGTGATGAGATCGTGGTAATCCAATTGAAGATGTTTCTGACATGTAGTCCACACAAAATTCGATGGCCTCTTCGGTGGTGTAACTCTCGATGATACTCCCCTCAGGGTGTGAACGGTTCCGTACATAACCCTTAAGGATCCCCAGGTACCTTTCGCAAGGATACATCTGCGTCATGAATGCTGGACCACAGCACTTTGTTTGCCTCACAAGGTGCACCGGAAGATGTTCCATTATGTCAAAGAAAGTTGGAGGAAAGTACATCTCAAGATGACATAGGGTTCTCACAAGTTCTGCCTGTAGTTCATCTAGTCCCTCAGGATCAATGATCTTCTGGCCGATTGCATGGAAGAAGGAACACAACCGCTGGATCGTGTGTCGCACCTTAGGAGGCAAAATATTCCTTATTGCAACGGGCAACAGCTGTGTGATAAGAACGTGGCAATCATGCGACTTCATTCCAACCAACTTAAGATCTTGCAGTGAAACGAGCCTACTGATTCTTGATGAGTAACCAGATGGAACCTTTATACCACTCAAACATGTTAGCAAATCAATCTTCTCTTCTTTCGAGAGAGTGTAGCAGGCTGGAGGAAGGTAAACCCTGCCGGATTCCGTGGTTATGGGATGTAGCTCCGACCGAACACCCATATCTTCCAGATCTCATCGGGCGTTGAGACCATCCTTTGTAGTACCTAGGTTAAGCAGTAATCCCATTAAACTCTCGCATACATTCTTCTCGACATGCATCAAATCTATGCAGTGGCGAACTTCAAGATCCTTCCAGTATGGTAGTCTCCAAAATATTGACTTCTTTTTCCACATGCTCCTCTCTTTTGTCTTTTGTTTTTCCACATGCTCCTCTGTTTTTTCCTTCGATGTGCTCTTCTCTTTTCGCTTTCCAACTTTCCTCTTTTTTCCAAACTCGTTGGTTATTCCCATCACTAAGTTGTGCACCTCTATCCCTGTTAGCTCTGTCGGGGGTCCGGCTGTATCTCTGTGTCCATTGAAATTCTTTCTCATATTCCTATACGGGTGATACCTTGGGAGAAATCTCCTGTGACCCATGTAGACCGTCTTGTGTGAATGCTTCAACCATTTGCTTCTTGTTTCCTCCATACACTCCGAACACGCCCATTTCCCTTTCACAGTTTGGCCAGAAAGGTTGCCAAGGGCCGGATAATCGTTGATGGTACAAAACAGCCAAAAGGATTAATGCCGTCCGTACACATTGCGAAACGCATGTTTCTTGGGTCATTTGAGAATTCCTGGTAAATCCTATCGATTGTCCTCCACTGTACTGAATCTACTGGGTGCCTCAGCATAGTATCGACTTTCCGTTCTTCGGCATGCCAGCGCACAAGCTTAGCTTGTTCCTTGTTCGCAAACATTCTCTTCATGCGCTCCGCAATTGGGAGATACCACACCACCTTTGCTGGGCCTCCCCTCTTTGACTTACTTCCTTCACCTTCACTCTTTGCTCGTATGTATCTTGATGCCCCACAGATAGGGCAGACATCCAAGTCAGCGTATTCCTTGTAATACAAAATGCAGTCGTTCGGACATGCATGAATTCTTCTGACCTCCAGGCCCAACGGACATAATACTTGCTTCGCTTCATATGTCGTCTGAGGTAAATTGTTCCCCTCTGGCAACAGATCCTTTAACAGCTCAAGGAGTTCTGTAAAACTCTTGTCCGACCAGCCATTACTAGCCTTAAGCTTCATGAGTTCCAATACGCATGACAACTTGCTGTGCTTCGACTTACATCCATCATACAACGGCATCTAGCAATCTTCCACCAACTTACTAAACTTCTCATAATCTCTGTCGTTGTCCTCTGCGTCTTCAATGTCATGCAACATTGTAGATAGACATTGAGTGTCCAAATCTATGGTCTCTCCACCTAAAGGAGAAGGTACGAACATGCCTTCTCGAGCTGCGGCGGTGTTCTCTACATCCTGATCCAACACTTCTTCAGCTGCGACATCAGGCGCCTCTTGCTCTCCATGCTTGGTCCAGCAGGTATATTTCTTCATGAATCCATTTATTATCAAATGAGCATGCACTTCATCCTTGTCTTCGATCATCTGTTCATTCTTACAGTCCCTACATGGGCACAACATGTGCATGCTCATCCTACTTTTTCTGTCATTATCCGCAAATGTGACAAATTCAGTAACCCCCTCTCTATACTCGGTAGACGAACGATGCGCATAGTACATCCATCTACGATCCATCTGAAATCAACAACATACGAAGAAAAATAAATGATGATCGATATGTTGAGAATGAATGGAGAATAATGTGTTTTTTACCTTGAATTTTAGCAAAAAATCGCCCCCCTTGCCCTCCCAACCGATTTGTGAACAGTACAATGGTCGGGATGGAAAGCAGTTGGCAGTTTGGGGGTATTTATTGACCCAACACACCTCAAACGGGTTAGATAAAAAAAGCCCGTCAAAGGTATTGCTCATACCTTTGACGGGCTTCTATTCAACGGCCCGTCACTGGTATCCGCTCACCTGTGACGGGCCAGAAATGAAAGCCGTCACAGGTGGCGGCCCATCACCTCTGACGGCTTCTAATGTATCGGCCCGTCACAGGTGAGGGGATACCAGTGACGGGTTGGAAGCAAAACTCGTCACTGGTATACCTCTGACGGGTTTTCCTTTCGGCCCGTCACAGGTGAGGGGATACCTGTGACGGTCCGTGGCCGGATGGCTCACCGGTGACGTTATCCCGTCTGACCCGTCAGAGGTAATGGTCACTAGTGACCAAATCGTTTGCCCGTCACAGGTATCCCGTCAGAGGTGTGAGGATCTGGCGTAGTGAACCACCCATCACTCCTCTTAACAGGATAAGTAACATTGTCGTCAGGGACAAGGTCACCAGAAGGGTCGAGGCAGACCATGTTAGTTGAGAGAACTCTCTCCCCGGGGCCGGGGAGCCTGATCGATAAACTCTGCTCACGATCTGCAAAACCACTAGTATGTCTCCTTAACCTGTAAACGAAATATGCTTCATAGGTCCTATCTTCCAACAAGTCTTTGGTTGGGATCTCGCCAGTGACATGGAACCAACACACTGCTAGTAGAACCGGGCATTCTGCAAACCTATAGCAAGAGATAGCTTGTACGTTAATTTTGAGATAAAAGACTATAAATTATTATTATTTAAACAATTGAAATGAAAACATCTTGATCATTATAATTGATTTGTCTGCCTAGAAACAAACGCATGCAAAACAGTTTTGCTAAAATATGATGCCACATTTTCTTAATTTGATTCAGACACTTTTTTTCCTATGTAATTTCCATCTCTCTTATATGTAAGTTTATGTCTCCTTGGTAATAAATCATTTTTATTCCTAGTTATAGCGTGTATTGGAAAAAAATAAAATGTAATTATTGTCTATTTTTTAAAAATTTACAACAAAGTTGCAGTGCAAATCAAGTAATTTACAGTGTACGAATGATTTAACTATTTTTTTAAAACAAATATGGCATCATAAATATATTATTTATGCAAGCAATGGCAGACTCCTATTGGCTTAGCCAAATTGTTTTTCCCTATAATCTTCTTGTCTTTAATCAACTCAATTAAAAGCATTCCCTTTTATAATTTCCTTCAATGCACGCACCATATGATTCTACATGCAGTTCCAATGATCCAACTTGATGATTTTTTTTTTGAGAGGACATCTTGATGGTTTTTATATAATGAAAAAGTCTTTTCATTATATGGAGAGCAATACAATATTCTTTTGATCTATGCCCTCCTAGTAGTATATCACATATTTTTTATGGTTGGCTTTTGGGGTGGACAAGAAAAGGAGTAAGCTTGTACTTGTGGGAGCCTCTGCAATATGTTGGGCTCTGTGGTTAAGCAGGAATGATTTGTTTTTTGACAAATCACCATCTATTACATATATGCAGGTAATTTTCAGGGCAACATATTGGCTCCGGTGTTAGGCTCAGCTACAAAGGTGTGATGAAGATGGCAAGTTTATGAAGGTTGCATGCTGTAGGCTTGAGACGACAGTTATGCAACTTTTTGCCAATTATGGTTGGAGATTCACAAATAGACTTCAATAACTTGTTCTCCTTATCTTAGATGGGTTATTTTTTATTTTAAGTGCGTGTTCTCAATGTTTTGTTGAACTACACTCTTTTCTGAGTGCAACTTTGTAATAATTGGCTGTAGCTCGTTTTGAGCAAAGGCCGAGATATTCTATTCCATTATCTTAAAAAAAATATAATGAAAAAGTCAACTTTACTCCCCCGAAAAATATCATCAGAGCACTTAATAACCTAACCTATTTTTTTTCTCATTTCACCCTATAGACTATATTAAAAAAATAGTTTACTTTACTGCTTAATGATATTTCTTTCATTTCTCATTATACTCTAAGTTAAACTTTTTTGGAGACATAGATGACACCATTTTCAAAGTTCCAAAATATTTTCAAATATATTTATGATTATTTTCTTGAAATTTAAAACTTTAACATTTAGATCAGTCATACACTGTTTTCAACGTGCGTAAATAGTAATAACATGTTCTTAAAAAAGAGTTGAGAGAAAAATTATAATCTATCTATCCATTCTACCAAATTTTAATGCAAAATACGAGTTATATAGAGGAAAAAAAAGAAAAATGCCAGTAAAGAGTAAGATGAACCATCTTAATAATATTATTTTATGGGGTTTAAATGAGCCACATAATTATTTAGGGGCTTAACTGCCCCAGTGATCGGAGGAGTAAAATGTTTTTTTTTCTTATATAATTAAATGCTATCGCATAAGATTTGTAATGATGTGAAGAAAAGAGATTTAATAAATAGAGGAATCGGACCAACTCTCATTGTAAATTTCACAAATCAGCCTTGTGGACTTTTCCTAATTAAACTAATGAAATCGAAATGAGTAGACACATATAAAATCAAATTAACATGAACATTTCTCCTATAGTAGAAAGACAGGTCGTAACACATTTTTTAGAAAATGTATTTTTATTCATATTGTAATATTTTCTTTACCTGTAGCAACATTCAGCTAGTTAAGTAAATATGATCGCATAGCAGCATTTTTTAGGACACCCCTTCCATTTCAAAGGTGGTCTAAATAAACACTCGCCGGTAAACATACTACAGGGGTCATCGGTCACAGCCCGGTTATAAAACTTAATTTAGAATTTTTTCTCATACGGTCGTCTAGACCCACTGTGAAGAAACACACGATATAAGAAAGATGCCCATGCCGTCTTAGGACAGTAGCAATGCGCCAACAATTTTTACCGTTCCTCATGTACCACCTAAACCAAGAAAGGTATTAGCTACATGTTTCACAATACAGCTATTTTTAATGGGTCCCACTCCCACCCACTTTTCATCTCTCTCACTCTGCCCTTTCCCCTTTTCTACCGATGGAGGAGCGCCCTAGCATCGAATCATCTTATGCCGCTGTCACCACAGCCACCGCCGCCGCACCCCACCTCTTCTTCACTCGCTGCTATTAGCCACGTCCACGCCGGTGACTCTCTCCGCCCGCGCCGCCCTCGAACCTGCCACCTCCGTCCTCGTCATCGTGCCTCTCTCGCCATCATCTGAGCACATCCCCACCCGTCGTCCAGCCCAAGCCTAAGGAGGCCAGTGGGAGTGGGAAGGAGAGAGCAGAGGGGATGTAGGAGAGAGAGGACAGTAGAGGAAAGTGGAGAAAAGTGTGGGTAGAAGGAGGACGCGGATGAAAAAGGAGTGGCGAGAGAAG
Organism: Oryza sativa Japonica Group; assembly: GCF_034140825.1. Classification (NCBI taxonomy): domain Eukaryota; kingdom Viridiplantae; phylum Streptophyta; class Magnoliopsida; order Poales; family Poaceae; genus Oryza; species Oryza sativa. The sequence continues at coordinate 6,691,753 of NC_089045.1, forward strand.
AGAGAGAAAAGGGGAGAGGAGAGAAAAAGGCAGGGGGCACGGCTCTGCACGATATGCACATGAAAGAGGAAAACTTCATATGCGAAAACCTATTTTCGCAGACACCATCAAAATATTTTTACATATGGGTGTTATTTTAGCTCACCTGTAAATCTGTAATAAAATAAGGGGGTGCCCGCAAACAACGATTTTGCAGTAGTGCGGCTATCCATGTTAACTGCCTGAGAAAACTATTTCGTAGTAGTGAAGCTCACACAGAAATGGAAGAACTCCTTTCATCATCGCTTTGTTAACCTGCGATGGTTCTTGTGCATATGATATTATGTGATGGCTCTAAATTATCTTATACACACTATGTGATATAATCCCATCAACAACACACGCCTGGCGCCGCACTGTTGCTACGTACTGGACAGGGGTGGTAGCTAGAGAATCAGTCGAGCGTGATAATGCTCACATAACAAAAGTCTATGGGCAACTATTCATAGAGAATTCTTGGTATCCACCACAGTTGGACGATATAGTGTGAAAAGGACGGTACGGCCATGGCACAGAGCACACAGCATATAATAGAAACGATGATTGCACTAGTAGAGTACGAGACGGTGGCGACTGGCCAAGATCATTTCGCTATGCTGACGAGGCTGGAATAAAAAGAATATGCATGCTGATATTGAAGTTATTTGGTGCGAAGGAAGCGGAAATGGAAGACTTTCGGAGAGTACACACTGGTGGAGAAACCATCTTTCGTCGGTCGGCCGATTTCCACAATAGTCCCGGATGCAATAAAAACCGGTGCTAAAGATGATCTTTAGTCCCGGTTCAAAAGGGTAACGGGCATATTTGATCTTTAGTCCCGGTTTGTGTTACCAACCGGGACTAAAGATCATCTTTAGTCCCGGTTCGAATGCTGTCAGGACCTGTCAGGCCCCCCCGGGATCTTTAGTCCCGGTTGGTAGCACCAACCGGGACTAAAGATCTTAACTAATACCAACCGGGACTAAAGATCCCGGTGATTTTTAGCCCCGATTGGTGCTACCAACCGAGACTAAAGATCTTAACTTTAGTCCCGGTTGGTAATACCAACCGGGACTAATGATCCCGGTGATCTTTAGCCCCGGTTGGTGCTACCAACCGGGACTAAAGTCCCACCCCTATATATATGTCTTCTTCCTCCTCCAGCTGCCCGAGCAAGCTTCAAAATATCTTCAAAAAAGAGGGGAGGTCATGCCAAAATTTCTATTGAATTTATTTTGGTGATTACATACAAATCGGAGGTGCCTAAAAGGTTTGCAACTTCATCCTCCAATGTTTTTTTTTGTCATACTACATTTGCACCTATGTTTTGCACACTTTTTTTGTCTCCAAAATTTAGTTGTAAGTTGATGAGAGAGAAAATGTGTGTGGGGAAGAAAGAATATATAGAAATTTAGTTCATTTGCTAAACAAGGTTTTATAAAATAGTTGAGAAGGAAAACTCTAGTGAAAGTTAATATTAAATAATAGAAAACAAACTAAAATAAAAATTAAAAGAAGTAAAACACATTAAAATTAGTTTAAAACTTTACAAATAGTTTTTAAGAATTATTTGGTGTAATATTTTATGATTTTTGTATGAATAAAGATATCTTATAATTATTGTATGACTGTCATTATTGTAAGAATAATTATTTGTGTGCGGTTTTTTTGACTCATGTAGATGGATCGGCAATGGATGGACGCTGATCGGCGGTCCAAAGAGTTTATTGACGGCGTGCACTATTTTTTGAGAGTGGCCGAAGCTAACAGGCAAAGGGGTTTTATTTGTTGTCCATGCAATAAGTGTAAGAATCAGAAGGAGTATTCTGCATCCAGGACTATTCATTTCCACTTGTTTGAGTCGGGGTTCATGCCAAGCTATAATTGTTGGACATCCCACGGAGAGCAAGGTGTTGAAATGGAAGAAGATGAAGTGGAAGACGACAATATTCCGGACTTTGCTCAGTATGTTGGATTTGAAGGAAATCAAACGGGCCAGGAGGAAATAGCTGCTGATGGTAACGACGTTGCGGATGATCTTGGTCAGATGTTGCAGGACGCCAGGGAAGACTGCGAAAGTGAAAAGGAGGCCCATAAATTGGACAAGATGTTGGAGGACCACAGAACTTCGTTGTACCCAGGTTGCGAGCAGGGGCACAAAAAGTTGGATACCACTCTGGAGTTGTTGCAATGGAAGGCAAAAAATGGGGTTAGTGACAAGGCATTTGGCGATTTATTGAAACTCGTCAAGAACATTCTTCCGGGGGGAAACAAATTGCCCGAGACAACGTACGAGGCTAAGAAGATAGTCTGCCCGTTAGGACTAGAAGTTCATAAGATTCACGCATGTCCGAACGATTGTATCCTATATCGCGGTGAGGAGTATGAGAACCTAGAAGCATGCCCTGTTTGCAAAGCACTACGATACAAGATTAGACGGGACGATCCAGGAGAAGTTGACGGGCAGCTAACAAAGAAGAGAATTCCTGCTAAGGTGATGTGGTATTTTCCTATAATACCACGGCTAAGGCGTTTGTTCAGGAACAAGGGGAATGCTAGAATGTTGCGATGGCACGCTGAAGAGCGTCAACAGGACGGGATGCTGAGACACCCCGCCGATGGTTCGCAGTGGCGAAACATCGACAGAAAATTTAAAGAATTTGGAAAGGACGCACGAAACATACGGTTTGGTTTGAGTACGGATGGCATGAATCCTTTTGGAGAGATGAGCAGCGGCCATAGCACTTGGCCCGTTACGATGTGTATCTACAACCTCCCCCCCTGGCTATGCATGAAGAGGAAGTACATAATGATGCCGATTATTATTCAAGGCCCCAAGCAACCTGGTAACGACATCGACGTGTACCTAAGACCACTGGTCGAAGATCTTAAACAGTTGTGGAAGAAGGAAGGTGTCCCCGTGTGGGACGAGGACAAACAGGAGGAGTTTAACCTACGAGCGCTGCTGTTCGTAACCATCAACGATTGGCCTGCACTTAGCAACCTATCCGGACAGTCCAACAAGGGGTACAAGGCTTGCACTCACTGTATGGATGAAACAGAAAGTACGTATCTTAAGCACTGTAGGAAGGTTGTATACATGGGTCATCGTCGATTCCTTGCAGCAAACCACCCGGTACGGAAGAAAGGCAAGCACTTCGAACATAAGGCCGACCACCGTACGAATCCTAAACATCGCAGCGGGAAAACAGTGTTTGCTATGGTTAAAGATCTTAAAGTAGTGTTCGGAAAGGGGCCTGGAAGCCAGCATATAGAGAGCGAAGATGGTCACGCGGCGATGTGGAAAAAGAACTCTATATTTTGGGAGTTACCATATTGGGAATTCTTGGACGTACGCCACGCAATCGACGTGATGCACCTCACTAAGAACCTTTGCGTAAACCTTCTTGGCTTCCTAGGTGTATACGGAAAGTCGAAAGATACACTGGAAGCACGTAATGATCTGAAGCATATGGAACAACGCGGCGACCTTCACCCGGAACCAAAGGAGAAAGGAAGCCATTACTTGAGTCCAGCCAGCTACACTCTTAGCAAGGCAGAGAAGGAAAGTATGTTTGAATGCTTGGAGAGCATAAAGGTACCGTCTGGATACTCCACGAATATCAAGCGAATAATAAGCACGAAGGAGAAGAAGTTCATAAACCTAAAGTCTCATGACTGTCACGTGTTGATGACACAACTGCTACCAGTTGTAATAAGGGGTATCCTTCCAGACAATGTCCGGGCAACAATAACAAAGCTATGTGCATTCATGAACGCAATTTCGCAGAAGGTCATCGATCCGGATAGATTAGAAGCCCTTCAGAATGAAGTGGTGCAATGTCTCGTCAGTTTTGAGTTGATATTTCCACCTTCATTTTTCAATATAATGACGCATCTGCTTTGTCACCTTGTGAAAGAGATCCGTATTCTCGGGCCTATGTACCTACACAACATGTTTCCTTTCGAGAGGTACATGGGCGTTCTGAAGAAGTATGTTCGTAACCGTGCTCGTCCAGAGGCAAGCATCGCCAAGGGTTATGGAACAGAGGAGGTCATCGAATTTTGCGTAGAATTTATCGAAGACCTTCGCCCAATCGGGGTACCTGAATCACGCCATGAAGGGAGACTACGGGGAAAGGGAACTCTCGGAAGGAAAGCAATAATGACGGTAGACAACAATTTATTCCGTAAAGCCCATTTCACTGTTCTGCAACACTCTTCATTGGTAGCTCCTTACATCGAGGAGCACTTGGCTCTAGTTCGCGCCAGGAACATCGGTAAGTCCGATGCATGGATTACACGGCATCACATTGATACTTTCCCCGCGTGGCTACGACAACATCTCATGGGTAACGAGTCGATCAACCAACAACTTGCCTTCCTGGCGAGGGGACCGTCTGGGTCTATCGCGACATTCCAGGGATATGAGATCAATGGGTACACATTCTACACGAGAGCCCAAGACATGAAGAGCACGAACCAAAACAGCGCTGTTCGTGTCGATGCCATGGGACACGATGGAACAACTGCCACATATTACGGTGCCATCGAGGACATATGGGAACTTGACTATGGTCCTCTCAAGGTTCCTCTGTTCCGGTGCCAATGGGTTAGGTTGACTGGTGGAGGCGTAATGATTGATGACAGTGGGATGACAACTGTTGACCTTAACAAGGTTGGATACTCGGACGAACCTTTTGTCCTTGCCAATGATGTAACGCAAGTCTTTTTCGTGAAGGACATGTCTAGCAAAGGAAAGAAGGGCAGAGGGCCTGATGAGCCTAAGCGTCAAGTGGTTCTCCCAGGCAAAAGAAAAATCGTCGGAGTTGAGGACAAGACTGACGAGGATTACGATCAGTTGGATGGGCAACCCCCTTTCACAGTGACGATTGACCCTAGCATCCTCCTATCAAATGAAGACACCCCTTACTCACGCAGCGATCACAAGGAGGGAACAATAGTGAGGAGAAAGTACGTGCGGTCAACCGTCACCGCCGATGTAATGCCGTAATTATTGTGTACACGATGTAAACTATTTTGGATGTATTGATTATCCATATAAATCAATTGATGTATGGCATATGTTAATTACGCACGATTATTAGAGGTTTCAACAAGTTTAAATCATGTATATGTTAGTTATATGTGATACTTACAATTTTTAAAAGTTTTAAATCACACAGGTGGCAATTTCATATGTATGTTAATTAGAGTTTTTAACATTTAATTTACTAGCATTCATATGCTAATTATAATTGACTAGAGGATTTTTAAAAGTTTTAAATCACGCAAATGGCAATTTCATATGTTAATTAGAGTTTTTAACATTTAATTTACTATCATTCATATGCTAATTATAATTGACTGGAGAATTTTTAAAAGTATTAAATTTAATATATTTTTAAAACTATCATTCATATATTAGAGTTTTTCACAATTTAATTTACTATCTTTCATATGCTACTTATATATGACTATTCGAATTTTTAAAATGTTAAAATCATGCATGTGGCATTTACATATGTTAATTAGAGTTTTTAGCATTTAATTTAATATAATTCCTACGCTAAGTACATATGATGATTACAATTTTTATTAATTTTAAATCATGCAGTATGTACATTAATATCTTAATTAGAGTTTTTACCAATATAATAATATCATTCATATATATGCTAAGAATATATATATATTGGAATTTTTATTAATTATAAGTCATATATTTGCTTATTACGATTTATCCACTTAATTTATTACAGACAAAAATAATTTTTCGAAGTAATTGTCATCAATCTTTGTACTTTAAATAATGTTAATGCATTAACTTCTATTTTATAAACACATATGTAAGCGAAAATCATATGCAGTGCTATAATCTTTAGTCCCGGTTCTTAACCCTAACCGGGTTTAAAAAGAATTTCGAAATAGCGGGAAAAGATATTTACTCCCGGTTGTTGAGAACAACCGGGAAAAGAAGTTAATGCATTAACTTCTATTTTATAAACACATATGTAAGCGAAAATCATATGCAGTGCTATAATCTTTAGTCCCGGTTCTTAACCCTAACCGGGTTTAAAAAGAATTTCGAAATAGCGGGAAAAGATATTTACTCCCGGTTGTTGAGAACAACCGGGACTAAAGATCTTTTCTTTACTCCCGGTTGTTCTCAACAACCGGGACTAAAGATATCAAGATATCTTTAGTCCCGGTTGTTATCAACAACCGGGAGTAAAGATCTTTTCTTTACTCCCGGTTGTATTCAACAACCGGGACTAAAGATATCTTTAGTCCCGGTTGTTGAGAACAACCGGGAGTAAAGATCCAGGGGTATATATATTCCCGGTGCGCCCTCGTCTTCTTCACCAACACTTAAACGTTTTCGGCCGATCGATCTCTCTTGGCCTCTCTCCTTCGCCGCCACTGCCTAGGGCAAATCCCCGCGCCGACGCCGCCGTATCTCGCCGTCGTCTCGAGCTCGTCGTCCTCGCCGCCGCCTCCGCCTCCTCCGCTGCCGCCGCATCTCTGGGGTGAGAGCCGCCGCATCTCCCTTCATGCATCTCGATCTCTCCGATCTCGATCTCTCTCCGTCGCCTTCGACGCCGCCGCCTTCGACGCCGCGCAACGCCGCCGCCGCATGCCAACGCCACGCCGCCGCCGCCGTCGCCACGCCGCCGCCGCCTTCGCCGCCGCGCGCGCAATGCCGCCGCCGCCACGCCACGCCGCCGCCGCCACGCCACGCCACGCCACCGCCGCCACGCCACGCCGCCGCCGCCACGGCCCCACAACGCCACGCCGCCGCCGCCGTCGCCACGCCGCCGCGCCAACCGCCGCCCCGATGCCGCCACACCGCCGTTAACGAACGAGAACGAGAACGATCGAACGAACGAGAGCGAGAACGAACACGTCAACGTACGTTGCCGCGACAACGTGAACGAGAACGAGAACGATCGAACGAACGTGAACGAGCTAGGGAACGTGAACGAGCGAACGAACGAGGACGAACGTTAACGTGAAATGCAATATATATATATATATACATGTATATATATATATACATGTATATATATATACATGTATATATATATACATGTTACTTCGCATTTATCCTAATACATTTTTTTTATCTTGCAGAAAAGACGTGTTGTCGGAGTCGTCCGTCAAGCCTGAGTGGAAGAGCTAGCCCTAGAAGGAATTGGAGCAGGCAAGTGACGTAATAATATAAATGATTGTTATATTTGTAATGCAATTAATTAAGATTATTAGACCTGTAATTAGACTTATCATATAAGATTGTGTAGTGTTCTAATATTATTTGAGTTTTAATATAAGATTATTTTATTGCAAATTAGACTTAGTATGACATTATTGACTACGGAATTGGTGCGACTCCTAGGAATTGACTATTGTAGTCTTAATTAGACTTAGCATATACGCACGAAACACTTAGCATACATTACTATTTTAGTCTTAGCATGTAATATTATTTGAGTTTTAATATAATATTACTTTATTTGTAATTAGACTTGGTATGTAATTATTGACTACGGAATTGGTGCGACAAGTAGCAATTGACTATTGTAGTCTTAATTAGACTTAGCATATACGCACGAAACACTTAGCATATACATGACTATTTTAGTATTAGCATGTAATATTATTAGAGTTTTAATATAAGATTATTTTATTTGTAATTAGACTTAGTATATAATTATTTACTAGCTAGGGTTGTATAATATACGTCACCTAGACTTAGCTTATATCACGATTTGTAATTAGACTTAGCACGTAAGGTTGTGTAGGGTTCTAATGTACGACATTTACACTTAGCATACATGAATTAGATTGTTAAAACATAAATGTCTCGTGACTTAGCAGATGTTTCTTGTATCAACAGATGGCTGACCGCGATGAGGAACAGATATTGTACGATACAATCGCGGAGGGAAGCAGCCTGTACTGGAATGTAGAAGAGGGGAACGAGGATCCAAACCAGTACTTGAACGAGGAAGGGAACGTGGAGAGGGATGCGGAGGGGAACCAGCAGGGGCACGTGGAAAGGGATGTGGAGGGGAACCAGGAGGAGGAGGCTAGTGGTAGTCAACCCTCCGTTGGACAGAAGAGGGCACGCGGGCAACGAGGTGCAGCGAAGAAGCTTGAGGGTCGGCACATCATAACGGAAGTGGAAGAAGATGGACGTCCTAGTGCCCCGGCCGAAGCCGCCAAGAACTATGTACGTCACAGCGGTTGGGTTGTGCGGGATAACGTGCCTGTCAGTACGGTGTACTGGCGAAGAACAAGGGCACGCGGAGATCATGAGAGCTTTGTCCCAGATTCGGAGAAAGAGATGCTGTGGACCACAATGCTCGATACATTCACCCTTCCTGCGGGTACAGAGGACAAAGTGAAAAGGTGGACTCTGAAGAAAATGGCAGAACAGTTTCAGAGCTTCAAGGGAGATCTGTACCAGAAGTATATACTGAAGGGGCAGACACCGAACTTCGACACATTCCCAAAGCTAAGGGATCACTGGGACGAGTTCGTTGCATATAAGACAGGTGAACAAGGGAAGGCGATGATGGAAAGAAACAAAGAAAATGCCACCAAGAAGAAGTACCATCACCACTTGGGGTCAGGAGGCTATAGCGTCGCGATGCCGAAGTGGGAGCAGATGGAGGCTAGCTTGATTGAGAGGGGTATCGAACCGGCAACAGCCAATTGGCCGGAACGATCGAAGTTCTGGTACTATGCTCACGGTGGAACGCTCAACCCAGCTGATGGCTCACTGGTCTTCGGCTATTAGATACAAGAGGCTGCGCGACGACTAACAGATGCAGTGGAGGCCTCCTCTCAGGGCACGTTCCGACCAGACAGAGATAGGGACGAGCTGACACTCGCCCTGCAGACTCCAGAGCATCCAGGACGAACTCGAGGGAAAGGGGTGATTCCTTGGAAGATTGGTTTCAAGGAGGACATCCACACGTACAGGAGTCGGATGAGGAGCAAGAGAGATACCGAGGCGAAGATTGCAGACCTAGAGTTCCGGGTATCGAGCTACGAACTCAACATGCAAGAGGAGGTGGCAAGGAAGGTTGATGAACGCATGGCCGCACATCGGTCCCATGATCCCCAGCCGACCATTCCTCCTGCAATGGTGAGCCCGTCAGGAAACCGTAGCAGCTGCGCCTCAACGGGACAGGTAGGATCACAGAGCATGGACGCCATGCAAACACAGGACGAATCGACCTGTCCCGTTGATGACATCACTCAGCGGACACCATGTGAGCTGCATATTCCTTTCAAGAACTTATCAATAAAAGTAAGATTTAGTCATTCCGCTAGTTGCTGCTTATATATGTTGATTACTAATAAATAATCTCTCACAACATGAAGGTGGCGTCGGGCATGGCCATCCCAACGGACCCTTCAGGTACTTACCACTGCAGGCCGATTCCAGCAGGATACTCCAAGGTCGAAGTTGAGTTGGTCGAAGGCGCGTACGAGGACCTCGAGCTGGATTACCCTGGAGGAGACGGTGAGACGTGTCACGACCGGAAATAACCCAACGGGCTTTCCTGACGTGCGTGCATTAATCCTTGTCCCAGGAGGCAAGGTACACCAAAAGTTGATACAAATCAGAGTTTAACAAGCGGAAGCGTATATAAAATTATTACACGGGCGACGAAGGCCCAGCACACTCAAAGACAACGAAAGACAGCGGAAGACTAGGGCGACGACCACAGGCGCTTGACGGCAGGCACGAGCTAGACACCGAAGCCTCCATCTTCAGGGAACTCCTCATCTGGGCTTGGGAAAATTAAGCAAGACTGAGTACAACCACCGTACTCAACAAGACACACCCACAAATGCAGAATAAATGCAAGGGAGTACAAGGGAATTATAATATAAAGGGTTAGAGTTGCAGTAAACAGCATTTAAAGACATTTAGTTGCTCAAGGCCATTTTGTAAACACGATCCTAGAACTATACAAAGTTATTAATCAAGGCCGTGAACCCACACGAACCTGCCTTAACCCAAGGCCTATGATGATTCAGACCGAACTGGCAACCCGACCCTGGGTCCCAGCTCGTCCTAAGCCAACCCAGGCCAACCATTCCATATTTTAGTTGTTAAGCAAGTTTTAAGAATTATAACACTGACTTGGGTACATTGCTAGGCTTGCCCATATCCGAGGGCTCGGCTATTCGAATAGATTTACTCTGATCAGAGGTGTACATCTTTACCCACAAGACACATCTTCCTCACGTGTTGCCACGTGCCACATACCACCACGGTATACGGGCGGAAGACGTGACATAGTTTCCAACCCATCCTAGCCTTAGACAAGAGTACCGACCCAATCCTACCTACGGCCGGGATACCCGGGACAGGCAGGCAGAACTGAGCCCCTAGCATTGGGCACCAACCCTCTGCCGTATGACATCTCGACTACCGGGCCGCAGCTCGTGTAGCCTTCATTTGCCCTGGAGAATGTCCATCGACGCCCGACTTCATCCATCTCCAATCCGTGTACTTTTGTTTATGACTAGACTGAGCCACAAACTAAGCCTTACCCATTAGACATGTGGAAGTACGGTAGTGCTTTGCAACAGAGGCCCGAGCTTTAGTCCTTATAGTGGCCGGGGTGCTACTTCCCACAACTGGCATGCACCCAAACCCCACCGAAAACAGGTTTTAGGGGTTTTGAAAGAGGAAGAGAGGTGTGTGTCCAATTCCAACATAAGCCAACCATTCCAGAGTATCCAGGTGATATGAGAATTTCCCAAGTCTAAAGTTATAAAACCACCTAATGTTGCCTAATTAATCAGCGAAGCATCTACCTAAATTCATACTAGTGGAACCACGAATAGAGTACCCACTAGTTGAGGTTTTGTTTAATCTAGGGTGAACAAGGTAATAATAATAACAATAACAATAATAATATGGTCATAACAAAGGTAAATAGGCATGGCTAAATAAAACAGTGATAACGCGGGAATTTAAATAAAGCGATAATGCAATAATTTAAATCAACATAATTTTATAAAATGGGATTCAATATGATCAAGATGATGTGTCTTGCCTTGCTCGTTTTCCCAATCGACGGCTTCGACTTCCACGAAGAGCGGATCTTCCGAAGCTGCAGCGTCTACACGACCAACGGAAAAGAAAAAGGCTTTAACACTAAATAACTCCACATAACAGCAGAAACAAAGCACAAAAATGGGTTCTTTACATCTTAAGGAAAAATTAGAGACTTGAACGGTCCAATTCCGAGTTCAAATGGCCAAGATATGGCCATTTGAAGTTTATATGCTCTTTAAATGGATATTTACGAATTTCTTCACTTAATTTTCAATTAAAAATCCTATTTATTGCGTCAGCCGAGGGGCGGGCGCGCGGACCGGGTCCACGGGAAGTGGGGCCCACGCGTCAGCCGCTCGGTCCACGGTGGACCGGGCGCACGCGGCTGGCGGCGGTCGGCGCCGTGGGTCCCGCGCGTCAGCCGCACCCGCGGGCGCGGGCGGCTGACGGCCGGGCCCACTTGGCAGCCGCGAGGGCGCGCCCGAGGGCGGCCTCGCCGGCGCGGCCGACGGGAGTGGCGCGCACCCGCGCCCCGATGGTCGCCGCCGGCGACCAACGGCGCGGCGGAGTGGCACCCGAGAGAGAGGAGGAAAGGGGGAAGGCGAACGGCGGTCTTCGGCTCACCCCGGGACAACGACGACGACGAGAATGGCGGCCGGAGCGGAGGAAGACGGCGGCGCGGTTCGGGATGACGATGGCGACGGCGCTCCGGCAGTCGACGGGCGAAGCGGAGCGGCGGACGGGGTCGGCGGCAACACGACGAAGCGGACGGAGGTGTCGCCGAGTGAGGAGGAGGTCCGGAGCGGCGGCGGCGGCGGAACGGAGCTCGGCGGCGACGGCGGAGAGAGAGGAGCACGGCGCGAGCACGATTCCGACGGCGAGAGCGAGCGGTGAGCGGCGGAAACGGAAGAGCGGAGCTCGGGGAGCACTTATATAGCAACGGGAGGGAGAGAGGGCGGCCGGAGAGAGAGGAAACGGGCGCGGAGATCTCGGCTCCATTGAATACGCCGGCGAGGTTTGCGGGATTGATTCCGAGCGAATCCGAGGGAGAGAGAGAGGGGAAAGAGGGGGAATCGGGAGAGGGGATTGCGGGGAATAATTCCCCCCTCTTGATTGCACGCGGGGCGGACGGGAGCGGCGGGATTCGCGGCGGCGGCGGCGCTAGGGCACGGGCGCGGCGGCGGCGGGAGGAGGGCGATGACAGGTGGGCCCCACCTGTCAGCGAGAGTGGCGGGCGGGCCCGCCTGTCAGCGGCGCGCGCGCGCGCGGGGAGCCGATGGGCCGCGGGAGAGGAGAGAGAGAGGGAGAGGGAAATGGGCCGAGCCGGCCCAAGAGGGAAAAGGGGGGGGGAAAAGAACTTCTTTTAGGATTTTCTTTTTATAAAACCTTTTCAACTTTGTTTATTTCTTCTCAATTATTATTTGTGCTCTGAAAATTCCACTAAAATTTGAGGGCTCCTTTTAGACCAAGGAGAATTTAACAAAAATTCTCCGGGTCACATTTGAATTTTTCTTGTACGTATTTTAGTGTTTGCCAATTTCTTTTCGAATTTTAATTAATTCTATTATTCCTTTTAGAAGATGATTTTTATTTCGGGATGAATTTATCAGGACGTGACAAATCCACCCCCCTTACAAGAATCTCGTCCCCGAGATTCGAGGAGGCTAGCAAGAAGATAGGTTGGGCGGTCTTCTCTTCTTGTCTGACTTCTTCCGTTGCGTCTTGACGAACTTCCAGCAAAACTTTACCACTCGGAACTGCTTGGCTTGACCTCCTGTTGCGGATGGAATCTTCTCTTCACCTGACTTGGACCAGGGTGCACCTTTTGGCTGACTCAGACTAGGTTGCGGTAGTTCAGTGATGCTTCCGTTCCAGAACTTCTCATGATTCATATCTTCGGAGTCAACCTCGGACAAGTTATCAACTTCATGTCATGCGTCGTAACCTGCTTGTCATTACTAGGATACCATGCTTGTCATTTGCTTCTAACTCGCCATCAACTGTCTCATATTAGCTTTCCTGGTCTCCGGGTGATAGCTACTTCTGCTATTTGATGCAAGGGTCGATAACTTTACCTTTGAATTATGCTTCCCAAGAGAGCCAACTTATCCTACTTGTTATACTTTGACGTCTTCCCAAATGGCTTTACTGCTGGATTTGTTATTGTCTAATCATTACCCTGTCAAATCTGAGGCTTCGTTGTGAGAGGTGATTTTAATCTGACCTCTATAGACTATCTTCGAACCTATCACTGGTTCTATAACGGGGAATGGCTCTCACGAACAAGCAGCTCGGATTCACTTTCTTTATATTCAGTTTACTTCCCATTATTATCTTCAGATTGTCCTCACTTAGTATTCAGCGTATTCCTTTACACCTTTAGCCTTGATGAGTTCTTTCCCGTTGGATCATCTCCCAGGACGTGGCGTTGCCTGGTAACCGGTGCTTGCATTTTTCACTCCGTGTAGCATCTGATACCGAGTGGAAGATTTCACTCTTTGCCTTCATAGAAACACTTTTACCTAGGTCATCTTGCTTACTTAATGACAAGGTGACTGTTGCGGGGCAATTACAATCAGGGGTCTTCCGTGAGCGATGCAGAGCATGTTTCTGTTTATCAATCACCTTTCGGCCTACTTCTTTCATGCTAGAGAACATCTTTGCCAATCTCTTTTATCAATCTTCTTTCGGCTTATCTCTAACAGATGGTATTCTTTTAATGTGGATTGCGGACGCTTCTGGGGATGATGAGGTCCTTTGGCTTGCTGCCTTTCAGTGAAACCTTGATGTGGCTCGTCAAAAGCTGCACTGACTACCTTCAGGGAAATACATTGCCTGCTATCTATACCACTAGGGTTTAATTGCCGATGGTCATCTTTAGTGCTTCCTCGAGATGGGGAGCATCCAAATTGTTCTTCTGCCACATCACCTTTGACCTTTTTCTGATACCAGATAAACTAATTACCAACCATCGACTATTATGTTCTCAAATATTGATGTCTCCTGGATTTCCTTATCTGTTGGCAGGTATATCCGATCTTATCAATGTAGAGGTATGGCGGGTACCCTTCGGGGTTTCCTCCAACAATCCTTATCTTGATCTGTAAAAGGCGTATCCGAACTCCTATCCTCAACTACTGTCTCGTTGGCTTTTTAACCCAACACAGTTTAATTGTTTTTCTTTTCCATCCACAGGTTGGCTATTAACTCGAGGTTAGGATATAGTTCCTCTGACACGAGACCCTAGGTCTCCTTTGTCAGTAAACAATTATACACATGATCACATATCCGCATCTTTCAAACGAATCCTCATGGAACTTGTCTGTATTACACATTTCTCCCTCATTACATGAATACGAGGCACTGCCTTAAACAAAAAGGGACGGTGCTTAACATCGGTACATTGTATCCTCAACATGAATCATCTCTAAACATAGCAAGCTCACTGTTTATAGACATGAATATATTTACGTATTGCATTATTGCTGCAAACTTTCGATTACACCATGATAAGTAGCGAACTGAAAACCACAAACATGGCTGCTCATTTTGATTCTGGAGAGATATAGCTGGCATTGTTCTAGTGACTGCATCCTTGATTGGTTCTGTGATGATGTGATAGGACTGCATAATGCTATCATTCACAGGAGAAGCTTCCTTCTGATTGCTGGTTGAAGCGGATGACGGTCTTCTGCTTGGTATCGCCCTCCGGAGGTTGATTGCCCTTGGCTAGGCCTGGAGTAGGTCGGGGAGAGACACAACTTCTTCCATCTACGACAATTCTTTGCTGAGGCTGTCGATGCAGAGAATGGTTGCTAAGATTTATTGCCGAGTCAGGTGCAGCAGGAGGAGCATTGGTGCATTGTTTCTGCTATGGGTTCTGATTAACACGAGGCCTTACGGGTACGGCGTTTGCTCCAGTGACCACACTACGATTGGAATGTCTGCTTCGTGTAAATTGGCGGTAATGTGGAGGTCGATTTTGCCTTGGTTGGGGACAGTTTTTGGAGTAATGCCCTTCTTCACTGCAGTTGTAACAAACAATAAATTTCTTACACTCGGGTTCTTCATCTTGTACTTGATTTCTCAGCTGCTGTATTGGAACTTCCAAAGGTACAACGCAGATACTGGCCTCTGTCTTGTCAGCTGGTGGCTGGGGCTGAAATTGAGTATTGACACCTTGTGGTAGTGCACTCATTGGAATTGGAGCTGTTGCAACGCGGGCTATAGGACTGCTTCGGGATGCATGGATGACAAGTCGTTGAGGAGCAAGCTTCTGATTGCAGGGAGTTGCGTGGACTGACGTGCTGGCAGCTACGTTTCTCGGTTTTGGGCACTTGTCGGCGAAATGACCCATTCCTTGACAATTGAAGCAACAGATATCTTCCCGGACTCGGCATTTTCTTTTCTCATTTTGATTCCTCTGTCCTGGCACTGGAGTGAGGCTGAAACTGTAATCTTGGCGGGGATTTGTGTTGCCTTGATGCTTCTCTCCGTTGGAACTGGCGGGTTGGTTGGCCATCTTCTTCGTCAGCAGAAAACTGAATTGACAATCTTTTGGTACATGATCAGTTCCTTCACAAAAGAAACAAGTGATCCTGCTCATGGGGCATTCACCGGGTGGATGGTCTTTCTCACAATGAAAGCAGGTAGTGGCACACGAGCTGGCAACATGACCGACTTCTCCACAACGAGAGCATGCCTTACGTTCCATTTCATCTTCATCATCTGAGGAGACTTGATCTGAATCTTCACTATCAGACACTCTACCTCCATTAGCTAAAAGATGCTCTGTCAACTGTTGTGCACCTCGGAAGGAATTTCTTCTCTGATGTTTTGTCATTCCTGGTGGAGGCCATTCTGTGCTGGTAATGATCATCTTACGGACTTCATCTTCGGTTCGCATTGGTGCTTTTCTTTTCTGCTGAGGACAGTTCCTTGCATAGTGCCCTTGCTCATCACACATAAAACAGATGATACTTGCTTCTTTTGGGTCAACATGTGGCATGGCATGAGGGGCCTTCTGGGATGTTGGCGGTGCGCTGACTTGTGGTGTGAGTGCTTGGACTGCCTCCAACTGCACTTGAGGTTGCATCTGACTCGGGTTCAAAATTGGCATCCGATGCTGCTGTAGTATCTCTATAAGCAATTGGTTCTGGTTAATCAGGTGTTGGACCACTGCCACACAACTGGTGTCTGGTGCTTCATTCACTCGGGAGCTTGAGGTACCAATGTCCTGACTTCTGACCTTATTGCCTTTCTCATTGTCAGCCATCTGTTGCAAAGGTTTGGAGAGGGAGAGAGGGAAAACGAAGGGGAGAGACAGATTAGAAACTAAGGATAGGACCTTAACAGATCTAAGTCTTTTGCTGTTATGATGTATGTTAGGCTTATTCTGCAAGTTGATTAAGCAAACAACCTAGCATGGTTACATCACCACCCACCGATGCAAACCACGCGCTACACACACAAGCAAGGAACACACGACTAACAACACTACCCTATAGGGCGGCTTAGGTTCTGCGACGGGTTTTCCAAGATCTTCACTCCTGCTTCACAGCTGGCTTCACTGCTTCCTCCACTTCGCTAGCGGATCCTGCAGTCTTCCGGAGCTTCGGCAAACAACTGACGACATCTTCTTCTTCGCAAAGCTGACCATCTAGTACTAGTTGAAATCCGAAGAAGGAAGAAGGGAGTAAACATTCTGCAAATAGCATTAGGGGAAGGAGAAAAAGGAACTTTCGCAAATAGTTTTATTTATAAAATATGTCCTTAGGTTTTATCCACTTGGCTTATCCTACAGTCGAGATGGCTCTGATACCAGCTTGTCGCGACCGGGAAAATTGCCTTTTCCCGAACGCTAGTGTATTAATCCCCGTCCCAGGAAAAGCCGGGGTACACCACACAAACATGATATAAAAGACACATCTTTATTATATCGACAATATTTACATTATTACAAAGGCGCTTCAGGCCTGACAATCAAAAATAAACAGCAGCGGACTAGCGGGCCTACGGCTCCATCTTCACAGGCGCTCAACTGGGGTATAAGCCAGGACTCCACCTAAGACATCTTCTCCAAAGCTTCTCTTACTGAAGGGGGAAAAGATTGAGCAAGAATGAGTACAACCACCGTACTCAACAAGACACACCCACAAATGCAGAATAAATGCAAGGGAGTACAAGGGAATTATAATATAAAGGGTTAGAGTTGCAGTAAACAGCATTTAAAGACATTTAGTTGCTCAAGGCCATTTTGTAAACACGATCCTAGAACTATACAAAGTTATTAATCAAGGCCGTGAACCCACACGAACCTGCCTTAACCCAAGGCCTATGATGATTCAGACCGAACTGGCAACCCGACCCTGGGTCCCAGCTCGTCCTAAGCCAACCCAGGCCAACCATTCCATATTTTAGTTGTTAAGCAAGTTTTAAGAATTATAACACTGACTTGGGTACATTGCTAGGCTTGCCCATATCCGAGGGCTCGGCTATTCGAATAGATTTACTCTGATCAGAGGTGTACATCTTTACCCACAAGACACATCTTCCTCACGTGTTGCCACGTGCCACATACCACCACGGTATACGGGCGGAAGACGTGACATAGTTTCCAACCCATCCTAGCCTTAGACAAGAGTACCGACCCAATCCTACCTACGGCCGGGATACCCGGGACAGGCAGGCAGAACTGAGCCCCTAGCATTGGGCACCAACCCTCTGCCGTATGACATCTCGACTACCGGGCCGCAGCTCGTGTAGCCTTCATTTGCCCTGGAGAATGTCCATCGACGCCCGACTTCATCCATCTCCAATCCGTGTACTTTTGTTTATGACTAGACTGAGCCACAAACTAAGCCTTACCCATTAGACATGTGGAAGTACGGTAGTGCTTTGCAACAGAGGCCCGAGCTTTAGTCCTTATAGTGGCCGGGGTGCTACTTCCCACAACTGGCATGCACCCAAACCCCACCGAAAACAGGTTTTAGGGGTTTTGAAAGAGGAAGAGAGGTGTGTGTCCAATTCCAACATAAGCCAACCATTCCAGAGTATCCAGGTGATATGAGAATTTCCCAAGTCTAAAGTTATAAAACCACCTAATGTTGCCTAATTAATCAGCGAAGCATCTACCTAAATTCATACTAGTGGAACCACGAATAGAGTACCCACTAGTTGAGGTTTTGTTTAATCTAGGGTGAACAAGGTAATAATAATAACAATAACAATAATAATATGGTCATAACAAAGGTAAATAGGCATGGCTAAATAAAACAGTGATAACGCGGGAATTTAAATAAAGCGATAATGCAATAATTTAAATCAACATAATTTTATAAAATGGGATTCAATATGATCAAGATGATGTGTCTTGCCTTGCTCGTTTTCCCAATCGACGGCTTCGACTTCCACGAAGAGCGGATCTTCCGAAGCTGCAGCGTCTACACGACCAACGGAAAAGAAAAATGCTTTAACACTAAATAACTCCACATAACAGCAGAAACAAAGCACAAAAATGGGTTCTTTACATCTTAAGGAAAAATTAGAGACTTGAACGGTCCAATTCCGAGTTCAAATGGCCAAGATATGGCCATTTGAAGTTTATATGCTCTTTAAATGGATATTTACGAATTTCTTCATTTAATTTTCAATTAAAAATCCTATTTATTGCGTCAGCCGAGGGGCGGGCGCGCGGACCGGGTCCACGGGAAGTGGGGCCCACGCGTCAGCCGCTCGGTCCACGGTGGACCGGGCGCACGCGGCTGGCGGCGGTCGGCGCCGTGGGTCCCGCGCGTCAGCCGCACCCGCGGGCGCGGGCGGCTGACGGCCGGGCCCACTTGGCAGCCGCGAGGGCGCGCCCGAGGGCGGCCTCGCCGGCGCGGCCGACGGGAGTGGCGCGCACCCGCGCCCCGATGGTCGCCGCCGGCGACCAACGGCGCGGCGGAGTGGCACCCGAGAGAGAGGAGGAAAGGGGGAAGGCGAACGGCGGTCTTCGGCTCACCCCGGGACAACGACGACGACGAGAATGGCGGCCGGAGCGGAGGAAGACGGCGGCGCGGTTCGGGATGACGATGGCGACGGCGCTCCGGCAGTCGACGGGCGAAGCGGAGCGGCGGACGGGGTCGGCGGCAACACGACGAAGCGGACGGAGGTGTCGCCGAGTGAGGAGGAGGTCCGGAGCGGCGGCGGCGGCGGAACGGAGCTCGGCGGCGACGGCGGAGAGAGAGGAGCACGGCGCGAGCACGATTCCGACGGCGAGAGCGAGCGGTGAGCGGCGGAAACGGAAGAGCGGAGCTCGGGGAGCACTTATATAGCAACGGGAGGGAGAGAGGGCGGCCGGAGAGAGAGGAAACGGGCGCGGAGATCTCGGCTCCATTGAATACGCCGGCGAGGTTTGCGGGATTGATTCCGAGCGAATCCGAGGGAGAGAGAGAGGGGAAAGAGGGGGAATCGGGAGAGGGGATTGCGGGGAATAATTCCCCCCTCTTGATTGCACGCGGGGCGGACGGGAGCGGCGGGATTCGCGGCGGCGGCGGCGCTAGGGCACGGGCGCGGCGGCGGCGGGAGGAGGGCGATGACAGGTGGGCCCCACCTGTCAGCGAGAGTGGCGGGCGGGCCCGCCTGTCAGCGGCGCGCGCGCGCGCGGGGAGCCGATGGGCCGCGGGAGAGGAGAGAGAGAGGGAGAGGGAAATGGGCCGAGCCGGCCCAAGAGGGAAAAGGGGGGGGGGAAAAGAACTTCTTTTAGGATTTTCTTTTTATAAAACCTTTTCAACTTTGTTTATTTCTTCTCAATTATTATTTGTGCTCTGAAAATTCCACTAAAATTTGAGGGCTCCTTTTAGACCAAGGAGAATTTAACAAAAATTCTCCGGGTCACATTTGAATTTTTCTTGTACGTATTTTAGTGTTTGCCAATTTCTTTTCGAATTTTAATTAATTCTATTATTCCTTTTAGAAGATGATTTTTATTTCGGGATGAATTTATCAGGACGTGACAAGACGCATCTACGAGACACATGCCATGCCATTATTCTATGGCGCAGGCGGTACATCATCCTCCCTGGGCGACAAGCGGCGTCTCGTGCACCATCTCCTCCAGCTCCGCCATCTCCTCCTCAGGATCCTGCACCGTCTCCTCCTCATGCTCCGCCAGCACCGTCTCCACCTCAGGCTCCAGCATCGACTCCTCAGGATCCTGCACCGACTCCTCCTCGTGCTCCTACACCTACTCCCCCGCAAGCTCCTCTTCCGGCACCTTCAAAGTCAAGGGCCCCCCCAGCTCCACCGCTTCCCCACACAAGGGCAACAAAGAAGGCGAAAGTTGACGCCGCCAAGAACAAGGACCCGGGGTACGATTGCACGCAAGAGGAGCTTGACGCTTACGTTGCATCAGAAGTCAAGAGACAATTCAAGCCTCGAAGTCCAGAAAAGAAGATTCCTATAGACCCCAGTGTCAGGAACTTCTTCAGGGGTATGTCTGCATCTGTCAAGGAGGCCATCAAGCTATCGGACTATGAGCGAACGCTGAAGAAAGCATCTTCTGGAAAGTCCAAACCAGTCCCTCAGCTTGGAGAGCAACCAAACCAGGAGATCGAGCCGTTGGTGACCGGTAAAGAAATGACGATAGAACAATTTATTACTGACACCGGTCTAACTACGGATCAATTGCTAGGAGTCGCACCAATCGAAAAGGCGGAAGTGAAATACATGTACGAACTCGGTAAACCGCTTGTCAAGCCTGAGCTGCTGCAGTCCCTACCCACACAAATGTACAAGTTCCATCAGCTGTACATGGAGATGAGCGCCACCGGTAGAGAGATGATCGGAGCGAGGATCAGGGACACGGACTTCTTGCAAGGAGATGACATTCTCTGGATCAATTTCAGGGGAATCTACGAACTATACCAGCTGGACGCCCTCGACGTCTCTATTATGAGTTGCTGGATTTTGTAAGTATATCGTTCAGTTAGATTTCTTACTATACGTCTCCTTTCATTAATTAGGTCCTTGTATATAAGTAGACCATAGAAAATAATATACTCCCTTTTATCGTTGTAGAATGGAGATTCAAAGGGCCCGACGGCGGAGGGTTTTCGATACTGGATTCATCGACCCTCGGAAAGTAAACGTCGCAATGCTCGACCAATATCCACAAGAAACAGAGGACAATCTCGTCCATCTCCTGAAGGCGCAGCATTACAAGACGTTCATACTGTTGCCATACAACACAGAGTTAGTTTAATTTTACTGTCTTCCTACATACCAAATTTCATTCCCGTACGAACTTGCTAAGTGTTTCATATGTAATGCATCCCACGCACATTGCAGATTCCACTGGGTGCTTTTACTCATCGACCTGGAGGCCTGCACCGTCAACGTATATGACTCAATGGATAAAAAAGAGTCTACGTTTGACAAGGTTTTCGAACTTATAGACAGGTACCGTCATAAGTTCCTTTGTTAATTAAGAAAATCTTGTTATGTTAATTGCTACTACGAATCATAGCTTTAAACTCCATGTAGGGCTTGGTATCGGTTCCGTCATTTGGTCCGCGGCAAATGGAGAGAAAGACTTAGGCGGAAGTTCAAATTTCCTGTGAGTACACATGCTCTACATTTATATTTCTCCGATTCAAATACATACAAGTGTATATTAATTAGATCTCTCGTTGTTTGTCATTTATTTGTAGTGCGCAAAGCAAAAGCAGGGAACTAACTTGTGCGGCTATTACGTGTGCGAGTATTGCCACTGCCTTGCAGACCAAATCATCACCACAAGAGAGCTCGATGTACGTACAAATAAATTCAAAATTTCATTACGTAGCGATTTCTTGTTTAATTACTAATCAATTTCATACATTCATATAGTTTATTCGCATGAGGGATAACCTGACCACACACAAGGAATTTATCGCGGCGGTTCAAGAACAACTCATGGGATTCATCAACGAAGAAATCCTTGATCCCAAGGGTGAATTCTACTACGACGGAAACACAATTCACCGGTCCTTAGCTTCTGAGCTAGCAGCGAGTACTACTACGTCGAAATCGTAGCTAGCTAGGACATATAATGGATTGTAATTAATACATGACTACATATGTTTCTATATGCATGTGTACACATTTTCTATAATGTAAATATATTTTGTTCATATATATATCTATATACATATGCATTTGCATAACATATATATGTATAAATACATATATATATATGTATGCATATATATGTATTGAAACATATATATGCATGGTTTATATATATATATATATATAAACCATGCAGCAACAGGGGCATGCAAAAAAAAAAAAAGGTCAGCTCTATCTTTAGTCCCGGTTGGTAACACCAACCGGGACTAAAGATGGCTCAGCCACGTGGCCGGCTGAGCCATCTTTAGTCCCGGTTGGTGTTACCAACCGGGACTAAAGATCGATCTTTACTCCCGGTTATTTCACCCGGGACTAAAGATAGCGATCTTTAGTCCCGGATTGGTACTCCCGGTTTAGAAACCGGGACTAAAGGGGGGTTACGAACCGGGACTACAAAGGGTTTCTCCACCAGTGACAGCTCCAAATCAACCTATCATTCTACGTTGGCTTCTACTCCAAAACCCGCATATAGGCTGAAGCAGCGCTAGTGGCCCAAACAACAATTTCTTCAGCTATGCTGTCACAACCTTAGGGACGGCCCTCCACCTCTTCAACGAATACCCGGTGATGGGGAGGATTTGGGAGTTGGGAGCTATAGCAGCAAGGCTCCATATGCCAAGCATTAGACCACAAATCTATTATTAACTAGGTGAAACCCCGCGTATTGCTGCGGGAATTTAGTATGATAACAATAAAAAATATAACGTGTAAAATAGCTAGATAACATTAGATTAAATTAAGTAAATTAATGTGGTTTATGATAATTTAAATTTAAATAGTATGTAGAATGGTGATTCAAACGTAACAAGTAAGGTGGTATGATTTTATGGAAAAAGAAAAGTAGGGAGATAGTTTGGACCGTAGATTAATCATCTAAAGGCTAAAAACAATTGATGTGATATGACTTAATTACAGGAAAAAAGAAGAAAGATAATTTGGACCATAGATTAATCATTTAAGCACTAACTAAGTGAGGATGAACTATATAAGTATATATGATATCATAAAACATAATAAAGATATACATTAAAACATTATATGAATTATGTTGGATGATAATTTAACATGTTTGTATTTGAAAAGCTCTTAAATTATAAAAACTATAAAGATATAGCATGTTTGCATGATGTTTAAATGTGATGATTATTAGTGGATGATGATGTGATATCTTGTTAATTAGTGGATGATGATGTGGCATCTTGTTAGTAGATGATGATGTGGTATCTTTGCATGTTAAGCTTAAGAAGTTAGTGGGGGACAACTTTATACTAAGATAGGATACCGCATCAGCAAGAATGGCGTGGACTCAGAGCACCGCATCAGCAAGACAGCAACCAAAACACTGTGTGCGGGCAAGTCACCGCTTATTTTGATCTCGTAGTTCGAGAATATAGGCATCTATTTATCTTCTATTGTATACTAAAATTTTATTAAACTTCCTATAAATGCTTCTAAACTGTCACGTGGTATTCCTACAAACGCTTCTAAACCACTACATGGCGTAGGTTTTTATTTAAATTGGTAGGTCCGTTATTTTAGACCATTGCATTAGATCTATTTTTTTTTAAAAAAAAAACTGCTTCAGCTTATTGTACGATATATACAAGATATTTTTTTACGAGAAAAATTGATGCATATTACGATTAATTGGATATAAACCCTTACATACTGTTCGCTTAAAAGAAAAAACAAATCAGCATAAGTGCGTACGGCTACAGAGAAAAAAAAATACTACACTGTACTATATACGTTGACAGATCATTAAATAATAGACGGTCTCTAGAATAAAATTTTCTATATTATAAACTAAAATTTATTACTTCACAAATATACACGGTTAAACTAGATTAATATAAAATATCAAATCAACTGTCTTTAAATACTCCTTTTAAAATTATTTTTGAAATATATATCTAACTTATAATCTGTTATATTTCTTTAACTAAATAAAATATTAATCATATATATTATTTATGTTTTAGTGCTAAATACATGGGGCTGACGTATAATACTTAATGTCTTAATTATTTTTAAATAATTCAGCCAACATCCAATAATTAATTTTTTTTAAAAATAATTTCACATGATATAAAATTTCAACTTGGTGTCAAATATCGCTTGACAGATATATAACACTAATTCAAATCTACATGCGGCGAGAGTGCAACAACATTGATTTTTCAATTAGATTAGATTTAATTTTAGATAACATGATGTTAAGATTCTCAATTTTTTTAAAAAATTTTCACAACTACTCAATTGGAATTTCCAGGCAATGATCCTACCATAATAAAACTCCTTAATCCATCACGGGAATTATGATCATATATGTTTCTTCTTTGCCAAGTAGATGATGTATGCCATACACCCCACCGAAGTGACTATAAGTGCATTCCAACAATTTAGTTACTTTAATTAATTTTGGGAAAAATAAATATATTTAGGATTAGTAAAGATGTCTCATGTAATTATGAATAACACATGAGCGAAAACAAACCAGACGCTAAACTATAGATCTTTATCAAGTATAGACATTGATATGGTGCTCCGAAGATTGTCATGGTCGTATATATGTTTATCTATAACTTTTTAATGATCAACCTCACTCATTTCAAAAGAGAACAATGTATCTATACCATAAAAATATTAAACAGTATTGATTAACACCATATACGATTGTATCTAAAAAAACTTTAAAATAAGGTACCTTCTCTTTTTTCCCCCTTGAAGGGCACCAGGCATGCTATGCAAAATAAACCCACTTCTATACTTTTATATGCAAATGAAACATCATAAATAAAATGACAACATGTATTACATCATCTTAAATCATTGTACATCCTTTGCAGTGTTCTTAACTCGCCACATATCACGTATTAGAAATTAGAACAAAAATTATAAATTCTGAGGGAAAAAACATTTGACAATGGGTTTTCACTTAAGGCAGTGGATTCATTATTTTCAACCATTAGATCTACCTTTAGAGAAAAAAAAATCTTAAGCCGCCATGTGTCATGTCTTCAAAATTAGAAAAAAAATTCAAATTATAAGAAAAAAGAAAAACAAATGATCATTGGTTTTGCTTAAACTATTTATAAAAATGAGAAAAATAAAGTCCCCAATACATCGCCCTCCCGAGAATATGCACACAACACAGAACACCCCCTTCCCCGTTGGCTCACGCTCTCCACTCTTCCCTCCTCCCCCCTTTCTACTTTTAAGCTATCAAACTAAAACACAAACTATGAATAATATTGAAAAGATCATATTTTTAAGCTATGCATCCAATTCTAATTTAATTGTTGGTCTATTAAATAATCAAACAAAAATTCATGATCCATAATGCCTATATTTTGAACCTAAAATAAGAGTTTTATAAAATAAAATACAAAAATAGAAAAATATCAACCATTTTACAATGTTCCATTGCCATAACCATCGTTAAGTGCTTAGATGTTAATGGTCTTCCTTCCATCCTATACCATGGCATTATGAGTTTATTAACGTATTATTGCATATATGTAAGACACATTAAGGTAGCAGTAAGCAGAAGTACGTGGTTAGTTAAAAAGTTATACATGGTACTATTAACTTTAAATTTAGGACTCGTGTTGACTAGGTTTTTTTAAAAAAAAAACACTATAGATCACATATATAGTAACATATATAGTAGGGAAGCGAGGTGTACAATATGTATATATCCTATGTATTTATTGACACGTTCTTTCTAGAAAATGAAGAATTATTCATAAATTCTTATAGTAATGAATTAAATATTATATAGTTCAAACCTTACAAATATATTGTAAAAAATTATCTAAGCAATCTAGGTGAAGAAAATTTATTAAGAAATTGTACTATTCAAGCGTGACAGGTGTCATCCGCTAGGTATTTGTCACGCCCCAAACTAGTACCGACCGGAACTAGCCCGTGACGCTCCAAATTAACCTGTTAATCGATACCAGTCCCAGGAAATAGTGCTGGTATCACAGGAAGGCAGAATATCACAGCAACAGAGGTCTCTTTATTATAGAGTAGAGGTACAGTCTTGTTGGGCTGCGGACAGATCCCGAGCTCACAACTGCATTACAAAAAGGAAACGGAAGCCAGGACTTGGACCAATCAACACAGGCGCGACTTGGGAACCAGGCCGAAACCCTAAAACTCATCGTAGCCGGCTTGCTCCTGGAAGAACTCCTCATCAACAGAATCCGCTTCATCTTCTTCAGCAACTGAGGGGGGGGATATTTATATAGAGCAAGGGTGAGTACGGGAGTACTCAGCAAGCCATGGGAATTAAGTGTTTAATGCAGGCTTCAAGGAAAGGCTGTTGTTTTTGCAATTGATTTTATTTGAACTTTTTTTTGAAAACAACTAAGTGAGTGCTTCTCAAACGACACGGATGAGACAGTGCGTCTCGTCCGGTCGGAGTATGTGCAATGTATCAGTCTTTAAAATTGTTCAAGGTTGGCACCCGGCCAACAACTTTCAAACGGCCACCCGGGCCTAGCTGATCCCTTCAGCTGCAGATTTTTCAAACATCGAACCCCTTTTCCACAACAGTAATTTCACAAGCAGTAGTCAATCAAAACTACGCTAGGAATCACCTCACATCCACCCATGACCGTGGGCACGGCTGTTCGAACAGTTTGTTAACCTCTGCAGAGGGGGTACACTTTACCCACACGACATTACTAACCCGGATCATCCAGCCCGTGGGGATCAGCCACGTCGGGAGACCTCCAAGCTTTCATGACAAGGCATTTCGAAAGCCGACACAGGTTTACCATATGCCGACGAGAGGGGTCCCAGACCAACAACAGGTTAGGTCCCAGACCATACTGTGCCAGGAAGCCCAGGGGTCCTCCCCGACACCACCCCGGCGAATCCACATGTCTCTCGGCATCAAGGCTCCCCTGATAAGCTTGTTACTCAGCCAGGGGTGTCCCATTCTACCCATGTGGTCGTACTTGTCTTATGTTTGGATGAAATTCCAAGGAATCGGTCCTTAAGTGCGATAGCGGGAAACCGTACACCCGGTACATTCCCCGGTCCGCGGTTTTGGAAATTCATTTAGTTCGCAAGCACCGACCCAGGTGTCGGGTTTTCCCAGTCTTTTGCAAAACCCAAGTTTTACCCAAGTTGTTTTTCAGATTTTAAGTTTGAAGGCGTCCGTCGATACTCGCACATGGTGCACGAATATCGAGACGCAACTAGATGGTTACAAGGGGACATGATATAACAATTAACAAAGGGAGGATCAATGCAACAAATTAGGTAGGTCCGCCAATCTGCCTTGCAGACGGGACGGCAGATTAAGTGCGATCCTATCAATGCATAATATTTTTCAAGCAACATAATTAAATTTCAAATATAGGCTCAAGATGTTCAAAGGTGTCTTGCCTTGCTCGAGATCTGGAGCTTGATCCTCGAAATCCTCGCTCTGCGGGTCTTCGGGCTCCGAAACTACACGCGAAACGGGACAACTCAACAAAAGGCGAAAATAAAGCCCTATTAATGACCTCTAAGCGTGCCATTAGATAGATCTCGAGATTTGAGGAATTTTGGAAGTTGAACGGAGTCAAACGGATTTACGGTTGGGAAGATATTGAATTTCTAAGATTATTGGATTTTTGGTCTAAAGGAAAAGGATTTAATTAAATCCTTTTTGAAAAAGAAAAGAAAAGGAAAGAGGGAGGGAATATAGACTTTTCTCGGGCGGCTAGGGCGCGGCCCAAGAGAATTGGGGCGGTCCGGCCGAGCTAAATGGGCCGGCCGGCCCAAGACGGTCGCGCGCGCGGGATGGAGGAGAGAGAG
Source organism: Oryza sativa Japonica Group (assembly GCF_034140825.1). NCBI lineage: Eukaryota > Viridiplantae > Streptophyta > Magnoliopsida > Poales > Poaceae > Oryza > Oryza sativa. The sequence goes on from NC_089045.1 coordinate 6,719,825, forward strand.
CCGGTGGACCGGGCTCACCGCGCGCGGTCCCGGGTGGGACCCGCTTGTCAGCGGCTCGGCTCACCGTGCGGAGGGAGTATGCGGCGAACGCGCGCAAGCGGGGGAGGGACGCGGTGCACGCGCGCGGTCTGCGGAGGAATGGATGCGGCGGGCCCACGCGCAGCCTCACGGCTCGCGGTGGAACGCGCGCACGGGAGGGACTGACCGGGGTCGGCCCGTCCCGACCTCGGCTGAGCTGGCGCCTACGTGGCTGCCACGTGGGCTGGCGGGAGGAAGACGAAGGCCCGGCCGCGAATGGACGGCGGGCGGCGGCGGTTTCTCCGGGGCGCCTTGCGACGATGAGGGGCGATGGGGCGTACACCGGGACGACGAGGAAGAAGGAGAGGGAGCGAGCCAACGGCTTGGATTCACCGGAGGGAGTCCATCGGCGGCGGATTTCGGCGGCGGCAACCAGCGGAGAGCAAAGGGGAAAACGGCGACGAGGTCACGAGGGGCCAATTCCCGGCGGTGAGAGCATCTACGGGGCCACGGGAATCCGTTGCTAGCGTCGGATTGGGCGGAGCTACGCCGAGCGAGGCCGGCGACGAGCGGGTGCTACGGAGCTCGGGAGGCGACGGCGGCGAGCACACGGCGAGCGACGGCAACGGTCAGGGCGGCGCCGGCTAGCTACGGGGAGGCTACTCGTGCTACCACCGAAAACTAAGGGGGAGAGATGGAGCGAGGAGGAAGAACGGAGGGAGGCACTACCGAGATGCGGAGGGGCGCTGTGACGAGAGGCCGACGGCACGGGAGTAATCTCTCCGGCCTCGGGCCGGGGAAGAGGACGAAGACGAGCGCCCGGAGTCCCCTTCCGCGTCCACGAACGCACCGGCTCTCCCAGCGCTTGACGATGAACGGCGGAGGCGAGACAGAGCTCGGAAGGCGGCGGCAACAATGGCGATGGGAGGAGAAGAGAGGGAGGGCGCCTGGGTTTTAAGGGCGGCAATGTCGGTTTGGAACCGACTTGGGCGGTCAAGGCGCGAGCTGGCGCTCGGCGCTCGCGTCCAATCGGCGACAGGGCGGAGGGAGGATGACACCGGCGGGAGGAAAAGGGGAAAAAGGAGGGAGAGAAAGGGGGCTCGCCCCTTTCTTCTTTGGGAAAAAGGAAGAGGGGAGCGGGGGCGTCGCGGCAGAGGGAGGAGGGCTCGGCCTCCGTCCCTTGGCGGCTTGCGCGCGGAGTGGCGGGGCCGAGGCGATGACGATGGCGATGACGGTGGGGCGGTTTGGAGCGGCGCGACGACACGGGCGACAGGCGCGGGTTGGCGCGACAGAGGGTGACGGCGGCGGCGACCAGACGGTCGGCCACTCGGCACGCGCGCGCGGCTTGCAACGGGAGGGCGCGGCGGATGGAGTGGCGCGGCTCGGGCACGCGCGCTGGCTGCGGGGCCGAGCGGCTGCAGGCGCGGCAGGGCAGCGGGGCCGGGCGGCGCAGACGGCGCAGACGACGCGGCACGGGCGGCAACCACGCGGGCGCGCGCGCGAACAACGGCGCGCGGGGGCCGGCTTCGCGGGCGGGGAGCTTGCCAGGGATGGGGAGAAGGAGAGCGAGGGAGAGGGGGCGCTCGGCGCGGCGCTCGCGCACACGCGGACAGAGCGAGGGGAAAGGGGGGCGCTCGGCGCGAGCGGCTCACGTGCACGCGCGCGGGCAGAGCAGAGGAGGAGGAGGAGCGCTCGGCGCGGCTCTCGCACACGCGCGCGCGGCGCGCGGGCGGGGCAGAGCGGAGCGGAGGGGAGCGGAGGGGGGCGAGAGCGAGAGAGAGAGCGCCGGGGGAGGGAGGGGGAGATGGGCCGAGAGGGATTCGGCCCATCGACCCCGGGGGAGGCAAAATAGACGTTGCGGAGGAAATTGATTTGGAAGGATTTGGATTCGGATTTGAACTCGACGATGGATCGGGGATTGAGATCTTGAGATGGCACGGACACTAGACGACAAGCGAAGAAACAAATTTCGCAATTAGGGTTTTTAAGAGATAATTTTCCCGCTAGGCGCCACGACGGAACGAGCGCTACAGTATTCCACCTTACAAGTTAGTTTTTAGAACAGTGCCAAGTCAAATATTTTTAACTTTGACAATTAATAGAGAAAAAAATAAAAAGATCGATCATGTGAGAATAATGTCACTATACTTATCAGTAAACAAACTATTATAATATACTACTCCATTTATATAAAATAATTTATTTTTAGAAATATTAATGGTCAAAGTAGCATCTTGAATATTGTGTCGAAGTGTAAAAATACTTATGTTTTAGGACGAAGGTAGTACGAAAGATCAACAGAATCTTGTGATCCGTATTTTGGGGCCATAATATATTCGGATTAGTTTTTTAACATGACTCTGCATTATAGGACTAGTTTCCTATTAGGACTTCGAGCTTTTGCCTATTAGGACTTTTAGTTTTCTCCTATATATATATCCCTTGTAAGCTGCACGGGAAGGGTGCGATAGCCCCATGTATCCTCTGCGTTTGTATTCAACTCCTCAACAGTGATCATTGCCGGTCGGTGCCTATGGTTTTTTTTCCGCAAGGATTTTTCCACGTTAAATTCGTGTCTCCGTTGTGCATCGTCTATTTTATAACAGATCAGTAGATCACATAATCGATGAGCTTTGGTTCTAGAAAGCGGGGAGGTGCAAAGGGACTCACGGCCCTAATTCCGCCAAACAATAGCAGCCAACCACCTTTTGTGTGTAACAAGACCATTTGGCTTTCAAGCCATGCCTAGCATGTCACCCTTGTCTGAGGCCCTAGCGATCAATGCATTTTCCCCCTCAATTAATACAAGTAGATCCTTCGTGGTTTAAAAAAAAAGTTGTGAAGGAAGAAGCAGAGTTTGGATTCCCCGGTCAAGAAATTATAACATGTGAACCTATGGTTGTTGTATCGCCTGAACGCCTTTTATGAACGGATCTATCCCTGTATATGTCTTATAAACACTAAAACAGGGAAATTAACATTGCAAGCGTACCTCTGAAACAAGCCGTTTCCCCCCGGTGCATGGTCGTTATTGCCATTGGTTTCGTCATCACTGAGGTCTTCATCATCGCTGTAGTCCGTACGATAGCCAGAGTAGAGCATATTTGCATCGTGAAGAGCTCTAAGTTCTAATATTGATAGTGGTGTCTTCAACTCCTCCTTGATAACCTTACATCGCCTCCAGATATAATCAAACTCCTTATCGTCCGTAGATAAACCACCATAACGTCTAACATAATGTCCTGGCCGTATGGCGCTCTCGGTATAATCATCAGTTGTCCTGGCCTCATACTGGATCTTCATATTCTTTTCCTTATTTACAAGTCTTTTAAGCAAGGGCAAAACCAGCTTCCGGGCCAAGCCCCTGCTAGTAGAAGCCGGCGAGTTTGAACTAGTGCTCACAAGCCTAGTGGTCGGCCCGAGTCTCATTCCTGAGATGGGGTATCCCCTGCTTTCAATCATCTCATCAATTCTACTAGTTTGCTGAGACTTGTCTCTTATGATAGCTTGATGATACACATCAGCTACCTCACCTTCAGAGGTACAATCTGACATAAAGTTACACATTTTGTCATTTTTTAACAGCTTTAGGCCACAGTACATCTCCTCCCCGGGGAACAACCAAAAAAGCCTCCCTAACTCCATATGTTCACTACATTCAATGATGTGTCTTTTTATCTCAGATAGTGACATTTTACCACGCTCTATGTTAAACATCATCTGTTCTCCACCCGAGTAATGCAAGTTTCTCCCTTCCTTAATTATCTTCCCATTGAAATGAAATCTGACTGCGAGCATATCCGTATCCGAAAACCTACATGGCAGAAATGCAGGATAAAAATCTCTGCTAAGTCACGCAATATTTCACCCCGTAACCAATCCAGACAATATCTTTCGTCCGCTTGTTCATGGCATTGCCGTTGGAAGTGGGTTCCATGTATCAGATGATATGGGAAGGGTTTTAGCCTTTTGTGGGCAAAGAAAAAGCAAATGTTGAGTTTTGCTCTATCTATGAAACAACTACATATTGTATGGAGGGAACTCCAAATCGGACGGCTGATTGTCTCCAAAAAAAATCGAATGATCAAATATTTCAGTTGACCATCGATGAAACATTAATTTAATTACAATAAATATAACAGCGTAATCGGATTGTAAGTTAGATAAGTAGTTTAGGAGAAAAATTATTTTGAAGATTAATATGTATGGATGAAGTGAAAAAAACAGTTACTTAGTTGTTGGAGCGCGTCTGATAATTCTCCAGCGATCGGTATACAAATAGAAAGTATTCTCCATATTGTATCCCTCGAAGTGCATCATAAAAACAGATTATTATGAGAATAATGTCAGAGGGGCGGATTGGTCTTATCCCCCCCTTCTTTTTTTTTTTTGATACTTTGATATCACCTATACATACTTCAATGGAAAGGTAAAGAAATAATACGTTACTTAATCCGTACCTGACCTCTCCGGACACCCTCACATATGGATAGTTAAAAAGCTTACGTGATGTTTCGATGTTTTAATTACATGCATGGTATGAAATGACTTAATTGTAGGGTAGTACTAACAAACTTGAAAAACACAAAGGCATGCAAGTACAGATGTTGAGCATTGTAAAGAACACCTGTCATCTAGAGACCATAACCTTTGCGACACAATAGAGTCAATAACAACTAATCCACTAAAATAAGGGGAATAAAGATTCATTACTCTCTATGTCAACTAAAGTCTCTAACATAGATGATAAAGTCTCTATAATAACATAAAATGGATATATCGATGTTGGGGAGCGTATCCTATGCACACAGGCCCTAGCGTGTATACACCATGTACACCAACTAAAAATTATCACAAAAAATTCTAGAAAAATTCATATATGTACTTTCAATAGTATTACATCTACGTGCAAAGTCGCATCTTCAAATTCATTCTACACAGAGAATAACAAAAAAAATAAAAATCTGACAAAATTGCAACCTTAAAACTATCAGATTTTTTTGTTTTTTTGTTACGGCTAAAATATAATGAATTTGACGTTAAGATTTTAACCCTAGGTGTAATACAATTGAAAGTATGTGTATGATTTTTTCTAGATTTTTTGGTGACATTTTTTAGTTGGTGTGTATGTGTGTACACGTGAGGACCTGTGTGCATAGGATATGTTGCCATCGATGTTGATATGCTTGATTTTAATTCTAGTGTTGATATTGGGAGGTATCGGTCAAAAAGTTGGGGCCAAATCAACACGACTATCCTGATAGTTCTAAAATACAGTAAATTAGTACTCTGATACGATGTTCTCACCACGGTACTATTTTGATCAGGAATTCTTAGGTGGATAGAAGCTAGCTTAGGAATTCTTTCGCTAATTAATCAAAGTAAACAATACTAAAAGAGTAAAAGTTCTCATTTTTAACCAGAGAAAAACAGGACAGTTTTACCACCTAATGGCATGTACAATGGTGTTTATCAGTGGTCTCTCTTTATTGCCATACAAGTAAATTTGATGACATGGAAAAAAGAGAAAGGAGCATGGTTGTTATGCATGACAACAGCTCAGAGTCGACTCTTAGCATTTATTAGAGCAAATTTTGTTGCATGGTGGTGAAATAAAGGAAAGAAAAGTAAAAAAAAAATATTTTGATACATTAATGATTAGAGATCATATTATCTCTAACTATTGTAGGATACTAGTCTCTAGATAACATAGAGCTTATATCTGACTCTACCTTTGTACATGCCCTAATAAATTTTCTACAGCCTCTTTTTGCTTCAATCATTCCTCATATAAGTAAGAACTTAATTACTAATCCCTCCATCCCAAATTGATTATCATATAATTTTATGCACCAAGGACCAAAGATAATTTAAATCGCATCAAACACCATACACATATTTTCCCACAATACATGCATTGATTAAAACACCATGTCACTCTTAGAATGCATACATTCTCCCTTGTTACAGTAATCGTATTTCGATGAAATCCGTATTCATGTGGTTATATAATAATTAATTTGAGAAATTTTGGATTTTATTATACGATGATCAATTTGGAATGAGTTCTAACCATCGATATTTTTTATATGTTCTGTTTTATCTACTTTCACATCCTAATTAATTAAGCACAACATCAAAGGAAAGCATAAATAACGTCCATGATTGTGTTTCTAGATTTGAACCACGCATGTATGGAACGTGCGAACAAATATTGAAATTTACAAAATAAATAAATAAATTGTTATCTTGAAATCACAGATGTAGATATGAGAGACAAAATTAAAATATGGATTTTTTATATGTCCTGCTTTATCTATTTTCACAGCCTAATTAATATGTTTTTGCACGAAATTCACCATTTAACAGTTTGAAAAGCGTGCTAACAGCAAATAAGATAAAATCTATATGTTAATCTGAAGAAAAATTTTATAGTACTTGAGAAAGTATCTCAAGATACAAAATACTAGAGTACCAAATTTTATAGTAGAAAATATGATACATCTTAGTACTTTTAAAAATAGTTAAATTTCCATAATCCGAAAAAGAGCGGGCTGGAAAAGGAAGCGTTGGTTTGGTTACTAGTGGTGGGAAAAGGACCAAGGCGGTTTGGTGAGGACTAAAAAGAATTAGAGGAGATTGAGATGGAATAACTCTGTTATATAAAAAAGATGTGAAATAAATCATCTCTAACCCCTCTCCCTTCTGATTAACCGAATTTGATCTATGAGTGACATAAGAATGTTCGTTGGACTTTGAGTGGAATCAATTCTAGAGTTCGGGTTTAATTGGACGGCTGATGCAACCAAGGTGCCCCTTCGTTCTAAAATATAAAAATTTATAATTAGATGTGATATATTATAATACCATAAATCTGTTCTAAAATATAAAAATTTATAATTAGTTGTGATATATTCTAATACCATAAATCTAGATAAGCAATTATTTAGATTTAAATTTATAGTACTAAGATGTGTTCTATTTTAGCAGAACTACTTATATTTTCATTTGGCCAGAACTAATTATATTTTAAGATAAAGAGAGTACGAAACACAGAGGGTGTAGTTCGTGGGTATGCGTATGTAGTACCAATGTTCTATCTCTATATTTTAATGTATGATGCTGTTGACTTTTTTTCAACGTTTGACCATTCGTCTTATTTAAAATATTTATGTAATTATTATTTATTTTATTATGACTTGATTCGTCATCAAATATTCTTTAAGCATGACATAAATATTTTTATATTTACACAAAAATTTTGAATAAAACGAATGGTCAAACGTTGATCGAAAAGTCAACGGCGTAACACATATTTAGGGAGTAACAAATAAGCTAGCATGCAGCGCACCTTGAGTAGCGAGCCGGACGCCAGACCCAATAGCGGTTATCGGAAGACCACACGATGCTGAGTGCCCTTCCTGTTAATATGAAGCCTATCTGTGTGCTTGACTCATCGACCATAAAGAACTGCAGAAGCATACCGAAAGCAAAATTATTAATGTTCCGTGATAGGCTATAAGATCTAAACACAATAATTAATAAAAGAATATAAAATTTTAACGTGCCATTTTTACAAAGAAGAAAGTATTTAAGCTCACGTAAGTATTACGAGGGTGTTTAGATCCAGGCCGTAAAGTTTTGACGTGTCACATCGGGTATTATATAGGGTGTTGCATAGGTATTTGGGCACTAAAAAAATAATTAATTATAGTATCCACCAGTAAACCACGAGATGAATTTATTAAGACTAATTAATCCGTTGTTAGCACACGTTTACTGTAGCAACAGATTGTCAAATCATAAAGTAATTAGTACGCTTAAAAGATTTATCTCATAAAGTAATCGTAATATGTACAATTAATTATTTTTAAGCTTATATTTAATACTTCTACATATATTCAAACGTTCAATGTCGACTGCAAATAGCAAAACAGTCGACTAGTTTTGTGTGTTTTGTCAGTCAACGGCGTCAGCCGTACAATCGCATCAAGATTTGCGCGCGCGTTATCAGGAGTAGGAAACGGTAGCGGACTGCTTTTTCCGTTATTCCCTCCGTTCAAAAATAGGATACGTGTTATCCAACTAAAATCATTGCATCGCGGAGGCCCTGGATTTTCTAGAAGTTTTTAGTGCAGGATTTGGTGGGCAGTATAGTTCACCTTTACACCCACCCGATGCTCTGATAAAATTTTACTAGACCCTATTATATTATATTAAATGTTTAGACACATATATAGAGTATTAAATATAAAAAAATAACTAATTACATAAATTATGTGCAAATTACGAGACGAATCTTTTAATTCTAATTGCGCGTGCTACAGTAAATATTTACTAATGACTGATTAATTAGGCTTACTTAATTCGTCTCACGGTTTACAGACAGATTATGTAATTTATTTTGTTATTAGATTATGTTTAATACTTCCAATGTGTGTCCATATATCCGATGTGACGCGTCAAAATTTTACACCCTGAACCTAAACACAGCCTTAGTTTTTTTCTGCTAGCAGATAGCTCGGATTTGAATTTGTCTCAGATCTGCATTCCCACACGAAACTGTAAGCCCATACGAATACTAATAGATTTGTATAGCAGGGATGTTGGGTTGTTGTTAACACCAAAATTTGAAATGCTTCTTTAGTAGATTTGGTTAAATAAAAGAAGTTGATTGGTAGATGAAAGTTTATATAGATCAAACCGAGTTTCAAGAGAAATCATGGAGACCACGACAAATCAGTTTCATATTTTTAAGTGTATCTCTTAAGTAGGCAGGTAAGGTTTAGTTATTTTTCTTTTATTTTCTTGTTAATAAATCTTGTCTCATATTCGATTAGGACTTGTATCAATCCGAGGATACAAATATGTACAACTAGGATCTTTGTAACCCATAGATTAATACAATTCTTTTGGCGCACCGTCACTTTTTATTCTGGTGAGTTTTTAGTTTCGAGTTGGGCAATATCGTTTCGATCTACGGCGAGAAAGTAAGTTAAGTCAATTTCGCTCGTACCAGCATGGCTAGAACTTCTTTGGCTAGGTCTGATATATTATTCAAGTTGATGCAACGTGCCTATCGGATATATTTATTCTATCTTTAACTGCATCGTTGTTTAGAGTCGTATCGGATTAGTTAGAACTTTTTGGTTTGGTCTGATATTCAAACTAAGTTGGTATTTCTCTAATCATATTGCTATTTCAAATTGATTGATATATCCATCACGTTTGTGTAGATCTATCGGCAGAATAGATTGTTGCTAATAAGTTTAATTCTAGTAAGCCCGTATATTTTTATACAATGTTTTATCGAAGTTTTAGCCGATGAGTTATCATTACTATGAGCTTTAACTATCAGACATATCAGTCAACTAGCCGATATACATGCGAATCTACTTGCATAGGATTTCCAACTGATGTACGCTTCAACCATCGTATCTACATCTACCAGACTATATCAGTATCGGCTGATTGGTTCATTGGTTCAAAATAACTGATAAGCCTGAACCTCATCAAGATTTATGACCTGCACTTGAGCTAAGCAGATCTCGTAGATCTTCATGCGTCGTGACAAATTTTACATCAACAGTTCCATATTTATCTGTATTTTTGTCGAGTGGTATGATTTTACACCTTGGCAAAATTTTACACTCTGTCACATCAAATGTTTGGACACATGCATGGAGTATTAAATATAGTTGAAAAAATAACTAATTACACAAATTTGCGTGTAAATTACAAAACAAATCTATTAAGCCTAATTGCGCCATGATTTGACAATGTGGTACTACAATAAATATTTGCTAATGACCGATTAATTAGGCTTAATAACTTCGTCTTGCGGTTTACAGGCGGATTCTGTAATTTGTTTTGTTATTAGACTACATTTAATATTTTAAATGTGTGTCCGTATATCCGATGTGACATGCCAAAACTTATTCAAATTTAGCAAACCGAATTAAACCTTGTGAATTCACCGCCAAAACGATGTGAATTTAGCAAAATCTATCCAAATTTGATCAAAATTTATTCAAATTTCAAATTATTTCGAAAAAATAGATATTGCCAAACCGATATATTAAACCTTGATCTGGGTTACGTCATGTAACAAGCTAACAACCAATGCTTATACAACCAGCTAATTACAACGAGTGAAAATAAGATAATAGGTTGTTGCTTCACGTAACAAACGAACAACCAAGTCAGCTAATTACAAGGAAGAATCAGTGATTGTTAATCATGAAGGTACAGACTCCACCAATAGCTAATAGAATTGAGGTATGACGAGTGTCATAACTCGTCATACTGGACGCTCCGCCGCTGCTAGTAGGTGATGACGCGACCACGATGGTTCCTCTCAGGCGGCTGGAGGTACGAGGTACGTAGGCCAAAGATTGGGGTTTTTTAACTGAATTTTTGGATTTGTTTATGTGTTTATAATTTAATTTTTATTTTTTCTTAATTTCGGTTCTTATTAAAAGCCTTGTGGTGTTGTGCGGATGTTGTGTCTGAAACTCTAATTTTGAGGATTCTTATCGGGATATCAGGATTGTGGTGTTGATGTTGTGCTTCCATAGGATTGGATTCATGTGAAGATTATGCTGTTACGGGGTAATGGACACAACTTGGTCTCTTGTCTCTGATTCCGAGGATGCAAAGGAACAATTAGGATTCAGGGTGATAGAAGTGAAATGCTGGGGCCTAATGTGACGAACGGAAAGATATTGATTTTTTCAAGTAGTTAAGATAAGATATGGGTTTTGTATTTGGTTGGATCGACAATACTGGAATGAATACCTGGATTGAAGCACATGATATTTCTATTAAAAAATAAATAATCAATATTGTGTAGGATTTATCCTAGCCCTTTCGTCCCAAGAGGTTAACGGAAGAACCTTGAATGAACTTTATCCTTGTACTAGAAAAGCAGTATACAAAAATAAACTCTCAAATGAACAGGAGAGCAAAAGGGAGTAATTATCTTACTTGGCCATCTTTCAAGTGCATTAATTTACTAAGCATACAGTTTATTTGCCCCGCGGTTGGTCTTCGTCTGGCGTTATTATCCACACACATTATGCCTATTTCAATGCACCCAGTTACTTCCTTGACGTAATCAGGTTCCAGTGATGGATACCTAGCTGTTATTTGCTCGAATGTAGACCAATTTTTGCGCACCTGTTGAAATGGAAAAAGAGGACAATAGATCACCAATAATGTGTAGAAAACAGACTGACTCAGGGGAACTTCTTTTCTTTGTAGACAGTTTGATGCAAACAATGCCGGAAAATAGAATAAATATACGTAGAGGATGACATAAACGGCAGAAATGTTGGTTTCTGCTCTTACATTTGCAATATAGTTGTCTAGTGTCATAAGGGCACCCACAATGGTTATCTATAAGCTCTCTACAAGAGATCCATGTCAGCATATTTTCCTACCTGGAAGAGATTAAATGAAGAGAGAGAGCAAAGCTATCTACTAACATGGAGATAGTCTATAGAGAAAAACGAGGCAATGGATTAGAGAGCTATAGATACCCATGTAGACATACCATTGAAGTGGTTTACTATTAATCTAGTCTATTGTTGAGGTGTACATATTTTATAGATAGCACCTTACTTTACCATTGCGGGTGCTCTAATCTCAGCGTGTGGTCGTCGTTTCCCAGTCACGACCTCCAATATTAAGATACCCAAACTGAATATGTCAGCCTTAGATGAAATTTCACCCTTTTCGAGATATTCTGGTGCCATATATCCGCTGCAGATGAACCACAAACATTAAATTGGTTTTATTATAAGGATAATGCCACTGCAATGCTCATCGGATGAAATGAACTAAATGAAATGTTTATCTTGTAAGAGGTACTTACATTGTTCCCAAGACATTTTGGGTGATTTTCCGGGTTGTATTTGGACCGAAAAGCCTCGATATACCAAAATCGGCAATCTTTGGTATCATATTATCATCCAGTAAAATGTTGCTTGGTTTCAGATCCAAATGTATAATAGGACCGTTTTGCTTTTGCTCGTGGAGGTAACACAGACCTAATGAAATCCCCTTAATTATTTTGAAATAGGTATCCCACTCAAATCTACCGGATTGATCTGTCAAAGCAAGTAATGAAAACATATAGCATATGGTGGTTATGTGAAGGCAAACTTCAACAATTTTCCTCAATCGGTTCCTCAATATTAAAAAGCATTAACGATAAGTTTGTTGGGTTTAGTTCCTCATCAGTAATCGATGATGGCGGTACATAACTTAAGGTACGTAGCCTCACTCATATGGCTAGTATTTTGGTCTAGAACTTTAAGTTTGCTCCCCTTAGGCTCTGGGATTGGAATGATCTCCAAATTTCATAATTGCATGAGGTGCGATCATTGGGAAAATTAAATTCATTCCTTAAGGGGATATCCCCCACTTTTGCATGGCACTTAAAAAGTAATCAAAAAAACTTAAACAATTTAGTAGGATAGATCAATATGTGATATGTCACTTCACAAACATGCAAATTCAAATTCAACTTATACAAGTAGAAAAAAAATAAATTTGACTATGAATAGAATGTGTAATTCACGATCAAATTTGTTATTTTTGTTTCAAATTGTATAAGTCAAAATTTGACTCGCATGTTTGCGAAAAGATATATCATATATTGATCTATCTTGATAATTTTTTTTAATTCTTTGATAACCTTTTGAATAACATGCACAAAACGAGGGGATGTTCCCTCGAGGGAAAAAATCCACTTCCAGATCATTGGACCCTAACAGGTGGTATCAAAGCATTTTAGAAACGACGAGTGGTACTTGAGCCATGGTCAAAAACCCATGAAGACCTTCCCAAAAGAAAAAGAAACCCATGAAGGTCAATGTCAATAACAATTGATATTAGAGCCTGTCCATGGAGCTCCTCACCCCACATGGCTAGTACATGATTTTAGGAAGAAATATTGGGTCAAGGTGCAGCATTACAATCAATAGTACAGATCCTCTCATCTGTGATGGCTCCTCACATGCCTAAGTTCTGTGGGTTGTCACAACGAAGTCATCTCAAATGGGCCCAAAAAGAGACCGAAAAAAATATACTCGCACATATATGTTAGATGTGCATAAAAATCAAGCCCGTCATAGATGACACCTATTGGTGACGGGCCCCAGCTTGAGGCCCGACAAAGAAATCATCGATATCTTTGTCGGGCCCTAACAGAAGCCCGTCACCGATGTTCATCATACGTGATGGGCTCAAACTTGAGGCCCGATTGAGATAATTATTAGGCCCGTTACCGATGAATGTCATTTCTTGACGAGCTCCAACTTGAGGCCCGATTGAGATAACTACTAGCCCCGCCACCAATGAATGCCATTCGTGACAGGCTCCAGCTTGAGGCCCGATTGAGATGAAGGTCATCCGTAACGGGCTCCAACTTGAGACCCGATTGAGATAACAATTAGGCCGTTACAGATATTTATTGCACAGTATAAATTGCCCAATTTAGATAATGCTTTGACTAGGGTTCACTCTTGCTTAGATGTAGATCGAAAATTTTCCTAAGTCCCGCCACTCTCTGAACCCTAGCGCCGCCGCTGCCAGCGGCCGCCGTACCTAAGCCCTTGTGCCGCTGCCGCCGTCTGGGAGCCCGGCGCCGTCGTCCACCGAGCCTGGCGCCGTCTCCGAGCCCGCGTCGGCCATCGTCGACCTCCTCCACGCCATCCCCCGCCGTCCTTGCCACTGTCGCATAAACGTCCCCCGCCGTGCCCAAGCCCACCGTCCTCCACCGACCTCGTCCGCGCCGTCCCCAAGCCGGCCGCCGTCATCTACCGACCTCCTCCACGCCGTCCCCCGCCGTCCCCTAGCAAACCCCGAGCACGCCCGCCACCGACCACCTTTCCCGAGCATGCCCGCCGCCTCGACCTCCTCCTTCGCCGGTTAGAAATTTGTTCTAATTTATAACTCGGTTTTGCAGGTTTTGATGCTTAGCACTTGAAGATGTTGTTGTGAAATATGTGAATAATGGATGTGTATGTGAATGGATGTGTGAAATATGTGAATAATATATGTGTATGTGAATGGATGTGTGAAATATGTTAATGGCAAATGTGTATGTGAATGATTGTATATGAATGGGGATGCTATTGTGAAATATATTTGTTTCCGTCATTTTGTAACGGGCATGGTTAGCAAAGACCTGAGGCTTGCAAAAAAACAAAATTTATTTTTTTGGGGGAAATACTCATTAGTGACGGGCTTTAACTTAAGCCCGTCACGGATGACATCACCCGTGACAGGCTTAAGTTAAAGCCCGATTGAGATGAGTCATCTGTGACGGGCTTTTGTTTGGGCCCGTTTGAGATTGTGGTCATCCGTGACGGGCGTTAATCGATGCCCAATTTAGATAAGGTCATCGCTGACAGGCCCTTGTTTGACTGATCGTTTAGGTCAAAACTATCGGTGACGGGTTTTAGTTGAGGCCCGATTGAGATAACTTCATCCGTGATGGCCGTATGTCCGATAGAGATGACTTGTCACATCAGTGACCTTTGCGCCGTGACGAGCGCCATACCCGACACAGATGGGGGTTGCCACCTGATTAAGATGTGGGTGACCGTTGCAGTGAGTGATCAACTGAGTGATCGGTGAAGTATATAGTAATATATTGGCTCAAGGTGCTTGGACAGTCTGACCTGTTCGATGAACTAGAATAGAGAGATGCTTAGACGTGATGCTGGGATTGATTGAAAGCTGAGCAAACCGATGTTTTGATTGGTGCAGTCCAACACTACGAGCGCGTAGCCCGGGTCTCTCGGTGAATTGTACGTTCAGTCTAGGCTTAACATGACCCCAAAGGGCCTTTGTTACGGTCTGCCCTGGTAGATTAGCATTTAGCAGTAGGGAGGTACCGCAAACATACACGAAGTATCTTACTCTCTTCGTTTTAAATTACCCTCATTCAAGTTTTATCTAAAGGCAAACACTTTTATCTTTGACTATCATGTTTTATAAATTCGAGTAGTTAATAATGTGTAAATTATATATTATGAAAGTATTTTTCATGGTTAATCTAATAATATAAACCATATTATGTTAAACGAAATGAAACTTTAGAAATTAATGGCAAAATATATAAATATTTGATTTAGGACAAATGTAGAATGACGACAAATTTAACACGAAAGGGGAACTATCTTAAACCATTAAAATGACACGTTGATGTTGCCACCACCTATATTAAGCCTTATTCATTCCATTGCCACGTATTATGGTGTGAAATTAATACTCCTCAGTCTAGGGATGGCAGCGGGGCGGGTCGGGGCTGGGTTGGGCTGGAACGTCCCCGCCCCCGACCCTGGCTTCCTCACCTGCCCCCGCCCCCGCCCCCGAACTGACATCCGGTGGAAAATATCCCCCGTCCCCGCACCCAGCGGGTCCCTGCATTTTCACCGGGGCCCGCATCTTTGCGTCTCCACAGCAACAGTGAGCACGATCGATCTCTCTTGATGACGGGACGAGCAACAGCGATAGGGGATGTAGGACTAGAGGAGGGCGGCGGTATGGCGTAGCAGCCGGTGCCCGATGGCTGCCTGAGTTTGCGATGATGAAAGGGCTCGGTTGGGTTGTCGCTTGGTACCTGTGCAGTGCCAATAGGCTGGAGCTTGGGGAAAGGGTAGATGCGACGGCGACCAATGAGGATCTGTACATCGAGCACCGGTAGGAGGAGTGCGTACCGATGCCGACGGCGGCCCACGACAGAAAGAAGTACGCGACGTTTTCGCACGAGCGCGCGCGGCTAGGATCTCCGCGGGATCTCCGATTCTGCAGGTTTAGCGTTGTTTTAGATAGGCAGAAAGCGGCGGCTGAGTAACTTGGGACCTGGAAGAAGCGTATCTGCGTATGTGGTCTAGGACACTACTAGGGTTAGTACTTGGGCTTGTTGGGCCTGCTATGTATTTAAGGCCTTTTCTTGTGAATTGACTAATTATTTTGTTGAGCTTGCTACAACCGGGGACCCACGGGTCACCCGCGGGTAGAAATCAATCCTCGCACCCGCATCCGCATAACTTCGGGGCCCCGCCCCGTTCAACCCGCGGGTGGAAATCATGCCCCGACCCCGGCCCCGTAGGGGCGGGTCCCCGCCAGTACCCGCCTCCAACAGAGAAATTGCCACCCCTCAGTCCCCTCCAATCACTTTATATGGGATTAAAGGAATAAGGCCTAAAATAGTGCACCTCTATTTTAGAACCCAAAAGAAAAAAATGGGTGTCCTCTAATCTGGGACGGATGGTATATCTTTCGTAAAATACAAGAAGTTTTAAAATTAGATATGGGTATTAAAAGAAATAAGGTCAAATTAAACGAGAGAAAATTGTGGCTAGTTGGACGAGGAAAAAAAATAGGCAAAATTTGCTACAGGACACTTAAATGTTATGTAATTGCTGGAAGACATCGTAAAAACATATTACGGCTGAAAGACACTCTAAAAAACTAGTAATTTGCTGGAGGACACTTTCAGCTCATTTGGAGAGAGAAATTCTTCAAAAAGACAAAAGTACCCCTAGGGTCAAAAATCTTTTTGCGTTGAGACTAGAACAAAAATGGAATATAATGTATGCTAGTGAGGTACTCGGGGAGATGACAAATTTAGATTTGCATAATTTCTAAATTTTTACTCTAAGTCATGTTTGAAGCATGTGGTCATAGGGGCATTCTCGTCTTTATTAAGAATTTATCAATCCAATTCAGCCAAAAGTGTCCTCCAGCAAATTACCAGCCTTTTAGAGTGTCTTTCAACCAGAACATGTTTTTATGATGTCTACCAGCAAATTACACAAAATTTAAGTGTCCTGTAGCAAAATTTGCCAAAAAAATATAGGTAGAGAAATTAAAAGGAAAGAGAATATAGCTAGGTGAAATAACTGTTTCATTTATATTTTAAATTTTGAATGATAGAAGTTGCTGTATTTTAGAATCGGTAGAGCAGAAATTTTAGATAAGAAGAGTAAAAAAAGATTAGCTTAAGCTATTCAAGCAGTAAGCTAGTGCACACAGGGCGCGAGGACAGGCATCTCGGATCGATTCCTATGTATAATGGACATGCATGCGTTTCGCGTAAATATAATTTACGAAAACTATCTATATGGGAGAAAAAAGTGACGACGTCGTGTTACGTACCAACAAGTTTCTTGTCAAGGCTTCCATTAGTTAGATATTCCAAGCATAGCAACTTTTCTTCAAAGTGGACACCAAACAAGTCACGATCTCGCTGATCAAGCTCTCGAGGTACGCCAACACAGTAACCCATTAGGCGTACGATGTTTGTATGTTCCAGCCCCATAAGGCTCTTAATCTCATTCGTGAATTGTTTATCATTCATGATCTGATTGCGTAGCAGAAGCCTCTTTACCGCCACGACATTACCATCTGGAAGTTCCCCCTGCAGTTTAATTAAGTGGAGAAAAAAACTATTTTACATCTGAAATTTCTCGGAAGTCGTCTTAAGTTTATCCTTAAATATTTGACAAAATTTATTATAGGACACTTAAAATTTATGTAATTTGTTGTTAGACATCGTAAAAAGTGACATAAAGACAAGAATGTCTCTGGGGTCAAAAACTTTTGAGCTGAGACTGAAGTGAAGATGGAATATTATGTATGCTAGTGATGCACTTGGGTCATGGCAAATTTAGAATTGCATAATTTTTAAATTTTTACTCTCACACCATGTTTGAAGCATGTGGTACTTGGGTATTCTCGCCTTAACATTTTATATTTTCAATTGAGCCAGAGTGTCATCTAGCAGATTACCAGTTTTTTAGATGTCTTTTAGTTGCGACACGCTTTTTCAATGTCTATTAGCAAATTACACAAAATTTGGGTGTTATGTAGCAACATTTGCCTAAATATTAAAACTAGACATTATATATTTGGCAAAAATTGCTAGTACATGATACTCAAATTTTGTGTAGTTTACTGGTAAACATCGTAAAAACGTGTCACGGCTGAAAGACTCTAAAAAAACTGATAATTTGTTGGAGAACACCTTCGAAGAGAGAAACTCTTAAAAAACGAGAATGCCCCTAGGGTCAAAAGCCTTTTGAGCTTAGGCTAGAGTGGAAATAAAATATGATGTATGCTAGTGATATACTTGGGGTGACGGTAAATTTAGAGTTGCATAATTTCTAAATTTTTACTTTAACGTCATGTTTGAAGCATATGGCCCTAAGGGCATTCTCGTATATCTTAAGAATATATCTCCAATTGAGTTGAAAGTGTCTTCTATCAAATTACTAGTTTTTTAAATGTATTTCAGTCGTGACACATTTTTTCGATGTCTATCAACAAATTACACAAATTTTAAATGTCCTGTAGCAAATTTTGCCTATATATTTATCCTTAAACATTATGTGCTGTTTACTTTTGAAACTTAGTCAAATCCAGAGCAGTTTGAATTTTAAAAATTTGTAATGAAGTTACTAGCTTATTCTATACAACACTAATAACCTAGATTTTTTTATGAGCTATATTAAAAAAATCGTATGCATAAAATAGTTCCATTATATGCTGCATACCAATGCATGAGAATAATTGGCATTATACTTCTGGTTGTCCAAATTTTGGACATACCTTTGGTTAATGTATGAGAAAAGGGAAACAGAAGGCCATACCCGGTAAACAACACCGAATCCACCACGCCCAATTTCTCTGTCCTTTGAGAATTCATTTGTGATTTTCATTAGATGTTGTAACTTGTAGTCCTCTGCCGGATCCACACGTGCAGGCTGCAAAATACATTCCTGGATAGTGACGTTCTCAACATTTTGCTTGCTACCGTCTACATGATCCACGCGTGCAGGCGGTATAATGAGGTCCTTGATAGTGATGTCGGCCTCAACATTTTTCTTGCTACCGTTTATCTGATCCTCAGGTATAGGCCGCACAATAACTTCATCTTGGATAGTAACATGCTTCTTGACATTCTGCTTGCTAGTGCCTACTGCATGATCCACGCGCGGAGGCAGTATAATGCCGTCCTTGATGGTAATGTCGGCCTCAACATTTTGCATACTATCCTCTGTCTGATCCACGGGTGCAGGCCGCGCAGTAGTGATATCAATAGTATCCTGCTGGCTACCCTGCTGATCCACACGTGCAGGCTGCACAATGCGGTCCGTGCTAGTAACCCCGTCGACCATGTGCTCGTTACCATTTGCCTGCTCCACTTCCTGCACACTGGCGCCATCCTTAACATTCTGCTTGCTAGTCATGCAACCCATTTCTGGTGACATCAGAATGAACAAATTTTGTGTAAGTCCGTACACATCAATATACTGATTGAATTCATATACCGCAGGAAAAAAAACAATGCAAATTTTAACGGTGGTCTGTTCTTGGTAGTAGTGGAATGCTACTTCTGTCCAAATTAATTGTATTTCTACCCTTCAAACTTTATATAAAAAATACATTTATACTGATGTGGAGCCCAACGTATTAATTACATCAAAATATGTTGCCTTGTAGTCACATCTCATCCCTTGCCTCATCCTCTTCCAGGGTGTGTTTGGATAATAGGAAATGGAGGATGTGATTGGGAAATGAATAAAGGGTTAGGATTAAATGGAGGATGGAGAATAAATGGTTAGGATTTAAAAATGGGTGGGAAATCATTTCCCTTTCCCATTTGCCAAACACAACCTAAAATTCTTTTTAATCAAGTTTATTTATGAAATATGTGTATATAGGATGTTCATTAAATATGATTACTGTTGTTATTTTTATATGCTCCTACTCTATTCTCAATTCTCTAAAAATACAATTAATCGGGGATGAAGGAAGTAATTTTTTGCAGGGTAGTACGTAATAATAAATATAGATGGTCTTTGTTTCCTCATCCGATAGGCGCTATACTACCACTTTATTATTGTTAGTGGAATTGATGGGTTTGGCTATTGCTGCGGTTAGTTTAACTAATACCAAATCATTGGCTCAGAGTTTATAGTAGTGATACATGATATGAGTACTAAAGCCTCGACATCTCGATTGGCATGCGTTACCTAACACGAGAACGTTCTATTCTACTACAAGTAGTGTTCTAATCTTTAAAATTTCTACTCGGACATCCTCAATACGTATCTTCACTCAAGCAATGGTTACTCGACGACAAGCTACAGTTCTTAACTCTATATTCAGTTGTTTCCCAACTAAGTTTAGAATCGGGGGTTACATAAATATAAGGCTCAAAATTCGACAAGCTTTATGTTAAGATGAAGCAATCAATTAACCAGCCAACAAGTTAACTTCGGGAGGCATTTTCTTCGTCTTCACTTCAGAGGAGGCATTCTACTTTAGCAACTCCAATTATTTCACCGACAATTTTGGCTTATGTCCGCTACTACAATGTACTCTAAGTTTATAGAGTATCAAGTTCGAGATTTAATCCACATGTCTTAGTTAGATTAAGCTCTGCCCTCTGGTATTCAACTCGGATATGGCTTTGAGCTTAGGCATAGGGAGTTTGGAATTATCAACCATTCAACTAAGATTCAATAATTTGGATAGCAACATCAACATCTACTTTCTTCCAAGTGAAACATCTTCAACAGCTACAACACCAAGTTCTGCTACCATCATCATAAATCAAGAGGCGTTGCATCAAACTTCATGCACACACTACCGCCAAGGAAACTACTCGAGCATCAATATTTTCTTAATAGTTTGATGGATTATTATCATTGACGTCGCTATTGACACCTTCATCATCGACGTTATCTTCATCTTTGGCCAACTACTATTAACCAGGTTCTTCGCTTCAAGAGTCTAGACTTCTTCAACGCTGAAATCTGACTGGATAACCGACATCATCATCTTCATCAACATCCTGTAATGCCTCTTCGACCTAGACTACTCTGCTGCTGTTGATGAGCAACTTCATCTTCATAGCCGTCTCTGCTGTCACCCGTCGTCATTACCATTGGTCGTCTGTCTTCGCCGACTGGTTTCTTCGTCTCCACTGTTGGTGGATTTCGCCATCGCCATTGACAGGAAACTTCATCTAAGCCACCGACATCTTCATCACCTCTGGTGGTTGATAGCATCTCCGTGTACGTCATTTTGCCTCCATGCCGACTGCATCAGCTACCGTCAATCGAGGGAGAACTGAGGTGAGCCTTCAACTGGTTGAGGGCTTGCTCAGCTTCCTTCGTCCAGACAAATGGCCCAGAGCACTTGAGGAGCTTGAATAGGGGCAGTGCCATCTCTCCCAGCCTCGATATGAATCGGCATAAGGTGGCCATGCATCCCATGACGCATTGCACATCCCTAAGTTTGCTGGGGGGCGCATCCGCTCTATCGCTCGTATCTTCTCGGGGTTGACCTCTTGTTAACGACCAAATTTGGTAAGATATGAACCAGGTTCGGCATTGGGATCGAAGCGGATTCAACAAAGAGTTAGATGCCTCGGGCCGAGACCAATAACCCAAGAAGTTTGCCCGCCGGCACACCGAACACACACTTCTCGGGGTTCAGTTTCATACGCATGGAGCGGAGACTGTTGAAGGTCTTCGCCAAGTCCGAGAGCAGAGTTTCTTGGTGGCATGTTTTCACCACAGAGTCATCGATATACGCCTCAACATTACACCCTATTTGGCTACTCAAAGTTATGTGAGCCATGCGCTGAAAAATAGTGCCTACATTCTTTAAACCAAAAGGTATAGTTGTATAACAAAAGATGCCTACAGGAGTAATGAAAGCAGTTTTTTCTCGTCTTCCCTAGCCATGCGAATCTGATGGTAACTTTAATAAGCATCTAGGAAACACAAAAGGTCACACCCCGCAGTGGAGTCGACTATCTGATCTATGCATGGCAAAGGGAAGGGATCCTTAGGATATGCCTTGTTGAGGTCGGTGTAGTCGATGCACATCTGGAGCTTGCCGCTCGCCTTGGGGACGACCACCGGGTTCGCAAACCACTCCGCATGGATGAACTCTCAAATGAAACCGGCCTCTAGGAGACGCGCCACCTCTTCGCGGACGAAGGCTTGGCACTCTGGGGCTAGCCGCCGTACCATTTGCCAGACGAGTCTCGCGTCGGGTCGCACGGCTAGACAGTGCTCGATCACCTACTAGGGGACCCCAGGCATATCCGACGGCCTCCACGTGAAGACGTCGGCGTTTGCCCGGAGGAAGGAGACGAGCGCGTCTTCCTATTTTGCGCCCAACTTACCGCCACTCCTGGCGGTCTTGGACGGGTCATCGCCAAGGACGATCTCCTTGATGGGTACCTCGTCGCCTGAAGTCACCCGCTTCTTCGGGGCATGAGAGGTGGAGGTCTCGGGCCTCCCGCTGCCATCCTCCGGTTCAAAGACTGCAGCCAGATTGTTTGCACGTTGCTCCGCACAAGTCAGGACAATCTTGACGCCGGCGTTGATGGTGATAGGGCCACCGGGGCCCAGTATCTTCATCTGGAGGTAGGCGTAGTGGGTGTCCGCCATGAACAACACCAACGCGGGCCTTCCCAGGACCATGTTGTAGGGCAAATTAAGATCCACCACATCGAAGTCGAGCCGCTTGGTGCGGAAGTTGGTGGGGTCACCAAAGGTAACCGGGAGCTCAGCTCGATGTGGCCTAGTGGCCACATCTGTCCCGGGGTCACGCCGATGATCGGCAGTGACGGCTTGAGCTTCATCCCCAGGGCCTTGATGAGGTCGAAGGCCGCGGGGGAGATGATGTTGAGCGCAACCCTGACGTCGATCAGGATGTGCTTCAACTTGATGTTGTAGATGGTCGGGAAGACCACCAACGCCAACTGTCCTCCCTAGGCAACCACCGGCGGGTGGTCGGTCTGGTCGAAGGTGAATTTCACCTCCAACCAGCGTGCCCGCCGTGTCGCCTCATAGCCTTGAAGCTTTAGTAAGAAGCGTGAGCACACGCTCCGCCGTCAACGGTGGCGATGGTGTGCTGAGGCTCCTGGAAATCCAGGTCCTCATCATCATCGTCCGTGGGGGCCTTTTTCTTGGCCTCCTCTCGCCTGTTGTCGGTCGAGGTCGTAGGGGCCTTGCCCTCCCAGTGACCTTGCCACTTCTCCTCTTCAGACTTCCTGATACGCTTGGCCAAGTTCTTGACCGTGCGGCAGTCAGCAAGACTGTGGTTGGAGGAGTTGTGCACGGAGCACCACTTGTTCGCAGAGCGGTTCCCGCTAGGGGTGGTGGTGTCCTTTTGCTTGCCGCTCGCGACCTTCTCCTTATACGGGGGCTGCGAGGTGCCTTCGGTGACGAGGACGTGGCCCTCGTCGTCGGAATAGGCAAACCTCTTCTTCTTCCTCTTTTCCTGCCGCTTGGAGCGGGAGGAGGACTCGGGGGCAGCCGCAACCGCCGCACCAAAGCCGGAGGTGTTTCGAGCCGGGCATCCAGCTCCCCATAAATGCTCTCGTGACGCCTACAGCTCCGCGTGGGCGTCGATGAGGGATGTGACGACGAGTGGTGGGAACCAGCCGCCACTCGGCGAGCTCTCCGTCTTGCGGACAAAGAGATGGCGGTCGAGGTACGAGACGTACCAGTTGCCATTGTTCGGCTGCCAGCGACGAGCTGTCACTGCGCTGCAGTGACCAAGTTGGCCACATCGTCCAGCCAACGCTGGATTGGGGTCTCTGGCTCCGGGCAGTGGCATAGCTAGCTAGGTGGCACTGTGGTCCATCGACCACCTAAAATTTGATCAAGATTAAAACTATGGTATATGTACTAGTTAATATAATAAAAATTGTATAGTGGACCACCATTTTAATTGACCTAGTACATATGGATGGACCACATTTACTTCAAATCCTAGCTACCCCACAGGCTCCGGGATGACAGGAGGGTGGCGCAGGAGCAGCCCCATGTCCAGGAGCGCGCCCTGAGGCGTGCCACCATCGCCGTAGGTGAGGCGGCGACACACCCTGCCACGGTGTTCCCCTCGCCCGCCTCCTGGCGGCGAAACGGGCAAGCCCCCAAACTTGTCCCGGCCTTCTACTCGCCCAGGACTCCAGCGAGGGGGGGGGTCGGAGAAGCTAGTGCTCGGTGACAAGGATCAAGATCCTCCTCGTTAGCCTCGCTCCCACTCGGAGTGGGGGTGTACACCTTCAGCTCTCCATCCACGACATTGGCTATGGAGTATGCCGGACTAAGCTTGGGGCGCACGGAAACGGGTGCTCCTCAAAAACACGAACTCGCCCTCTACCTGGCGCGCCAGCTGTCAGAGAGTGAACTCCTCAAGCGGGGGACTGTGAGGCCCTCCTTTGTTAATTCGGTCGGGGGCAGCGGGTGAAAATTGAGGAGCCGGATGGAAGCGTGGAGTGCTGTAGAGGGGGTCGGGCCCCTCGGTGAAGATGAGACAAAAGGGGTTTATATAGGTTCGGCCGCTCGGAAGCGTAACACCCTACTCCTGTGTATGATGATTTTTCTGAGCTTAGAAAGTCTTTGAATCTCTGTTGTACAAGCTAGAGTTAGCTCAGCCTTTGATCCAGGGATCCCTCACCCTCCTCACTAGGCATGGACCTCCTTTTATACTCCAAGGAGTTACCACATGTGCTGTGAGAGCTACCTAGGGAAAAGGGAAAATATTCTCTATATTAAATGCATGTTTTGTGCCTTAACCTGGAAGTCGCCTGCACGTTGGCTGCCGTCTGCGGCCCATCAAATCATGCCGGCTGACATGGGGGACGCCCCTGTCACTCAACATTTAATGGATGCGGTCTTTGGGGCGCATGCATGCACCGGATTGGATGAGGGGCTGACAGCCCCCCATCATTATGATGGAACGGGGCGTAACTCGTCGCACACACCACCTGACCCGCGGTCAGGGTGCGAGCGCTCCGCCATCGTCCCATCAGTTAATCGACCGGTCACAGACCAATCACAGACCAGTCATGGGCTTAGCACGCCGCATTAAATGTGGCGTGGTGCGCCCGCTGCAACCGCATTGAATGTGGTTAGGTGGACGCTGAGGGGCGCCCACCTAACCACACACTCCTCGCGGCCACGTGGCAGCCACGGGCCCCTCGGGCCCAAAAGGGATGGCCACACCCATCCTCGGGCCCGACCCCCTCGGGGGGAGTACCACGCGGATGCTAGGGGCGGCCTCTTCCCTCTAAGCTTGGTACTCCCATGCCCATATCACCTACAACGCAAAATATGCGAAATCAATCTAGGGTTTGTCTCCTCCTCTGTATTGCACCGTCGCTCGTAGTATACTCCATCCCACTCGCCGGCGTGCACAAGTGATCAGGAGAGCAGGTCTCTGGAACCTTCGCTTTCGACGTCCTGCACATGGAGAAGGCAACAATAAGATTTTTGGGAAGCGCGTTGCACGACTTCTCCATGTTCGTCCACAACGGTTCATCTTCCTCTTCACTCGCGTGCTGCGTGTTGTCGTCAACGCATGGTACCACGAGTTCTTCCCACTGAGCAGTCGGTTTTCTGAAACTCTCGGTACGTAAACATGTTTCACATATTCGAGATGTTCATGCTTTATTGTCTAGTTTACATGGTATTAGTGTGATGCGGTTATGCTAATTTCCATCTGCAGTATCATAATTTATTTATGAAATAAATTAAATCATTATGTGCTTATATATTCAACAACAAACCTAGAAGATCGCAACCAGGAAAACGAAGAAAAAAATAACCACTACCCATGCTTCGACATCGCCAAAACACATATCCAGGAGAAGACTAGTACCGGACCGGCTGTCGCTAGGCCAACAACAGGGCTACAGCCGAGATCACCCAAAGTCCTACCCTAACAACTGATACTAAACTGCACTCTATCCACATCTTATAGTAATATAGCTTATTTCTATAAGCTATAGCTAGAATAAAACGCGCAAGCTAGTCTCATTATTAAAACGCGCAGCTCTCAAGGTCTCCATCATCCTGTGGAGATAAAAAAGACAAAGCTGGTTTGATTTCAAACTACACGGTGCGAGTCAACATGGACTCTAAAGATATGGGCGGATCTACGAGGTGGCTCGATAGCACGATCAACCAGTGAATCAGCGAGCATTCTTAGACCAATCGATGGCCGATCGACGACCATAGCATGGCAGGTAGCTGCCGCGTCTGGCCATCCGCTTCACTTCCGCGACATGACTATGTGTTATTATTATTTCAGTATTTCTTTTTTTTAATTCTAGATTTTTTTTATTTCTAATTGTATTTTTTATATGAACTCTAAACTCATCTTTTAATATTCTTTATTTTAATTCAGAAATTTAGTTATTTATAAATTATATTTTTATATGGACTTTAGACTCTTTTTTAAATATTTTTTTAAATTTTAAATTTTATTTATTTATAAATTGTATTTCTATATGGACTCTAATCTCTACCTTTAGTTTTTCTTATTTTTTAATTCTTGATTTTAATTATCTCTAAATTGTATACCTCTAGTTTCATGCTCTTTTTTCGAACCATCAATTTATAGCATGTGGATACCGTTTGAATACTCTAAATTCTATAGAATTTAGGAATTTTATAAGCTTTTTAGTACATCAATTTAAACCTTCCTAGGAATTCATATGCCAGATTATAGTGTGTTTAGTAATATCCTTAAAATTCAAGGACTTCTCTATAGAATTGAGCTCTTTCGATAGAAATTTAATTGGAACAATACACACACTACTACATAAAAATGCAAATTTGTGCTGGTTGCGAAACCCCCTTAGGTGCCGGTTTTCCCAACCGGCACAAGGGAGGCGGCACTGATTAGAAATCAAATAGGTGTCATTTCCTTATAACTGGCACCTTTTAGGTTTGACGAATAAAAAAAAAAGCTGGCTCGATGCACCGGCTCAGTCCCTCAACTACTCTACTCATCAAGAACATTCATCCACAACACAAAATTCATCCACAGCAAGCACATCCGTTCAACACAAAATTTGGAATCAAGCACATCCGCATCCATTCATCCACTGCAAGCACATCCGTTCAACACAAAATTTGGAATCAAACACATCCGCATCCATTCATCCACAACACAAAATTTGGACTCAAATTTATGCAATAAAAAAAAGAAGGAATTCACCTCTTCGAGCCGTCGCGCCACCTCCCGTCGGCGAGCCCGCTGCCTCCCTCCGGCCAGCCTGCCGCCGCGTCTCCTCCGCGAGCCCGCCGTGGTGCCACCTGCTGCCACCTAGCTCCAGCGAGCCCGCCGCCCCTACCGCCGCCTCCCCTCCCGCCAGATCTAGCGGAGGGGAGGGCTCCTCCCCGCCAGCGAGCCCACCGCCGCCTCCCCTCCTCGAGCCACCCCTCCCGCCGCCGACCCCGCCTGCCGACGCCACCTCCCCTCCCGCCGGATCTGGCGGAGGGGAGGGCGCGGTCGCCGCTGCCACCTCCGCCAGCCAGCCACCGGCAGCGTTAGAGAAGGGAGGGAGAGAGGCGAGACGAGAGACAGAAGAAGAGGCGAAGGAAGAAGAGACGAGAGAAGACAGCGAGACAGAAGAAGAAGAGAGAGAGCCTCAACCTTATCCCCTAGCATTGCCTGTTGTGGTGGGGCCCGCCGGCTCGGCTCGATTTCTGGACCGGCACCTTTAATATCTAATATATGCCATTTTTAATTAACTGACACCTATAATATATTATAGGTGACGGTTTTTTAAAAAAAACCGACATAAAATATAATAGGTGCCCGTTTTTATTTAGAAACTGACACCTATAATTACTTAAAGGTACTGGTTTTTTACAATTTTAACCCGTGGAGGTGGGAAGAGGCCTATAGGTGCCGGTTTTAGTACTACCAACACCTATAATGGCGACAACCTATTTCTTATTTTGTAGTACTGACAATTGTTGGTTTGGCTTGTAGTTTGGTAGAGTTAATGATCTATCTATTACCTTAGTAAAATAATAGAAAAAGAAACATCTATGTTAGCTTTTATGGTCTAGAAATTCTAATATTTCTGAAATAGAAAAATACTTAATATTGTTGAGATAGAAAAAAACTCTGGTTTTAGCCCGGCCCAAACGTGCGGCCTTTTCTGTTAGGCACGTGCGGCCCAATATGATGGCCCGAAGAGGGAGAAGCTGGGAACGTCCGATCTAATGGACGGTCCCGATTGATCCCCGGCCAATATAAATATCGCACAAACCAAATCCCTAACCCTAAATCAATTTCCGCCGAATACCTGATCCCCTTTCTCCCTCTCTCTCTCTCCCTCTCAAAGCTACTGCGGCGACAGCGGCGATTCCAGCGGGCGGCGGTGACGGCGCCCTCCCCCACCGCGGACTGCACGACGCCCTCCCACACCACGAGCAGCGGCGGTGGCGGTTCCCTCCCGCGAATTCCCACGGGCGGATCCGGCAGCGACAACGGCTTCCCGCGCCGCTCCTGTTGACCACTAGCTCCACCCTGTCCTCCTCACCTCGTTGCGGCGGGCCCCTTCCCCAGCAGCGTGATGACCTCCTCCTCCATCCCCCTCTTCCGGTGTTGGGCGAGGGAGTAGGCGGCGGTTGGAGTAGGCGCTGCGGTGGCGGACGCAATGGCGACGACCTAGTGGCGGAGGTCGAGCAGCGGCGGTGATGACACCCTCCCGCGGATTCCCACGGGCGGATCCGGCGGCGACGTCGGCCTCCCGCGCCACTCTAGTCGACCACCGGCTCCACCCTGTCCTCCTCTCCTTGTTGCGGCAGCCCCCTTCCCCGGCAGCGACGATGACCTCCTCCTCTATCCCCCTCTTCTGGTGTTGGGTGCAAGAGTAGGCATCACAGTGGCGGACGCGATGGCTGTTGGCGGGTGTTAAATGTCGATTCTATACCGCCAACATCCGCATAAAGATCAGATAATAAAACATCCAACATAGTGATAGGTGCTTAATCTCACATATTCCACAAGTGTTGGTGTATATTTGTATGCAGATGATAAACCCTGAAGTTGGGAGGAAAATCAGATTAAAGTGAGGAGAATTATGTATTCATACAAGGAGGGGTTGTGAACTTCATCAAAACATCAGTGAATCAACCCAAAACTCCGAGAAATGGACAGAGGAGAGCCCAGGGAGTCCACAGACTGAAGGCCAGGCCAGGAGGGCCCAGCCCAGTTCGGCCGAACCCCCCTGATCACCGTTGATCCTGGGGTTTGGCGTGGACGCTCCAGATGCTCTCCCAATGACGGTTGCGGGGCAGTTCGGACATTTCCCCTTCGCCAACCGTCATACTTACCCCTATATAAGGACATCATCTCACTCACTTCAACACACACTTCCAAGCTTGAGCTGAATTATAAGAGGCTCTATTGTACTATGTTGTATACTAGAATAGGAATAGAGTAGAGTAGGAGGAGTCAGAAGAATTCCGGAGTTGTCGGTAGTCTTCTCCTATTTCTTTTATTATGTTTATTACTCTGAATTCAATATAATATTTTTCTTGAGTAATTTAGATTTATCTCGTGAGAATTATCTCTTGGTTAGTTCCTAAATAGCATACGGGATTATTGTTCACTGTAATCAACTAAAATATAGTGATTGCTTTGGTGAGTTATAAACACTAAAATAGATATTAATTGCTTAGACCTGGTGTTTAGGTAATCATTATCCAGTACATGCTGCGTATGCCACAGTACGTTGAGGTCGGTGTAGAGGTGGTGACAGCCCTCGAGATCACTGAAGTCCTCCCTGTCCAGGTACGTAGTAGAGCGACATCTGGGAACAGCGGGTTGCCAGTGCCTGAAGTATTGCGTTAGGATTAAAATTAAGCTTTTCCTAGACATTGTTTCTCACTAGTAAATCCTCTCTATCATGGCCTATCATTTGCTTGGTGTCCTTGGATGAACCGGAGGAAGCTCTGATCACACACGTTCCCTTGGATTCGATACCCTTGGAATACTCCGTAGGGGAAGTGCTATATCGGTATATCCGTGCGCTTGCGGATTTTATCTGTAACCGTATCAAATACCAACAAGCATTTCTGGTGCCATTGCCAGGGAACGGTTGCTGATCATTTCCGAACCCAGTTCATCCTCGTATCCTTTTTCATTTTTTTTATTCTACCTTCACCCCTACTATCCTAGAGAAGTATTCCTGTCAACTCTTCTCGACCATGGAGCAACCTCTGTTTGAGCTGTCTGCTCCTAGGAACGAATTCTATGAGCCACCTCCTTCATCAGAGCCAATTTATACAACTGGTTATGAAATTCGTCCCGAGCTAATTAGTATGGTTAGGGAAAATCCTTTTTCTGGCTTTGATCTAGAAAATCCCTACCATCATCTACGAGACTTTGAACAAGTCTGCTTATGCCTTAAGATTCATGGCATGAGACAAGAAACTGTGCGGTGGAAATTATTCTCGTTCTCTCTTCAAGAGAGAGCAAAGCAATGGTACACCTCTACCGTTGGCTGTGTAAACGGTAGCTGGGAATAGCTGTGTCGAAACTAGATTTCGGCAATAATAAAAGGGGGTGGCTATCAAGCTAGGAAAGTGTATGGGTTTGAAGACAAAAGATTTATACAGGTTCAGGCCTTCTTATAAAAGAAGTAATACCCTACTCCTGTCCGGGGATGAATCCGCCGAGTCTATTATTGATTGTATGATTCGGGAAAAATCAGCATATGCCCCTAGAGGCGCCCGGACCCCCCTTATATATGGGAAGGAGTCCGGGTTACAAAAGATAATCTATATTCCTAACGGAATATGAAGATACAGGTAAAATACAGTCGTAACCGACTAAGTCTCAGGGTATTTCCTTGATACACAAGTTAAGAAACAAACCCGAGATACAGATAAGATATTCTATCTACATTAAGTATCCGGTACCCAATCCAAATACCGTCGCCATGTAGATATGGGATACCCATAATCTCCACAGTAGCCCCCGAGTCCTTTGCAGTCGACCATCGTAGCCTTCTCAAGGATGATAATCCGAGTACTTCAAACTCCTCAAGCCAAAACCTGCCGAGTGGACTGTAAAGGGCGAAAAGATAAAGAATATGGTGCATCGAATAGATGCACCTAATTAGGTGTAGCCCCCAACTATGTGATTAGTTAACAAACTAAACATATAGTTGAAAGACAAAATAATAACACAATTGTGCATTATATGACAAAAGCATACGCGGCGCCTAAATAGGCATGCTAGCCGACTGCTTTTTAGCCACAATAAAAGAAATCCGAGTGGTTTACACTCTAAAAGGTTCACGAACGAACACACTTGACAGGCATCCGAATATAAAAACTCTAAAGATTACCCATCAAGTATTATAAAGATTATGGTAATAAATAAGTCAAATAGCCTAGGCCATGACTATTTACCATGAAAATAGGCATATAACACGCCAAGGAAATGACTATAGTAAAAACAAGTCATTCCTAGTTAACCCAAACAGCTTTTGTAGCCTAAAAAAAGCTTGCAAAAACAGCATAACGCCTTTCTGTCGGGCACCTTTTTAATTTGCATTGCAATAATTCCAAAGAATTATATGACCGCATAAAAAGGATTTGATCAGCATTGGGCAACACTGTTGTGCGCATAATATTGCCAAAGCAAAATATGCCTAAGTCCCTAAGGAACACAATGGGCCACGCTGTTAAAATTATTGGGCTGAAGTACTGTTCAGGCCTAGGCCCATTAGCACCTCCGATACCCTTAACTGAAAAAATCCGATATCCAAGCGACGCTTCGTCTTCCCCGCCGGAACTCTCGCCATTTTCCCCACTCCCCGCTACAGTGCAAAGCTGCGCCGGCGAACTAGGGTTCACAACTCCGGCCAAATCCACCTCCGAAAAGTGCATCAAAATCCTTCCCGTGATCCACCGCCTCAATCCCTCACCTCTCCCAAGCCATCCCTCAAATCAAATCAACACATTTGAGTGAAACCAATGGCGGAAGAGAGAGAAAGCTTCGAAGGCCAATGGGCGTCATCCGACGTAACAGAAGAGAATCTTAAGGAGATGGTGGCGCACGGCGTTCTCCCTGCCAAGGAGATCATCGGGTGGCGACCAGCGCACGGTGAGGCTTTCCCGTCTCCGGATACTCATGAGATTGTGGTCTTCTCGCATTTCTTCTACGGCGGCTTTGCTCTTCCGACCTCAAAATTTTTCCACGGGATCTTGAATTTCTATGGAATCAGCTTGCATCACCTAAACCCGAATTCCATAGTGCATATCGCCAATTTCGTCCATGCTTGTGAAGCCTTTTTGGGGATCAAACCTCACTTTGCCCTATTCCGTCGGATCTTCTTCCTCAAGCCCCAACCAAACAAGAACAAACCATGTGTAGTCGGGGGGGGCAGGATTCCAACTAAGAGGAACTCTGAGCCAAAAATATTTCTCGATGCCCTTCAAGACTTCGAACAAAGGATGGCATGCAAACTGGTTCTATGTTCAGAATCCCGAGCCTGCTCTTCCCGGGTACACTTGTCTTCCTCCAGTGTACCAAGATACTTGGAACTCTCTTCCAATCGGAGATGAAGCAGTACAAGCCTTGGAGTTGTTGGATCGTATGTTAAATCTTAAAGAACAAGGCTTACAGGGAGAGCAAATCACTCGGCACTTCATCAAATGCCGACTGGCGCCACTCAAGGAAAGATCCCGCACAGCATTCGAGTTCGACGGCAAACATGATCCCAACCGTGAAGATCCAGACTCCCTGGATTTCAAAATCATGAAGGAGAGGATGTATAAAATCTTCTCAAATGCAATTGTAGTCAGCTACTCTCATCAGCTGCCAGTAGTGCCATATAATGCGTTCAATCCGCCTCCGCAGGTATGCATCTGAAATCCTCAATCTATGGCCAAAACATAATTTTATCTTCATGCTGAGTTGACTAACTATGGAAGCATCTTGTGCAGGAATATGCATTGATGAAGTCAGATCCACCAGTCTCTCAGCGCCGGTCTCCTCGCCAACACACCGCTCAGGGAGGTGGAGGACCAACGATCAGACCAGATCCGCAACCTCAGACCTCCAAATTGGCTGGTCAAACAGGTCCTCGCAAGAGAAAGCTGGTACTTGATGATGATGAAGGCGACGATGATAAATCTGGGGATAAGGGCTCGCCTAATAAACCCCCAAAGCGTACCATGCCCAGGAAAAAACTGGCTGGCCGTGCAATGCCAAAGATCAGAACATCTTCCAGGTATTAGACCTCTCGATATGATTCCGCTTCGGCATGTTATGCTCATGAAAATGATGCTGAATACTGAAAGAACACTTTGCAGGAAACCATCTGATATAGATCCATCTGGAAAAGACCCCGATCCTGCCATGACAGAGCAAAATATATCCAAGGACCCCGAGCCGACTGCTGAAAACCAGCCGACTGCTGAAAGCCAGCCGACTGGCGCCCATGCTTCGGGCGATAGGGCCAACCCAAGTGACCTGCCGCCGACTGGAAACCAGTCGGCAACAACTGAAACGGCAACAACTCAAGAGCCCCCGACTGGAAACCAGTCGGACGCAGGCCCTGATCAAGAGATCCCCGAAGCAGAAGCGCAGACGACGACTTCGCAAGGACCAGAAGCTGGTAACGACTCGATAGCTGGGTCTTCAGGTAAAGAACGAAGATCTCCTCACGCTCAGCTAGGTACATCTTCAGGTTAGTTGTCTTCTCAAACAACGGCGATTTAAATAACCTCAGTTTATCCGCCTAATGTCTTGGAAACACACCAGGACCATCAGGTGACGACGGAGAAGAAATACCTCGCATAAAGGCGACCGACGACTCTCGTCCTCCTATCTTGATCAAATGGTGGGACGAGAACTCACAAGCCGCCGGCATAGTCATAAACCGTCAAAAAGAAGATGAAGAAGTGTGCCAGCTGAAGAAAGCGCTCGGAGAAGCCACTCGTATTGTAAATGTAAGTCTTCCGAGTGACGGCCTTCGGTAACTTTGTTTTCTTTTTAGCAGAACTGAACCATGATCCATCATGCAGAGAATCCATCTTCGCAATGAGGCCAAGACTACAACTTTGGAAAAGCTGGTTCCTCATTTGGGAACTCTAGAAGCAGTTAGGGACCAGCTGC
Source organism: Oryza sativa Japonica Group (assembly GCF_034140825.1). Classification (NCBI taxonomy): domain Eukaryota; kingdom Viridiplantae; phylum Streptophyta; class Magnoliopsida; order Poales; family Poaceae; genus Oryza; species Oryza sativa. The sequence continues at coordinate 6,753,830 of NC_089045.1, forward strand.
ATGAGGCCAAGGAGTGCGCCAAAAAGACAGAGAAAGAGTTAAGGGACCGAATCGCCCAGCTCCAGGATTCAAACTTTGAGCTGAGTGGTTCATCAAAAGGTAATCATCCAGATCTGTTCCATTGATTTATACTGTCATAATTGCATCCTCAAATATTTGGATTCCAAACAGCGCAAGCCACCAGAATGGCTCAGATGGAAAAACAGATTGAAGCCTTGAAAAAAGACAAAGCAGAACTGGCTGCAAAAAGGGACTCAGCCTTGAAAGAAGTTGAAGGTATTGCCGGCTGATGATCTGAACTTTCCTCTTTTTAATGCAGTAGAGTCTGATTATTATAAATGTGTTCTGTAGACCGTAAAATCAAGTCTCAAGCTCAGTTTGACGTCCTGGTTGGTAAGATCAAGAGGCTTGAAGGAGCAAGAGATGAAGTCGCCAATGTCGCTACACCACTCATCCAAGCCATGTTCCTCAATAACAGTGGTCCGAGTGCACTCGACGCAACCGAAATATTCGACAAGCTGAGTGTTGCTCCGGATGTATATTTCAAGAATATCAAGAAAGCTGGAAGTATGGGAGCTGGCATGGCCTTGGCGATGACAAAATCCTTGTACCCGAGAATTGAAGTCGACACCATTGATGGATTTGCGGACGGGACAAGTGAAGAAGCTGCTCTTGATCTTATCAGCAGTGCGCAAAATGCGGCTGACAAAATTGCGAGTGATGTTGTAGAGCAATTTCGCAACAACGACCTCCAGCCGAGTAATGAAGACTCTGATGATGAAAGGACTGATTCTGACTGAGTTTGAATGTAATACATGGAGGCTCAATTTGTACAATACTGGTGTATTTATGCTGTGCTTGATGATTCTTGCGAAGTTTTTGATTTCTTAAAAGTTTTTGCTAAGCTTTGTTGAGCCTAAAACCCAAAGAAGCTATTAAAAACTTTCAGTCCTCGCAAACTAAGTAGAAAAACCAAACAAGGCAATGATAAACCAAGTAAGCAAACTGAATTGATAAAAAATCACACTCCATTATTATGATGATAGCCCCCGACTGACAACTTCAAGGAAAAAACTTGATGTTTGACAGTCAAAATAGGGAAATACAATGATAAAGTTAAGCGTAGAAACGACGAAGATGTTCAATGTTCCAAGAGTTGTCGACGAGAGTGCCGTCTTCGCGCTTGAGTCGATATGAACCTGGCCGGGTAACTTCAGAGATAATAAATGGCCCTTCCCATAGAGGAGATAACTTGTGCCGATCTCGTGTGGTTTGAATTTTCCGTAAAACCAGGTCGCCGACTAGAAAGGCACGAGATCGAACATTGCGATTATGATAACGTCGCAACCCTTGTAAATACCGAGCTGACTGAATCAAAGCTGCTTCGCGGACCTCTTCCAGTCGGTGCAAGTCATCCACTCGATCTTCTTCGTAGCGTTCTTCACGGAAATTACGGAAGCGCAAAGACTCAAATTCGACTTCACTCGGCAACATTGCCTCTGCCCCATAGACAAGGAAAAAAGGTGACTGGCCTGTGGCCCGACTGGGAGTAGTTCGCAAGGACCAAAGTACCGATGGCAGTTGTTGCACCCATTTGCCGGCATAGGGTTTTAGCCGGTCAAAGACACGCGCTTTAATCCCTTGAAGTATCATGCCATTAGCTCGCTCCACCTGTCCATTGCTCATGGGGTGTGCTACTGAGGCGTAGCAAATCTTAATTCCAAAGTCCTCGCAAAAGTCTTTGAAAACTCCACCGGTGAATTGTGTGCCATTACCATGTCGAGCCCCCAAACCGCAAACGGCCAAGACAGCGGGATAGTTTGCAACTCTTGAGCTGGTAAGTGAATTTGTCTGGCGAAAAATTGGCAACCTTCACATGTGCGCACAATTTTGTCGGCGTCGGACACTGCAGTAGGCCAGAAAAAACCCTGCCGGTAAGCTTTGCCGACAATGGTGCGCGCAGCAGCATGGTTTCCGCATATCCCAGAATGTATGTCTTTCAGCAATTGTCTCCCTTCCTCTAAAGATACGCAGCGTTGCAGAATTCCTGAAGGGCTTTTCTTGTATAACTCAGATTCGTGCATAACATAAAGTTTGCTCCGCCTTGAAATCCGCTCGGCTTCATCTTTATCTTGAGGGAGCTCTTGAGAAGTTAAAAATCGTATGAAGGGCTCTCGCCAGTCGGCTTCAACCATAGCGACATCATGGGTGCCCGCAACTTGAGTGGCATCTTTGTGAGGTACCGTCGGCGTATAAAGGTGTTCGACAAAAACATCAGAGGGCGCTGCCTCGCGCTTGGATCCAAAGTTCGCAAGTCTATCGGCAGCTTCATTGTTGTGTCGAAGAACATGGCTGAGCTCAAGTCCATCGAACTTATCCTCCAGTTTGCGTACCTCTTGTCGATATGCCATCATGTTGTCGTCAATGCAGGACCACTCTTTCATAACTTGGTTGACAACCAGCTGTGAATCACCTCGAACAATTAGACGCTTTATCCCTAGGGAAATTGCAATCCGTAGCCCATGAAGGAGCGCCTCATACTCGGCGACGTTGTGAGACGCCGAAAAATGTATCCAAAGCACATAACTTAGTCTTTCTCCAGTCGGGGAAATTAAAACCACTCCAGCTCCAGTGCCCGAAAGTCTTTTTGACCTGTCAAAATGCATGGTCCAGTGCTCTATTTTCTCCACGGGGGTATCCTCTTGGCACTCGGTCCACTCGGCGACAAAATCAGCTAACGCTTGAGACTTGATTGAAGTGCGGGGCTTGAATGATATGTCCAAAGACATCAACTCCAAAGCCCACTTAGCAATCCGCCCATTTGCTTCGCGGTTGTGTAGTACATCGCCGAGTGGGAATGATGTGACCACCGTTACCGAGTGACCTTGAAAGTAATGAGACAGCTTCCTGGTAGTAATTAAAATACCATATAACAGCTTCTGAACCTGAGGGTACCTCGTTTTGGAGTCGGCCAGGACCTCGCTGACGAAGTAGATTGGTCGCTGAACTTTCTGGACATGGCCTTCTTCCTCACGCTCGACAACCAAGACTGTGCTCACGACCTGGGAGGTGGCTGATACATACAGCAACAACGGCTCCTGCGGATGTGGTGAGGCTAAGACCGGTGGCTTGGTGAGGAGTTGTTTGAAATCTTCGAAGGCCTTCTGTGCTTCGGGTCCCCATTGGAAATTATCTGTTTTCTTCAGTAGCTTGAAGAAGGGCATCCCCCGCTCGCCAAGTCTTGAAACGAATCGGCTGAGCGCCGCCATGCATCCAGTCAGCTTCTGAACATCTTTCTGGGTGCTTGGCGGTTTCATGTTGAGGATAGCAGTAACTTTCTCCGGGTTGGCTTGGATGCCCCTATGAGACACCATAAAACCAAGCAGCTTCCCTGACGGTACTCCGAAGGTGCACTTTTCAGGGTTTAACTTCATCCTGAAGGCGCGGATGCTCGCGAAGGTCTCTTCTAGATCCAAGATCAGATCATCCTTTTGCTTGGTCTTGACGACTACGTCATCCACATAGGCTTCAACGTTGCGGCCGATCTGTGTTGAAAAGCATCTCTGGATCATGCGTTGATAGGTTGCTCCTGCGTTTTTTAATCCAAACGGCATGGTGACGTAGCAGTATGCCCCAAAAGGCGTGATGAATGAAGTCTTCAAGCAGTCGGATTCCTTCAGTCGGATCTGATGATACCCCGAGTAGCAATCCAGAAAACTGAGAAGCTCGCAGCCGGCGGTTGAGTCAACTACCTGGTCAATGCGAGGCAACCCGAAAGGATCTTTTGGGCAAGATTTGTTAAGGTCGGTGTAATCAACACACATGCGCCATTGCCCTGTTTTCTTCCGAACTAGAACTGGGTTTGCCAGCCAGTCGGGATGAAGGACTTCTTTGATGAAGCCTGCTGCTAACAGCTTGGTCAATTCCTCCTTGATCGCGTCCTTCCTGTCTTGTGCAAATCGGCGGAGTCGTTGTTTAATAGGCTTGGCGTCTTCTTTGACATGTAAGGAGTGCTCAATCACCTCTCTGGGAATACCGGGCATATCCGAAGGTTTCCACGCAAAGATATCTTTATTATTTTGAAGAAAGGTGATGAGCGCGCTTTCCTATTTACAATCTAACTCGGCGCCTATTACAGCAGTTTTGGTAGGATCAGAAGGATCTAAGGGAATCTTTTTAGTCTCGGCTTCGGTTTCCCCACTTTTTGAAATTTTGGCAGCGGGCACTTCTCCTTCGCTCACCGTGGTTGCAGCCAGTCGGATTTCCTCTCGGGCAGACGCCATCTCGCGGGTTTGGGCCATGTCGCAACTCTCCTTGTCGCATGTGACAGCTTGCTTGATGTCGCTCCGTAGGGTTAGGACTCCTCGGGGACCAGGCATCTTCATCATCATGTATGTGTAGTGCGGGACGGCCATGAACTTGGCTAACGCCGGGCGTCCGAGTATAGCATGGTATGCTGTCTCGAAATCGGCAACTTCAAAGCTGATATTCTCTGTGCGGAAGTTTTCCCGAGTGCCAAAAGTGACCGGGAGAGTGATCTGGCCGAGTGGAGTTGCGGATAATCCTGGAATTACTCCATGAAAAGGCGCATTGCTTGGTTTTAACTCGGAGCGAGGGATCTGCATATCATCCAAAGTCTTGGCGAAGAGGATATTGAGTGCACTGCCGCCATCAATGAGGGTTCTGCGAAGCTTGACGTTACGGACCACTGGGTCTAGTACCAGGGGGTACCGCCCCGGGTGGACCACTCGGTCAGGATGATCCGAGCGGTCAAACCTGATTGCGATCTCTGACCATCGAAGATATTGGGGCGTGTCGGGCTGAACAGCATTGATCTCCCGTTCGGTCAGCTTTTGCTTCCTTTTAGACTCATAAGCCATGGGGCCGCCAAAAATATGGTTGAGCTCCTTGCGGTGGTCTTGAAATCCAGCCGGGGTGTCGCCGTCGTCCTTCTTCCTTGACGTGCTTTGTTCCTCGTCGGAGTTCTTCCGAGTAGACTTGGTGTACTGCTCCGCGAACTGCTTGTAGATGAAGCACTCTTTGGCCACGTGGTTGGAATTTGGATGATGCGGGCATTGGGAGTTCATGATCTTGTCGAAGGTGTTGACGCGCGAACGCTGTCGAGAAGAGTGAGTAGCGGTTGCAACAAGTTCCTCAGGCTTACGCTTGCGGTCCTTATGATTGTTACTTCCACCTCCTCCCGTAGCCGGCGTATTTTTCGGCTTCCAACTGGGGCCCGACTGCTTTGATGCGGTGACGGCGTCTTCAGCTTTGGCGTACTCGTTGGCTTTTTCAAACATGAGCTTGACTGTTCTGGGAGGTTTGCGCCCAAATTTGCCGACCAATTCTTCGTGGCGAATCCCTTTGGTGAATGCGGCGATGATGACGTCGTCAGTGATGTCGGAGATCTTGTTACGTTGTTCAGAAAATCGTCGGATATACTCTCGAAGGGATTCTCCGGATTTCTGGATAACGTTGTAAAGATCATATTGTGTGCCAGGACGCTCGAAGGTGCCTTGGAAGTTGGCGATGAAGTGGTCGCGTAATTCGGCCCAAGATCCGATCGTACCACGGGGCAGTCCATGGAGCCAAGATCGGGCGGAATCTGCTAAAGCCACCGGTAGATAGTTCGCCATGGCCTTGTTGTCTCCTCCTGCTGCGCGGATTGCGAGACCGTAGACGGTAAGCCACGATTCGGGGTTAGTGGTGCCGTCATACTTCTCTATTCCAGTCGGTTTGAAGCCGGCTGGCCAATCCACTCGACGCAGGTCGTCGGTGAAGGCTGCAACTCCGTCAAGGTCGTCGTCGCGGCGATCCGGCGAGTGATGGTAGCCTCGAGCTGCTCGGCGCTGTATGATTGTGTCGCGAAGATCGATGGGGCGGCGACGAGGTGGTGAGCGAGGCCGTTCCACTCGGCGCTCCCTATGAAGTTCGGGAGGCGAGTGAACAGACCGCTCGTCGTGGCCCCTGCTCCTGCGATTGGATCCTGCTCCAGTGATGCTGAGGCTTGGATGACGGTAGTCATGAGATCGGAAGTGGGGGACCCGGCTGCCAGTCGGCGTGTGGACGCTTTCGGAGTTAACTGGGACCGTCGCCGCAATCATGGTCTTCGTCTGGTTCAAGATGTTGACGACGTGGTCGGATTGATTGAGCTCGTTTTGGTTGAGGAGGGTGTCGAGAAGGGTGATCGCGGCAACCGCATTCTGTTGAGGGGTGCGAAAAACCGGTGTCCCTTCGACATCTTGCTGGCCGATGAGATCACGCGCTCGGCGCCCTGCTTCCAAAGCTCGCTGACGTCGATCCTCAGCCTCCTTCGCGGTCCGCTCACGGTCCTGCTGCTCACGCCGTAGCCGTTCTTGTTCTTGTGCTTGATGCTCCTCCTCCAGTCGGCGACGTTCTTCGTTCTCCCTGGCTTGGCGTTGCTCCTCCGTCTCATTATTGGCCATGAAAACGCCAAAGTAGAGAGGGGTGTAGTTGTCATCTAGGCTTCCGTCGAAGTCGTCGAAGTCGTCGAAGTCGTTGTAGCGAGAACTAAATTCGTCGTACTCCACGATGTCAGTAGGACGTGAGTCGACGGTGGGAGAGCTGTTGTAGTCATCCAGCTGATCCGTCGAAACCGTGCCGAGTGGTTGGAGGATGACGCCGACTTCCCTGAAGCTAGGCGAAATCGGTGTTGAAGCCGACTTCCGCCTAGGCCTACGGGATGAAGACGCTGTCGTGGTGAAGACGGCCGCTAAATCGTCGGGGAGCTTCATCAGGACTGGTGGGTAAGCCCCGTCATCTTGATCTGGTGTCGTTGGAGAAGATGCGATCTCGGCCGAGTGGTTTGAAGCCGACTCGGTTGAGATGGTCTTGAAGTAGCTTTCAGCCGCGTTCGGGAATCCAAACGGGACCGAAAGCCGGTTCTCTCCCGACTGGTCCGGTTCCGAGTCAAGGAGAGAAATCTTGCCGAAGTCGTCGGTGATGAAGTCGAGGCTGCCGAACCGAAACGTCTGCCCGGGAGGGAAGACGAGGTCGTCGATGCCGGAGATGGGACCCATTGCACTGATCGGCGAAAAGCTTGACGCAACCCCTACCTGGCGCGCCAACTGTCGAAACTAGATTTCGGCAATAATAAAAGGGGGTGGCTATCAAGCTAGGAAAGTGTATGGGTTTGAAGACAAAAGATTTATACAGGTTCAGGCCTTCTTATAAAAGAAGTAATACCCTACTCCTGTCCGGGGATGAATCCGCCGAGTCTATTATTGATTGTATGATTCGGGAAAAATCAGCATATGCCCCTAGAGGCGCCCGGACCCCCCTTATATATGGGAAGGAGTCCGGGTTACAAAAGATAATCTATATTCCTAACGGAATATGAAGATACAGGTAAAATACAGTCGTAACCGACTAAGTCTCAGGGTATTTCCTTGATACACAAGTTAAGAAACAAACCCGAGATACAGATAAGATATTCTATCTACATTAAGTATCCGGTACCCAATCCAAATACCGTCGCCATGTAGATATGGGATACCCATAATCTCCACAAGCTGTGAGACAGATTCTATCTTGCCTTCTTCCCAGTTACCCGTATTACTGCCCTTCGAGTAGAAATTCTCAGTTCCAAGCAGATCGAAAACAAATCAATTGGTGCGGCTTGGTCCAGATTCACTAATTTAGTGCAGTCCGGACCAACCCTGTCCATACGGGTTTGGATAAGAAGGCTGCATTCTATCTGGACATAACCGCTGGAGGATCATTCATGCACAAAACGCCGTCAGAAGGAAAAACAATTTTGGATCGCATTCTAGAAAACACTTCCTTCATGTCACGCCCGGAATTTCTATCCAAAATTCCAAACGCTTACATGTGTGTGAACCCTCGTCCAGGAATCAGCCGAGGCACACAATAACAAATTGATAATAGAGTACAATTATTACTCTAATTAATAAGCGAATAAAATGTCATTACAGAGGTAGATAGTTCCTCTCAATCAATAAAGATCTAAGCAGCGGAAAAATAAATAAACGGCGCAGACGGCTCCACTCCACAGGCAGCTTGACCAAGGCTACCCCTAATCCTCCACACCATCAGCCTCATTGTAGAACTCTTCCTCTGATGAATGATTGCAAGGTGAGTATATGACATACTCAGCAAGCCACGCAGCAAATATGCAAGTGCACAGGATAACAAAGGATGGCATAATAGGGATCCATTTGCAAAAGCAGCATTTAACAAACATTTGAGAATTTAATAAAACAGTTAAGTATTAATTAAGCAGTATTAATCCAACGCTATACAACATACCCTGTTGTATAGGCCCATCCATTCTGAACAACCATCCCGGCTGCACAGTTCTATCTCCAAACCAGGAATGTACCATTCCAAACCAGGAGCTAATCAAATTATTACCAATTTAAGCATCTTTTACTATGGTGAGAAGTGTGAGACTAATCACGAAAGACATTGTTCGACCCGCCCATAACCGCGGGCACGGCTATTCGAATAGTTTTACTCTGATCAGAGGTGTACCACTGTACCCACAAGACACAACCCCACATCATGTCACCATGTGCCTCAATACCACCACGGTACCTCGGAAAGGAGTTGTGACAATACCCCTCGCATAACACAAACCACTGCAGCGCACCTTCCTGGATCATAATCACCCCCTTATAAACAAGGCATGGACTCCCCAGCGACCCCCGTGGGCTTATCTCCGCCACTTCTCAGTCTGGTGCCCCGCAATGAACCATGCTATACAAAAGATAAAGCCGTTGCCCATGCTGGCTTGTGGTTGGCACGATAAATGTTTCACAACCGAAACTCGTGAACCGGTCCTTAATTGTCATGAGCACGACCATCAAAACCATGTGCTCACAACCCACCATTATCAGGTTTTAGTTGGCACATTAATTAATTAACTAATCACGATTGACCATCGTGAATTATTATTAAGCCATCATGAAATAATAGTGAATCATTAGTTATCCCATAAGTGTGCTAATGTTTCTAAGCGGGCTAAGCAATTATATCTAATATCTAGTTGAACCAATATACATAAAGCTCAACTAATCAAATTATTATAACCCAAGGTATCAAGGAATAAAGTAATCAAGAACAAAAGGGCTATAACAAAGAATAGGTTAATTCCACCCAATGACATTCGAAAATAAATGCAATAGTTGAATAGAAACAATAGCTTTAAATCGGATCAACATGCTCAAAGGATTGTTTGGGATCTGTGTGACTTGCCTTGCTGGCCTTGGAACTCTTCAAACTCTTCTCCGGCGAAAACGGACTCTCCGGAAACGACGGAATCTAAGCAAAAAGAAGCAAAATCACCAAAACAGCACATAAACAAGCATGAACAGTACATGTGGATATTTTTAATGTGTAGATCTCAATTTTAGAAAAATTTAGAGACTTGAACCAACTAAATCGGAGATAAGATGAATTAGTTATGAATTTTTGAAGATTAAATCGGATTAAAACACTTAAATCGGTTAAAATTGAATTATGACGCAATAATGAATTATTTTTGAAAAGGAAAAGAAGGTTTATTGCGTCAGCGGCTAGGGTTTCGGTGGACCGGGCGCACGGGCGACGGTTCACGCGAACGGACGGCCGAGATCGAACCAATCCAAAACGGACGGCCGAGATCGAACGGTCCACGACCGGCTCACGGCGGACGACCCCGATGACGTCAGCGGTGACGTCACCGACAGCGGCGGCGGCTCGGCGGAGCGGACGGCTCGGGCGGCGCACACTCGCCGGCGAACGGCGGCGCTACGGCACGAACGGAGGACACCAACGGGTAGCGGACGGCACGGCGAACTCACCGGCGACCAAAGCGACGGCGGAAGAGGAACGGACGGCGACGGCGACGAGATTGAAACGGCGGCTCTCTTCGGCTTGACGACGGCGACGATGCTCCGGCGGTCTTCGGCGGCAGCGAAGGAGCGGACGAGGACGGCGACGACTTGGCGACCACGACGACGGTCTTCCCGAGCGACGGCGACGGCTGGAGCGACGGCGGCGCACGGCTGGAGCGGCGGCGGCGACGGCGAAGCTAGAGCACACGGCGCTAGAGCGATTCCGACGACGAGAGGCGAAGGCGAAGGTGGCGACGGGTAGAGGAGACACCGGGGGTCCTTTTAAAGGGGCTCGGAGGCGGCGGCAAAGGCCCACGGCGACGGCAACGGCGAAGGAAAGCTCGGGCTTGAAGGAAAGAGGCCGATCCGAATCGAACTCGATTCCACGAACTTCCAAAACGAATTAGCCGATGATTCCAAAGGAGAAAAGATAGAGGAGATCCCGGAGATTGTTTCCCCTCTAACAATTCGGCCGGAGAAGGAAAGGAACGGCCAGATTTGGAAAGGAAACGGCGGCGGCGCGAAACTAGGGTTTCGGCGGCGGCGGCCGGAGGTAGACGACGACTGACAAGCGGGACCCACCTGTCAGCGACAGCGAGGGCGCGCGCGGCTGCGGCGGACTGGGCCGGCTTGGGCCGAGGAGAGAGAAGAGAGGTTTTGGGCCGACTTTCGGCCCAAAGCCAAAAGAAGACTTTTCAAAACCTTTTTCAATTTAAATTATTTCTTAAATGCAATTCCATTTATTAAAAATACTTTCTTAGCTCAAATAAATCCCAGAAAAATCTAGGAATTATAGAATTAAGCAAAGTATTTAATGAAATTTTATCTTGCCCCATTTTATATTGGGATTTATTAATTAAAACTAGATCTTCTCTTCAAGACTTTTAAAATTATTTCTAAAAATTCCATTTAAACAACAATTTATATATTTTGAATTTTCAGGGTGTGACAAACCTACCCCCCTTAAACAGAATCTCGTCCTCGAGATTCGGAAGAACTGGCGAACAGATGCGGATGAGCTGACTTCAATTCATCTTCTCGTTCCCAAGTTGATTCTTCTTCCGAGTGATTACTCCCCTGGACTTTGCAAAAACGGATAACTCGATTCCTGGTTCTTCTCTCATTTGTTTCCAAGATACGGATTGGTTTTTCAACATAAGTCAGATCCTCTTGGACTTCTATCTGTTCAAGATTAGCTTCTTCGGTAGGTACCCTTAAACACTTCTTCAATTGCGACACATGGAACACATTATGGACTCCTGCCAAAGATTGAGGTAACTCTAGCTGATAGGCAACCTCTCCTCTTCTACTGACAACCTTATAAGGTCCCACAAAACGCGGTGCCAATTTTCCTTTGGTGTGGAAACGATGAACTCCTCGAAAAGGCGTGACATGAAGATACATGTAATCTCCTTCTTCAAAACTCAAATCTCTACGGCGATTGTCGGCATAACTCTTATGACGAGACTGAGCCACTCGCAATCTTTCTTGAATGATCTTTACCTTTTCTTCTGCTTCCCTTAGGATATCCGTCCCGAAAACCTGACGTTCTCCCGTTTGATCCCACAAAAGCGGAGTGCGGCACTTCCGACCATACAGTGCTTCGTAAGGAGCCATCTGAAGACTAGCTTGATAACTATTGTTGTACGAAAATTCTGCATAAGGTAGATTCTTATCCCAACTTCCACCGAAATCTAAAGCACAAGCTCTCAACATGTCTTCCAAAATCTGATTCACCCTTTCGGTTTGTCCGTCTGTCTGTGGATGATAAGCAGTGCTAAAGTTCAGCTTAGAACCCATCTCTTCCTGAAGTTTCTTCCAAAAATTTGAAGTAAATTGACTGCCTCGATCAGACACTATCTTCTTAGGGACGCCATGCAAACACACAATCCTTGCCATATACAATTCCGCCAATCGACTTCCAGAATAGGTTGTCTTTACCGGAATGAAATGAGCCACTTTGGTATGTCTGTCAACTATCACCCAAATAGAGTCATGGCCTGATGATGTTCTGGGCAAACCAGTGATAAAATCCATACCGATTTCTTCCCATTTTCATTCAGGTATCTTCAAAGGCTGCAACAAACCGGCGGGTTTCTGATGTTCTGCCTTGAATCGCTGACAAACATCACATACTGCTACGTACTCTGCGATTTCACGCTTCATACTTGCCCACCAAAATCTTTCCTTGAGATCCTGGTACATCTTAGTACTACCAGGGTGAATGGAGTATAAAGTATCATGAGCTTCTTTCAGAATTGCATCTTTTAAATCTTTGTTGTCAGGGACACAAATTCTCTCACCCAACCATACAGTTCCTTGCTCATCCTCCAAGAAACCGATAGCTTTTCCTCTTCTCATATTCTTCTTGATCTCTTGAATATCAGGATCATTAATTTGGGCTTCTCTAACTTGATCAATTAGAGTGGGCTTCGCTTCTAAGGCTGCAACGAAACCTCTATTGACAATTCCCAAATTTAATCTTTCAAATTCCTTGCATAATTCCAATGGCAATTGTCGTCCTTCCGTAGCATTGCAATAACCTTTCCTGCTAAGAGCGTCTGCTACAACATTAGCCTTTCCCGGGTGATAATGAATTCCCATGTCATAATCCTTAATTAATTCCAACCATCTCCGTTGTCTCATGTTCAGATCCGGCTGAGTAAAGATATACTTTAAACTCTTGTGATCGGTGTACACCTCTGTACGAGTACCGAAAAGATAATGACGCCAAATCTTCAACGCATGAACTACTGCAGCTAACTCAAGATCATGAGTAGGGTAGTTCTTCACATGCGGACGTAACTGACGAGATGCATAGGCAACCACCTTCCCATCTTGCATCAGAACACAACCTAACCCAAGTTTGGATGCATCGCAATACACTTGGAAACCCTTCTTTGGATCAGGTAAAATCAAAATAGGAGCTGATATCAAGCGATTCTTCAACTCTTGAAAACTCTGCTCACATTCTACCGACCACTTGTACTTCACATTTTTCTGAAGCAGTCGTGTCATGGGCTTAGCAATCTTGGAAAAATTCTCTATAAACCTTCGATAATATCCTGCGAGGCCTAGAAAACTGCGAATCTCTGAAACTGTCTTCGGTTGTTTCCAGTTGGTTACGGATTCCACATTACTAGGATCAACGGCAACTCCTCCGGCTGAGATGACGTGACCAAGGAATTTCACTTCAGACAACCAAAATTCACACTTGCTAAACTTGGCATACAATTGATGCTCTCGTAGCTTCTCCAATGCAAGGCGAAGATGTTCTTCATGCTCTTCTTTGGTTCGAGAGTAGATAAGAATATCATCTATAAAGACCACCACGAATTTGTCTAGGTATTCCATAAACACCTTATTCATCAAGTTCATGAAGAAAGCAGGGGCATTGGTAAGTCCAAAAGACATAACAGTACATTCGAACAACCCATACCTAGTGGTAAAAGCTGTCTTGGGTATATCTTCCTCTTTGATTCTTAACTGGTGATACCCTGATCGAAGATCTATCTTGGAGAAAACAGTAGCACCTTTAAGCTGATCAAACAAATCATCAATTCTGGGTAGCGGATACTTATTCTTGATAGTCACATCGTTTAATGCACGATAGTCCACACACATTCTCTGGGTATGGTCTTTCTTTTCCACAAAAATAACCAGAGCTCCCCATGGTGATGAACTCGGTCTGATGTATCCTTTCTGAAGCAAATCGTCCACTTGCCTCTTGACTTCTGCCAACTCATTGGCTGCCATTCGATAAGGTCTCTTATGGATCGGAGTTGTTCCAGGTACCAAATCTATTCTGAACTCTATATCCCTTTTGGGCGGCATACCAGATAAATCATCTGGGAACACATCTGGATACTCCCGGACTATAGGAATCTCTTCCAAAGTTATCTGGTTCAGTCTTGACCTTAAAGACTCAGAAGACAATGCATGAACAGTTACAACTCGACCATCATTGCTGGTGAGAGTTACTTTTCTGTTGGCACAGTCTATCACACCTTTATGTCTGGCTAACCAGTCCATCCCTAGGATGACATCAAGGTCTTTGGATTCTAATAAGATAAGATTGGCCAGAAATGGTACTCCCTTAATTTCTATTCTGACCGAGGGGCTACGTTGCAAAGAAAGTGCTTGATCACTTGGGGTACTAACCATCAAAAGACGTCTAAGATCTTCTACTTCCATCCCATGATTTCCCGCAAAACTCATAGATAAGAATGAATGTGTAGCACCAGAATCGAAAAGCACTGTTGCAGGAACTGAGTTAACAGGGAACGTACCCAAAATCACATCTGGAGCATCTTGAGCTTCTGCAGCAGCGACATGATTAACACGGGCCTTTGATGCTGGTACGGTAGAGTTGCTCTGGGCAGGGACAACCTTCACGCGACGGGGCTTCAGACACTTGTCAGCATAATGTCCTGGGTCTCCACAGTTGAAACACACCACGGGCTTGCTGCCTTGCTCTCTCTTGGCAAGTTGTTGCTGTGTTGCAGCTGCAACAGGACGTGGAGCTTGATTGCGGATATTGTTGCCAGCATTGTTGTTGAAGAACTGACGCTGCGGACGAACAACAGACGAAGAACCTCCCTGTGGCATAGGCTGGGGTCCTAAAGTAAGACGCGGCTTCTGATTACTCCCCTGTTGTGCCTTGAAGTGAGCAATCCGGCGTTTCTTCTGCTCCATGCGATTATACCTGTCCTCCTGACGAATAGCCTTATCCACTAACTTCTGGAAATCAGAATAATCTCCAGTCATGAGTGGGTAAGAAAGCTCATCATTAAGTCCTTCCAAGAACTTCTCCTGACGCTCTTCATCATTGCGCACATCTTCCGGAGCATAACGAGCAAGACGATTGAACTCGTGCAGATATTCCGTAACAGAGCGGGATCCCTGGGTGAGCGACCTGAACTCCTTCTTCTTGAGAGACACTACTCCCGATGGTATATGCGTCTTCCGGAAAGCAGCGGTGAATTCAAGCCAAGTGATAGGTTCAGCAGTAATCCTATTCAGGCGGAAGTGATCCCACCATTCAGAAGCAGGGCCATGCAACTGGTGTGATGCAAATGATACCTTCTCCTGATCAGTGCACTGAAGTAAATCCAACTTCTTCTCTATGGCATGCAGCCAATCACCAGCTTCAACAGGATTAGTGGTACTAGAGAAAACAGGCGGCCTTACACGAAGAAATTCTGCTAACTTATTCTGAGGAGGTACATGGTTATTTCCTTGGTTCTGCTGGTTCTGGAGTTGCTGCATCATCATGTTCATTAACTGAGTCTGTTGAGCAAGAACTTGAGCAAGAGTGGGATTCTCTCCATTGTTGTTATTGGGGTTGTTGGGACCATTCCCGTTGCTGCGAGTGTTCACCATCTGGCATGGTCAGGGCACAAGAAGAGAAATCGGGGGAAACTACTTAGGATAGAGAATTACTTTAACTTTTATTGATCTTAACTGAGTTTTATTATTACAAACTGAAGACTCTCACACCACTAAACTCACCAACTTCCTAACACTCAAAAGCAAACAAACGCATGCACTTACATCCCACCACTGATGTAAATCACATGCAAGACCCACACACACAACCAACTTAAAACAAGCAAACTAACACAACGATCTAAGACAACGGCTTAACAAGTCACTCTAGTTCTTCCGAGCATCGGAGGTCGATTGAAGGCTCATTCGGCTCGTCTTCGTCATCTTGAGTTGCTACCCACTCAATCTTGGAATTGTTGCGCTTGGATTCTTCTTCTTCATCACTTATGATGATGACCGGAGGATCCGCTTGAGCTGGGGCAACTTCTTTCTCCACCACACGAACCTTTGGTGCCAATTGATAGCGAGGGACAAATAGAGCTCTCTTCCTTGCGGTGAGACGTATCCTGGCCTTCTGCGGCGGTGCTTCTCCCTTTAATGCGGCTAATTCCTTCTCCAAACGATCCACCTTGTCTTCTAGCTTGCAAATCTTACCACGATTCCGATCTTCACAATCTTGAGCTGCTAACACAGTCTCCGCACGACTTTCATCCATAGCCCACAGCATCTCAACCAAATGCCTTGTGGTAGCATCATTCTAAATTCCTTCAGTCTCAAGGTAACTGCCACGGTCACTTCCCTGGGGTTGACGAGGATGGTAGCGATACTCAGTGTCGGCCAACTGATCACTGTAGCGATCACGGAGCTCTCCTATGGCGATCCTTGCCACTTCCTGACATGCATGGATGTAGTTTCTTCCTCCAGCTTCGAACATCACTGAGGGGACCTCTTCACTATTGCTGTTCAAGGTGACTTTGACTCGGCACTTCTCTTCATGACGATCATGAGGAATCTGGGCATAAAAAGGGGCAGTCCCAAATCCAATGACAAAGGACATTGTACGCAACTCCTGGACAAAACCCTCAACACCAAACAAGTACTCAGGCTTGTAGCGCGGCATCTAAAGACAAGTGAAAGGAGAGAGTTAAGACCTTTATCCAATTAATAGCACAAGTTTTTTGATTAATTTGAATAAAGTTTAGAAATTCAAAGTAAAAAGGTAAGTAAATAAAGTAAACCAAGCTTTGCAAGATAAGTTGAAACAGTTGGAAACGAATTTTGTACTTTTGAACATCAGGTTTCAAAAGAAATAAAATCAAGTTATAAAATCATCATGCTAAATTTATTTTATTGCAGCAAGATTAAACAAAACAACATTGTAAAACTTTTGCTGATAAATGAGCCATTAGTACAGTAATAGATGTACAGTACTAATAGCACTGGAATAAATTTTGAATGAGAACCATTAAAAGAGATTATGAAATGCATGTGCCATTAGTTTGGTTTAATTAAAAGAGAAAGGGAGGAGAACAGTTCTACTTTTCCAATATTTTTAGAAGGCTTCTATGGGGAACCATTTGGCATAACCTAGGGTCAACCTGGCTCTGATACCAACTTGTCACGCCCGGAATTTCTATCCAAAATTCCAAACGCTTACATGTGTGTGAACCCTCGTCCAGGAATCAGCCGAGGCACACAATAACAAATTGATAATAGAGTACAATTATTACTCTAATTAATAAGCGAATAAAATGTCATTACAGAGGTAGATAGTTCCTCTCAATCAATAAAGATCTAAGCAGCGGAAAATAAATAAACGGCGCAGACGGCTCCACTCCACAGGCAGCTTGACCAAGGCTACCCCTAATCCTCCACACCATCAGCCTCATTGTAGAACTCTTCCTCTGATGAATGATTGCAAGGTGAGTATATGACATACTCAGCAAGCCACGCAGCAAATATGCAAGTGCACAGGATAACAAAGGATGGCATAATAGGGATCCATTTGCAAAAGCAGCATTTAACAAACATTTGAGAATTTAATAAAACAGTTAAGTATTAATTAAGCAGTATTAATCCAACGCTATACAACATACCCTGTTGTATAGGCCCATCCATTCTGAACAACCATCCCGGCTGCACAGTTCTATCTCCAAACCAGGAATGTACCATTCCAAACCAGGAGCTAATCAAATTATTACCAATTTAAACATCTTTTACTATGGTGAGAAGTGTGAGACTAATTACGAAAGACATTGTTCGACCCGCCCATAACCGCGGGCACGGCTATTCGAATAGTTTTACTCTGATCAGAGGTGTACCACTGTACCCACAAGACACAACCCCACATCATGTCACCATATGCCTCAATACCACCACGGTACCTCGGAAAGGAGTTGTGACAATACCCCTCGCATAACACAATCCACTGCAGCGCACCTTCCTGGATCATAATCACCCCCTTATAAACAAGGCATGGACTCCCCAGCGACCCCCGTGGGCTTATCTCCGCCACTTCTCAGTCTGGTGCCCCGCAATGAACCATGCTATACAAAAGATAAAGCCGTTGCCCATGCTGGCTTGTGGTTGGCACGATAAATGTTTCACAACCGAAACTCGTGAACCGGTCCTTAATTGTCATGAGCACGACCATCAAAACCATGTGCTCACAACCCACCATTATCAGGTTTTAGTTGGCACATTAATTAATTAACTAATCACGATTGACCATCGTGAATTATTATTAAGCCATCATGAAATAATAGTGAATCATTAGTTATCCCATAAGTGTGCTAATGTTTCTAAGCGGGCTAAGCAATTATATCTAATATCTAGTTGAACCAATATACATAAAGCTCAACTAGTCAAATTATTATAACCCAAGGTATCAAGGAATAAAGTAATCAAGAACAAAAGGGCTATAACAAAGAATAGGTTAATTCCACCCAATGACATTCGAAAATAAATGCAATAGTTGAATAGGAACAATAGCTTTAAATCGGATCAACATGCTCAAAGGATTGTTTGGGATCTGTGTGACTTGCCTTGCTGGCCTTGGAACTCTTCAAACCCTTCTCCGGCGAAAACGGACTCTCCGGAAACGACGGAATCTAAGCAAAAAGAAGCAAAATCACCAAAACAGCACATAAACAAGCATGAACAGTACATGTGGATATTTTTAATGTGTAGATCTCAATTTTAGAAAAATTTAGAGACTTGAACCAACTAAATCGGAGCTAAGATGAATTAGTTATGAATTTTTGAAGATTAAATCGGATTAAAACACTTAAATCGGTTAAAATTGAATTATGACGCAATAATGAATTATTTTTGAAAAGGAAAAGAAGGTTTATTGCGTCAGCGGCTAGGGTTTCGGTGGACCGGGCGCACGGGCGACGGTTCACGCGAACGGACGGCCGAGATCGAACCAATCCAAAACGGACGGCCGAGATCGAACGGTCCACGACCGGCTCACGGCGGACGACCCCGATGACGTCAGCGGTGACGTCACCGACAGCGGCGGCGGCTCGGCGGAGCGGACGGCTCGGGCGGCGCACACTCGCCGACGAACGGCGGCGCTACGGCACGAACGGAGGACACCAACGGGTAGCGGACGGCACGGCGAACTCACCGGCGACCAAAGCGACGGCGGAAGAGGAACGGACGGCGACGGCGACGAGATTGAAACGGCGGCTCTCTTCGGCTTGACGACGGCGACGATGCTCCGGCGGTCTTCGGCGGCAGCGAAGGAGCGGACGAGGACGGCGACGACTTGGCGACCACGACGACGGTCTTCCCGAGCGACGGCGACGGCTGGAGCGA
This sequence comes from Oryza sativa Japonica Group, assembly GCF_034140825.1. NCBI lineage: Eukaryota > Viridiplantae > Streptophyta > Magnoliopsida > Poales > Poaceae > Oryza > Oryza sativa. The sequence goes on from NC_089045.1 coordinate 6,772,837, forward strand.
CGGCGGCGCACGGCTGGAGCGGCGGCGGCGACGGCGAAGCTAGAGCACACGGCGCTAGAGCGATTCCGACGACGAGAGGCGAAGGCGAAGGTGGCGACGGGTAGAGGAGACACCGGGGGTCCTTTTAAAGGGGCTCGGAGGCGGCGGCAAAGGCCCACGGCGACGGCAACGGCGAAGGAAAGCTCGGGCTTGAAGGAAAGAGGCCGATCCGAATCGAACTCGATTCCACGAACTTCCAAAACGAATTAGCCGATGATTCCAAAGGAGAAAAGATAGAGGAGATCCCGGAGATTGTTTCCCCTCTAACAATTCGGCCGGAGAAGGAAAGGAACGGCCAGATTTGGAAAGGAAACGGCGGCGGCGCGAAACTAGGGTTTCGGCGGCGGCGGCCGGAGGTAGACGACGACTGACAAGCGGGACCCACCTGTCAGCGACAGCGAGGGCGCGCGCGGCTGCGGCGGACTGGGCCGGCTTGGGCCGAGGAGAGAGAAGAGAGGTTTTGGGCCGACTTTCGGCCCAAAGCCAAAAGAAGACTTTTCAAAACCTTTTTCAATTTAAATTATTTCTTAAATGCAATTCCATTTATTAAAAATACTTTCTTAGCTCAAATAAATCCCAGAAAAATCTAGGAATTATAGAATTAAGCAAAGTATTTAATGAAATTTTATCTTGCCCCATTTTATATTGGGATTTATTAATTAAAACTAGATCTTCTCTTCAAGACTTTTAAAATTATTTCTAAAAATTCCATTTAAACAACAATTTATATATTTTGAATTTTCAGGGTGTGACAAACCTACCCCCCTTAAACAGAATCTCGTCCTCGAGATTCGGAAGAACTGGCGAACAGATGCGGATGAGCTGACTTCAATTCATCTTCTCGTTCCCAAGTTGATTCTTCTTCCGAGTGATTACTCCCCTGGACTTTGCAAAAACGGATAACTCGATTCCTGGTTCTTCTCTCATTTGTTTCCAAGATACGGATTGGTTTTTCAACATAAGTCAGATCCTCTTGGACTTCTATCTGTTCAAGATTAGCTTCTTCGGTAGGTACCCTTAAACACTTCTTCAATTGCGACACATGGAACACATTATGGACTCCTGCCAAAGATTGAGGTAACTCTAGCTGATAGGCAACCTCTCCTCTTCTACTGACAACCTTATAAGGTCCCACAAAACGCGGTGCCAATTTTCCTTTGGTGTGGAAACGATGAACTCCTCGAAAAGGCGTGACATGAAGATACATGTAATCTCCTTCTTCAAAACTCAAATCTCTACGGCGATTGTCGGCATAACTCTTATGACGAGACTGAGCCACTCGCAATCTTTCTTGAATGATCTTTACCTTTTCTTCTGCTTCCCTTAGGATATCCGTCCCGAAAACCTGACGTTCTCCCGTTTGATCCCACAAAAGCGGAGTGCGGCACTTCCGACCATACAGTGCTTCGTAAGGAGCCATCTGAAGACTAGCTTGATAACTATTGTTGTACGAAAATTCTGCATAAGGTAGATTCTTATCCCAACTTCCACCGAAATCTAAAGCACAAGCTCTCAACATGTCTTCCAAAATCTGATTCACCCTTTCGGTTTGTCCGTCTGTCTGTGGATGATAAGCAGTGCTAAAGTTCAGCTTAGAACCCATCTCTTCCTGAAGTTTCTTCCAAAAATTTGAAGTAAATTGACTGCCTCGATCAGACACTATCTTCTTAGGGACGCCATGCAAACACACAATCCTTGCCATATACAATTCCGCCAATCGACTTCCAGAATAGGTTGTCTTTACCGGAATGAAATGAGCCACTTTGGTATGTCTGTCAACTATCACCCAAATAGAGTCATGGCCTGATGATGTTCTGGGCAAACCAGTGATAAAATCCATACCGATTTCTTCCCATTTCCATTCAGGTATCTTCAAAGGCTGCAACAAACCGGCGGGTTTCTGATGTTCTGCCTTGAATCGCTGACAAACATCACATACTGCTACGTACTCTGCGATTTCACGCTTCATACTTGCCCACCAAAATCTTTCCTTGAGATAGTCCAATGAACCCCAGCTGGAGGCATCCGTGTCCAAGATAGAGGAACCTATAATAATCGAGCCACTTGCTGAACCATCCACTTCTGCTAGCTCGATTGATGAGAAGGTTCCTGAGCAGCCGTCCGTCGAGAATGAAGAAATTCAGACTCCGGATTGTGCCGCAATTATGTTCAAGGACGGTTTTGACGAAGACTACGGCAATACCCTGAACTATTTTAGCAAGAGGAAACCACCCGTTCCTTTATCACCTCCCGATCCTATGGAACTCAGGTTCCTACGAGAAACTGTCCGGAAATTGACATCCATAATGAGCAATGAATGGCTAAGGGAGGCAGAACTTTCATCCGAAGTAATTCGGATAAATACCGCTCCTCGAATCATTCCTTGCCATCTAGAAGGGAACGATGTCGGTATTCTCTACAGTCCAACTGTCGGGGCCAACCTCGTCTCTGAGTCTTTTGCATTCGCTTATTTAAGTGATAAGGCAGTGACCCTAACAAACAAATTCTTCAAGCATCCGAATGGAAATATCATCGAAGGATTTGGGATTGTACAAGATGTGCATGTCTGCTTTGAAGAGAGGGATGCGGTCTTGGATTTCCACGTACTTGAAATCCAAGACTTTGATATCCTAATCGGACTGCCCATTGAGCAACTTCTCATCAACACACCCCGATTAGGTAGCCTCAAAATAACACTGGGAGAGAATGAATTCTCAATTCCCTTTTTGCGGGCAAGGATCACCTTGACCGACCCTCTCCTAGAAATTGAGTCAGCGGAAGAGGTTACTGCAGTTCCTCCTCATGAGTCTCCCGAGGCCCTTCTGGAAGATGAGGTCCCCGACTTCATCAAGGAAGAAGCAGATCTCGGTGAGACTCTCGACTTGCCAATCATGGAACCGCCACCTCGACCTCTGCTTGAGCTTAAACCTCTACCTCCAGGCCTACGATATGCCTTCCTACACAATGACAGAGAAGCCCCTGTCATAATCAGTGACAAGCTCTCTGAAGACGAGACTCAACGTCTTCTCACCGTGTTAGAGAGGCATCGTTCTGTTCTTGGCTACTCGCTTCAGGACCTAAGGGGGATTAATCCCGCGCTTTGCACCCATCGTATTCCTATTGACCCCGAGAGTACTCCCTCTAGGGAACCTCAACGATGGCTCAATAATGCAATGCGAGAGGTTGTAAAGAAAGAGGTCTTGAAACTCCTGTATGCCGGGATTATCTATCCCGTACCATACAGTGAGTGGGTTAGCCCAGTCCAGGTTGTGCCGAAGAAGGGAGGAATGACGGTCGTTGCAAATGCTCAAAATGAACTAATTCCTTAACGAACCGTAACCGGATGGAGGATGTGTATCGATTACAGGAAACTCGACAAGGCTACGAAAAAGGATCATTTCCCGCTATCCTTCATTGATGAAATGTTGGAATGGCTGGCTGAAGGAATAAATGTTGGAATGGCTGGCTAATCATTCCTTCTTCTGTTTCCTTGATGGGTATTCCGGATACCATCAAATTCCAATCCATCCGGAGGACCAGAGTAAGACTACGTTCACATGTCCATATGGCACCTATGCATATCTTAGGATGTCCTCCGGACTGTGCAACGCTCCTGCATCTCTCCAAAGGTGTATGATGTCTATTTTCTCGGACATGATCGAAGATATCATGGAAGTCTTCATGGATGACTTCTCGGTTTATGGAAAGACTTTCGGTCATTGTCTGCAGAATCTAGACAAAGTCTTACAACGATGCCAAAAAAAGGACCTGGTGCTTAATTGGGAAAAGTGCCATTTTATGGTCCATGAAGGGATAGTTCTTGGGCATCGAGTGTCCGAACGAGGAATCGAAGTTGATCGTGCTAAAATCGATGTTATAGATCAACTTCCTCCTCCTGTGAACATCAAAGGAATCTGCAGCTTCTTGGGTCATGCCGGCTTTTATAGAAGGTTCATCAAGGACTTCTCTACAATCGCCGGACCCCTGACCAATCTGCTAGCCAAGGATGCGCCCTTTGAGTTCAATGACGCGTCCCTAAAATCTTTTGAAGTTCTCAAAAAGGCACTCGTCTCCGCTCCAATCATTCAACATCCTGATTGGACTCTGCCCTTTGAGATTATGTGTGATGCAAGTGACTTCGCTGTTGGTGCGGTCTTAGGCCAAACCAAAGATAAAAAGCAACATGCAATCTGTTATGCTAGCAAAACTCTAACCGGAGCCCAGTTGAATTATGGAACTACTGAAAAAGAGCTACTCGCGGTTGTTTTTGCTATCAATAAGTTTAGATCTTACTTTGTAGGAGCCAAGGTGATAATTTATACTGATCATGCTGCTTTGAAATACCTGCTCACTAAGAAAGATGCTAAACCTCGTCTCTTAAAATGGATTTTGCTGCTCCAAGAATTTGACTTAGAAATTAAAGATAAAAAGGGAGTAGAAAATTCCGTAGCAGATCATTTGTCCAGGCTGCAGATCACTAACATGCAGGAACAGCCGATCAATGATTTCTTAAGAGATGATATGCTGATGACGGTTCGCGACTCCAACCCATGGTATGTCAACATAGTGAACTATATGGTATCCAAGTACATACCACCAAGGGAAAATCAATGAAAACTGAAGTATGAAAGTCGTCGTCACATATGGGATGGGCCATACCTATATCGGGTCTGCTCCGATGGCCTACTACGAAGATGTGTGCCAACTGAAGAAGGACTGAAGATCATAGAACGATGCCATGCCTCACCTTTTGGTGGTCATTATGGTGCATTCCGCACCCAGGCCAAGATTTGGCAAAGTGGTTTCTTCTGGCCAACAATGTACGAAGACTCAAAAGAATTCGTCAGAAGATGCACCAGCTGCCAGAGGCAAGGAGGAATCACTACTCGCGATGCAATGCCCCTCACATACAATTTGCAAGTCGAGATATTCGATGTTTGGGGTATATGTAACGCCCCGATTTTCGTTCGGGTTTAAAAATCATTTAATAATGCATTTCAAGAAATTATATTAAAAGTTAAAGCAATTTATTCGAGTGAATTAATGGGAGAATTAAAATTTTCCCTTAAAAATCATTGGCCGGGAATATTTTGCAATATTCTTTGTGCCCTAAAATACTCTGAAATTTCCCGTGAATTTTCGGAGCTCAGGAAATAATTTTAATAGCACAAAGTTCATTTTATCAATTAAAATAAAAAGAAAACCAATTTAAATTCCCCTTCTTTTCCTTGGGCCGGTTTCGGCCCAAGTCTCCTTTGCCTCCCCGCGGCCTGGGCGCCCTCCCACTCTCTCAGGCTGGCCGCCCCCTCCTCCCTTCTCTCCTCGGGCCGCCGGCCCAGCGCGCCTCCCCTCCCCAAGTCTGCTTTGCATCCCTGCGCGCCTCCTCCCTCCCCTCAGGCTGACAAGTGGGGCCGTGGGACCCGCTTGTAAGACCCTTCCTCTACCTCCAGCCTCCCTCATCCAAACCGCTGTGCCGCCATTGCCGCCCACGTCGCCCAAGATTCCGGCCTCTCCCGCTCACGCCCTCGCGCCCAAACCGCATAAAATCGGTTCCCATCCACCTCCTCTACACTCTCCGCACTTTTCCCCCAAAAATCGTGCCGGGATCGAGCTCCACTTCGCCCACGATGTCACCCACGTCGCCGGTCATTGCCGCCCCAAATCCGCCACGCCCGGCAACGGTTTTCCCTCCCCGAGCTTATAAAATCCATCCCCGGGCTCCCTTCTCTCATTTCCCCTCCTCGCTGGCGCTTCCCTTGCCTTCTCCCGCTCTCCCCACGCGCGCCCGAGCTCCGCCGCTCGCCGGCGGACTCCAGCCGGCCGCTGCCACCGCTACCGCCGTCCTCGTGCCGCGCCGCTTGCATCGCCGGCCTCGCCGCGCTTTGCCGCATCCCGTCCACCGCACCGCTTCCGCAATAAACCACCCGGGCACCGATTCCACCGTGAACCCGAGCTCCACCGCCACTTTGCCGACTCCGGCAGCGCGCCACCGCCGCCATAGCCACCGCCATAGCCACCGCCAAGCCACGCCACCGCCGCCGTCGGCTTCGCCGTGCCTTGCCGCTGCCCGTCCGCCCCTCCTTTTCCACCCGCACCCCCTGGAACACCATTCCCACCTCAAACCCGAGCTCCACCACTAACTGCCGCCTACCGGCCGCCTCTTGCCGCCGTCCCCATCCACCTCACGCCGCGCCACCGCCTCCACCGCATTCGCTGCATCCCACCACCCCTCAGCCGTGGCTCCGCCGTGGTTGGGCGTCGTCGGAACGCCGTTCTCGTCGCCTCCCGTGCCGACCGCCGCCATCCTTTCCGCCGCCGGTCGCCTCTCCGTGGTCGTCTCGCCGTCGCCGCCCTCGGTGAGCACTCCTCTCCCCTTCTCTCTTTCTCCCCTTGGCCGGCCGCCTCCCGTGCTTGCGCGCGCCGTGCCGCCGCCGCCGGTGGCCGCCCGGCCCGTGTGCCACCGTCGCTTTGGTCCCGGCCGCCGCCGCCGCCAGCCTTGTGTGCGCGCTAGCCAGGCCGTGCCGCCTGGCCGTCCCTAGCCGTCCGATCGGCCTTGGCCGATCTGGACCGTCGGGTGCGCGCCCGCATGGCCGATCGCCACCGTGGACTCGGTCCACAATGGGCCGTGCCGCTGACATGTGGGGCCCGCCCCCTTTGTGGACGTGGTCCGCGCCTCACCCCTTGCTGACGTCAGCGAGGTCCATTTCCTTTGTAAAAATAAATAATAATTGCGCAATAAATCGAGTTTAATTATAGAAATCCATTTAAATGGCTCAAAACTTCTAAAATTCATATCTAATTCATTCGAACTCCGAATTGGGCCGTTCAACTTGCAAAATTCATCTAAAATTGAGTTCTACATGTTTGTTTACTTTTTATGTACTGTTTCTGGTTTTATTAGGGTTTTTCCTCATTTTGCGTGCCAGCGTATAGAATCCGTCGTTTCGGAAGATTGCAGTCGCGAGGAAAAGAGTTCAGAAAATCCAAGTGAAGAAGCAAGGCAAGTCACACATTCCCCTTGAGCATGTTGATCCCATTTTATAAATGTTTTATCGTTTGCAAATAAATATACATGTTTTGCTAATTACATGGGATCAGAGTTTACCTATCTGCTCGCTTGTGCCATGTTTACTTGATATCTGTCCTTTGTCAACCTTGGGTGATAAATCGACTAGCTCATGTTACTTATGTGACCTAGCTAGAACTATATGCTTAGCCATGCTTAATTACCACTAGCTCAGTCGATGGGATAATTGCAGTATTAGACATTCTAGTATCTTGTTGAGCTGCGTGCTCGAGACATCTGGCCATGTTTCATGGTCGTAATTATCCAACTAAAATGCGACTGAATGGTGGGCTGTGGGTGCATGGTTTTGTGAGTCGCACCCATGGCAATTAAGGACCGGTTCACGGGAAACCCTGGAAGACTTACAGCGCTTGCCACAAGCGGGAGTGGGTAACTGCTTGATCTGAAGTATAGCTCGACCCTTTCCTAGGCACCGGTGGCGAGGGTGGGCGTGATGGAGTTGGGTCGGCCGGGGTGTCCGGTTGTCCAGCTGCCGGATTCACCACGGCGCAAGAGGGGACCGCCCACTGCCTTTTGAGGGGTGGGGGTGAAACCTTAGCGTGGTGTGGATGGTTAGGGGAGGGTTATGCGAAGGGTCTCGTCACAATCACTCGACATGGTGACGTGTGCATCATGGGCACATGATGACGCGGTGACATGTCGGTGGGTTGTGTCTTGTGGGTACAGTTGTGCACCTCTGGCCAGAGTAAAACTATTCGAATAGCCGTGCCCGCGGTTATGGGCGATCGACCAGATTCACCGTGATTAGTCTCACACTTAATAAATCGACCCAATGCACTGTAGTACAGGTGGGTTGGTTGGGCCTGTTCAACGTGGTGTAGCGTTGATCAGTGGAGATCTAATTTACCTTAATTATTCAACAGTTTTACTGTTTTGCTCAACAAAATGATTTACAACCGCATTTATGCAAATAGCCACAAACCGTCCTTGTATCCCCTTGCACGTCTGCATCGTTGGTGTGGCTTGCTGAGTATGGTGGTTGTACTCAGCCTTGCTATTATTCCCCCTTTTCAGAAGTGTAGTGCTTCTGAGCTGAGACGAAGTTGGAAGACCAAGGCTCAGACCCCAGTTGAGTTTTGCCTGTGGAGTGGAGCTGAAGCCCCGCTAGGATCGCCTTTTTCTGCTGCTGCTGCTTTTGTTTCTGTGTGAGGACTAAGTGCCTCTTCTGTAAGTATTTTACACTTTATTTACGTTTGGAACTGTTTATTACTTTTTGTTTTGTGTACCCTGGCTGGTCCTGGACAGGGATTTAATACACAAAATAGTCTGAAAATTTGGGCTAAATTTCTGGGCGTGACAGTATAGACTTCATGGAACCTTTCCCTAAGTCTCGCAACTGCGAGTACATTCTGGCGGCAGTCGACTATGTCTCCAAGTGGGTTGAAGCTATGCCGTGCAGCGCCGCGGATGCGAGGCATGCCAAGAAGATGTTCACAGAAATCATCTTCCCTAGATTTGGTACCCCCAGAATGGTCATAAGTGACGGAGGTTCTCAGTTCATTGACAAAACCTTCCATGACCTCCTACGAGAAATGGGAGCCAAACACAATGTGGCCACTCCTTACCATCCACAGACCAGTGGACAAGCAAAAACATCAAACAAACAAATTAAGAATATTCTGCAAAAGACGGTCAATAAAATGGGAACAGGATGGAATGATAGATTGCCGGATGCACTGTGGGCATACCAGACAGCATACAAGACACCCATTGGAATGTCCCCATATCAGATAGTTTACGGGAAGCCATGCCGACTACCCGTAGAACTTGAGCACAGAGCATACTGGGCCATCAGGAATTGGAACATGGATTTTGAGGGAGCTGGAGAATAGAGAAAAATGTAGATCGCTGAACTTGGGGAATGGAGAGAAAAGGCTTACCACAACGCAAAGATATACGAAGAAAGGACGAAGCGCTGGCATGACAAAAGGATAAAGATCAAGAAATTCAAGCCAGGAGACAAGGTGCTAATGTTCAACTCCAGGGTTAAGCTTTTCGGCCACGAAAAACTGCGCAGCAAATGGGAAGGACCGTTCGATGTCATCGACACCTCTTCGCACGGGGCAATCACACTCCGCGACGAATCAAGTAACATATTTAAGGTAAATGGTCAACGCCTAAAGATTTTTCTTGAGCCAAATGGAACTTTAGATGAAGAAGTGGATGTTATTGAATTAATTGATTATGAACCATGATGATCTCATCTATTGCATGCTTAAAACCCTGTATAGTTGTCATTTTTGGGCTTAAAATAGGTTTTAGTGGGCCTAGGAAAATTTTGGTGGCCTGCCGGACCCACCAGGGTTGGGCCGAACCAGGGCGGCGCTCGATCGGGCCCAATTTTGAACCTCAGTCTCCCACGCTCGTCCCTAGTCTGTTTAGATGCGCGTTTGGAGGTAGAACGTTCGGATCACACCAGAACACTCCTTCTTCCTCCTTTCCTCCACCTTTGCACACTCTCCTCTCCAATTCAACACAATTCCTCGAATTTCCACTCATATCCACCAATGGCTGGCAAATCCCTAATCCCATTCATCGGCTCTTCCTCCAATTCCACTTACAACCTCACCGGAGAGCCGACACCGGCAAATCAATTGATCCCGGTGGAAGAATACACCATGGAAGGGGTAAATGCACTGTGGGCGCAGCCCCTCGCAGCAGTGCCGGGCTCCCCTGCGAATCTGGAGCCCGTCGGCGAGCTCCCTGGTTCGGCCGAACCCTTCTCAGCCCCAATCGGCCCCCCGTTCGACAGCGCGATCCCTCTCCCCTCACCATGTTACAAGAACAAAAATCCGGGGGGATTCGCCTGCACGACGGCCGACTACGGGAGAGCTCGTCTTGTTAAAGGCACGATGCCTTTTCCGAGATGACGGGAACGCCGCACCGCCTCCCGCCGAGCGCTATGTGGGCACCCTCTTCATTAAGGCTGGAGATGAGGTGCTCCACAAGTATACCACACCCACCGCTACTCCATCCACCCAAAAGGGGAGCGTTTCCGCATTCAGGGAGTGCGAACTCCCGGCGGTGCATATGGCAAAGGTTTACTCCGGCCTTTGACGACATCGGAGAAGGAGGGGGCAGCGGAATCCCATAGCCCTCCACCTATGAAGGTGAAGCGTCATTTGACGCTCCCTCCAATTGTGAGGGCTCCCGGCCAATTCCAAGAGGATGAGGTGAAATCGCCGGAGCCCTCGATCCACAAGCTCGCCGCTCAAGTGAAGAAACTCCGCAAGGAGAACATAGAGTTTAGGGATCGCAATGCGGAGCTAGGGGTAGAACTTGCTGAAATTAGAAATAATTTCGATACCCTTAGTCGCGGTTTGTGCGCTAAGATCAAGCGTGCATTCATAGAGATGGGAAAGGAAAATAAGTATTATGTAATTAGATGTTTCCTTTCCCATGAATAATATAGTAGTAGGTGCTTGGTTTTATTTTTTCCAATCATGTAAGCACTTGCTATGAATAATGTGGCACATTGGTGTTTACCCCAATGTTTGCCAAAGTTTATTTTTTGTTTTATGTTTAATAAAATTCAGGTTTTGAATAAGTGTGGGGGAGATATCCCAGCTTCTGACGTGGATATGCTCTGAAAATTGTTGAAATATCTGAACACCTGGAAGCACTCAACTCTGCAGAAAATTGCAGAGGAATTGGGCACCAGAGTGGTTCGGCCGAACCAGTGCTGGCCCTAGTCCCTCTCAGTTTTTACAGGTAAGCAGGTGAGCACGTCCTTTATCTATATATCTCCACCATGGTATAGTACTAGAGCTGAAAATTTAGGAACAATTGGTTCAAGCATAAGTGAAAGATAAAACTTCCAACTAATGAAATTTTTCATGTGATTGATCTTGTATATTCATTATTCTCAGCTGAACTTGTGCTTGTGAACAACCATCCATGTTTAGGGAACCTTATACATCTAGGTAATTGATTTATGTGAGATGATTAAGATGAAAGGAATCCTTGTAACTTTGTTGTAACTCTTGGGAATTTGTTTTCAAAAATAAAACTGTTTTAAAAGCTCTATCATCCAATTGACTTTACCTTATACCTACCAAGGCCATATGCAAGTATATCATTTGATCAACCTTATCATGTATATGATTGCTTGACATTATATTGAGCTTTGCCAAATTTGTGTGACTTGTGTTAGATATCTTTCATACTCTCATGATCAAAGGGTCATTATCATTTCCACTTTCCATTTCCACATATAAAATTGAGCTAAACTTCTACACTGGAAGTTGGCTTCCCACAAAAATATCCATTTAAATAAACTCCTACAATGAACTATGCTTTCTTCTCCTGTAAAAGTTCTTGGCAAAAAGAAAATGAGAAAAGGAGGGAAAGGCGTGGCTATGAAAAAAAAAAGAAGAAGAAAGAGACTCATGGAAATAAAGTTTGCTCTCAAAACATTGAGCAAAGAAAATATAGCCATGCCCCCTCCACAATCATGCCAAGAGAACCAATTTGGAGAGAAAGTGTAGGAAAAAAGGAGGATCATTTCTTTATTCCATAATTCCACAAAATATTTTACTTTTCTATTTTCCACCATAAATAAAGACCCTTGATCTAGGAGTATGATTGATGATCTTGAGTCCATATTTTTGGCTTTGCAATATATATGATGCAGGTATTTCACCAGTTTATCCCACCAAGCTTCACATATCAGCCTTAGAATAGGGATGAATTATGGCATACTTTGCCTTGGAGAGGATCTAAAAAGAAAATATACATCTTGTAGAGACAAGAGAGAAAAGTCAATATGAGGAAAAGAGCTAATTTGCGAAAATTCATAAAAATCCCATGAGTCCGACAGAGAAGCAAGAAGGACTTAAATCAAGATCGTTCCATTTATCAATTATTCAAGATGATAAGATAGCCACTGACAAAGTTCACAGGTGCAGGTATGGTTGTGAATGATTTATATGCTTGATTCATCTCTTGAAGAAATTCATTCTACACTAACCTTTACTCAGGGACGAGCAAAGGGCTAAGTGTGGGGGGTTTTGTTGGCGGGTGTTAAATGTCGATTCTATACCACCCAAAACTCCGAGAAGTGGACAGAGAAGAGCCCAGAGAGTCCACCGACTGAAGGCCAGGCCAGGAGGGCCCAGCCCAGGTTCAGCCGAACCCCCCTGATCACCGTTGATCCTGGGGTTTGGCGTGGACGCTCCAGATGCTCTCCCAATGACGGTTGCGGGGCAGTTCGGACATTTCCCCTTCGCCAACCGTCATACCTACCCCTACCCCTATATAAGGACATCATCTCACTCACTTCAACACACACTTCCAAGCTTGATCTGAATTATAAGAGGCTCTATTGTACTATATTGTATACTAGAATAGGAAGAGAGTAGAGTAGAAGGAGTCGGAAGAATTCCGGAGTTGTCGGTAATCTTCTCCTATTTCTTTTATTCTGTTTATTACTCTAAATTCAATATAATATTTTTCTTGAGTAATTTAGATTTATCTCGTGAGAATTATCTCTTGGTTAGTTCCTAAATAGCATACAGGATTATTGTTCACTGTAATCAACTAAAATATAGTGATTGCTTTGGTGAGTTATAAACACTAAAGTAGATATTAATTGCTTAGACCTGGTGTTTAGGTAATCATTATCCAGTAGTTGATGCGTATCCCACAGTACGTTGAGGTGGGTGTAGAGGTGGTGACAGCCCTCGAGATCACTGAAGTCCTCCCTGTCCAGGTACGTAGTAGAGCGACATCTGGGAACAGCGGGTTGCCAGTGACTGAAGTATTGCATTATGATTAAAATTAAGCTTTCCTTAGACACTGTTTCTCACTAGTAAATCCTCTCTATCATGGCCTATCATTTGCTTGGTTTCCTTGGATGAACCGGAGGAAGCTCTGATCACATACGTTCCCTTGGATTCGATACCCTTGGAATACTCCGTAGGGGAAGTGCTACATCGGTATATCCGTGCGCTTGCGGATTTTATCTGTAACCGTATCAAATACCAACAACGGCGATGAGCTGGTGGCGGTGGTGGGCACCATGGGGCTTCTCCATCCCCCTCCTCTTCTCCTTTTGTGATGAATATTTTAAGAGATATTTTTTTCAAGTTTTTCCTCTTTTTGATTTGATTTTCCTCTTTCTTGTGATTGAATCTGTGATGAATCGGCTTCCCGACGAGGTGAATCTGTGATGAATCGGCTGCAAATCCGTGGGTAGTTTATTGGGTTTCTCTCTCTCTCTCTTTTGCAATTTCTTCAATCCCTAACAAAATTGGATTAGGATGTACGGATGTAAGGACGAATACACGGATGAAAATTTATGGTGACGGACGAATATTTGTGGTGACGAAAGGAAAAATACAAATCTTTTAATTAGTTAAGATAGATATTGTTAGTCAAAGTAGCATCTCAGAGACCGTATCAGAGTCCAAAATTCTTATATTTTGTACAGAGGGAGTAACATACTATGCTGTTGGGAAGTGCTTTGGGTCAGTAAAAGAATTATTATACATCAAGCGATGGAATAACAATTCAAAGGCTGCATTAGTTTCAGCCCGTTCCCAGCCCCTTTTTCTCGTTTTCCGCGCGCACGCTTTTTAAACCGCTAAACGATGTATTTTTTAAAAAAGTTTTTATGAAAGTTGGTTAAAAAATCATATTAATCCATTTTTTTTAAAAAACAGCTAATACTTAATTAATCACGCGCTAAACGAGTTGTTTCATTTTAGCGTGCCAGGCTCCGAACGCAGCCAAAATCTGCTTGTTTACATCAATTAGAATCGATTTTGTGGAACTTGTGGTTCCAAACAGAATAATAAATGAATCAGCAAGGCATTGAATGATTAAACTAGTACTCCATCCGATTCTATAATAATTGATGGTATAGACAAGATTAAGGTGAAACTTTTATAACTTTGACCATTAATAACTTTAAAAATATTCATCAATAACTTTAAAAATATTTAGTTTAAAGAAACTAAAACAAGACATAGATTTGTCTTTCAAAGTACTCCTATAATAAAAGTAAACCTATATTTATTTATTGTATATATTATAATAAAAAATAAGGTCAAATATATATTTTATAGACCGTGACATTATCGAAAACGTTAATTAAAATAAAACCGGAGAGAGTATTAGATAAGTGTGTAATATTTCTTAGAACATGGTTGCACTCACTAGTCAAATAAAAGGAAAAAATATTTTACTTCCGTACTACTAATATATTTCGCGGAAGCAGTTAATTTTAAACAATTTTTTGGTTCGCTTAACTCCTGAACTACCAAAACTGGCTGGCTTAACCCCCTTATTGCTTTGTTGTTTTTATTTATCCTTACACAAGAACTACTAAAATGCATTTTGTGGACGTGCGCAATCCGAATAGGACCAATATAATCGTCCTAGAAGAGCAGTTAAAGCACACATGACTTCTGCCTGAATAAGCGCCATGGATTTGCAAGCGAGGACATGGACGTACCTTGTGAACCCGCGACGGAGCTCGCGGATGAGAGAGGAGGACGACCTTGACTCCACCGGAGCTGACAGATGAGACAGAACGAATCGTTGGTTTTCTCTCTCCTTTTTACGCCTTTTTCCGGTCAAGTCGTCGCTGCCCTTGGCTGTTGGCTGTGTACACCCACATATGTGTAGAGCCTGGGTTTAATACTCCTTTATAAAAAAAGTCGTCGCTGCCCTTTCTCATCACTATATTATATATGGCTGTGTTTAGTGCAATGGGTATCCAACCTCTCTCATTCGTTTTCCGCGCGCACGCTTTTCGAACTAATAAACGGTATATTTTTTAAAAAAAGTTTCTATGCGAAAGTTGCTTTAAAAAATCAAGTGACTGCTCCGTTTTCCGTGCGTTGAAGATGGATTCCCAACCCCAAGTTACTAACACAGCTTGTCAAGTAGTAATTTTCAATCATATTGTCGAAACATGATTTCGGCAATAATAAAACGGGGTAGCGCACGAGACCTAAAAGTGGATGGATGCAGAGACAAAGGATTTAGACAGGTTCAGGCCCTCTCAATGAGAGGTAATACCCTACTCCTGTTTGGGGATTTGAATCCGCCGGGTGTGTATTGATCTGACGATCAGGTTGTCTCATGCCCCCTAGAGGGCCTCCTGCCCACCTTATATAGGGTGGGGGGCAGGATTACAAGATAGAAACCTTAACCAATACGGTATCGGTTTCCTAAATCTACTTTACAATATTATCAAACCAGGACTTTAGGCCGTTCCGTAACATACAAGGAAACGTAATACCCAAGTCATGATCTGTTACATATTCCATAGATATAAGTTATCCCCTATAGCCAGTCGGATAACTATGCCATGTGGGTATGGGGTACCCATAATCTCCACAGTAGCCCCTGAGACCTTCACAGTCGAAAAGATAATCTTCTCTCGAACTAGATTACTCCAAAGCTGAGTGCTTCAATCATCTTCGCCATGGTCTCCGAAGTACTTTTACCAAATATGAAGACTGTGGAGGGCTGAAAAATAAAGTCAGGTGCATCGACTAGATGCACCTAATAGGTGTAACCCCCGACTATGTGGTTAATTGAACAAACCAAGCATATAGTCAAGGAATAAATAATCCAACCAACCGAGTGGTTTTAATAATTATAGTCAACCAAGCGACCTGATATTAATATGTAGCATATGCGGTGTGAATCCCTGAATAACATGATCCGAGTGATATACCGACCGCTTTGTAAAATATGATGAGTGTAACCTAAAGTTGGTTACATCATTGAAAATTCACATAGCAAAACAGCTATAAAGAAGCTTGTATGTTGTGAATAAATAAATTTCCAAAGTATTGGGCATACGCCATGCGCACACTGCTTTAACAGACGTGCTTTAGTCCCTAAAAGACACATGGCTTCACCACACCTGGAAATATATGGCATATGTGGTGTAAAATCCGAGTGAATAAACTCATAAAGGATTTACCAACCGCCTAGAAAATGACCACAATATATAATCAGCCTAAGCCATAATATTGGTCAATAAAAATGCACACTTACGTGGCGAAAAGCAATGATATTGTATCCAATCAATTGCTTAAAAACCCAAACAGCACCTTGACTTATATATAAAAAAGTCAGCGGGACAGCTATATAAAGCTTTACTGTTTGACACCTTTTAAGATGCATTGTACCAACTCCTAAAAAGTTAAGTAACTGCGGTATAAAAGGATTTTAAGGTATTGGGCACTTGATCACGCGCACTTTGGCCTAAGCAAAAAGTGCCTAAGTCCCTAAAAGAACGTGACAGGCCACACCTGAAAATATGGGCTGCAGACATATTAGGCCTAGGCCAAAAAATATGCCTTCGACACCCTTTAAAGGATGACGCATATAACATGCTCCCGAGTAATAAATCTTCCGGGTAATATAGACCAAGCGTAGCTCATATGAATAGCTTCTGATCTGAGTGATTATCCCTTATGGGATACTCCAAAATAGATATAACAATTGAATCCCGACTGGCGCAAGTATTCGTTCGATAGCCCTTACGGGGAATAATAATTGGTCCAGTCTTTGAGCATAGAAAATAGACTCATGACTATGAATCCATGTGGAATGTATCCGGAACAAGTCCAAATTGGAGATATAATCCTCACGCTTGAGTTGATGAGCCCCTGAGCATATAGCTTGTCCTTCTGTCATAGTCAAAATTGTCTATTGGCAATAGCTGACGCAGTCGGCATGGAGATGAAATGACCAACATGAAGACGAAATTGCTCATCAGAAGTAACGGAAGATGTCAGTGGTAGTAAAGATGCCACCAATCAAATGTAATGAAGTTGCATAACCATGGAGGCGAAGAAACCAGTCGGCGGCAGATAGATCAACTAACAATGAAGATGAAGGAGCCCAGCGATAAAGTTGTGTAGCCATGGCAGCAAAATAATCAGTCGGTGACAGACGAGGTAGATCAAAGGTGATGACAAAATCCACCAATCATGAAGATGAAGAAAGTAGTTGACGACGACAAACGCAACCGACATGATGAAGATGACGATGTCGGTGATCCAGCCAATAGCAGTGTAGCAACCAATGATAATGACAAAGACGCTCATCAGCATTTGCATAGTAGGTCAACCGTGAAGGTGAAATAATAAGTCGGCAAAAACATAATCATCCATTAGCAACAGCGGAGATGTCAGGGTCGATGAAGCAGAGGTGCTGGTGATGATGTCAGTGACAATAATCCATCAAATTAATGTTATAGCTGTTGTAGATGCTTCACTTGGAGGAGAGTTGATGTTGTTGCCCAACTCGTCTAAACCGAAATATTTGAAGTTGTTGAAGTAGAATGTCTGCTCCGAAGCAAAGATGAAGATAATGACTCCTGGAGTTGACTCGTGGGTTGATGAATTGATTTCTTTAGCTTGACATAAAATTTGTCAAATTTTGAGCCTTGTATTTGTGTAGCCCCCGACTCTTTGATTAGTTGGGAAACAACTGAACATAGAGTCGAGAACTGTAGCCTCTTGTCGTCGAATAGTTATTGCTTGATTGAAGATATGTGTTGAAGATGTCCAAGTAGAAATCCTGAATATTGGAGAGCCTCTTGTTGTAGTAAAATAACATGGCATCGCATGCCGAGATGTCGAGGCTCACAAAGACGTCATGGTTGGTGAAGTAGCAAAACTTGCGAAGTAGCAGCAATAGAGTTTGCCGGTGCCGAAGATAATAAAGATGAAGTCGCTCCACCATGGTGACAAAGTTGCATAGCTGTGATGAAGTGAACACGAGTCGGCGGTAACAGAAGCAAACCGATGGTGAAAACGCGCAGTTGTGAAGATAAAAGCACCAGTCGGCGGCGGCATAACCAGTTGGCGACGGAAGACGATGATGTCCATTAGTAGTGGTAGCTGTATAAACCAGACGTAGAGGCGAGGGCACTAGTCAACAGCAGACGAGATGACCGGCGGTGAAGAAGATAAGGCTAATCAACACTGGTAGAATCATGTAGCCATGGAAGTGAAGAAACCAGTCGGCAGCCATGGCAAACGTAGGCAGCTTGTGTTGAAGATACTGATGCCTATTAGTAGTGACAGCGATGTAGCCAGCCGTGAAGAAGATAGCATCAGTTGGCGTTATAACAGGCCAGCCGTGCAGGCGGTGACACCAGTCAGCGGCGGATGCGGTGGCCGGTCGGTGAAGACGTAGACGCCCAACAACGGCGGCATAAAGGCCAGCCGTGCAGGCGGAAACACCAGTCGGCGGCGGCGAAGGCAAGCCGGTCGGTGAAGACGTAGGCGCCCAACAACGGCGGCATAATAGGCCAGCCGTGCAGGCGAGGACACCAGTCGGCGGCGACGAAGGCAAGCCGGTCGGTGAAGACGTAGACGCCCAACAACGGCGGCATAAAGGCCAGCCGTGCAGGTGAGAAACACCAGTCGGCGGCGGCGAAGGCAAGCCGGTCGGTGAAGACGTAGGCGCCCAACAACGGTGGCATAATAGGCCAGCCGTGCAGGCGAGGACACCAGTCGGCGGCGACGAAGGCAAGCCGGTCGGTGAAGACGTAGACGCCCAACAACGGCGGCATAAAGGCCAGCCGTGCCGGCGGAAGCACCAGTCGGCGGCGGACGAGGCGGCCGGTCGGTGAAGACGTAGACGCCCAACAACGGCGGCATAAAGGCCAGCCGTGCAGGCGGAAGCACCAGTCGGCGGCGGACGAGGCGGCCGGTCGGTGAAGACGTAGACGCCCAACAACGGCGGCATAATAGGCCAGCCGTGCAGGCGGAAGCACCAGTCGGCGGCGGACGAGGCGGCCGGTCGGTGAAGACGTAGACGCCCAACAACGGCGGCATAATAGGCCAGCCGTGCAGGCGGAAGCACCAGTCGGCGGCGGACGAGGCGGCCGGTCGGTGAAGACGTAGACGCCCAACAACGGCGGCATAATAGGCCAGCCGTGCAGGCGGAAGCACCAGTCGGCGGCGGACGAGGCGAGCCGGTCGGTGAAGACGTAGACGCCCAACAACGGCGGCATAATAGGCCAGCCGTGCAGGCGGAAACACCAGTCGGCGGCGGCGAAGGCAAGCCGGTTGGTGAAGACGTAGACGCCCAACAACGGCGGCATAAAGGCCAGCCGTGCAGACGGAAACACCAGTCGGCGGCGGCGAAGGCAAGCCGGTCGGTGAAGACGTAGACGCCCAACAACGGCGGCATAAAGGCCAGCCGTGCAGGCGGAAACACCAGTCGGCGGCGGCGAAGGCAAGCCGGTCGGTGAAGACGTAGACGCCCAACAACGGCGGCATAATAGGCCAGCCGTGCAGGCGGAAGCACCAGTCGGCGGCGGACGAGGCGGCCGGTCGGTGAAGACGTAGACGCCCAACAACGGCGGCATAATAGGCCAGCCGTGCAGGCGGAAGCACCAGTCGGCGGCGGACGAGGCGGCCGGTCGGTGAAGACGTAGACGCCCAACAATGGCGGCATAAAGGCCAGCCGTGCAGGCGGAAACACCAGTTGGCAGCGGCGAAGGCAAGCCAGTCGGTGAAGACGTAGACGCCCAACAACGGCGGCATAAAGGCCAGCCGTGCAGGCGGAAGCACCAGTCGGCGGCGGACGAGGCGGCCGGTCGGTGAAGACGTAGACGCCCAACAACGGCGGCATAAAGGCCAGCCGTGCAGGCGGAAGCACCAATCGGCAGCGGCGAAGGCAAGCCGGTCGGTGATGTTCTGACTGATCCATTCCTGGAGCGTAAGAGATAAGCTTAAAGCCATGAATCCCTTTTATGCATATCTGGATCTGGATCCTGCAGAACAAACATATAGGATGAGTAGTATCTGATATAAATATAATACTCGAGAAAAAATCAAGTATTTTAAAATATTTATAAATATGTATTTCTCCTCTTGTCAATTTTGATTTCCCCGAGCAGATGACTCATTACGTTTAAACACTCTGCCCGACTAGTCATAGCCACCAAGCACTGGGAGTCGGCCTAAGCACTTCCCAAACATGCATATGAGTGACATGAGTTCGTCATTAATGGAACAAAGTTTCACGGATCGGAGTTTACTACTCGGGTACTTTTGCAATTATTAAGAGCAGAAAATAAAAATAAATTTATCTCATCTCTATGCTTTTGATTTATTCCGAATAATACTTAGCACCTTGCGTTACTCGGTCCATCCAACGAGCCCCCGGGTGCTAGGAATCGGCCCAAAGGCAACCATCCATTGGCAAACCAAACGGAAAGCATAGGAAGATAGAACTCCATAACTCGATAGGTACTTTTGTACTCAGATTATGTCGCAAGCAATCAAGATGAATATTATAAAAAATATGATATAACATCTGTAGCCCCCGACTCACTACTCAATGGAAGACCAATTGGTGTAGTGAGGCAGAGGAAAAGGAAAAATATCATATAAAGAATAAAATAAATGACGACTTAGCTTTGTAATATTCCCCTTGGTGATGGCAGAAGTGGCCAATGTGGGAACAAAGTCATCCATCAATAACAATGAAGACACCAGTCGGCGGCGACGAAGGCGGTCGACGGTGAAAGCGAAGATGCCCACTAATGGCGGCATAATAGGTCAGCCGTGTAAGCGGAAACACCAGTCGACGGCAACGAAGGTGAGCCAACGGTGAGGATGTAGACATCCAACAACGGCGGCATAATAGGCCAGCCGTGTAGGCGGAGGCACCACTCGGCGGCGACGGAGGCAGGCCGGCGGTGAAGTCGTAGACGCCCAACAGCGGCGGCATAATAGGCCAGCCGTGTAGGCGGAGGCACCACTCGGCGGCGACGGAGGCAGGCCGGCGGTGAAGTCGTAGACGCCCAACAGCGGCGGCATAATAGGCCAGCCGTGTAGACGGAGGCACCAATCGGCGGCGACGGAGTCAGGCCGGCGGTGAAGACGTAGACGCCCAACAGCAGCGGCATAATAGGCCAGCCGTGTAGGCGGAGGCACCAATCGGCGGCGACGGAGGCAGGCCGGCGGTGAAGTCGTAGATGCCCAACGGCGGCGGCATAATAGGCCAGCCGTGTAGACGGAGGCACCAATCGGCGGCGACGGAGGCAGGCCGGCGGTGAAGACGTAGACGCCCAACAGCAGCGGCATAATAGGCCAGCCGTGTAGGCGGAGGCACCACTCGGCGGCGACGGAGGCAGGCCGGCGGTGAAGTCGTAGACGCCCAACAGCAGCGGAATAATAGGCCAGCCGTGTAGGCGGAGGCACCACTCGGCGGCGACGGAGGCAGGCCGGCGGTGTAGATGACGATGCCCATCAACGGTGGTGTGACCAACCGACCGTATAGGCGAGGACACCAGTCGGCGGCGACGGAGGCAGGCCGGTGGTGAAGTCGTAGACGCCCAACAGCGGCGGCATAATAGACCAGCCGTGCAGGCGGAAACACCAGTCGGCGGCGGCGAAGGCCAGCCGGTCGGTGAAGACATGGACGCCCATGAACGGTGGTGTGACCGACCAACCGTATAGGCGATGACACCAGTCGGCGGCGACGGAGGCAGGCCGGCGGTGAAGTCGTTGTTGCTATCAGCAATGGCGGTGGCGAGGACAAGCCGGCGGAGTGGACTCGCGGCCGATCGACCGGAAAGCTGAGACGCCTCGAGTCCATGACCAGCATCAATCGCCTCAATAGTGCCGCGTAGTTATATGCGAACAACAACAAAAAATAGCAAGAAATTAATCTGAGATTAAAAATCAATATGATAAATAATGATAAAAATCAGATTGAGTTTCCCCCTGACTGATTTGGATCAAGTCAGAGAAGAGGAGCTTGAAGAAGTGGTCGACGGAAAGGAAGTGAAAACTCCCAAAGCGAAAGCGAAGTCGGCGACTCATGAAATTGATTCCATCGCGCTCGTTGATAGGAAACTCGACGCAACCCCTACCTGGCGCGCCAACTGTCGAAACATGATTTCGGCAATAATAAAACGGGGTAGCGCACGAGACCTAAAAGTGGATGGATGCAGAGACAAAGGATTTAGACAGGTTCAGGCCCTCTCAATGAGAGGTAATACCCTACTCCTGTTTGGGGATTTGAATCCGCCGGGTGTGTATTGATCTGACGATCAGGTTGTCTCATGCCCCCTAGAGGGCCTCCTGCCCACCTTATATAGGGTGGGGGGCAGGATTACAAGATAGAAACCTTAACCAATACGGTATCGGTTTCCTAAATCTACTTTACAATATTATCAAACCAGGACTTTAGGCCGTTCCGTAACATACAAGGAAACGTAATACCCAAGTCATGATCTGTTACATATTCCATAGATATAAGTTATCCCCTATAGCCAGTCGGATAACTATGCCATGTGGGTATGGGGTACCCATAATCTCCACACATATAGGAAGTAATTCTTTCCAGAATTAGAATTAACAAGGAAGTAACTCTGAAAAAATAGAATAATTTTCACCGTGTTTGAAGTAAGTATGCTGCTGCTAGAGGGAAGTATCTCTGGGAAAAATAGAAGTGACTATTCAGAGTGTTGAAGTAACTGCACTGTTAGAATGAAAACAACTCTTCATAGTATTAAAAGTAGACTACTAGAAGGAAATATTCTTCATGGTATTAACAACACTGCTAGAGGAGTTAATAATATGAATAAATTTTATAGAACTACTGTTAGAAGCGCAGCGCGTTTCTAGTATTCTAAGCACCAAACATGTATTAGTTTAGGCCCACCTCATCCCACGTCCCGTCATCCCGCTCCTACTGTTATCGGATTAAACGATTTACTTCGATAATAAAAATAAGTTCTCTGCTTCTAATCTCACCCCGCGCTCCATCATTCTGCTCCCACTATTATTGGAGTAAATGATTTATTTCGATAAAAACAACTTCCCCGCTTCTGGTATGTATTCTATTTTTCCCGTACCCAACCAACGACTCTTGCCCCTACTTCATTTTTTCCTTTTTTTTTTTAGATCTAAATCGATCCACCGTCCTAGCCCACAGATAGGTGATGCACCATGGAGGAGGAGGACGGCACCATGGCGGTTGACGGTGGCGGCCGACGAGCGGTGGCTGGCAGCGGTTGAGGCGAAGGCGCTGTTTCGGGCCTCGTTACCGGGCACCGGACAACACCTTAACAAGGAAGTAAGGAAATGACATCCGATTTGCATCTGCATACTCTCCTTCACCTTCACACATGAAGCCCCAATTTCTTTCTGCAAATCAAATTAACGTGCATTCTCCAATATTACCTAATCTGAATTGATGGGCTACACAGGTCCTACATTTGCACAACGTGTTCCATGTGGCTGGCCACAGGATAAGGTGGAGTCCGCCGGTGATGGAAGTAGTTTGCTAATTTTCTTTTGCTCATCATCTCTATGACATGAACAAGAATGTTTTTGCATTTTTTTTTTGTGTTTGCTAGATGATGGATGGTTGCTACTGCGCAACATCAAGCCCATCTCTATACCACGCCACTATATCCTTCAATGATTTCATCATCGACTATCGCTTGCAACCAGGTTGCTCTCTCCACTACTAGTCACAAGACACAGATCAACCTCTCCATCCTTATAGCAAGATCCCAGTTTCACGATGGATGAATCATTTTTTTTAGTTTGATTCATCTGTGAGAAAATTTTTCACTTGTGCATGATTGAGCTTGTAATTTTTTCATTCGTATGACCATTTTGAGATACAAATTAACAATACTCTTAGCATCAGTTTTTACTCCTATGTTATGTATTGAACACATCAGTAAACATATTACTTTACAGTTGCTACGAGAACATGGGCTATACAGTTGCAACGAGAACATGGGCTATATCAAAAGGAAGGTGGTAATTGTTTTTACTCACAGACTACAAAGTCTAAGCAATATTTAAAATACTGATAAAAGGATTACTAGCGTTGTAAGCTGGTAGTAATCTTTTTATGGCCATCTATGAATCGTGCTGAACGATGTGGGGGTATTTATGCAAGTAAATTTGTTACTTTTGAAGGGGGCATTCATGCGAGTAAATTAGTGACAATCCAATTACTACAAGCTCATGCACCATCGATTTTCATTTACATCGACCATAATACAATTACTACAAGATTTGACCAACCATGGCGGGTGTTAATCCAATTACTGCAAGCACATGCACCATCGATTTTCATCTACATCGACAATAATTTGATTACTGCAAGATTTTGCATCTGTTTGTTGCACATCATATCATAACTACCTCGACTGGAAACAGAAATAATCCAATTACAACGATCTTGGTCAACCGACCACCGATTTTGCGGATATGGGGCGTGATGTGTGGTGCTCAAACTAATATTCCGTGCGCAGCGTGCGGAATAGCATTACCATAAATTTTAAGCAATTTGAATAAATTTTAAGCAATTTGAACATATTTAATATTGGACTCATTCTATCACCTATTTTAAATACAATGTGATAGTTCAAATGGATCCTGAAAAGAAAATAATATACGGTTTGAAAAATGTAAGTCATCAAAGTGTTAACAGTGAAATTTGGTAAGCCCAGAGTAGTCATCGGCTTTGAAGTCCTGAGATTAGCTCTGTGTTAACACAAAGGTTCGTAAAAATATTAGAAAGATTGTACTAGTATCTGTAGCATATGAACTGCTTGGTGTCTTTTTAATGGAAAGATGCCCCATGATCGAGGAGGCAGAGAGGACATATTGCTATTTTTTTTGGTAAAGAGCGTGAGCACTAGTTAGGACTAACGAGTACATGTATACCGTGTGGACACATCATTTGTTTTTGCAAAACTGTCTAACATACTCCCTCCATCAAAAAGTCTTAATCATATTTCATTTTCAGATTTTTCCACATGAGATGAGCATATTTGTAGTCTCTATACATCTAAACTGAACTTAAATGAAGTGATTGTCTTTTCTTTATAGTACTAAATTATTTTTTCACCGAAACCCAAGCAATCATCTTAATACTTAGTACTTATTAGTTATATACATACTTATAGTTATTAGATCTATATTACACGTTTCTTAGTGATAAAAATATGCCATAGATTTTTGGATGGAGCGAGTGCATAAGTTAGAATAAATTTCTAAAATAACTTCTCAACTGTTCAATGTGGAATATTCCAAATATTGTTCAAATAGAGATACCAAACAACAAGTGGAGATAAAAGAAATTTGAGAAGTTATTAGACAACGATGCATGACCGGTTCAACGGTGCTCATATGATTGTAGTGGCTGGAATTTTTATTCGAATAAGATGCATGACTGGGCAAAAACGAGCAGAATGTGTAGGCCACTCTAGACCGAAGCGAGGGACCAATGCTGAACGATCATAAATGCCTAAATAAAAAAGTTATTAACTACAAAGTTTAGATCTAATCGTATTCTCAAACTTTTATAGTGGAAATATCTCCATCCAAGATGGGTTGAAAGAATTCAAAATTTTATTTCTCAAAATATATCTCATATTACAATACTACTTGACGCTTAAATGATCTCAAATGAAAATATTATCAATTACAACGTAGTAAATATAGTTGAGCTCTACAGATTTGGTATTCACCATGTCTCATTCAAAAAATTCAAATTTTCGATTTTCAAAATAGATCTCATCACTTGTAATCGTATTAGCTATCTAATAGATCTTGAAAAAAATATTATCAATTTTATATAGGAATACATCCATCCAAAACCGTTTGTAAAATTCAAAAAAATTGCACTAATTTGTTACGGGTTGTATACCATATGTTATTTGCCTTGGATGGTAGTTATTACCCATCACATCACAGATGGATGGTATGTGATTGGTCATGGTTGTGACATGTGATACATTATCTGCGACTAGAAAAACTGCCCGTGCGTTGCAACGGGTAAATGTGTTTTTTCCTTATGATATAACAACTATTACTACCTCCGTTTCATAAGAGGATTGCTATACGCTATAATTGAAAAGGTTAATCAAATTTTTTTCTTGGTTTTAAGCCAAAAGTCCATTACTTTTTTCCTTTTCAGCACAGTTCGATGTCTCCTATCTCTCTCTGCTCGGCCTGCCTTTCTTCCACCCGCCTCTCTTCCATTTTTCCTTTTCAGCACAGTTCGGTAGACCCAGCTAGCACAGCCAGCTACCCTATTTAGTAGAGTGTTAAACCTTCGAAAGACAATCCGTTTGTGCCCGTAAGATGACGGAGCCGATCCTCCCCTCCCCATCAAAATCTAGTCGAGTCTTTTTTTAATCTCCCAAAATTTAGTAGAGTGTTAAACCTTCGAAAGACAATCTGGTTGTGCCCGTAAGATAACGGAGCCGATCCTCCCCTCCCCATCAAAATCCAGTCGAATCTTTTTTTTAATCTCCCAAAATTAGTAGAGGGCTTTTGATCACCCGATCTCCTCTTTCTATTTCCCCAAAATGGAAGCATATCCTCAAAATTCGGACAAAAAGGTTGGGAAGCTCGTCGGTCGTCATTGACGACAGTTGAACAAAGATTAAATCCGGTGAATTAAAGCCGAATTGAAAGAAAAAATCATGGAGGAAACGATGAGGGAGGCGAATTAAAGCCTAATTGAAAGGGAAATCATAAAGGAAACGATGAGGGAGGAGTGGTGAATCGATTTTTCAATCAATTCGAGAAAGCGTATGAGTGGCGAATTAAAGCCGTATCATAAGGGAAATTATGTGAGAGAAGTAGGGAATCAATTTTTAAATTAATTGGAAGAGGAAACAGACATATCGAGGTGCTGGATCAGGCCACGTACGAAGTTAAAACCGGGCGGAAAGATCGAATGAGATCGAAAAAAAATTGCTGCGGCAAACACTGGAAAAAAAGGAACGGAAAAAAAGAAAAAAACAGAGCGAAAAAGAAAATAAAAGGAAGATCAAAGAATACTACCAATACGTGACCGGTGCCCGTACGTGACCAAGTCACAGCCGTGAGCCGTTCAATCGCCGTCCAATCAATCGGAGAAATTGGAAACGGTGACAATCGGAGTAGCTTGACACGGACTCGCGTTGACGCCGCCGTTAAAAGACGACGTACGAAATTTAATGGTAAAAACAGGAGGCGACTAGCGCTCGGACGTGCGATCCGAGCGCTAATATCGGACGCGTAATTAGCCGGACGATATCCATCCAATAACTGATAGCAAATCAACAACTAGCACACGCAAGGTTCGTGTTGCTAGTGTACCTGTGCTATACGCAACTTGTTTTTCGAAATTAAATATGTTTTCTTATAAATTAGTTATTTGATCTACATCGTTACATTCGTTGCAATAAAATCTTTAAAATAAGATCTCACATAGTTGTATTTTGATGGAAATCCTCCCGATGGGCACCGCCGGGGGAAGAAAAGATCGGCCCCTACCCTCCCGCGCCTCCCACGCCTCCACCACATGTTCCCACCACGTGCCCCACCGTTGCAACAAATCACTCGCATATTACGGAAACGTCCTATTAGGGGGTTTCGTTCCATTTTTTGTTACACAAGAAAAATGTTTCAGCTAGTATACTTATGATGTTTTATTATGTATAGATCAAATGTTGCAGTGAATTAAAATATTCTTTTACAACAAATCACTCACATATTACGGAAACTCTCTATTAAGGGAAGCCGTTACATTTTTTGTTCCACAAAAAATGTTTTACCTAGTGTATCATAATGTTTCACTATGTATAGATCAAATGTTGCAGTGAATTGAAACATTCTTTCGCTATTTGCTGAAACATTGTTTTTATATAAGGGGAAACATCGCCCGATTTTTTAGGAAACCGTTTGTTTCATACGCTGTAGCAAAATGTTTAATGAGGTGATTTGATTGTGTTTCAGCTTTTTAAACAATTGAAACATTTTCGATGTACTTAGTGAAATAATTCCAATCTACTTGGTGGAACAGCGCCCGATTTGTAGGTGGCCCCGTATTTTGATGAAAAATATATGTGTATTTCCTAAAAATCAATCATTGTTGCACTATTTACAGAAAAAATGTTCCACTATTTTGTGGCAAATGTTTCAACTTACTTAATGAAATATTTCATAGAGATGCAACATATAAAATATATTGATTGCAACAATAACAACTGTTACAAGAAACATTAAGTCCCAACGAATGAAACATAAAAAAATTTATATGAAACATACAATATATTTTCATATATTTGATTTTGTTGAAATGTTTTTATATCACGCATGAAACAGTGAGTTGTAATTATTGAAACATAAAAATATATTTTCTGAAACATCCAAAAAATACCACGTGCAACATTAGCAATATTTTGTGAAACATCTAAATAACACTATGTGAAACACTAAAAAAATTAGGAAAAAGTACAAATTACCCCCCCCCCCCAATTTGCACGGTTGACCGAATTACCCCCCTAAACCCGAAAACCAGTCATCGTTCACCCTGAATTTTTAATACCGGACAAATTACCCCCCTCGACCCAATCCAGAGCGGTTTCGTCCTACGTGGCGTACATGTGGCAATCCAGTCAACATTTTTTTAATTAAAAATGTGGGACCCACTTGTCATACCCCTGTTCCCCTCTGTCTTCTATCTCTCGCTCTTCCTCTCTCTCCTCTCTCTCGCTGTTCCTCTCTCGCAGCGTGCACGGCGGTGTGGGGACGGGCAGTGGGCGTGGGCGGTCAGCGAGGCAGGCATTCGGTGCCGTAGTCCAGGAGGGAGCAGTGACGACGCAGGATGCAGAGGCGGCGACGGCGAAGGCGAACTCCTCCTCCAAGAGGGAGCAACGACGGCGCGGGACGCAGAGGGGAAGGTCCGGTCTTCTTCTTCGCCATCGGGATGGGGGTGGCGGTGAGCGGCGGGAGGCAGGGCAGCACGCACGGCGCGGCGGCGTGGACGGCGGCAGGCAGACGTTCGGCGCCGTGGTCCGATCTTCTTTTTCGCCGTCAGGATGGCGCTCGGGATGGGGGCGGCGGCTGGTGGTGGAGGAGGCTAGAGGCGGGGCTCGGGATGGGGGCGGCGGTCGGTGGTGGATGTGGCTAGAGGTGGGGCTCGGGATGGGGGCGGCGACCGGTGGCGGAGGCGACGGTAGGAGGCCTGCCTACCGCCCGGAGCGCCGCCTGACCGCGCCAACCGCCCTGGTGGTCATGGCCAACGACTTCGTCCTCATCGCCATTTTCCACGAGCTGCGCCATGTAACCGAAGACAAGCCGGGCGTTCATGCCGATGGCGAACGAGCAGCTCTCCACGAGCCACGGGCCGCCGCCTCCAACGACGTCACCTCGCCTCGCATTGCGCGTGCCTTCACGCCGCCTCCCATCCACCCCCGCGTGCCACCGCCCATCGCCCCCCCCCCCCCCCCCCCCCCGCGCGCCGTCTGCCCGTCCGCCGCTGCCTAATATAACTATGTAAGATCTTGATATAAAGATTTAATTATTAGAAATGTAATAGTATAATTAAATCATAGGTCGGATAAATGATTGTAGAGTAACGTGTATTTAAATTTTGAATATTTGAATATGCATGGACGCATGCATTTGACGTGTACTAGCTCCCTGCATGCATGTGAGGACTTCTGTTCTCTCGGGTGAGGAGGCACCGTAGTACTACGGTACTACCGTCCGATTTTTTGTGACAGCCCGGACGCCCGATGAGAAGCATTCTCGGTAAAAACATCTTTAATTTTTATAATAGATAAATATAAAGATTAATTAGTTACAATCACGACCCGTTACAGATAATCTTATATCTGTGATAGGTTGTCTCTAGCTCGTGCTTGATATATCTTGTCTAGATTCGTATGGTACTAGGATATATTATATCTAGTTTAGATTTTTTTTAATAGATGAAGTAAGTTATATGTTAAATGAGCTACTTTAAGGCGGAGTTTAGTTATAAATTTTTTCTTCAAACTTTCAACTTTTTCATCACATCAAAACTTTCCAAAACACAGAAGCTTCCAATTTTTTCATCACATCGTTCCAATTTCAACCAAACTTTTAATTTTGACGTGAACTAGGCTGTGTTTAGTTCACACCAAAATTAAAAGTTTGGGTGAAATTGGAACGGTGTGATGAAAAAAATTGGAAGTTTGTATCTATAGGAAAGTTTTGATGTGATGAAAAAATTAAAAATTTGATGAATTATTTTGGAACTAAACACACCCATGGTATTAAGTAAGTCGGAGACTTGTCTGTCTTTAGTAGGTCGTATTAATTAACCATCTCATACGACTAGACGACCTGCAAGTAATTAAGAACATCCTGTCCACTGGATGATGGACCTGCATTATTCTCCTTCTGTCTCAAGTCATCGCAAACTAGTCTCGTCTGAACTCTCAAGTCGTTGGACGCCGATTCAGGCCAAAGATACTCCCTCTATCCTATAATAAGACGTGATAAAATTAACACGGTCCTCACCACTATTATAAAAATTAAAAATATTTTTATCGGTATTTTGGTACATTATCCATATATGAGTCGGTTTTTAAGTTTATTTGCTTTTGAAAATATGTATCCGTATTTGAGTCGGTTTTTAAGATCGTTCACTTTTAGTAATATAGAAAGAATCATATAAGAAATCTGTTTAAAATAACTCACATGCTAACTTGAGACGATTAGATTACTAACTGCAGCTCATGATTTTCTAAAAATATATATATCCAAGCGAACTATCATAGTGAATTTCATCTTATCTAAGACATATAACAATAATAAGATTAAAATATATTTTACCTATTGTAATGTACGGGCATTTTTTCTAGTCTCTACTATTATAAAAATTGAAGATGTTTTTGCCGGTATTTTGGTATGTCATCCGTGTATGAGTCGGTTTATAAGTGTTTTCTTTTGGAAATACATATCTGTATTTAAGTCGGTTTTTAAGATCGTTCACTTTTGGTAATACATAAGGAATTATATAAGAAATCTGTTTTAAAAAAACTTGCATGCTAACTTGCGATGATCGGACTCCTAACTGCTGCTTATGATTTTCTAAATATATATATCCAAGCGAACTCTCATAATGAATTTCATCTTAACTAGACCATATAATAATAATAAGATTAAAATTGACTTCACCCGTTGCAAAGCACGGGCATTTTTTCTAGTTAAAAATAATATTTACCTTATAATTTCTCGTATGTAGCAATAAAATTATAACCATATGAAAGTAAATTTAAATCTCAATTTAATGATATGATTTCTAACAAATAAAATTTATTTTATATTATACTAAGTGTTGGTCAAATGTTTTAAAGGTTCAATCTTGAAATATGTGCGTACCTTATATTATAGGGACATTTAACTTTGGGCCACTTTTAAGATGTGGCAATTAATTATTTACCACTCGCTGTATATGACATGTGGGCCCTCATGTGTCTATGACATGTGGGTCCAGTGGCAAATCATTTATCACCATCAGTAAGAGTGGCAAATAATTAATTAGGGTGGAGGGGTATCTAACAGATTGAGATGAGTTATTTACAATTTATGGCCTTGTAACGGTTGTTTGGCGGTTATTAACCACCGGCTTTCCATAACCGCTGTTAGGAGCCAATAAGGAGCTTCCACGTGGAGGGTCGAGAGCAGCCCACCCCTGGCCTCACCTCCTCTCAACCGCCTTTCTTCCATGTAGGTCCTTAAGGTGGTTCCTGGTGGTTTGGCCCAATTATAAGTCAGTTTGAGCTTACTTGTGGTGTAGGCCCCCGATTTTGTACACCGTGCTGATGGAAAATACGGTGGCTTTGGAGATTTGCTTTACTCTAGTGCAGGTCCAAGGTTTATCTCGAGTGTCAAGGGCGTACCAGCTGGTTTGATCCTGCAACCAGTAAGAAAAATAGAAATCGTAATTAGATAAACGATAGTCGATTGGCCGAAAGAGCCTATAACGTATCGTCAGGACCAAGCCGATACAATTAGACCAAATCGGCTGTGGCTTTATGATGAACAAGTAAAGAAAAAAGCTAAATATGCCCTATTGGATGTAATACTGTCTCTTTTGTTTTTATCAATTGCTTTAAGACAATATTATAAAAATAACCGATAGATCAGTATTTCGAGCAAAGATAGATAACGTATTGGCTATTACTCTAATATAAACTTATATAAACAAGTCAATCCGTATAAATATATCAAACACCAAACGATCACCAAATATGGAAGTTAACCGAGATCAATCTAGCTTGATATATTTAGGGCATCCACAATCTAGTCTATAAGTGGTCCATAATAAGCAATACAATATCTGTTTCGGCCACCTAGCAACATTGTGGAACTAGTCTATAGCAAAGAAATAAGAAACAACAAAAGCTACCCATAAACATATGGGCTGCCCATAGAGGATAAAATATATTATTTGTCTCTACCTCTTCTCTTCTCCTAATACTATTAGCTATCTATATACACATTGTCAATGTTACAATAGTTAAAGTTCATATAAGTGGGTCCCATCTATATAGACTAGTTTTGCTATATACATTGTTGTTGCCCATATATAGAGTGATTGACCTATCTGTATAAGCACTACAAGAAATATGACCTTATGTGACGAATTTCTTATGACGTTAGAGCAATTCATCATTATGTCATTTCATTTTATGACGTTCGATAGGGGGTGGTGCTGATTAGTGACAAAAATGAGGTGATTGTCACTAAGACCTAATACAGATCGTCATAAACTAGTCCAACGATGTATTGTGATGAATATTATCTATCTTCTTATTTATTTATTTGTTTATTATCTACCCTATAGTTCACCAACTGAGTCTTACATCCTTCATACTTCATTCATCAAATCTAACAGACAGAATGAATTATTTTCAGTTTACTGTTTTTTACCTTATAATTTCCCCTCGTTTTCAGCATAATGAATTATGTGTTAGTGTTCAAGATGAAACCGGGATGTAAAATCACTGAATTTTTTTACTTCGATATTTGTATTATATCAAACTGTTGTTTAGGTTTATATTGACATCCTCATGCTATGGCCTCAATGGGCTGCTGCTGGCGTGTGCCTTGTGTGACAAATAGAAAAAAACAATATTTTTTTATCTAGCATATAAAAATATTTTTTTTGCTAACTTGAAGTTTTAAAAATTATTAGAGACAAATAGAATTGCACCGTAGCGTTTAGCACGGTAAGTTACTAGTTATTACCCTATAATTCACCAATTGGGTCTTACATCCTTCATAGTTCATTCATCAAATTTAACGGTCCAGAATCATTGAATCCAACGGCACATATCGTTCCACGTTCCCCTCAACCTCCCCTCCGCGGCCGCGTTCCCCTCTCCACTCGTAGAATCAATCGCACGCACCCCTTTCTGCCCCCTCTCCCTTCCTCTCTCTTGCACTGACCCGGGAACCCTAGACCTGCACCCGATCCCCGCATAGAAGCAGCGCCTCAACCGACGAAAATCACGCCGCCGCACCCTCCGTCGATGACCACTGTGCCGCCACGGATCCTCCGCCATTTGCTCTCCGTTGTGCCGCCATTGGATCCCTCTCCACCGCACCGCCATCAGGTCATCGTCAATCCCGGGTCGTCCGCTCTCCATCACTTTGCCATCGGGACTCCTCGCCCCCGTGCCCCCCTCTCCACCGTGGCGCCGCCAACGAATCCCTCACACCACCACAGAACCTGCACCATCTATCTACTCTCCATTGCGCCGCCACTGAAACCATCGCCACCACGCCATGAACAAGGTAATCATCGTTCGATCCCGTTCCTTCAACCATTACAGTGCAAATACAAATTTGCGAAATTAGTGAATGTGATTGTGTACGATAGTGTCATTTCTCTTATGTGTGTATGTGCATATCAATTCTAAATTATCAAAGGCTATTATGAATCTGTTGGAAAGTGAGTAAGTGACTGAACTGCCAAATTACTGTTTCACATTTTTTTCGAACAAGAGTTATTTTTTCACATTGATTTCAGTTTTCAATCTATATGTTTCTCTATTTTTTTTTCTGGATAAGCTGTAAGTAGTAGTGTAGTACTATGCCACCTGTGAGAAAACAAATTAAAAAAAGTTATCATCTGCATATGTTTCTCTAATTTACATAGCAAGCCTAATCTTTTGTCAAACTAGGAAAAGGCCTGAGGTGCGAAATGCTTTCGCTTTATATCTTGCTTGCCATAAGGATCAAAAGGTCATCAATAGCATATTATAGGGAAGGATATATACTTATTTGCCTTGCGTCTACTGCTCCAATTTGAACTCTTTTCTTAACTAATTAGTGTGCCTTAGCTTCCTATACAAACTTATCTACTCAAGGCGACACAGCGAGTTCCTTACATATCTATCTTACTGGGCACCATATTAGCATAAACAGACTTGTGCCAACTGCATATCCTAACTGATTAAAGTTGCTAATAATGGGTCTATTACTAAAAGAGTTTTTTGTCCCAGCATTATTGCAGAGTATTTGAGCTGCAACTAGAATTTTAAGGACAGCGAAACTCAAGATCTTGGAGATAAATTACTGAAGAACAGAACACTTGTGTACTTTATATTCCTTTACCCTTGAAGGATCTACTTTATAACAGGTTTTAAATTCAGTCAACATTGCTTAAGATAATTCAATATATTTTCTTATAAACTTTTGTCTCTGTTCTATACATCTGTATAATTCTTTTATCAATTAGTTTGATATATCAGTATCACCACCAATTTATGTACGGATAAAATAGTCTGTGAGAAGACATTTTATACAGTATACTTTCACCTGCAATTTCTTTGTAGTGGGTCTCAACGGGTGTACAAGAAGGCGTCTGGTCATATGCAATGGGCAAGCTCGATGGATCAGCGTTTTGTTCTTTTTCTGGGGTGTCATCCTGCATTTCCAGGAAAGTGAAGGTGAAGCATATCAATCCTAACTGCATTTTTAGTTATTAGCTCTCCATCAAGGATTGAGTGTTCTGATAGATGAAACTGTGGTTTTAGTCTTTAGCTCTCTATTTCGTGGGTTTAGGGTTCTAATGAGTGGAATTTCTCTCCGGTTGCTACAGTGCATGCAAGCCTAGATGAGTACATGGAGAACTGGTTTGGACTGGATCAATATTACGATGAGAAATTAGTTTCATGATAAATTGTGCAAAATTCCGTATGTAGATTGTATGAAGAATTCTTATATGAAGAAGGAATGTGAAAAATTAAAAATAACGTGTTATACCAGACCATATCCATGCTTCTATTGTAATCTTGTCAATATTGGAAAGCCTGGAGGTTAGTGCTAACTAATATAATGTCTTTTTCACCCTTACCAAGTTTTGTGCCCTTCCATTTATTATAGATTACCGGGATATACTAAGCAATCAGTATTAGAGTTCGACCGGTTCAAAGGACAGTGATGTTGATATTCAAGGCAGAGGATATGGAATTTTATCTGCTTGCTATCTTTACTTTCCTATTTGGCATAAGCATCTTTAAATCATTTTCTGCAGCATATGGCCTAATTAATAATTTTGTTCGCTGATCGGACATGGATTGATTACCTCCACATAAAAATGTAATGCAGACAAGTTTAGGCTTTATGTGGAAGGCTCTATCCTCCATGGTTACTGATAACTCCAATGCTAACATATCTTCTGAAGATGTTGATTATTCGAAAGGTAAGGTATATTTCAATCTCCTTAGCTCTCCGAGATATGCTGATGGCACAGTGAAAAAGCATCTGATGAGCTCACTTCAGATTGTTTATTTTCAAGATAGCTGAACGCCTGAACCTTCAACTAGACTCAAGTATGAGTCTGTAGTAGGTTTCAAAAGTGAAGGTTTTACTATAGACTAGAAAGAGCTAGTGCTTATTTTCTAGTATTCTGCTTTGATTGGTATCTATTTTCCAGTGCAATAGAAAAGTGCCTCAAACCACAATGTGTTTTGTGTATATATAGCTGCAGCTTTGATACGAGACATTGGAGAGTCATGATAGTTTGATCATTAACCACATTTTATAAATGTAAAATATATGAAATATACAACATTGTAATTTTACCACTTGTGATTGTTGGTATTTCTTAACGACATTACTAGAAATATAATTCCCAGCAATGGCGCAGAAATACTCTTGGTATATTATGGTTACATAGTTCATCCGCAAGCGCATGGATATACCATTGTAGCATTTCACCCGAGAGTATTCCAAGGGTATCGTATTTATTTAATCCTGTGGAAAGATCATGGTAGAGAGAACTTGACTAATTATTTATATACTACTTGTGATAATCGTAGTCTAAGCAGGGGTTAAGATAATTCAAGGGTAGAGTGACACACAAGCAGTAAGCTACTTATTCTCGTACTAAAATATCTAAGCTAAGTGGAAAGAAAAGAGCAAGAGAATCTATTCCTATACTTCTAGTATACATAGTATACATACATTCTAGTTATCTGATATAGCAGCTAATACCCTCTATCCGATGCCCTCCTAGTACTTCGAGAAGCCACCCCTGACTGTCGAGTTCCTTACGACAGCCCGTCATGACCATACAACCGGGGCTAAATACGGAGGAGTACCCTCCCCAGGAAATTAACTTAGGACTATGTACACGCGCGGAGGAATACCCGTACTGAGCTGTCACCATCAGCGGCCCACCTCTCATCCGCAGCATATAACCTCCAAATAATGATATACCGTAATCTAGACACCACGCCTATCACCATCAGCGGCCCACCTCTCATCCGCAGCATATAACCTCCAAATAATGATATACCGTAATCTAGACACCACGCCTAAATTAATAGATACTACTCTAATATCGTCGTCATGACATAGAGTAATTGCATAAGCAAATATTATACCTGCACCAAAGCATCTCCCAGATAAGCTAGCAGTATATTCAGTATAACATGAACATAATGTAAAAGTAGGCATTCATATACTCGGAAAGTATTTCAATACCACAAAAGTATAAAGAAGAGTATTCTAAATAAAATATAAAGCTTACAAAAGAGGAAAGGAAAGCTACTAGAGCCATACCCGAACTCTTCCGAAGGCTTCCGGACCCTGATTTCTACTCTAATCCTATTACACTAGCTAGATAACACTAAACTAAACTAACTTGAGAGAATATGAGAGAGCTCTTGCTTGAGATGTGTGAGTGAAGTGAGAAGGTGAGTTTCTTAAATAGGCAAGTAATGACGGTTATGGCGGTTGGAAATGTCGGTGATACCCTCCAACCGCCATAGGGAGGCAATCCACACCGTCCATCGCCAACCCTGCATCCAGCGTAGGGGTGAAAACAGATCGGAATTTTTCCGGATTCCGGACCTGTTTTCGAAAACGGAATCAGCCGGTCGGAATTTTTTCGGAATTTCTCGGAAACAGAATCGAAAACGAAAATATTTTTTCGGAAACGGAATCGAATATGATAATAGCAGTTTCCGTCGGAACTCGGAATCGGTCAGAAAAATTCCGGAAAGTTTGTCGGAATTTCTAAAGTAAAAAAAGCCCATCCAAATAGTCCATAATTCCTCCCCAAGTTCCCAGCCCAACCCAAGTCCCTAGGTCCCTAACTGGCTAACCCCACAGAGGCTCGAGAGGAGAGAGACAGATCGAGAGGGGCGGC
Source organism: Oryza sativa Japonica Group (assembly GCF_034140825.1). Lineage (NCBI taxonomy): Eukaryota > Viridiplantae > Streptophyta > Magnoliopsida > Poales > Poaceae > Oryza > Oryza sativa. Next base: position 6,810,419 of record NC_089045.1, read on the forward strand.
GCATCCAGCCTCCAGGGGGTCGAGCGCACCACCGTCGGCCGCCTGGCTGCCGTCCTCAGCTAGTGGGCTCCTCGCGACCTCGCCCCCGCCGTCTTGCCGCCCTTCCTCTTTCTCGCTCCGTCCTCGCCCCCACCATTTTCGCAGCCGCCACCACCACCGACGAGGCGATGACACGGACAATGCCGATGACGCCGGCCACTAGCCACATCGTCGATGCCGGCCACTGGCCACACTGCCGACAGCCTCACCACCACCGATGCACGACGCCTCGCCTTGCAGCAGCCATTAGACCAGCGGCAGCAGGTGTTCCTCAACCTCCACGGCTCCACCTCTATCACTCATTGTTACTGTGTACGCTCTAAGTACTGAAATATTGATGGACTGATATGTGTTGCTGTTATGTGATGATTGATGAACTATGTAGTATGTACTGATGATGGAGTGAAAGCACTAATAGTTTATACCTTGTACCATAGTGTTTTGCTATAATTTTTTTAGAATATTTGTTATGCAAATTATATGAAGTTATAGAAGAATATATTTTGCTGTGAAGCTTAGTTTGAGGGGTTTCTGTATTCCGATAAATTTTCGTTACCGTATCCGCGCTGGTTCGTTTTCGCTCCGTTTTCGTTTTCGATAATATTCGTTTCCGTTTTCGTTTCCGGGGTTTCCGATTTCGATTCCGATTCCGAAAAAAATATGAAAACGAAAACAATAAAGATTGTTTCCGTCCGTTTCCGTACCGTTTTCACCCCTAATCCAGCGGCGGCACGGCGGGTTCGACTGAACCAGGGGACGGCCCAATCAAGCCCAATTTCGGCTGGCGGCCTCCTCTTCTGTTGCTCACTTCAGACTTGTGAATTTTGGCCCAATTCATCGTGTCAACTTTGAGTTCTTGGCCCATTCATACATAAGTCTGATCGTCGACATAGTCCGATTGATTTATCGTCTGAATTGATGTCGATTCTCCTCCACTTAATGGTTATTCTCTGCAAAAGGTTAGTGAACCTAATACTAGTGGAATATTATTATTCTAATATGGATATGCATTGCAAGCATAACTAGTTCTCCTCTATTTTAGTAATATTGACGGTCAAAACTGATCGCTAACGACCGTCAACAGTGATGCGGGTTACACATGCACACGAATGGTTTCTCTTTGTTTATTTGCATATTCCACATATGTCCTCCATATTTGGTGATTCATTGGTTCATAAATTACAATATACACTACTACATAAACGATTTTCCTGGACAGGGACCCTTTTAGATTGTGTGCGATCGGTAAATCGATCCGCACGGGAAAATCAGCTCATTTTCCTGTGCGGTCTATTTAAGAGGACCGCACAGAAAAATCAATTTTCATAGATGGACGTATTAAGTGAACCGCACACAAAAATGAGAATATTTTCGCAGGCGGACGTCTTAACTGAACCGCACGCAAAAATACATTCCCTCCCACACACTTCAAAATTCACCTACTCTCTCTACCTTTTCCTTTTATTATTTGTTCCATCACTCCTCTCATCTCTCTCTCTGCCTTTTCTCAACTCTCCTCTCCTCCCCTCCTATCTGAGTGTGCGGCACGGGGACAACGACCGGAGGAAGAGGGGGGGGGGGGTCTTCGGCCAGTGACCACGGGGACGATGGCTGGAGGGGAGGGTGACGTCGTCGGCGGTGGGGGGTAGGCGGCGGCGACAATGGCGCGCGGCCCCTCCCCTCCCTCCCCTCAGAGATCCAGTGGAGGGGAGGGGCGTCTTTGGCCGGTGACCACGGGGACGATGGCCGGAGGGGAGGGTGGCGTCAGCGGAGGTGGGGAGGCATGGGGGCGGCGGATCTGGCGTCTGGGAGACCACCGGCGACGGGAGCGGGCGGCGGATCCGGCATCTGGGAGACCGCCGGTGACAGGAGCGGGCGGCGGGCCTCCGCTAGAGCGGTGACAGCTGGATTAGAGTTAGGGTTTTGGTTTTGATTTTCTTTTTTTCGATTTTTTATTTTCCCATGCGGGTGAGGCACCCGCACGCGAAAATTACGATTTTCGCAGTCCCTTTGTTCTAGACGGGCGAAACAACCGCACGTGAAAATGAGTTTCGACAGCATAGAAAAATCGTTATTGTAGTAGTATATTATTCAAAATGTTGAATGCAGCTATATCGGGGAATTATTAAGCGCCGCAGAAGGGGCGAGCGCTGAGGGCCTCCACGTAGGGTAGGAATAGTAGCGGGGAGTTCGCGGGGTGCTTTTTACTTGAGGGCCCTTTGAAAAGACGGATATTAGATGAGAAGGAGGGAAAAACGCGCGTTGTGACTGCTATGTGAAACTAGAAAGATGAGGGGTTTTTTCGCAAAATCCGCGCAGTAACCCGCCCCCAACCCTAGCCGCCTCTCCTCCTCCCTCTCGTCGAGTCGTCCCGCGCCTTCCCTCTCCTCTCACGCCGCCGCCGCCGCCGCCTCCCCCTCCCGCCTCCGCCCCTCCCTCTCCCTCTCCCTCTCCCTCAGCCATCCTCTTCCTTCGCCGCCGGTCCACTCACCCCTAACCCTAGCCGCTGCTGCCCGCCTCCCATCCTCCTCCGCGGTCGGTCCACTCTCTGCCCTTCGCCGCCTCCGCCGGCCACCACCGCCACCGTCCACGCCTCGCGTCGCCACCCCCCACCCCCGTCCCCGGCCCGTCGCGAGCGACCTCCGCCTCCGCCTCGCGTCGCTGCGGCCGACCTCCGCCTCCGGCCGCCTCCGACGGTCGACGTCCGGATCCGGCCTCCGTGTGGTCAGGGCACGCGGATCTGACCACCCGCGTCCCCTCCTCGCCTCACCCTCTCCCTCTCCCTCTCCCTCTCTCTCTGACCGCCCCCGTCCGAATCCGACTTCGCCGCCGCTCTCCCGGCTTCGGCCGCCGCCGCTCCTGGTGCTGCAGATCGAGGGGCGGCTCAAGATGCCGAGCTTCGTCGTGGCACACATCGGTGGCGGTCTGGGCGGATGACACCCATGATGGCAGGGGCTACTGGCCTCCCGCCCTCATCGCCGTCCTCAACCTGCCGTCGTTGTCACCGTTGTCTTCAACTTGCCGGTCTAGGTAATAGTCTATGTTCAGAGGTTTCTAAATATACATCACAGATACATGTACAGCATTCTGAACGATTCAGTAGTGTTCAAAGAATTATGTAAAACGGGAATTTTAATACGATATGCTGACAATTAGAGTTTTGGATGTCTACCACAATACATCTAGACCACCTTATTGCATCTGCATACTGGATATATAATATTTGCAGGGGGAGAATTTCACATGGTTGAAAGGGTCAATTTAGCAGTGATACATAGTATTTTCGGTTGAATTGGTTAAGGTGCCGCTTTATATGTTTTCAACTCGCGTACAGTTCTTTCATGTTAGTTTTTAATTAATAAGTTTATTTCTTGTGACTATGTCTGTGACTTAAAAATGATCACATAATGACAATGTGTTTGGATGAAAGTAATCATAGAGGCTCATATTTTGGATGACTGCAGCACAGTGAATGTTGTTTCTAGAAGTAATTAAATATTGGCTGCAAAAAATAGAGGTATGAAACTTTCATTTTGTTATTCAATATCTCTGAAATTCCTGTTCGTCCAATCAGGAAAAGCATGTTGTTGCCTTGTTGGCTGTGTGCATGATTGTGTGTTTGTAGTGTCTAATTCATGTAAATATGTTCACACTTGCTTTTACATTTTAATGGATAAATAATAGTCTTGCATACAAGTAATCCGATACAATGAGATATGGGGTGCTGTTGGACTTTATATTTATGTGCTGGAGACATTGGTGCAGGTGGATTTTGTATATCTGTTGGCATGGCTGCTCATTGACATTGTACGCACCCTGTTTTAAACAGCTGTAGTAGGCAGCTACGCCACATACAAAGAACAGTCCTTTGTTTAACCTCTTCAAGGCTGGTGGGCTGGGACGCTCTTGAGGCTATCCACGTCAGATTTACTGTACATTTTTTTTGTGTTATTTTACGTATTGTCATGCTTGGCTCTTCCGCTGCACGAAGCAGACCTAGCTGTTACATGGCTGGCGGCCTAACGCAGTGGACCGTACATGTGAATGCCCGTAGTGCAGGTCGAGCATCTAGGATTAGTTTGGCAGGTCCACTAACTGGTTGGTCCCACGCGTCATCCACACTAATTTGTTTGTTTTCATTCAGTTCGCCAATTGGAAATTGGAACTGCGGCTGAGCCGTGGTTTAGTATAAGAAGAGCAGATGAAAAAAATGAAGCTCCTTCCCCGGTCCTCACCTTGAGCCCAGCGCAACCATCTCATCTTTCCCGTATTCTATCCTCTTCGACTCTTCTTCCCTTCCCATCTCCTGTTTTCTTCCTCCTCCGCTCGTCTCCTTCGTGCTGGACGGCGCTTCTCCTGCCGCTACAGCTGAGCTGCCGCCGGGAATAGCACTGGCCACCAGGAGAGGTAAAAAGAAAAAAAAAAACCCTTCTTGCGACATCAATTCCGCCGATGCCCTCCTCTGAATCGATATGGCTGATATCGCTTATATGAATCAGTTTAGCTGTCTGTCTGGTCTGTGGTTCCTCATGTTGGATAAGGGTGTCCCTAGGCATCCAGGACCCCTCAAGGTCACCCTAGGCTGCTTATATAAACCCGACCTCTTGGCTGATCGGATCCGCACTTGATTCCTCTCAATCTTTCTCTATCTATACGTTTGAAGTCCTCATTTCCTTCACCTAAACAAGCTATTCCGTGTGCGTCGTTGATTTGATTTGTTTTGTCTGGTGTTTTTGGCTGATTGGTTTGTGATTTTTGTTTTTCAAGATCAGCATTAATGGTGAGTGTTCGTGAGCACACGTTTGGATCTGGTTTTGTTCTTGTTGTGTGGATTGGGTGTGGATTTGTGATGGGGCTTTTGGTTTGGATGCTGCAGGTTCGGCCGCATTGGCAGGCATTGGCGTTGCAGAGCGAGTATGTTGAGCTCGTCGCCGTCAATGACTCCTTCATCACCACTGAGTACATGGTACCGCCTTCTTCCCTCGCCTTCATCATGACCTTTGTTGTTCATGATGTTAAATACTATATGTTATTAACAAAAAAAATTATACAGATCACATCTCTTTATGTGGGGGGGGGGGGCACTGGAATTCCTGTTTGTAGTAGAAAGAAAAGATGATCCAGCTTATCATGCTGTTTCACATTTGATAGCAGAATACAAGGTAAGCAGAAAACCTTACAAGTAATAACTAATAGTGTTATTCTCCAACGCCTGTCTGTAACTCTCTTTATCCGTTGTAACCTTGTTAGTTCATATGATTTTCAGGACAAGTTGGAGGCAAAGGTGGTTGTAGCTGGGCTCTGAACTACATGTAGCCAGAAAATCCATAATCAGTTAGTATGTAAATCACTTCATTCTCACCCTTGATGTGTATTCTGTTATCCTTTTTCACTATGCAAAGCTGGATCTTATCTAGGTCGTTCTAAACACATGTACTTGCATGTTATATTCATAACTGAGTACTGTTAGAAACTGAAAATACACTAATAGTTCATCACACTTTTATCAACTAAAGAACCTGGCTGCCTGTGGAAGTCAATAAGCTTTATGTGCTATGCCTTGCGAGCATTGGATGCCAAAATTGAAAATGGGACTCAAAAGTCATAAGATCTAAGTTTTCAGCAGTTGAATAGTATCATCTTTTGATTTTTGTCTATTTACCAACCAAGCATGATGAGTTGACAGGGTATATTAATATATATAAAGAGCAATATTTATAAGAGAGAACTACAAGATTAGAATATACTGGAGAAAAATTAAGTTTCCAAAAAATTGCTCTTTATATATATTAATATACAATGAAGCGTGCCAGAACGTGTACACTTAACAAACACATACAATCCCCCCAAAAAAAAAATTTCCCGTTGTTGGATACTTGGTTTGATTTTAGACAATTCATTTATCCATGTACAAGAAGTTAGACCAGGCAGTGAAAACAAGCTATTTTTGGTGTTCGGTTTTGTTCTTGACAGTATTTCCTGCAATCCATGTAATTTTTAAAATGTTTTTTTTTATGCACTGGTTGTAGGTAACTCTTGATCTGGCTAAAGGTGTATATGCAAAGTTCATTGACTGGGATGAACAAATGTTCGATCAGGAAACATGTACGCCTGCTCATTCAGCTAAGTATGTGCCATATTATTTCCATATATGTGAATTTAGATTTTTCATCCAACCTATTTATTTTTTAGTACAGCTTACATAAGTGTCTCTTTCAGCACAGCTATTAGTGAAGACCTTGGACAGGTTGAGTACGTTTTGAGTGACAGAACTGTAACACTGACAGAAAACATAATGATTTTCAGAAGATGTTGGATGAGTGATACTCTATATGGAGAAAACAATGGGGATGCTTTAAAAGGTTATCCACTTATGTTCTAGCTACCAGGAGAAATTCTCTTTTCTCTGGGCTTTAGTGTGATACAATGTTATTTGTTTGCACATCTGGTCATGAACTGTCTGACTTTCTTCAGTGGCATGTCAAATGTTGATTCACGAGTGTTGAGTTAAATAGGAATTTGCAAACAGCAACAATAGATGCTCCCCATTAGTTAAGTCCTTACAGTGCATTGTAAACTCAATCAACCTTCTGTTTCTGGCTCAGCTTATGTGAAGGTGTCAGGGATAATAAAGGGGCTGTTTGGTTCATTCCCTCACTTTGCGACACCACACTTTAGTCATGCCACAGTTTCTTAGGTGTGTATTTGTTTCATTCTCACAATTGTGTCGTGCCACACTTTGTTAGCCTTAGGTCCCACTTGTCATACTCAGTTTTAGAGCTAACTATACCACACTTGTGGCCAACTATTTTCTAGCCACAATTTTGCTTCATGCCACAATTTGGCTAAGCTTGTGGCATCCCTAGGCATCATCCAAACATCTCCTTAGGTGCCTGGGTTACTCATTTTTTGGAGATTTTACCTTCTATAAATGTGCCTGGGTATTAACTCATGCTTTTTAAGTAGGTGAATTGTTCATGCATTACATCTAACACACTAATCTTTATTTCATCCTTTCAGACTATACTGCATGATACCTTTTTCTAGGCTGCAGGAACTACACAGAATTATTTTCATGGATTTGTTCAATTATATTATCAATATTGATATATCATTTATTGGTCAATATTTTGTTTTGCTCTCTATATAACTAATTGTTTTTCCTCTCTAATTAGATGCCAGATTTCTAGATGCTGTTTCGCGTAACGATCCTGATATTGTCAAATTTCTCATGGTGATGGCTCTTTGCAGTACAGTTGTTCCTATCAAAAGGTAAGTGGCATCTTCTTTATGTTACAGTACTGTACTTTGAAAATGCCTGCTGTTTAGTTATTCCTTATAACTTTCCTAATTTCAGCAATGATGGTACTATAACATACCAAGCACAATCACAAGACGAGGAAGCTTTGGTCACTGCTGCATCAAAACTAAATATGGTGCTTGTGAGTAAAGACAGCAACACTGCTGGTTGGTATATTTTTGTTAGATTAAGATGATATGACAATGAATTGCTCTAACTAGGTTGCTTTTTCTTATCTCAGACTGATTTTTGCATTCATTTCACTATTTTCTATTTCTACAGAGATTTCTTTCAACGGTTGTAAGTTCTATTATGATTTGTTGGATATTTTGGAGTTTACTTCCGATCGCAAAAGAATGTCTGCTGTGGTAAAGGATGTCCAGAGTGGGAAGATCCTTTTTCTTTCTAAAGGAGCTGATGAAGCTATTCTTCCTCGTTGTCATCAAGGTACATGGTATAACAGAGAAAACTGCATCGTGTTTATGTGATATCATGCATGTACACCCCTCCAGAATAATTAATCCATCTCGTTTGAATATAAATACATTCTTAGGTGTCATTTTCTGAATTTAATTATCTCGAGGCTTATATTCTATGCTTTTACTCCATCTCACTATTTCTATGTTTATTGAATCACACTTAGATATGATTCATGTTTGATAGTTCAAATATGGGCTTTTAGACCTTTTTTCCAGTATGTGTATTATATGCATTATGGGTGTATTAAATTCTTTTTATAATATATCTTTTGAAAATTAATATAGTAAGGATAAAATCCCTCATATAATAAACCCTTTTTCGAGGACAACTCCATGCCTACATCTTTTTTTTTTCCTGGAAGTGCTACTCTGCTGTGCTCAATCATATTTGTTTTTACTGGATTGAAGAGTTGAACCTCTTCAGGTTATATTTAATTCCTAATATACTTACTTTTATTCTCTTTTCTTCCATGAAGCTGGTGATGGTAGTTGGTGCTCGAGATCCCTTATTCTATTGCTGTCCTGATCTTGAGGTGCTTATCATGATTTCTGGGATAGTATTTTTCACGTTCAAGCAAATATCTAATACCTATAGCAAATGGGTTGCGGCTTCCCCCTGGTAGATCAATGCTCACCTATCACGCATTGTAGTAGTAAAATTGCTCAAGAGATCGTATTCATGAATTCTCCTTCGAGAAATCTGTGTTGCTTCAGGATGGATTTTTCAATTGGTCCTCGTCTAAGAAAAATATTTTACAATTGGAGTAATTAATTGTGGGAAACTGCAAACTATTTGAAGGTGTAAGTGAAAATACAATTTTTTGCTTACTGGTAGCCATTTTACTTGGTTTTTGGTAAGAGATACCGGCTGACCCTTCCAATATCCAGGGCACCACACCAATTGGTTGGAAATGGAGGATTCAAAACCAACAGCGCCTATTTGCATGTTTTATCATTGGGACTCTAGGTTTTGTATGTATATGTCGTTCTTCAATAAGTCAAGCACAAATAAGTGAATGATCCTTTCGTCCCTAGCCTTGTATAAATGTATAGTATATCAAATGTACATATTTTTTACTATTTTTTATTACTGTAGCAGAGTCATCCGTATTGTGTGTAACGAAAATTGTGTACAGGCGGCGCGCCATTGGCGCGCCCCATCATCTAGTATTTCTAATGATATGCAGAAAAGTCATGCATATAATTGTAAGTGATATGACAGGACATGTAATTTTTTCGGCAAAATTTAGCTATATCGACTGTTTCCTGTTGTTTATTTCTATACATAAATGAAAACACCGTTGTTTAGTTCAGAGGTTCATTTGTTAGTCATCGAAGCGAGACCACCTTGCTTATCACAGTAGTTTATCTTCAAGTTATGAAATGGCCAATATTCTTTTTTGTGTAAATACAAATAATAACTAGAGTGGCAATATACATTTTGGTTGTTTTTTAGCCTTGTCCAGATAATCAGGACCACATCAAGCGAAATGGATGGGTAATTTTAGATATTTATTATTTTGTGTATTTGAGAGGGGCAATACATGTACTTTATGGCAAAGCTTGTTCCTAGATGGTATTGTGGATACATGTTTATTTTTCTCATAACTCTATCTTTTTTTTATCCTAACTATCATCGTTATATTTTTCCCATACAATATCATATATATATATATATATAGGGAAAAGAAGATATGAACCTAGGTTCATCTGCACCACCAATCTATACCGTTGGAATTCTTTAAGATGTGTGCTAGCAAATAGTCCATCATCCTCTCAAATCAGGCTTACTGTGTAGGGAGCATGGGGCATGAACGGTACACAATACTACTGTGCTTCCCAGGGTTTCAAAAACCGCCGGGGGCCCGGTTACCGCCACCCGGCGGTACGGCGGTTACCGGTGGTAACCGCGGTAACCGCTCAAAACCGCGACAAATTTACAAATCGAAATTTGAATTCAAAAATTCGGGCAAACCGCGCGGTTTGGCGCGGTTACCGCGCGGTTTGACGCGGTAACCACGCGGTTTGGCGCGGTTACCGCGCGATGTGTAATGGGTTGCACAGTAACGGGCCGGCCCATTTTTTTTTTCTTTTTCCAATTTTCAAATTTATTCTCCGTTTTGCTCTCAAATTTGAATAAATATTACTCTTTTTTGAGAAATTTCTTCACCATAAAACACTATAAATCAAGCACTACCTTCACTATTTTTTTTGATTTTTTTCTTTTTTTTTAAAATTTTTGAATTTAGACGAATTTTATTAAACCGTACTGCGCGGTACGGGTAACCGTACCCCCGCGGTACGGGCGGTAACCGCGGTAACCGCGCGGTTACCGGTGGTTTTTCACACCCTGGTGCTTCCTCTCATCGCTTTTCAGTCTTCCAAGTTTGCCCCTGACTTGTTCCACGCCATTTTTTATCTTACGCATATAAATTAAGGAGGTTAAATTATGTGCCCTATGTAAACCATGTGATTTAAACCTTCCTATAGTAAAACGATTTCTACTAATAGAACTTACCATACGTTGATATATCTCCAAATGTGCTTCAAAAAATGGCATTCCAAAACAACTAATAAGCCACCAACCAACTTTAGGTTGTGTTCGCATCTACCAGATGGGAACTCCTTCCCTCCACACGGAAAACGGAACGGTCCATTAGCATGTGATTAATTAAGTATTAGCTATTTTTTAAAAAAAGATTAATTTGATTTTTTAAGCAACTTTTATATAGAATTTTTTTTAAAAAAACACACCGTTTAGCAGTTTAAAAAGCGTGAGCGCGGAAAACGAGGGAGAGGGGTTGGGAAAAGGGGTGCGGAACACACCCTTAGGTAATACTGTAGACAAGGGTGAAGAATAAAATAGCCAAATATCTTCCCATAAGAAAAATGATTTATTCTCATTTCATCAGTACAAAATGACGTTCGCAAATGGTATTTTAATACCTATCTATATATGTATCTATATATGTCCATACTGACACTTGCAAAAATAAAAAAAACTCCATCTCCAAAAGGGCATCTATAAATGATGTATCCACGTCAAAATGACATTTACAAATGGTGCATCTACTATATCTCCATTTTAAAATTTGAACTAATGGAACTATCTCCATTCACCCAAGTCCAAAACGATTTAACCTGCAAAAGTGACAATATATCTACAGACAATATATTCTTAACTTATATATATATATATATATATATATATATATATATATATATACACGGTGGCGCTACATGGCGCCACACACAGACGCCTAGTGCTACGAAGCTTCATAGCGCTACTCACAACTTCCCCCACCACCAAGGCAACCAACCTTCGCGTGGAGTTAAAATTTAACTTAGATACAGTTGGGTGGTGGGTTAAGATGACATCGTTGTAGAGTTAAAATTTAACTTTACAACGTGACTTATCTAACTTGGAGTTACGTAAACTCAAAATATGGATGAGTTAACTATTAACTTTGAATCGATGTGATAATAACTAACGTTAAAATCATTTGTTTTATTAGTTAAAAGAACATGATGTTGTACAAACACATATACGGGGACTGAAATATGTAGTTAAAGTTTAACTCGTAGATGTAAGATCTTGTAATTGTAGTTAAAAACTAAATCAAGAAATTTGTGTGATGTTATAATCGTCGGATTTAATAGTTAAAAAATAACTTATTGTTATAAAAATACCCACATGATGTCTGAAAAACGTAGTTAAAAAATAACTTTTAGTTCTGTAAAAAAAATATGCGTGATCTTAGGGAGTATTGATTCGGCGTTAAATGATAAAACGGTTAGATGAGGTGCCCAAAAAATAGGGCTTTTTTCGTGCGATATTTTTTCTTAATAAAGCATGCGCTATGTATTCATTACAAACCATTTTTCATATACATCATATGCTTGGTATCCTTACAGAGTAAATTAACTTAGTATGACAACAAAACTTTAACTCAACATATACATCCTCACAATCTATAGCATAAGTTAAATTTTTGTTGGCGCTTGCTCTAGACATCGACGGCAGCGCGTCGTGGAGGTCGCGCTGTGCGCGTGGGGGCGGAGCTTGCCGCTCCTCCATATCCATCAAAATCCGAGCTCGCCGCCACGGAGGTCGCGCCGTGCGCGTGGGGGCGAAGCGGTGGCCGGATCCACCACTACCTTGCCTCCTCCCCGCAGTTGCCCATCACGGCCGCGCTCGCCGTCACCCGTGCAAGATCCACGCTAGATCCGCGCGCGTGGGGCGCGGAGCGGTGGCTGGATGCGCCGCCACCTCGCCTCCCACCTGTAGTCGCTCGTCGCCGCCGCGCTCGCAACAGTGCCGCGCTAGATCCGCCGACGTCGCGCCCGCCGCCGATCAGCAATGGAGGTGGAGCCGCCACGCCTCCAGCCCGCAGTCGTCCGTCTTCGCCGCGCCCGCAACCATGCTGTGCCGGATCTGCCTTCGTCGTGCCCACCACCGCTCGGCGGTAGAGGTGGAGCCGCCGCGCCTCCCACCCGCCAATGCCACGCCCGCAGCCGTGTCGTGCTGGATTCGCATCCCGCCCGTCGATGCCGCGCCCGCCATGGATGCTACGCTATCAGGCCTGACGTGCCACCGCCACTCCTCCTCGATGCTGGTTCTCCTTGTCCCCGAACCGCCACCGCCACCGCTCCTCCTCGTCGCCAAGCCGTCACCGATCGGTAAAATGTGGAGAGGGAGAGGAAAAAGTGGGTGGACGGTTTCTACGATGGAAATCTGTAATATATATATACCAGATAAAGTCAGTACGTCGAGTTAAAAAATAACTCAATGTGTAGCTTGCACTAGATCAGTTTGCGTGGGCTGTGGGTGGCTCTTGGTGGTGCGCGAGTTAAAAATTTACTCGGACTATGGGTGGGGCTTGCGCCAGATCGAGTTCGCGTGGGGGTGGGCGGGGTGATGGGTCGCTGAGTTAAAAATTAACTACATGGTCTGTTTAAATTGAGTGCGCGTGGGGGTGGGACAGGGTGGTTGGTTGTGTGTGTCTGGTGCCATCTAATACATGGCGCCTATAGCGCCATATAGTAGTTCTATATATATATACATATATGTATATATATATATACATATATATATATATACATATATATATATATATACATATATATATATATATACATATATATATATACATATATATATATACCTATATATATACATATATATATAATCGATATCTATCTTAATGAACCTTTGCTAGCGACTCAGCCTTTAAATGATATTCACAACAAATACATTGGTAAAGTATATGGCATCTGCAAAAGACATGTCAATGAAGGGGTCTACAAATAATTTTTCTCTAATCAACATTCAGAGCCAATAAATTAACCAGATGATCAAGAGAATTTATTAAAAACTGTATATGTGATTTTTTCAGTTTTGCCATCTCAGTGAAAAGAACGTGGAGAAAATATGTAAGGACAAAGAATTATGCAACGTTCCAAGCAGTGGCACCTCTAGTGCGGCTGCATCAAATGTGAAGAAGTTCAAAAGCCAGACCAAAAGGCAGAAAACAAACAAACGAAAAATTGGAAGGGTTATATATCGCAGCAGCCTCAGTTTTTTCACCAGGAGAGAGGGCTTAGAGGGGAGTACTAGTTGGAGGGCATTTTGGGAAGCTACAGTACAAAATGTACCTATCCTCCCTGGCACTATAAAGAGAGAAAACGGGTGTGGTACATTTTGACTTAGTTTAGAACATAAATACTGCCTCTCTTCCAACATACAAATGGACAGGTGTCAATCATATGATATGGGAGCACATACACCAAGGTTCTATATATCCAACTCCTATATATATATATATAGAGAAAAACTATTCTACATCCGGGTATAGAATAGCTTGCTATACCCCCCCTCCCTCCCAAGGCCTAAACCCACCTCCCCTCCCTTCTAAGGGCTCAAAACCCACCTCCCACCTCAGTCAAAGGTCAGTCAAAGCACCCCCACGTCGGTCAAAGCCCGGTTAAACTGCCTACCAACTCCCCCACCACCCACCTCTTCTCAGCTCTCGTCTTGCGGAACAGTGCAGTAACGCGACAGCCATCGTGCAGTAACGCTGTGTCTTACGTGCAGTAACAACATTCAAATTTAGTTGAAGTATAATCATGACGGATCTACTTTTGATAAGCACTTTTTTTCTAACATCATGGTGCAAACGGTTTTAAAAAATCATACATCACATGAGAGATATTGTTATTCGAAGCTTGGGTTTTTTTATCTTAACTCTCCACAAGTAGTAATACTATAGCATTACTACTTGTTACTACTATCTGTTATGCGTTACTATAATCCCATCGCGACGTTACTGTAAGTGTGCAGTAAAGACCATAAGTTTTGTAGTAACAATGCGTCTTACTGCAATTTACGAATAGTGTTACTGTATAAATATGTGGTAACATGTACCTTCCATGTAGTAACACTTCCACTTTGTGCGGTAACAAGTATATTTAGCATGTGAGACTTTTAACCCATATTTTTCTTTTGATTTCTGGTTTACTACAATTTCACCATGATGTTACTGCCAAAGGTGCAGTAACGTTCTATATGTTCTATAGTAACAAAGTATTTTACTAGAGTTCTTGGATAATGTTACTACATAAACATGCGGTAATGTGTAACTGTCAGGTGGTAACGTGTATATGCCGTGTAGTAACACTTTATTTTTGTGCAGTAACAACTATATGGTTAGCATATGAGACTTTGAACCCATATATTTTTATTTTAATTCCTGATTTACTGTAATTCACCACAATATTACTGTCAAAAGTGCAGTAACGTCATATACATGCATGCAGTAACACTATATTGGAGGGAGGAGACCGGTTTTCTTGAGAAGAGGGAGGAAGAACGATTTCTTGAGGAGGGGAATACGTAGATGCATTTTGAAGTTTAAACCCCCACATGCAGTAACACTACAGTATCATTGTGAAAACGGTTTTAAAAAATAATACATATCTTGTGAGATATTGCTTTTCAAAAATTGGCATTTTGAACTTTAATCCTCCACATGCAGTAACATAATGTGTAACTTGCAGTAACAAGGGCCTATACATGCAGTAACATGGTTTTACCAAATGTATAAAATTTTTCAAAACACTCCTACATCAATTAGACCTCGCTCAAAGCCACCAACAGACTTTATCTATAGCCCACCTATTCGATCTCCATATCGTAAAAATGACATAGTAAAAATACAATTATCGTGCAATAACATAGCTACTTGGAAGTGGTAACATGCATCTATCATGTAGTAACACTTCTACTTTTGTACAGTAACAAGTATATGATTAGTATGTGAGGCTTTAACCCAGTAATACTAGTCACTTGACTGTAATAATAACCTATATATTTTGTAGTAACCGGACGCGTATCGTTACTACATGTTCTGTGCCAGATACTACAAGGATTTAGCACGTATGAGAAGATAATAACACATGTCCTAGTACTATGTAACTTTGTGTGTGCAAATTAAGAGAAGTACTATTAGCACTCATACCAACTTATGAAAATGCACATCTCTTATATAAAACACCAGTAAAAGAACACTACTACTATAAAATTAGGATTCTGAAGCTCAGCATAAGCAATAGTACTATATCAACACTGTTACTACTACTTTTTTTTTGTTATTACAATTTCATCAAGATGTTACTGTCAAAAGTACAGTACTAACCTATAAATTCTGTAGTAACATACCATGTTACTGCATTCCGTGATAATGTTACTACTAACATAATAACAACTTATAAGTTTGTGTAATATATATAGTGATTTACTCTCATAAAGTTTGAATAGAGATACATAAAAATCAAATAATAAACTCTAATCAGATAGTTTCAAAGGGTGAGTTGGTTTTAAGAGCTTGCTATTAATCATCAGGTCATGAGTTCAAGTCATAGTTTTGCCTTTTAAATTTTTAATTATCTCTAGGGTGAAAACTAAAAAAAAAGGAGAAAAAAGGGGAAGAGAGATCGGGTCAGGCAAAGAAGAAAAAAAAAACGAAGAGGTGGGGGGGGGGGAGGTCAGGAGAGGGGAGAAAAAAAACGAAAAAAAGAGGAAGAGAGGGGCGCGCGGGGAAGAAGCGAGGGGAGAGGCGGGGTGCGTGCTCGGGAGAGAGGGTGAGCTGGGGAGGGGGGTATAGAATAGCTATTCTATTCTATACCCCGGGTGTAGAATAGTCTCACCCTTATATACACTCTATTATACACCCCTCCCTTAGAATAACTAATCTACACCCCCTCCCACCTCCCATCCGACCCCACCTCCCTCCCTCCCTCCCGCGCTCCCTCTCCCTCCCGCGCCCCTTCCTCTCTCCCTCCCGTCGCTCCTCCCCCCTTCCTCTCTCCCTCCCGTCGCGCCCCTTCCTCTCTCCCTCCCGTCGCCCCTCCCATGAGGCGAATCTATTCTACACCCCTCCCCTAGAATAACTATTCTACACCCCCCTCCCATGGGTCAAACCCACCTCCCCCACCCTCCCTAGGGCCCAAAACCCCCCTCCCACCTCGGTCAAAGCGTCCTCCCACCGGTCAAACCCGCCCACCACTCCCTCCCCCGCCCACCACTTTGCTGCTCTCGTCTTGCAGGAATCATGCAGTAACAGGACGGTCATCGTGCAGTAACAAGACAATATTATCGCAGTAACAACGTCAAAAAGTAGCCATGATGGATCTAGTTTCGTTAAGCGTTTTTTTACGAACATCATGATGCAAACGGATTGGAAATACAAGATATGATGTGAGAGATATTGCTCTCTAAAGATTGAAATTTACCTCTTTTTTAGTCCTCGTCTCACTGGAACAGCGTAGTAACACGATGGCCAATATGCAGTAACACGTCTTCTTTTCACAGTAACAACGTTAAAAAATAGTTATGATGGTTCTAGTTTCATTAAGCACTTTTATTTTTACGAACGCCATGATGCAAATGGGTTAGAAAAATAAGACATGACGTGTACGTTAGTACTATCTAAAGATTGAGATTTAAAATACTCTAGATCTAAAAAACATTACTTCTATAGGGCCACTGTTACTATGCATGTTCTCTGTTACTGCAAATTTTGTCATATTGTTACTGCCAAAAGTACAGTAACAACCTATAAAGTTTACAGTAACAACCTATATATTTTTGCAGTAACATATGATGTTACTACCCTTCTGAGATAATGTTATTGCCGAATCATAGTAACAAGGTATGATTGTTACAGGTACCTAATGATTTGTTCTCACACAATTTAAACAGACATATAAAACATGCAAACAATATTTTCTATTCATATAACATCATGTAGTGAATTGGTTAAGAGAGCTTGCTATGAACTATGAGATTATGAGTTCAAGTCTTGGTTTCACCAATTTATTTTTAATTTTTCTAAAAAAGAAAAAGAATAGGAGGAAAAATGAGAGATGGGAAGGAGAGAAAAGGGTCGGCAGAGAGAGAGGGAAGGGGGGAGGGAAGAGAGAAGGGGCAGAGAGGGATCGGAGGGAATACGGGAGGGGAGGGGGGGAAGAGAGAAGGGGGAGGTGGGAGCGATCGGGAGGGAGAGGAGGGCGCGTGAGGGGGGAGGGGGATCGGAGGGAGAGGAGGGTAAGGGGCAGAGAGGGATCGGAGGGAATACGGGAGGGGAGGGGGGGAAGAGAGAAGGGGGAGGTGGGAGCGATCGGGAGGGAGAGGAGGGCGCGTGAGGGGGAGGGGGATCGGCGGGAGAGGAGGGTGCGCCCGGGAGGGAGGGAGGGATGGGCTGGGCCTGAGAGGTGGGAGGGGGTGTAGAATAGTTATTCTAAGGGAGGGTTGTATAATAGAGCTACTATATATATATATATTCACATTTTATTATTAAAATAGATTGAAATGACAACATAATTTTAAATTATTTATGTACTAACTTGATAAAACTAACCAACGCGCAATATTCATACTGTAATGTATATGCGTGAAAGTTATTAATTGTTTTTATTTTAGTTATTTCTAAATTATATATATATATATATATATATATATATATATATATATATATATATATATATATATATATATATATAGACACACACGGTGGCGCTACGTAAAGAGACACCCATAGGCCGCGCGCTACGAAATTTCGTAGTGCTCCTCACGAACGCTGCCCTCATGGTTTTCCGTTTTTCTGAGGGTCCACCTCTTTTCTCTGGGTTTCCGTTGTTTTGAGCGGTCTAGTTCCGGATTTTTAGTTTTCTTCTCACGTATCGTATCCTCATACTCCATTTTTTTCTGATCTTATTGCCCGCAAGGCCAACCCACCCGACCCCACTTAAAATTTAACTTTTATGGCCTGAGTAAAAAAAAAATGCTGATTCATGTTTTAGCCGCGGCCATATGATCCATCCCGAGTAAAAAAATAGTTGAGATGTGCCGAGTAAAAAAAGTACTGATTCATATCTCAGTCCCGGCCATCCCATCCACCCCGAGTAAAAAATTAACTGAGATTTCCCGAGTAAAAAAATTACTGCTACATTCTATATAGAATTTGGAAACCTTGTCCCCTTTCCGGTGAGTAAAAAAATTATCGTGTAAATACAATTTAATTCTTCCGCTGCGTTAGTAATGGTTTTACTGAAACATGTATTTATGTATTTATGTTTTCTGGTCCTTTGGCAATCTTTTTACTTAGCATGTATTTTGCAAAAATTTCAATCAAATGAACTGTTAGTAATTTTTTTACTAAGACATAGATGAAAGGTTAGTAATTTGTTTACTAAGACATAGCTTTTAAATGTTTTGATTTGCTGAACAACAAAATAGTCATAAACCTTTTACTCGATGGTAATTTTTTTACGACGGTATAGGCTTGTGTAGAATTGAACATTCAATCATGCAAACAAGACTATACAGAAGCAAAATGTAAAGCAGAATAAAATTTACACAGTAATTCCATTAAAAACAACTACAAAATTCTGCAAGCAGCTCCGGCGAGCAATCTGGCCCTCTTCTAGCGATGAACGACATACAGCCTCCTTGATCCCCTTCCCCCTTCGATGGCCAGAGAGCAAACACAGAGGAGCAATCTCGGCGGCGACGCAAGACAGGAGCCACATATGAACAATATACATTCAGAGCAGAATGTCCCTAATCCCTGAAAATTTGAAAACATGAGACATTCAGAGGTTGGAAGCCAAGAAAATTACCATACGACCAAAAAAATTGGATGAGCTTGCAAATTGAGAGCCATACAATATCACCAGGAAGATGTTTCTATTGTTTAGACAAGAAAAGGCAACTTAAGTATCCACTATGTATATGATATTGTATCATGGCTATCATCCCACACAATCCCGGTGACGGAAGCTCACAACTCGATGGCTATGCAAGCCAGCAAAAAGGAAATACATAAATCACAGCAAGACCATAGGAGAATAAGGGGCAAACTGCAATAGAAACAAAGGTTGGAACTTGAAACTGAGAAGCCAAAATCGTACCTGTGGATGCACAGAAGCGTGAAGTTTCAGAATCTCAGTGAGTGTACCAAAAACACAAAAACAAGGGATTGGGATCTGTAAAAAAAAAATTCTTAGTCTAGAAAGCAGTGGAGGAGAAACTCACTATCAAGTTGATACATGCAGTTCTCAAGAAAAAAAAAGTTGATGCATGCACATACACTGGAAACCAACAATTCATGTCATTGATTATCTCGTTAGCTCACTGTCATGCAGCAAGCAGCACTGGTGGAGACACCATCTTTCGTCGGTCGGCCGATTTCCACAATAGTCCCGGATGCAATAAAAACCGGGGCTAAAGATAATCTTTAGTCCCGGTTCAAAAGGGTAACGGGCATATTTGATCTTTAGTCCCGGTTTGTGTTACCAACCGGGACTAAAGATCATCTTTAGTCCCGGTTCGAATGCTGTCAGGGCCTGTCAGGCCCCCCCGGGATCTTTAGTCCCGGTTGGTAGCACCAACCGGGACTAAAGATCGTAACTTTAGTCCCGGTTGGTAATACCAACCGGGACTAAAGATCCCGGTGATCTTTAGCCCCGGTTGGTGCTACCAACCGGGACTAAAGTCCCACCCCTATATATATGTCTTCTTCCTCCTCCAGCTGCCCGAGCAAGCTTCAAAATTTCTTCAAAAAAGAGGGGAGGTCATGCCAAAATTTCTATTGAATTTATTTTGGTGATTACATACAAATCGGAGGTGCCTAAAAGGTTTGCAACTTCATCCTCCAATGTTTTTTTTTGTCATACTACATTTGCACCTATGTTTTGCACACTTTTTTTGTCTCCAAAATTTAGTTGTAAGTTGATGAGAGAGAAAATGTGTGTGGGGAAGAAAGAATATATAGAAATTTAGTTCATTTGCTAAACAAGGTTTTATAAAATAGTTGAGAAGGAAAACTCTAGTGAAAGTTAATCTTAAATAATAGAAAACAAACTAAAATGAAAATTAAAAGAAGTAAAACATATTAAAATTAGTTTAAAACTTTACAAATAGTTTTTAAGAATTATTTGGTGTAATATTTTATGATTTTTGTATGAATAAAGATATCTTATAATTATTGTATGACTGTCATTATTGTAAGAATAATTATTTGTGTACGGTTTTTTTTGACTCATGTAGATGGATCGGCAATGGATGTACGCTGACCGGCGGTCCAAAGAGTTTATTGACGGCGTGCACTATTTTTTGAGAGTGGCCGAAGCTAACAGGCAAAGGGGTTTTATTTGTTGTCCATGCAATAAGTGTAAGAATCAGAAGGAGTATTCTGCATCCAGGACTATTCATTTCCACTTGTTTGAGTCGGGGTTCATGCCAAGCTATAATTGTTGGACATCCCACGGAGAGCAAGGTGTTGAAATGGAAGAAGATGAAGTGGAAGACGACAATATTCCGGACTTTGCTCAGTATGTAGGATTTGAAGGAAATCAAACGGGCGAGGAGGAAATAGCTGCTGATGGTAACGACGTTGCGGATGATCTTGGTCAGATGTTGCAGGACGCCAAGGAGGACTGCGAAAGTGAAAAGGAGGCCCATAAATTGGACAAGATGTTGGAGGACCACAGAACTTCGTTGTACCCAAGTTGCGAGCAGGGGCACAAAAAGTTGGATACCACTCTGGAGTTGTTGCAATGGAAGGCAAAAAATGGGGTTAGTGACAAGGCATTTGGCGATTTATTGAAACTCGTCAAGAACATTCTTCCGGGGGGAAACAAATTGCCCGAGACAACGTACGAGGCTAAGAAGATAGTCTGCCCGTTAGGACTGGAAGTTCATAAGATTCACGCATGTCCGAACGATTGTATCCTATATCGCGGTGAGGAGTATGAGAACCTAGAAGCATGCCCTGTTTGCAAAGCACTACGATACAAGATTAGACGGGACGATCCAGGAGAAGTTGACGGGCAGCTAACAAAGAAGAGAATTCCTGCTAAGGTGATGTGGTATTTCACTATAATTTAATTTACTATCTTTCATATGCTACTTATATATGACTATTCGAATTTTTAAAAGGTTTAAATATTCATGCATGTGGCATTTACATATGTTAATTAGAGTTTTTAGCATTTAATTTAATATAATTCCTACGCTAATTAGAGTTTTTAGCATTTAATTTAATATAATTCCTACGATACAATTTTTATTAATTTTAAATCATGCAGTATGTACATACATATCTTAATTAGAGTTTTTACCAATATAATAATATCATTCATATATATGCTAACTATATATATGATTATTGGAATTTTTATTAATTATATTTGCTTATTACGATTTATCCACTTAATTTATTACAGACAAAAATAATTTTTCGAAGTAATTGTCATTAATCTTTGTACTTTAAATAATGTTAATGCATTAACTTCTATTTTATAAACACATATGTAAGCGAAAATCATATGCAGTGCTATAATCTTTAGTCCCGGTTCTTAACCTTAACCGGGTTTAAAAAGAATTTCGAAATAGCGGGAAAAGATATTTACTCCCGGTTGATCTTTAGTCCCGGTTGTTCTCAACAACCGGGAGTAAAGATCTTTTCTTTACTCCCGGTTGTTCTCAACAACCGGGACTAAAGATATCTTTAGTCCCGGTTGTTGAGAACAACCGGGAGTAAAGATCCGGGGGTATATATATTCCCGGTGCGCCCTCGTCTTCTTCACCAACACTTAGACGTTTTCGGCCGATCGATCTCTCTCGGCCTCTCTCCTTCGCCGCCACTGCCTAGGGCAAATCCCCGCACCGACGCCGCCGTATCTCGCCGTCGTCTCGAGCTCGTCGTCCTTGCCGCCGCCTCCGCCTCCTCCGCTGCCGCCGCATCTCTGGGGTGAGAGCCGCCGCCGCCAGATTCATGCATCTCGATCTCTCCGATCTCGATCTCTCTCCGTCGCGCCGCCCGCCACGAGACGCCGCGCCACGACGACGACGCGCCACGACGACGACGCGCCACGCCACCGCCTTCGCCGCCGCGCAACGCCGCCGCCGCCGCATGCCAACGCCACGCCGCCGCCGCCGTCGCCACGCCGCCGGCGCGCCCCCTTCGCCGCCGCGCGCGCAATGCCGCCGCCGCCACGCCACGCCGCCGCCGCCACGGCCCCGCAACGCCACGCCGCCGCCGCCGTCGCCACGCCGCCGCCGCCACCGCCGCCACGCCGCCGCGCCAACCGCCGCCCCGATGCCGCCACACCGCCATTAACGAACGAGAACGAGAACGATCGAACGAACGAGAGCGAGAACGAACACGACAACGTACGTTGCCGCGAGAACGTGAACGAGGATGAGAACGATCGAACGAACGAGAGCGAGAACGAGAACGATCGAACGAAGACAAGCGAGAACGAGGGAACGAACGTGAATGAGAACGAGCGAACGAACGTGAACGAGCTAGGGAACGTGAACGAGCGAACGAACGAGGACGAACGTTAACGTGAAATGCAATATATATATATATATATATATATATATATATATATATATATATATATATATATATATATATATATATATATATGTTACTTCGCATTTATCCTAATACATCTTTTTGTATCTTGCAGAAAAGACGTGTTGTCGGAGTCGTCCGTCAAGCCTGAGTGGAAGAGCTAGCCCTAGAAGGAATTGGAGCAGGCAAGTGACGTAATAATATAAATGATTGTTATATTTGTAATGCAATTAATTAAGATTATTAGACCTGTAATTAGACTTATCATATAAGATTGTGTAGTGTTCTAATATTATTTGAGTTTTAATATAAGATTACTTTATTTGTAATTACACTTAGTATGTAATTATTGACTACGGAAGTGGTGCGACAAGTAGCAATTGACTATTGTAGTCTTAATTAGACTTAGCATATACGCACGAAACACTTAGCATATACATGACTATTTTAGTCTTAGCATGTAATATTATTTGAGTTTTAATATAAGATTATTTTATTTGTAATTAGACTTAGTATATAATTATTTACTAGCTAGGGTTGTATAATATACGTCACCTAGACTTAGCTTATATCACGATTTGTAATTAGACTTAGCACGTAAGGTTGTGTAGGGTTCTAATGTACGACATTTACACTTAGCATACATGACTTAGATTGTTAAAACATAAATGTCTCGTGACTTAGCAGATGTTTCTTGTATCAACAGATGGCTGACCGCGATGAGGAACAGATATTGTACGATACAATCGCGGAGGGAAGCAGCCAGTACTGGAATGAAGAAGAGGGGAACGAGGATCCAAACCAGTACTTGAACGAGGAAGGGAACGTGGAGAGGGATGCGGAGGGGAACCAGCAGGGGCACGTGGAAAGGGATGTGGAGGGGAACCAGGAGGAGGAGGCTAGTGGTAGTCAACCCTCCGTTGGACAGAAGAGGGCACGCGGGCAACGAGGTGCAGCGAAGAAGCTTGAGGGTCGGCACATCATAACGGAAGTGGAAGAAGATGGACGTCCTAGTGCCCCGGCCGAAGCCGCCAAGAACTATGTACGTCACAGCGGTTGGGTTGTGCGGGATAACGTGCCTGTCAGTACGGTGTACTGGAGAAGAACAAGGGCACGCGGAGATCATGAGAGCTTTGTCCCAGATTCGGAGAAAGAGATGCTGTGGACCACAATGCTCGAGACATTCACCCTTCCTGCGGGTACAGAGGACAAAGTGAAAAGGTGGACTCTGAAGAAAATGGCAGAACAGTTTCAGAGCTTCAAGGGAGATCTGTACTAGAAATATATACTGAAGAGGCAGACACCGAACTTCGACACATTCCCAAAGCTAAGGGATCACTGGGACGAATTCGTTGCATATAAGACAGGTGAACAAGGGCAGGCGATGATGGAAAGAAACAAAGAAAATGCCGCCAAGAAGAAGTACCATCACCACTTGGGGTCAGGAGGCTATAGCGTCGCGATGCCGAAGTGGGAGCAGATGGAGGCTAGCTTGATTGAGAGGGGTATCGAACCGGCAACAGCCAATTGGCCGGAACGATCGAAGTTCTGGTACTAAGCTCACGGTGGAACGCTCAACCCAGCTGATGTGTCGCGACCGAGAAAATTGAATTTTCCCGAACGCTAGTGTATTAATCCCCGTCCCAGGAAAAGCCGGGGTACACCATACAAACATGATATAAAAGACACATCTTTATTATATCGATAATATTTACATTATTACAAAGGCACTTAAGGCCTGACAATCAAAAATAAACAGCAGCGGACTAGCGGGCCTACGGCTCCATCTTTACAGGCGCTCAACTGGGGTATAAGCCAAGACTCCACCTAAGACTTCTTCTCCAAAGCTTCTCTTACTGAAGGGGGGGGGAAAGATTGAGCAAGAATGAGTACAACCACAGTACTCAGCAAGCCACACCGGTAGATGCATGATTAATGCAAGGGGTGTACAAGGGGTAATAATATAGGGATTAAGTTTTGCAGAAAACAGCATTTAAAAGCCACTTAGTTGCCCAAGCCATTTTATAAAGACGATCCTAGAGTTACACAGTGTTATTAATCAAGGCCGTGAACCCTCACGAACCTGCCTTAACCCAAGGCCTACGATGATTCAGACCGAACTGGCAACCCGACCCTGGGTCCCAGCTCGTCCCAAGCCAACCCAGGCCAACCATTCCACAATTTAGTTGTTAAGCAAATTTTAAGAATTAAAACACTAACTTGGGTACATTGCTCGGCTTGCCCATAACCGAGGGCGCGGCTATTCGAATAGATTATACTCTGATCAGAGGTGTACATCTTTACCCACAAGACACATCTCCCTCACGTGCAACCACGTGCCACATACCACCACGGTATACAGACGGAAGACGTGACATAGTTTCCAACCCATCCTAGCCATAGACAAGAGTACCGACCCAATCCCACCTACGGCCGGAACCTCCGGGACAGGTAGGCAGGTTTGAGCCCCTAGCAGCAGGACACCAGCCCTGTGCCATGACATCTCAACTACCGGGCCGCAGCTCGTGTAGCCTTCATTTGTCCTAGAGATGTCCATCGACCCCCGACTTCGTCCATCTCTAATCCGTGTACTTTTGTTTATAACCAGACTGAGCCACAAACTAAGCCTTACCCACTAGACATGTGGAAGTACGGTAGTGCTTTGCAACAGAGGCCCGAGCTTAAACCTTATAGTACCCGAGGTACGACTAACCAACCCAGCCACGCACCTCGAGCCCAGCCTAAAACCATTTTGGGGGTTTTGAATAGAGGGGGAGGTGTGTGTCCAATTCCAACATAAGCCAACCATTCCATAGTGTCCAAATGATATGAGAATTCCCAAAGTCTAAAGTTATAAAACCACCTAATGTTGCCTAATTAATCAGCGAAGCATCTACCTAAATTCATACTAGTGAAACCATGAATAGAGTACCCACTAGTTGGGGTTTTGTTTATCCTAGGGTGAACAAGGTAATAATAACAATAGCAATAATAATAAGGTCATAACAAAGGTAAATAGGCATGGCTAAATAAAACAGTAATAACGCGGGAATTTAAATAAAGCGGTAATGCATTAATTTAAATCGAAATAATTTTATAAACTGAGATTCAATATGCTCAAGGATGATGTGACTTGCCTTGCTCGGAGAGAACGGCCTTCCGAACCTTCGGCGACGGCCGCGAACCACGCTTCGGGAACCTCCGGAACGACGAAAGCTACGCGAAGCACACAAGCAAAGCTACAAGCCTATAAAGAAGCAATAACAATACATAAAAAGAAAGCACAGGGTTCTTTAGGTTATAACAAACATTAAGAGACTTGAACGGGTCGATTCGGAGCTCGTATGACCAAGATATGATCATCCGAAGTTTAATGCTGTTATATGGAGATTTGCGGATTATTATAATTAAGCTTTGCAACTATAAAACATGTGTAAGCGCTAGCCTGGAAAAGACAGGAGGGCTGCGCCGTTGACATGCGGACCCCACATGTCAACCTAAAGAACCGCGGTAGACCGAGTACACAGAGACGGTCCCCGGGTCGACGGAAGCAGACCCCGTGTGTCAACCGAGGCGAGTGGCCGACAAACGGACTCCACTAGACACCACACGGCCTGCACACGTGGAAACCACGCGGCTACCGAGCGGGCACACTAACACGGACACTACACGGTCACCACCCGCACGCGTGAACGACTACCGACACCGGTACACGGGTACCGGGGTCGACAACCGCACAACGGGTACGGGGTGACACTGAAAGGACGAGGACGGGGCAGCGAGAGGACGGATCCTTACCACCACGCGACGAGGCGTGGGAACGACAACGACTAACGGGCGCGGCGGACGGCGAGGGAACGACTTCGGCGGCGATCCTTGAATGAAGGCGAGACACGGCCGGCACGAGGCTTGACGACGCGGAGGCGAGGACGAAGACGATGACGGGGCTGCGGCGGCTCGCTTGACGAACGTGGATGACGAACGCGATCGGCTTGACGGAGAGACGAGCGACACAACAAGCGAAACCGGGAACGACGAGAGGACGACGATGACGACGACCGGAGCCGGCGAGGAGGCGACAAGGGCAGCCGGCAGCGGCTGCACGGAGACGAGGACGGCGTGTTCCACGCCGCTGCAATGCCGACGACGGAGGCGGCGCTGCGAGATGACGAGCCGGCGAGGAGGAACGATGACGACGATGACGAACACCGGCGGGGTTCGGTCGAAGGGGAGGCGAGGCCGAGGGCGTCCTTGACGCTGCGATGCCGGAGGTGGAGACGGCGACGTCGGCCGGCGCACTGGCACGGCGAAAGGGGCTGCCGGAGTGGGTGCCGACGAGACCGAGGAAGAGGCGGCGCGCGTGACGGCGGTGTTCCGGCGAAACCGAGGAGCAGCCAGAGGAGAGGACGACGCTGCGACGTCAACGGAGGAGACGGCGACGTCGGTCGGCGTACCGGCGACGAATAGCAGCCGGCCGGAGACGGTGCAGTGGTGGCGACGCCACTGGACGCCGGCGGGGCGCGTCTCCAGCGATTTCCCCACGAATCGGAGGCAGCGCCGGCGAAGAGGAGGCGGCTGCGACGCCGGGGAAGGTGACGGCACGGCCGGGCGGCACTCGGGCGAGGAGGGAGAGGCGGCTGGAGGCGGCCGACGCGGAGGAAAGAGAAGGGCGACGGCGGGAACGCGCCTCCGGCGGTCACCGCGCGAAACGGAGGGTAGGCCGTGGGAGAGGAGGCGGCTGCGATGCTGGAGGAGGCGACGGCGCGACCGGACGGCGCTCCGGCGAGGAGGGAGAGGCGGCTGGAGGCGGCCGGCGGCACGGGAGAGAGAGGAGGACGGCGGGGAGATGGCTAGGGACCACGGGGAGGCTCGGGATGGGGTTAAAACGATAGAACGGAGGATGAGGATCCCATTTTATGGGATGGGGGAGGGAGCCGGCCACGGGAGGAGCGGGGAACGGCGGTGGGAGACACGGCCGGCGGAAATGGAAGGCGGCCGGGAATGGCGCGGCCGTTCCCGGCGATTGGGGGCGCCATTCAAGGGAAATTAAGGGGGAAAGAGAGAGGAGGGAAAGGGGATTAATTCCCCCCAATTAATTTTGGAATCCAACGCTTAAATCGCGCGGATTCGAGGGAGGAACGAAGCTAGGGTTCACGGGAGAGGGAGAGAGGAGGCCGGGCGGGAGGAAGGAGACGACCGGCCTGGCGCGTGGGCCCCACGCGGTCGGACGCGCGGTCAGCGCACGCGCGGCGCGCGTGTGCACGGCCGGCTCGGCTCGACCTGGCTTGGGCGCGGCTTGGGCCGGGCGGCCGGCCCAAGAGAAGAAGAGGGGGAGGCGGCCTGGGAGAAAGAGGGAGGAGGAGGGAGTGGGCCGGGAGGGGGAGAGGAGGACTTTGGGCCAAATTTGGCCCAAAAGAAAAAGGAGGATTATTTTTAGATTTTTCTTTTTATTAAACTTTGATAATTGCTTTTGTTGCTTAATAATTATTTCCGGTGCTCTGAAAATTCAAGTAAAATTTGAGGGCTCCTTTTTGACCAAGGAGAATTTAACAAAAATTCTCCGGGCCACATTCGAATTTTTCTGGTACGTATTTTAGTGTTTGCCAAATTCTTTTCGAATTTTAATTAATTCTATTATTTCTTTTAGAAAATGATTTTTATTTTGGGATGAATTTATCAGGACGTGACATGATGGCTCACTGGTCTTCGGCGATCAGATACGAGAGGCTGCGCGACGACTAATAGATGCAGTGGAAGCCTCCTCTCAGGGCACGTTCCGACCAGACAGAGATAGGGACGAGCTGACACTCGCCCTGCAGACTCCAGAGCATCCAGGACGAACACGAGGGAAATGGGTGATTCCTTAGAAGATTGGTTTCAAGGAGGACATCCACACGTACAGGAGTCGGATGAGGAGCAAGAGAGATACCGAGGCGAAGATTGCAGACCTAGAGTTCCGGGTATCGAGCTACGAACTCAACATGCAAGAGGAGGTGGCAAGGAAGGTTGATGAACGCATGGCCGCACATCGGTCCCATGATCCCCAGCCGACCATTCCTCCTGCAATGGTGAGCCCGTCAGGAAACCGTAGCAGCTGCGCCTCAACGGGGCAGGTAGGATCACAGAGCATGGACGCCATGCAAACACAGGACGAATCGACCTGTCCCGTTGATGACATCACTCAGCGGACATCATGTGAGCTGCATATTCCTTTCAAGAACTTATCAATAAAGGTAAGATTTAGCCATTCCGCTAGTTGCTGCTTATATATGTTGATTACTAATAAATAATCTCTCACAACATGAAGGTGGCGTCGGGCATGGCCATCCCAACGGACCCTTCAGGTACTTACCACTGCAGGCCGATTCCAGCAGGATACTCGAAGGTCGAAGTTGAGTTGGTCGAAGGCGCGTACGAGGACTTCGAGCTAGATTACCCTGGAGGAGACGGTGAGACGCATCTACGAGACACATGCCATGCCATTATTCTATGGCGCAGGCGGTACATCATCCTCCGTGGGCGACAAGCGGCGTCTCGTGCACCATCTCCTCCGGCTCCGCCATCTCCTCCTCAGGATCCTGCACCGTCTCCTCCTCATGCTCCGCCAGCACCGTCTCCACCTCAGGCTCCAGCATCGACTCCTCCTCAGGATCCTGCACCGACTCCTCCTCGTGCTCCTACACCTACTCCCCCGCAAGCTCCTGTTCCGGCACCTTCAAAGTCAAGGGCCCCCCCAGCTCCACCGCTTGCCCACACAAGGGCAACGAAGAAGGCGAAAGTTGACGCCGCCAAGAACAAGGACCCGGGGTACGATTGCACGCAAGAGGAGCTTGACGCTTACGTTGCATCAGAAGTCAAGAGACAATTCAAGCCTCGAAGTCCAGAAAAGAAGATTCCTATAGACCCCAGTGTCAGGAACTTCTTCAGGGGTATGTCTGCATCTGTCAAGGAGGCCATCAAGCTATCGGACTATGAGCGAACGCTGAAGAAAGCATCTTCTGGAAAGTCCAAACCAGTCCCTCAGCTTGGAGAGCAACCAAACCAGGAGATCGAGCCGTTGGTGACCGGTAAAGAAATGATGATAGAACAATTTATTACTGACACCGGTCTAACTACGGATCAATTGCTAGGAGTCGCACCAATCGAAAAGGCGGAAGTGAAATACATGTACGAACTCGGTAAACCGCTTGTCAAGCCTGAGCTGCTGCAGTCCCTACCCACACAAATGTACAAGTTCCATCAGCTGTACATGGAGATGAGCGCCACCGGTAGAGAGATGATCGGAGCGAGGATCAGGGACACGGACTTCTTGCAAGGAGATGACATTCTCTGGATCAATTTCAGGGGAATCTACGAACTATACCAGCTGGACGCCCTCGACGTCTCTATTATGAGTTGCTGGATTTTGTAAGTATATCGTTCAGTTAGATTTCTTACTATACGTCTCCTTTAATTAATTAGGTCCTTGTATATAAGTAGACTATAGAAAATAATATACTCCCTTTTATCGTTGTAGAATGGAGATTCAAAGGGCCCGACGGCGGAGGGTTTTCGATACTGGTTTCATCGACCCTCGGAAAGTAAACGTCGCAATGCTCGACCAATATCCACAAGAAACAGAGGACAATCTCGTCCATCTCCTGAAGGCGTAGCATTACAAGACGTTCATACTGTTGCCATACAACACAGAGTTAGTTTAATTTTACTGTCTTCCTACATACCAAATTTCATTCCCGTACGAACTTGCTAAGTGTTTCATATGTAATGCATCCCACGCACATTGCAGATTCCACTGGGTGCTTTTACTCTTCGACCTGGAGGCCTGCACCGTCAACGTATATGACTCAATGGATAAAAAAGAGTCTACGTTTGACAAGGTTTTCGAACTTATAGACAGGTACCGTCATAAGTTCCTTTGTTAATTAAGAAAATCTTGTTATGTTAATTGCTACTACGAATCATAGCTTTAAACTCCATGTAGGGCTTGGTATCGGTTCCGTCATTTGGTCCGCGGCAAATGGAGAGAAAGACTTAGGTGGAAGTTCAAATTTCCTGTGAGTACACATGCTCTACATTTATATTTCTCCGATTCAAATACATACAAGTGTATATTAATTAGATCTCTCGTTGTTTGTCATTTATTTGTAGTGCGCAAAGCAAAAGCAGGGAACTAACTTGTGCGGCTATTACGTGTGCGAGTATTGCCACTGCCTTGCAGACCAAATCATCACCACAAGAGAGCTCGATGTACGTACAAATAAATTCAAAATTTCATTACGTAGCGATTTCTTGTTTAATTACTAATCAATTTCATACATTCATATA
This sequence comes from Oryza sativa Japonica Group, assembly GCF_034140825.1. NCBI lineage: Eukaryota > Viridiplantae > Streptophyta > Magnoliopsida > Poales > Poaceae > Oryza > Oryza sativa. Next base: position 6,841,486 of record NC_089045.1, read on the forward strand.
GTTTATTCGCATCAGGGATAACCTGACCACACACAAGGAATTTATCGCGGCGGTTCAAGAACAACTCATGGGATTCATCAACGAAGAAATCCTTGATCCCAAGGGTGAATTCTACTACGACAGAAACACAATTCACCGGTCCTTAGCTTCTGAGCTAGCAGCGAGTACTACTACGTCGAAATCGTAGCTAGCTAGGACATATAATGGATTGTAATTAATACATGACTACATATGTTTCTATATGCATGTGTACACATTTTCTATAATGTAAATATATTTTGGTCATATATATATCTATATACATATGCATTTGCATAACATATATATGTATAAATACATATATATTATGCATGTATATACATATAATATAATATAATATAATATATATATATACATATATATATGTATGCATATATATGTATTGAAACATATATATGCATGGTTTATATATATATATATATATATATATATATATATATATATATATATATATATATAAACCATGCAGCAACAGGGCTATGAAAAAAAAAAAAGGTCAGCTCGATCTTTAGTCCCGGTTGGTAACACCAACCGGGACTAAAGATCGATCTTTACTCCCGGTTATTTCACCCGGGACTAAAGATAGCGATCTTTAGTCCCGGATTGGTACTCCCGGTTTGGAAACCGGGACTAAAGGGGGGGTTACGAACCGGGACTACAAAGGGTTTCTCCACCAGTGCAGGTACCGCCTGAGGGCGTGGAGCAGGATCTGGTGCAAGCAGATTTTGGACGAGGCAAACCGGCAGTGAGGCGTCCATGCAGCCACCGCATCCCACACCATCTGGCCAGTGGCCACCACGACGCACCTCCTCACCATCGCAGCCTCCCGCATGGTGACATGTGGGCCCACATGTGTCTATGACATGTGGGTCCAGTGGCAAAAAATTAATTGCCACATCTAAATATGGCAAATGGTTAAATATCTCTCCCGCATGCGCCGGAACCCGGAACCCAATCTAGCAACACCATAAGACTGAAGCGCTACACTAGATTCCAGCGCCGCAACATTTTTATAGGGGAGGGATGGAGGGGGACGACATCACCATCCTCCTCGCCCAACCAACCAACACATGCAGAGATGGGTGTGCCCACCAACGACCAGCAGCCGCCGCCAATCTCGACCGGAGACGGGAATGACCAAAGACGTACTGGATCCTGTCGAGGAAACACACAGAGAGAGGCGCATCGTGGATCTCAGCCGCTGGCCTGGAGGAGCGCCGTGGACGAGGTAGCAGTCGGGAACTCACCGGCGATTTTGATTTGTAGAGGCCGCCACCCGATGTAGATTCGTTTTCAGCGGTGATGCTCATGCCAGATCTGACGTATCAATCCTCCGGTTCCGCCTCCAGCCACTTTGGATAGGGGAAAGATCCCACCGTCGCCGGGGCCACCGTCCACCGTCGCGTGGTGGATGGATCCAGCCATCGCTGGGGCCGCTGTTCCGTTGGCTGTCAGATGAGCCCGTCTCCCATCTCCCCTCGCTGTCAGATGCGCAGCACGTCGCCACCTCCCGCGCGCTCGGCTTGGTCGTTACCTGGCTACGATGGAATCGGTCGCTGCCATGGTCCCGCCGCCGCCTGCCAACTCCACGCCGGATCGTGCTGCCTCCTCCCGATCGATACCGATGCGCCCTCCGTGGCCTCTCTAGATCCAAGGAAACCGGTAACGTTGGATAAAATTTTGAGAATCTATCCTACCGTATAAAATGGCTACATATATAGGTTGGAGGATTTAAGTAAAAAAATTACTACGTTAAAGAGTATGGGATTGTGTATAAGAGGTGCTGCTTGTGTGAGATGAGAGTAAAATAATTACTAATAGGGGAGAGTGGTGGGTGCAGATAGTATGGGGTTGCTGTGAGGAGTGCCACGAAGCTACGTAGCACCTTAAGGTGCCATATAGTGTGTATATATATATATATATATATATATATATATATATATATATATATATATATATATATATATATATATAGTGAATCTATTCTACACCCTCTCCTAGAATAACTATTGTACACCCCCCCCTCCCACCTTGGTCAAAGCGTCCTCCCGCCGGTCAAACCCACCCATCACTCCCTCCCCCGCCCACCACTTTGCTGCTCTCGTCTTGCAGGAATCGTGCAGTAATAGGACGGTCATCGTGCAGTAGCAAGGCAACATTATCACAGTAACAACGTCAAAAGGTAGGCATGATGGATCTAGTTTTGTTAAGCACTTTTTTACGAATATTATGATGCAGACGGATTAGAAAAATAATATATAACGTGAGAGATATTGCTCTCTAAAGATTGAGATTTACTTTTTTTAATTCTTGTCTCGCGGGTACGGCGTAGTAACGCGACAGTCAATATGTCAATATGTAGTAACACGACTACTTTCCGCAGTAACAACGTTATAAAATAGTCATGATGGATCTAGTTTCGTTAAGCATGTTGTCTCGATTATCATGTAGTAACAAGATAATTGTATTAATGTTTAAATATTATAATTCTAAAAGTTTACTTGTACTAAGCTTGCAACTGTGTATCTTTGTATGGACAAAGAAAAGTATTTTTAGCACTTTGTGTTAACTTCTGACTATGCATATGCACATGTATTTTTTAGCACCTGTATTTTGCACAAGTAGTGGTACTGTAGTAGTACTGCTACTAACATATATTCTCTGTTACTATAATTTCATCATGATGTTACTGAAAAAACGCAGTAACAACCTATAAATTTCACAGTAACAACATATAAATTTTACAGTAACGTATCGTGTTACTGCACTTATGCGATGATGTTACTACTGAATCATAGTAACAATGAATGATTCATACAGTAAACATAATTGATGTGTTCTCACAAAATTTGTACAAACATACAAAACTAGCAAACAATGATCACTAATCACTTAGTGTCAAAGGGTCAATTGGTTAGGAGAGTTTCCCGTAGCCATGAGATCATGGGTTCAAGTCCCAAATTCACTATTTTATTTTTAATTTTTCTAGAAAAAAGAAAATAATAGGAGAAAAAATTGAGAGGAGGGATGGAAAAAGGAACCAGAGGAGAGATCGGGAGAAGGAGGAAAAAGGAGCGAGATCGGGGAGGGGTGGAGGGGAGAGGAGAAGAGATCGGGAGAAGGAGGAAAAAGAAAGGGAGGAGGGCGGGATCACGCGCGGACGAGGGAGGTGGGAGGGGATGGGCTAGGTGGGAGGAGGGTGTAGAATAGTTATTATAGGGGTGGGGTGTATAATAGAGCTTTTATATATATATATATATATATATATATATATATATATATATATATATATATAAAATCTATTCTACACCCCCTCCCACCCCGGTCAAAGGTCGGTCAAAGCATCCTCCCGCCGGTCAGACCTCGGTCAAACCCACCCACTCACTTCCCCCCACATCCACCTCTTTGTTGTCCTCGTCTCGTAGGAATTGCGCAGTAACAAGACGACCATCGTGCAGTAACAATATTATAACATTGTCAAAATATAGTGATGACAGATCTAGTTTTGTAAAGTTCTTTTTTAAAAGCATTATAGTGGAAACGGTTCAAAAATATAATATGTGGTGCGAGAGATACGATTGTTTAAAGATTAGAATTTCAAATAATCCACTTGTGTTTAGTTTGCTATTATGTATCTTTTGTGTTGCTCACTTCCCTCCATGCCCACCTCTTTCGTGTCCTCGTCTCACAGGAATTGCGCAGTAACAAGACAACCATATTGTAGTAACATGATTACTTGCTCGTAGTAACATTATTCGTAGTCTGTAGAAGTACCGTTACTACTACATACCTGTTCCGTGTTACTACAATATCCACATGATGTTACTGTCAGAACTGCAGGGACAACCTATATATTTTTGCAGTAACAGCCTATATACTTTTGTAGTAACGTGACGTGTTATTGCACTTTTACAATAATATTACTACTGGAACATATTAACAAATTATAAGTTTCACAGCACTATATGTGATTTGCTCTCATAAAGCTTGAATAGAAACATAAAATTGATGCAATAAACTCTAATCACAAGATCTCATATGGTTAATTGGTTAATAGAGAATTTCTTTGAACCATGAGGTCATAGGTTCAAGTCTTGGTTTTGTCATTTTAATTTTAAAATTTCTTTCCAAGGTGAGATGAAAAAAAAATTAGAGGGGCAGAGGCCAACGGGCGAGGGGAGAGAGATCGAGAGAAGGCGTCGGGAGAGGAGGTCCAAGGTGAGATGAAAAAAAAATTAGAGGGGCAGAGGCCAACGGGCGAGGGGAGAGAGATCGAGAGAAGGCGTCGGGAGAGGAGGGAGAGATCGAGAGAAGGCGCCAGGAGAGGGGAGAGAGATCGAGAGAGAAAAGAGGAGGGAGAGATCGAGAGAAGGCGCCAGGGAGAGATCGAGAGAAGGAGACGGGAGAGGAGGGAGAGAGGGGAGAGAGATCGAGAGAGAAAAGAGGAGGGAGAGATCGAGAGAAGGCGCCAGGGAGAGATCGAGAGAAGGAGACGGGAGAGGAGGGAGAGATCGAGAGAAGGCGCCGGGAGAGGGGAGAGAGAAAAGAGGAGGGAGAGATCGAGAGAAGGCGCCGGGAGAGGGAAGAGAGATCGAGAGAGAAAAGAGAGAGAGAGGGCGGAAGGCGCTGGGAGAGGAGGGAGAGATCGAGAGGAGACAGGAGAGGAGGGAGAGATCGAGAGAAGGCGCCGGGAGAGGGAAGAGATATCGAGAGAGAAGAGAGAGAGAGAGGGCGCCGGGAGAGGGGAGAGAGATCGAGAAAAAAAATTGTATAAATTGTATTCCTATATTTCAATATTTCTTATCTATTAATTTCATATTTCCGTTATTTTTAAATTGTATTCCTATATGAACAATAGACTGTTCTTCTAATATTTCTTATTTTTAATTATGACTTTATGTTATTTATAAATTGTATTCCTATATGGACTCTATATGGACTCTAGATTCTTCTTCCAATATTTCTTTTTTTTTTAATTTCGAATTTCAATTATTTCTAAATTACATTCCTATGGACTCTAGACTCTTTTTCCAATCTTCTTTTTTTTTAAATATGAATTTCAGTTATTTCTAAATATATTTTTATATGGATCTAAACTTTACTTTTAATTTTTCTTATTTTTTATTTTCGACTTTCAATTAGTTCTAAATTCATATATAGGCTATAGACTCTTCTTTCAATATTTCTTATTTTTTTATTCTGAATTTCTGTTATATCTAATTGTATTTTTATGTACTCTAAACCCATCTTCTAGTATTCCTTATTTTTAAATTCCAAAATTTAGTTATCTCTAAATTGTACTCTTATATAGAGGTTCCTTTTATTACCAATATAATATGTTAATTTGTAGCACACAAATTTATTTGTTAGACGATCCTTTGCTATAAGATTCTGGCATTTTTGGATGCCAATTTATTAATGAAGTGGATTCCGGCAGCAAAACTTCCGTCTTGCTAATTTGTTGGTAAAGCTGATTGTGGCTAGAAGATTTATGGCTGGATATTTGTGTTTTGCGTTTTGTTTTCATTGCTAGGAGTATCGATCTATTTATTATTACGGGATGAATCGTGTACAATTCATAAGCGTATAAATATGATAGAATTCCATATTTATGAAACACCGATTATCATTCTAATTATGATTGGTTTGTTAACTGTTGTCCGTCCTACACTATAACCATACATGAATATTTATTGTTACTAGAAAAATGCCCGTGCGTTGCAACGGGTGAAGGCTATTTTAATCTTATTATTGTTGTACAGTATAGGAGCTGCAATTAGGGTCCAATCGTTTCAAGTTAGCATGCAAGTTTTTTAAAGAGATTTCTTATACGACTCCTGTATTTTTAAAAATAAATAAAATTAAAACGAATTCAAACACGCATCTGTATTTCCATATGTATTTCCAAAAGCGATTGAACTTAAAAACCGATTCAAACACAGATAACGTACCAAAAGTACCGGCAAAATCATCTTCAATTTTTATAATAATAGAGATAAAGATAAAGAAGAGATAATTGGCTGTAATTATTTGAACAAAGCCTGGGATTCTATTCCATTATGTTAAAAAAGTAAGAACTCTGAAATAACTACTGGAGGTGAAATATCGAAGGACATCGACCATGGTCAGTTCGGCCCATGGACTATGCACGGTCACGCACCCTGTCCGACTCGAATTTCGTGTGCTGCAAGTCCAATTCAAACAGCGATTGACGGATCTGTATTTCCAAAAGCAGTTGAACTTAAAAATCGATCGAAACACAGATGATGTATCAAAAGTACTGGTAAAAACATCTTCAATCTACCCTATAATTCACCAACTCATCTTACTCATATCTCATTCTTACACTCTTACATCTTACAGATCCAACGGCTAGGAGCGATTAGATTAGAGCGATCGAACGACTAGGAGCGATTCCCCCGTCAATCTCGCTATTCTCCTCCTCCCGTGAATCGCCCCAATCTCGCCCCTTCCATCGCCACTAGCCGCCCATCGCCCCTTGCCGCCGCCTCACCATCGTCGTCCCTCCGCTCCTTTCCCTCCCCATAACCACCGGCGCCGCCACCGCCCCTCGCGCGCCACCGATCCCGCCGCCGGAGGCCCTCCGACGCCAGGTCGCCGCCCCCTCCTCTCCTTTCCCTCCCCACAACCACCAGCGCCGCCACCGCCCCTCGCGCGCCACCGATCCCCGCCGCCGGACCGCAACCTCCGCTCCTTTCCCTCCCCACAACCACCAGCGCCGCCACCACGCCTCGCGCGCCACCGATCCCCGCCGCCGGAGGCCCTCCCGTCCCACTCCCCGCTGCACGCGGCCAGTTCGCCGTCGCGCGCCGCGACCCGTGCTCCCACACCCCCGCCGCCGGCACGTCCCTGCCCCTCGCCCATCTCTCATCTATCCTCGTCGCCCTTCTCCACACCGCCCCCGATATCCGGCTCGAACTCCGTCGCCGGAACATCGTCCCGCCGTCGCGCCTGCGGTTTTCTCCGCGCCCCCGATCACGGTCTCCTCGGTGCCGGACTCTCCTCCGCGCGCCCACCGGTAAGTTTATGCCTAACGCTAACACAATCTTACTATACAGAAACTATCTTTATTTATACCGTTTCCACAATGCCAATTGCTATGTCGTTTGTTCAGTACGTACAATGCTCAGTATATACAATGTTTCCACGAAGAACAGGTTATGGAATGGGGTGAACTAATACATCCGGATTGGTGAGATCAGGGTGAATGGGCTTTTTTTTTCTGTTTTTTTCCTAGGATGAAAATTTTGGGATGTTTCTCATTAAAGTGGGATGGTTATGTTGAACTATAAATATTATGGAAGCTAGATTGTATCATTGATTTATTCTGGTGTGTACCATTGCTGCTGTGGCAGCAGTTTGCTGGTTACTGGCAGAATAAACTCATAAACTTGTTTGCCTATATGTGCTCAATGATGTACAGTTGACACCATCCTCCCCGGCTCCCCGCCGTCTCCACGCATCCCACCACGTCGCCCCCAGTCTCTACATCGTCAACTGCCTCCGCTCCTCTGCGCGTCACCAATCACCTCCACTCCACCTCGTCAACCGCTTCCCGCGCGCTCACTTGTCTTGGCCTCTTCAACAATGTCTCCCGCCTTGACCTGATTCACCGGAAGGTATCCTCCTCCTCCCCCCCCCCCTCTCCCCCCTTCTCTTTATCCCCCATCTGAAAGAATCAACCAAAATAAAGCAACGAGATGCATCATTCATCATTCCTGTATTTGATTATTTTCCGTTTTAATTTTATGGGCGACTGTCCACCCTTTTTGTTTCCAAAGATTACGCGAGGGCATCTATCCACACTTTTTAGTTGACAAATATCATAGTACATTGAGTTGCACTTCACTGGTTATTTGACCAATAAGTGTATGATATGCTTCTCCATAAGAATGTTGCTGGTCTGCACTGTACTTTATTATCTTACAGTCGATTACTCACCAACAAAGTGATCGGTACAAGTTATCTAACTCTTAAATCAGACAACACCTAGTAGCTTGTTACACATGTCAGTTGTCTTAGCTTAACTAAATCAAGGTTACTTACATGTTCTCCTATGGTCTTTAGTACTGTCATCCATATTCTGATGTAGCTTAACTTTTTTCTTAATATACATGTATTAGTTACAATACATTCCGAAATTTAGTGCGCTGACAAGTCATTCAGAAATTTGGTGCACTGATTTATATGCTTTTCAAGTGTTTCGACGAGGCTATTACTGTGTTTGAGGAGGTTCCTTCATATAGCACCCTAAATTTATTGACGGGATAAAATATTAAGAGGAATCAGTGTTGACTGGCCTTATGAAGAAAATATATATTTGCCCTAAAGAGAGGTCCTGGGTTTTTCATGTTATTGCAACTATGCAACTGATTTCATTTTACAGGTTGAATCATAGGCATTTATTTTGTAAAACAAATAGCTAGTTTTGGACAACGATATTGTAGGTGTGTGTGTTTTATAGTGTGCATGTGTGTTGCAACATAAAAAGTTAAAGTGACAGTAACCATTATTGAGGGTTCAGTTTTCGGTCAATGAGCTTTTTAAAAAACATTTCTTCAGTCAGAGAAAAAAATTGGATTTTCATACAAAATGAGTCCTGCTCCACTAATCGAATTGTAAAATACAAATGCTAGGGAGTCCTGCTCCACTAATTGAATTGTTCTCGGATATTTATTTTGAGCAAAATTAGACAGAAAATAAGTATAGTCGATAGTGATTAATGTGAAAGGGATGATGCTCTCATTTCAGCTGTGATGAATGAAATATCTGATGGCACTATGGCAGGATATTTTAATTTCAGGATTATATTCAACTTTTTTTAAACAGTTTTTTACAATTTGTAATCTGTAGGGCGTAGACTATTCTGATTTACTGGTTGTTATGGTCCATCAAATCTTACAACTTTTTTGTTTACCATAAACTAGCTCCAGTAGTCAGTGATGTCAAATTACCTACTTCAGAACTTTAGGGGTAAAAGGAAGAATACTTATATTGCTCTAATATGTCTGTATCCTTGGTGTTAGCCTATTAGAGTGATTGCACAAATGTATATAAATAATACATTATGTTTATGTGGTTATTGGTCTGCGTCATGATTTTATTTATATTTTACGTTTGCTTTTGATTCAAGCTTACAAATAATCAGCTTACTCAATATAAAACCATTCATATGTGAAATCCTATCCTCCTTAATCAATGCCTTGATAAACTAAACGAAAATCTCGGATGTTCTGAACAGGAGAGTTTATAAAACAAAAGGTGCTGGTGGTTGGAAAAATAGATGATGTTAACATACATCTACTTGCATGGTACTGCCAAAAGATTGATGTATTGTCAATATTTTCATGCATAATGGTGCATGTTTTGCTTTTGAGTTGCTTTCATCTGTCTAAAACAATAATTTTCAGGCATTAGTAACATGATTGGATTTTGTAATCGCATTTTCTTTGATTGCAGGTTTTGGAAATCCTTAACGGGTGACTTTTGAAGTCCAAATTTTTCTTTTCATCCCTGCCACAGGAGGTAGATACTGTGCCGTGGAAGATATATAATCCTCAGCAAGTGATCCTTTGTCTTTTCATAAAAATGTGCAAAAAAGGTGTAGCAAGACAATTTGCCACGATAATTTGTACTAAAATATTGAGCATAATGAGAATATGGCTTGTTGAGCTTTATGGGATTATGGTCTTTGATCGAGTGCTTTCTATAGGTCGTACTGATAGGTCCTCCTGCATGTTATACATGTTGTGCCACCTATGTATTTTCTAAAAGGACCAACATGTGCTATACTCATTCAATATGTTTATGAGCTGTCATTATTGATGTTAGTAAAACTTGGATTGGCAGTTTGCATGGTTTCAAATTAGTATCTAAAGTCTTCATTTTACAGTATAGACCAAATGAAACGGCAATATTTTTTAGTAATCTACACTACACTGGTCAAGGTCACCTGTGACGGGCCCAAACCCTCACCTTTGACGGTTTTGGGCTTGGTCAGTGATCAGTGGTCACTGGTAAGTCCAGTCACCTTTGACGGGTGGCCGGCCGTCAGTGGTGACATCCACCTCTGACGGGCAAGTTAATAGAAGGCCGTCAGAGGTGTTGGTCTAAGCTAGACTAGGGCTTGTTAGGACCCGTCACAGGTGTCTCATCTCTGACGAGCCCCTAAATAAAGGCCCGTCAGAGGTGATGATCTCCGGTATATAGTAGCCGTCACAGGGTGACCCACCTGTGACGGGCCCGAAAGTAAAGGCCCGTCACAGGTGGGTCACCTGTGACGGTCCGACGTTTGCGAGTCCGTCACAGGTGAGGTTACCTGTGACGGATGTTTCTTCCGAACCGTCACTGATGAGTTAATTCCAGAAAAAAAATAAATGCTAAATATTGGCTAGCCTCAGGAATTGCTAGCCATGCCCTCTGAAAAACAGAAACATCACAGGTGCCAGTCACCCCCCCCCTCCATATCACATATTCCCTAACTGCCCAACATCACAGATGCATCACATATCACAGATCCATCACAAAGCAACAATTTACAACATCACATATGCAACAATTTAATTTATTATAGCACACAATTCATACCCCATGAAAGTCCTCAAATGATTACCAAAATTTCTTGTATTCTGTTCGTTGTGAACCTCCACAACCTGTCAATAAGGGAAAAAAAAAGGAGAAAACAGATGAATAGTACAACATAAATCGTAGTTGATCAAATGTGATGACAATTTAGTAAAGTACCATAAATATTGCACATATGAAAGTAAATTACATTGCACTCTATAAAAACATAATTTTTTACATCGCCAGAAATTATAAAAACATCTTTTTTACATCACAATAAATTATCTAGCCAAGTTCATGAGTCTATTTGGCATGAAAACGTCCTTTCTTGTTCATTATTTCTGTAAGAATAAAGGCGCACACTTCGCCTCTGATAGCGGGGGGGTTGATGGGTGAGATCTTGAAGCCAGCTCTACCTTTCTGTTTAATAAATAAGAGGTTAATTAGCACGTTTTGAATAGCAATGTAGATATTGAAATGAGCTTATTCGCCATTAGTAACAACCTCAGGGTCGAAATCTTTCACCTCTCTTAGAAGTGTTGACATGTGGCACACGTGGAAACCACATTGGTCTCCGATCTGTTGTGCGCATGCAAACTTGGTGTCATGATAAAGTTCTTTCTTGCCCTCCTTGTGCCTACCACCCTTTTCCACATATGGGCCCCAAGCCATATTTAAGGCCTTGGTGATTTCACTGAAATCATAATCTTTGGACTTATTGGAGTTAAGGTAGGTAACCCTACTCCACTTAGGTACGATGACTAGGAGAATCCAATGTCGCCTGCGCAGTGGTTATGTAGCGTTAGTACTAAGAACCTTAACTTCAAAAACAATATACACGAAGGGTATTGTCCTCTTACTCTTGGTTGTGTGCGCACATGATGTACTCCTTGTCTTGATGGGCCCATAAACACCGGTTGACATAGTCAACCACCTCAGTGAAGCTCTGTCGTAAATTAACCTCATTCACCATGGATGGATCAAGGAACCCAACCTGATTACCATGGCGACGACTCTCGATCCAACAAAACCTTAAAATATTTACGTATTAGAACTAATTTAATTAGGAGATATAGTCCAGTCATATCACAAGTATAGAAGGTATGCACTTACAAGGAGTAGCATTTTAGAAGACCAGTGTCCAACTTCCGGATCCTGAAAAGGTCGAAGAGGTCATCAAAGCCTATAGTTATATAGGCAGGCGACGATAGGAACGGCTGGTGGTCGTGATGTCCAACTATGGATGACTCCCTCATTTTCCGCTTGGCATTGCTTAGCTCCATGTATTGCTTATGTAGCTCTCGGCAAGCAATACCCATCACAGCTAACACATTGTCCTCCACTAATGGCATGCCTAGCTCAAATTGGGCTGGCGCCCTCACGACCTTCCCCGATTTGCTCACCGGCATCGACGTCGCAGCCTTGCCCCTTTTTGGCTCCGGCGCCAACTCCCCGACCTTCCCCTTGCCGCGTTCACGCTTCTGGCCCTTGACAAGTGGTGAGGAGCTATCGGCCTTTCTTGTGGTCTTTATTGGAGCCAAGCTTTGAGCTATATCTGCCAAGTCCATATCAGCTCCACCGGGAGAATGAGGTACTGACAATGCCGGTCCACGGGGAGCCTCAATTGATAGCTTAGACTTGGGAGGTGTAAGCTCTGTCGGTCGACTTGGACGAGGAGTCATCTTCACAACTATGTCTTCTTTGGGCCATTGTATGAACGTCTTGCGCGCATCGCCCAAAGTCATGATTTCATCATTTGGGGGCACGGGCAGCGGATAGCCTGACCAGGTGTCCTTTACTGTATCGATGGACACCTTGGCATACCCAGCTAGCAGGTCTGCGCCGTGGACCTTGTCTGTAACCGAGGACTTGAAAGCCATGCCCTCAGCGACTTCAGGAGCGAAAGTTGGGTGGACTCTCGCTAGTAGGACACACTGTGCTGCGCCCTGCATAAGGTGAAAGTTTGAATTTAATATTGGAATGTGTAAATGTCTTTTATTAGATATGGATCGGATAACAACAATTACCTCGATGTGGTCCACTGCAGCTAGTGGTGCGATCGGGAGACCAGGGGCCGGCACCTCTGTGGATGCACAACTACTCCTATGCTGTGACGGACTCGCGTCGTGTTGTACACGAGGAGTTGGTTGCACAGCAGGTGTTGTGACTCGGGGTATATTCATGTCGGCGAGGACCTTGTTAACCCTTTCTTCCACCCTTGCATTCATGCTAGCTTCTAGTTCTTGAATGATCTCAACCTTAAGTTCGGCCTTCAAACGAGCGTCCCTCTCTTCCTTGGAGACTTTCCGTTTCCTGTATTGGGAGCTGTACTGAGGGAGTCCATGCTTCCAGGGCACATCGCTACCAATTCCCCGAGTTCGGCTAGGATGTTCTTTGGTTCCGAGCGCCTTTGTGAGGATGTCATCTTCGCGCCTCTTCGGCGCGGACTCAACCTCGCTTTGTGAAGCTTGTTCAGCAACCAAGCCCAACTAGAAAAGAAGATAGTCGTTTATACGAACTTGTACTTTATACGAACGGAAATTAGTTAGGTTAAGTAGTGAACTCACCAGTTTCTGATAGACGACGGCATCACTTTTGTTCTCAAATGTGACAGAGCCGTCCGGGTTGACCTTACCCCTTGCCCGCGCCCAGTTGCGAGCTCTTTGTTCAGGGATGTCTGAAAACGGGGCAGGGACATTCGCTGCTGCAGCGGCTGCATCTTCTTGGGCCCATATTGCCTCCTTGCCGATGTACCCTGCGGTGCCCAGCCGATGCGGGTGCTCATTCCGCTGTTGCAGTACGCGATGTGCCTCGCTTGATTCCCTAAACTCTTGGGTGGTCTTGAGAGAGCAGAATTCCTCCCACACCGCTTCGGTTATTTGAGGGTATTCATCGAACGGCGTATGATTGCCGGGCGGGTTGACAAACTCGGTGAAGAGCTTCGACTTCTAATTCTTCCAAGCTTTGCCCATCTTTTGGAATGCCTTCCGCTTGAGCCTATCCTTTGCTTCGGCTAGAAATGTGAACCATTTCTCCATTGCCGTCCAAGCTCGCTCTTTCTCGGCTTCTGTGACCTTCCCGATATCTTTATGGAGGATCCCAAAGTTCTCACGTGCCGCTAGCCCGCAGCAGTTAGACCATCTTCCAATGACAGTCCTAGGCGCCGTGGGCCTACCACTAGCGTCAACCTCTCTTATAACTTGCACTGTGGTCGGCCATATATTTTGTGACCGCGGATTTCTACTAGACCTACTTGCACTTGTCCCGCCCGACATCGACGTATGTTGTTCCTGCGGCAATTCTGCAGCACAAACAGAAGGCAATATTTGCTAAGGGGTGCTAGCTAAAATTTATGTGGTCATGTGGTGAAAATTTATCCTATAAATTACCATGAATTTCGGGTTGTTGGACCGCCGTTGTCGCGGGATGACCTTCGGCAACTGCCTCTATGGCTGGGTTTGCTTCTTCCTGGATCCTCTCAGGTGTTGGGGAGGACGGGTTTGCGCCGGGCGTTGACATGGTTTAACTTTCGCGAAAAAGATTATAAATTTCCTACCATTAGACTAAATAGCATTAGATCCAATGTAATACGGGGTATACTATGAAAGATATGGCCTCAGTTTTGCTGAGAAATATGCATCAATTACAATCATTTGCATGAAGGGATAAAAAGAGGAAATCAGCTACTAGGAGAAAAAAGCAACCCAAAGAAAATAGAACAAGTATAGTTCATCTGTTCTTATCCATAAAGAAAAGAGCAAGTGCAGGAAATTAGAGCAGTAGCAACAGCATGGCCATATAATAGCAGCAATAAGAGCAGTAGCAGGGCCATATAACATTAGTAGGGGTATATATGCCACAGGGGCAGCAACAGCAGGGGGAGATTCACATAAACAGCAACAGCAGGGTGGAAATTCACATAAACAGCAACAGCAGAGGGAAATTCACATAGACAGCAAGGGTATATAAATCAACAAGTGTAGATAATCTGTTCTTATCCATAAAGAAAATAACAGGTATAGATAGAATGTTATTAAGCAATTCATCCTTGGCCATTTAACAAGAAGTACAGGGGCAACAACAGCAGTGGTATATAAATCATGCATATATTATTGTAGATAAAAAAATAGAACAAGTGTAGTTCATCTGTTCTTATCCATAAAGAAAAGAGCAAGTGCAGGAAATTAGAGCAGTAGCAACAGCATGGCCATATAATAGCAGCAATAAGAGCAGTAGCAGGGCCATATAACAGCAGTAGGGGTATATATGCCACAGGGGCAGCAACAGCAGGGGGAGATTCACATAAACAGCAACAGCAGGGTGGAAATTCACATAAACAGCAACAGCAGAGGGAAATTCACATAGACAGCAAGGGTATATAAATCAACAAGTGTAGATAATCTGTTCTTATCCATAAAGAAAATAACAGGTATAGATAGAATGTTATTAAGCAATTCATCCTTGGCCATTTAACAAGAAGTACAGGGGCAACAACAGCAGTGGTATATAAATCATGCATATATTATTGTAGATAAAAAAATGAACAAGTGCAGAAAATCTGTTCTTATGCATAAAAAAAAGTGCAAGTGCACAAAATCTGTTCTTATGCATAAAAAAAGAACAAGTGTAGAGGTATATAACCACTGAATCAATCATGCAAATTAAAAAAACAGCAGCAGCAAGGGTACAGAATTTGCATGATTGACATAAAACAGCAGCAGGAGGAGTATATATGCCACAGGGGTAGCACCAGCAGGGGCAAATTAACTAAAACAACATGTCTAGATATACTCCTCTTATCAATCCAAATGGCACTTAAATCCACATTCAAGTTGCACTTAACTAACAGTTGCAACCATAGGCAGCAGCATGGGCAAACATAGACAGCAAGGGCAAACATAGACAGCAGCAGTTGCACTTAAATCCACATTCAAGATTCACTTATTGAGCAATTCATCACTTATTGAGCCACAACAGGGGCAAAAAGAAGAATAGATAAAAAAATGAACAAGTGTAGATAATCTGTTCTTATTGAGCAATTCATCACTGGCCATTTAAAAAGGAACACATTGGGCAGCAGAAGCAGAAGCAGAAACAAGGAACAGGTGTATTAACAAGTAGCCCACAATAACAGCAGTAGCAGGGGTGTAGATAAAAAAGGAGACAGTACTACTAACTTCATGTAAACAGCAATTCATCCATTCAATTCAAGCAAGTCTAGATAATAAAACAGCCCACAATCATTGTGGCAGCAGCAGCAAGGGTATATAAATCATGTATATAAACAACAATTCATACAATTGACCTATTCATAGACAAAAAGGGTATATAAATCAACAAGTTTAGATAATCTGCAAAGTTCCTTAATCATCAAATAATGACAGAAAACAAAATGCATGGAGAATTTTGGTATCTAGGTCGGTTCCGTCCATGGACTACACTGGCCTATCCACCAAAATTCCCCATGCATTTTGTATTCTGTGATGGTTTGATAACCTCGGAACTACATTAAATCTGCGGCCAATCTATCAATTCTTCCCTTGTAACTAGATTTCAAACCCTACACCTAATAAAGGTCCTTAATTATCAAAGAATTATAGAAAACAAAATGCATTGAAAATTTTGGTGTGTAGGTCGGTTCCGTCCGTGGACTACACTGACCAAACCACCAAAATTCCCCATGCATTTTGTATTTTGTGATGGTTTGATAACCCTTAACTAGCTAGCTTAATAAACTATTTCTAGCTAGCTACCCTACCTAGCTAGAAACACTATTGCCAATCTATCAATCCATCCTTTTTCAGCTAAATGTAAACATGATCCACAAAATTCAATAGGTCTAGCAAAAGGGAACAAAACAACATATATAGCAGTACACACTCCATGAATGGTTATATGTCCAAATGGCACTTAAATCCACATCCAAGTTGCAAACTAGCTACACATTCAAGTTTTAACTAACAGTTGCAACCATAGGCAGTAGCATGGGCAAACATAGACAGCAAGGGGCAAGTGTAGATAATAAAACAGCCCACAATAATTTATGTGGCAGCAGCAGTAGGGGTATATAAATCATGTATATAAACAACAATTCAACTATTCATAGACAACAAGGGTATATAAATCAATAAGTGTAGATAATCTGTTCTTATCCATAAAGAAAAGAACATCCACTGCAGCAAAATTCATGCTAAGATCCTCTATTGATGCTAAGATTCACTGCACCAAAATCATGTATATAAAATCTAGCCCCTACATTCATCCAAAACATCCACAGACAACAAATCACATTTAATTCATCTATACAGCAGCACCAATAATCGAAACAACAAATCACATTTCATTCATCTAAACAATGCAATTCATCCATCGGAAAAAAGGAGGAATGGGGGAGGGTGGCGGCATACTTGGAGAAGCGGCGTACTTGGAGACGGAGGCGCAGGCCGTAGTCGTCCTGGATCCTGGTGGCGGCGGCGGAGAGGCAGTGGCGAAGAGTTCGAGGCGGTCGGCGGTGGTCAGGGATCCCGGCGTCGGGGAGGTCGGGGTCGGGGAGGTCGGGGAAGTCGATGGACGGACGGCGGAGAGGACGACCGGCGGCGAGGGCGGCGGTGGAGGCGGCGGCGGAGAGGGCGGAGATGGCGGCAGAGAGGGCAGCGGAGATGGTGGCGGAGAGGGAGGAGGAGAGGTTGAGGCGGCGACGGTGGAGATGGCGGTGGAGAGGACGGCGGAGATGGCGGCAGAGAGGGCAGCGGAGATGGCGGCGGAGAGGGCGGAGGAGAGGTTGAGGCGGCGACGGTGGAGATGGCGGTGCAGAGGACGGCGGCGGTCGAGAGAGTGAGTGAGGAGGCGGCGGTGGAGAGGGAGGCGGCGAGGGCGGCGGAGAGGGCGGAGATGGCGGCAGAGAGGGCGGCGGCGAGGAGGGCGGTGGAGAGGTCGAGGCGGCGGCGAGGAGGGTCTGGATCGAGAGAGAGAGAGGCGAGGCGGCGGTCGAGAGAGTGAGTGAGTGAGAGTGGGTGCCGGATCTGGATCGATCTAGAAGATGTCCAACCCTAGGTCAACCCTAGTCAAACTCACCTGTGACGGGCGCCAACTATGTGGCCGTCACAGGTGAGGTCACCTGTGACGGGCGCCAACCGTGGAGCCGTCACAGGTAAGACCACCTGTGACGGGCCCAACACTCTGGGCCGTCACAGGTGAGGTCACCTGTGACGGCCCTACAGATAGAGCCCGTCACAGGTGAGTTTGCCTAGAGCAATTTTATTTTATTTTATTTCACTTAGTTCTTTTATTTTCCTTAACATATTTTCACATACACTACATATTTTTTTATACTTAATTATTTTTTCACTAACAGTAGTAATTGCACTTCATTATTATACTACTTTAATTATTTTATTTCCAATGCTTATACTTGCTTAATTATTTTATTTCACTTCTAGTGGGTGCTTCACTTAATTATTTTATTTGACTATTTCATAAGCAATATACTATTGATCATTGCGAACATATTAGAGTCATACAGATAACAGACATGTAGACATAAACTACGTACATAAATTACAAAAATAATCCTTCCTCATGGTCGACACGTGCATATTGAACTTCATCTTCTTCTTCCTCCTCTTCTAGAGGTATTTCTTGACCTATGCCGTGGACGTGCTGGTTGTAATCAGCCTCGTCTGCAATGTTGTCCAATCCAACAATTCTCCTTTTCCCTTCACGAACAACATGTAGTTTCTTGTTACACGGGTCAACTATGTAGAACACTTGAACAACTTGTTTGGCGAGAACGAACGGTTCATCCTTGTACGCGTTGTTAGCCAAGTTGACAGTGGTGAAACCTTCATTGTCAACTTTTACATTGCGAAGATCGACCCATCGACAACGAAACAACGGGACTTTGAACTTCAAGTAATCTAGCTCCAATATTTGCTCAACTTTACCATAGTATTGATCACGACGACCACCGTCACTAGCAGCCTCGATGCGTAACCCACTGTTCTGCACTGTGCATTTGCTGTCTTGCTTTACCGTGTGAAAGGTGTATCCATTTATGTCATATCCTTGCTAGGTGGTGGCACTCCATTCAGGACCCTGTGACAACCACTGAAGTGTTTCACTAGACAAGTTCTGCAACCTGGCAATTCGGTTCTTCAGCCACTCGTTGAAAGAAGACATGTGCTTATTCCTGACCCAACTCTCTGATCGGCCTGGGTTCTCTTGTCGGATAACTGCAAGGTGTTCGTCAACGTACGGCACCACCTCAGTCATATGCTGTAGTACCGTGAAATGAGCTTTATCGTACACCTTCCGATCCAACCTAATAGTCTTTCTTCCAACAGTACCAACACCGTCAAGCCTCCCTTCGTGATGAGATCGTGGTAATCCAATTGAAGATGTTTCTGACATGTAGTCCACACAAAATTCGATGGCCTCTTCGGTGGTGTAACTCTCGATGATACTCCCCTCGGGGTGTGAACGGTTCCGTGCATAACCCTTAAGGATCCCCAGGTACCTTTCGCAAGGATACATCTGCGTCATGAATGCTGGACCACAGCACTTTGTTTGCCTCACAAGGTGCACCGGAAGATGTTCCATTATGTCAAAGAAAGTTGGAGGAAAGTACATCTCAAGATGACATAGGGTTCTCACAAGTTCTGCCTGTAGTTCATCTAGTCCCTCGGGATCAATGATCTTCTGGACGATTGCATGGAAGAAGGAACAGAACCGCTGGATCGTGTGTCGCACCTTAGGAGGCAAAATATTCCTTATTGCAACGGGCAACAGCTGTGTGATAAGAACGTGGCAATCATGCGACTTCATTCCAACCAACTTAAGATCTTGCAGTGAAACGAGCCTACTGATTCTTGATGAGTAACCAGATGGAACCTTTATACCACTCAAACATGTTAGCAAATCAATCTTCTCTTCTTTCGAGAGAGTGTAGCAGGCTGGAGGAAGGTAAACCCTGCCGGATTCCGTGGTTATGGGATGTAGCTCCGACCGAACACCCATATCTTCCAGATCTCGTCGGGCGTTGAGACCATCCTTTGTAGTACCTGGGTTAAGCAGTAATCCCATTAAACTCTCGCATACATTCTTCTCGACATGCATCAAATCTATGCAGTGGCGAACTTCAAGATCCTTCCAGTATGGTAGTCTCCAAAATATTGACTTCTTTTTCCACATGCTCCTCTCTTTTGTCTTTTGTTTTTCCACATGCTCCTCTGTTTTTTCCTTCGATGTGCTCTTCTCTTTTCGCTTTCCAACTTTCCTCTTTTTTCCAAACTCGTTGGTTATTCTCATCACTAAGTTGTGCACCTCTGTCCCTGTTAGCTCTGTCGGGGGTCCGGCTGTATCTCTGTGTCCATTGAAATTTTTTCTCATATTCCTATACGGGTGATACCTTGGGAGAAATCTCCTGTGACCCATGTAGACCGTCTTGTGTGAATGCTTCAACCATTTGCTTCTTGTTTCCTCCATACACTCCGAACACGCCCATTTCCCTTTCACAGTTTGGCCAGAAAGGTTGCCAAGGGCCGGATAATCGTTGATGGTACAAAACAGCATCGCATGGAGGTTGAAATACTCTTGTGCATATGCGTCCCATGTTCGTGTGCCCTCATTCCATAGCCTTTCGAAGTCATCGATTATCGGTTCAAGGAACACATCGATATCGTTGCCAGGTTGTCTCGGTCCTTGAATGAGCATGGCAAGCATAATATACTTTCTTTTGAAACACAACCAGGGAGGAAGGTTATAGTTAACAAGCAGAACTGGCCATGTACTGTGACGACTGCTCAAATCACCAAAAGGATTAATGCCGTCCGTACACATTGCGAAACGCATGTTTCTTGGGTCATTTGAGAATTCCTGGTAAATCCTATCGATTGTCCTCCACTGTACTGAATCTGCTGGGTGCCTCAGCATAGTATCGACTTTCCGTTCTTCGGCATGCCAGCGCACAAGCTTAGCTTGTTCCTTGTTCGCAAACATTCTCTTCATGCGCTCCGCAATTGGGAGATACCACACCACCTTTGCTGGGCCTCCCCTCTTTGACTTACTTCCTTCACCTTCACTCTTTACTCGTTTGTATCTTGATGCCCCACAGATAGGGCAGACATCCAAGTCAGCGTATTCCTTGTAATACAAAATGCAGTCGTTCGGACATGCATGAATTCTTCTGACCTCCAGGCCCAACGGACATAATACTTGCTTCGCTTCATATGTCGTCTAAGGTAAATTGTTCCCCTCTGGCAACAGATCCTTTAACAGCTCAAGGAGTTCTGTAAAACTCTTGTCCGACCAGCCATTACTAGCCTTAAGCTTCATGAGTTCCAACACGCATGACAACTTGCTGTGCTTCGACTTGCATCCATCATACAACGGCATGTGGCAATCTTCCACCAACTTACTAAACTTCTCATAATCTTTGTCGTTGTCCTCTGCGTCTTCAATGTCATGCAACATTGTAGATAGACATTGAGTGTCCAAATCTATGGTCTCTCCACCTAAAGGAGAAGGTACGAACATGCCTTCTCGAGCTGCGGCGGTGTTCTCTACATCCTGATCCAACACTTCTTCAGCTGCGACATCAGGCGCCTCTTGCTCTCCATGCTTGGTCCAGCAGGTATATTTCTTCATGAATCCATTCATTATCAAATGAGCATGCACTTCATCCTTGTCTTCGATCATCTGTTCATTCTTACAGTCCCTACATGGGCACAACATGTGCATGCTCATCCTACTTTTTCTGTCATTATCCGCAAATGTGACAAATTCAGTGACCCCCTCTCTATACTCGGTAGACAAACGATGCGCATAGTACATCCATCTACGATCCATCTGAAATCAACAACATACGAAGAAAAATAAATGATGATCAATATGTTGAGAATGAATGGAGAATAATGTGTTTTTTACCTTGAATTTTAGCAAAAAATCGCCCTCCTTGCCCTCCCAACCGATTTGTGAACAGTACAATGGTCGGGATGGAAAGCAGTTGGCAGTTTGGGGGGTATTTATAGACCCAACACACCTCAAACGGGTTAGATAAAAAAAGCCCGTCAAAGGTATTGCTCATACCTTTGACGGGCTTCTATTCAACGGCCCGTCACTGGTATCCGCTCACTTGTGACGGGCCAGAAATGAAAGCCGTCACAGGTGGCGGCCCATCACCTCTGACGGCTTCTAATGTATCGGCCCGTCACAGGTGAGGGGATACCAGTGACGGGTTGGAAGCAAAACTCGTCACTGGTATACCTCTGACGGGTTTTCCTTTCGGCCCGTCACAGGTGAGGGGATACCTGTGACGGTCCGCGGCCGGATGGCTCACCGGTGACGTTATCCCGTCTGACCCGTCAGAGGTAATGGTCACTAGTGACCAAATCGTTTGCCCGTCACAGGTATCCCGTCAGAGGTGTGAGGATCTGGCGTAGTGCTATTAGATGGTTACCATCAAGCTTTTGGAAAATGTGTTGATGTGCATGTACTGTAAAGCTAACTATGTTCATTAATCTCACAACTTGTGAATTAGGTAGCTATGGACGGAAATTGCCCTGCCAATGGAGCGCGAATTACGTTGGGTGATATAACCAATAAACCAACAGGTGTTGTCAAATGGACATTTATATATAATAATATTGAGACATACATAGTATTTATTTTGTTCATTTTTTTGAAACAAAAATCACAGGTAATAATTTGATAGACAGGCATGATAAAATATGCGATCAAACAAGAGAAGATAGTGGAGAGCAAACAGTGTGCCGTACTGATGGTACTAGAGTGTCTACCTGTCAACTTTCTGGCCAACACAAACGAGAAGAGGAGCAAATATATGCGTGACTGGCGTGCCAGAAAAAAGGCTGAGTTAAGTGGTTTAAGCAAGGTGGTAACACCACTCACTCCATTACAAGCAGCAAATGTTCATGTACTGTCAGTACACAGTGAGTGTGAGGTACACAACTCATCTTGCCGAACTTAGTGACAGACAGAAGAGAGAAGAGAAGAGCAAATATGTGCGCCAATGGCGTGCAAGGAAAAAGGCTGGGACAGGTGGTGTTAGTGAGCATGTAACATCTAGCACTTTAGTGCAATCCACAATTGTTTCTCCACTAGAACAGAGCGATTGTAATAAGGTCCACATAACTCAACTTACTCAAAGTGATGGAAATGGACTATTTACAACGCTATTGCAGGAACCAACCATTGCATATTCTCAGCATATTGAGAGTTGTGTGCTGCAGACAATTGAACTTTCCGACCAACAAAAGAGAGACCAGAATAGCAAATATATGCATGGATGGTGTGCAAGGAAAAGGGATGAGTTAAGTGGTGTTGGCAGTACTGTATCATCTGGCGATCCAATGCAATTAGCAACTATTTCACCTTCAATTCAAATTGAAGGCGATGATTTTCAAAAAACTCAGCTTACAGAATCGAGTGACAAACAAAAGAGAGAAGAAAGGAACAAATATCAACCTGAATGGCGTGCAAGGAAGAAGGCCAAGTTAAGTGGTACCGGTAATGTTACATCTGACAGTCCAGTGCTAGCAACAACTACTTCACCTTCGGAACTTAGTGAAGGGGGTGAGGTCGGGCAATCTGCAATCTCTAGCACAGAAAAGAAAGAAGAAAGGAATAGAAAGCAACGTGAGTACCGTGAGAGGAAGAAGGCTGAGTCAAAAAGGGTTAGTGAAGATGATGCTACACCGATTGTACTAGATAAGAAAAATATTGATCCAGATGATCCAATCGATTGGCTTCATAGAAATGATATGTATAAACGACAGAAAAAGAAGAGTGAATCCGAGATCGTTGAGCAAAACCAATAATCACCCTTCTCAGGTGAACACAACTTGTCGGGTTTGATAATTTTGTGTTTGTTTGTTGCTGCATACCCAATATTGTTTACAATCCCATAGAATGTAATGAATTCTTCTTTTTAACTAGATAGAATTATGCAATGTCATACTACACAAATACCAAATGTTCATGAGGCCATTCCAGATAACGACTACGTTGAATTCGATCGTTCATTATTCGAGCCTGCAAATGAAGGTGGTGTCGACGACAGTGAGAACTCAACAATCATTATCTCATTTAATTCATTATATATACTAACAAAATTTTGAGCATATGCATAATGAACCATCATTCCACAGGTTGTGTTGAGGACGCACAAGTTTTGGAGGACGATGGATACGAGTCATATCGTGTTGGTGTTAGTGGCGTTAACGGGATTGGTACTGATGATCCACACGATCGTGTGTACCATAAACTACCGAAGACACACCATCTCTTAAAAAAAGTGCCTGATTGCAAACACTGCCATGCGATAAGGTTTCAATTTGAGTCTCCTGGGTTTTGTTGTAGGGAGGGAAAGATAAATGTTAAGATTCCCGTAGTGCCTGATGAGTTAATACGGTTGTTTACCAGTGTCACGCCCGGAAATTCACTAGTAATTTCCGAACTTATTTGTGCATAAAACCCTCGTCCAGGAATCAGCCGAGGTACACAAACTGACAATTTAATATACAAATCCATCATAATAATAACATTACATACTTACAGAAGAAAAGAAAACAACAGCGGAATTAACGGTCTAGCGATGGCTTCAGCTCCACTCCCACTGGCAGCTTAACTGGGGTATAAGCCAAACGTTTTCTCCTTCTGGATCCTTTTCTTCAACTGAGGTTGATTGATTATTGCAAGGTAAGCAAATGACATACTCAACAAGCCACACAGCAAATATGCAAGTGCACAAGGATACCAAAGAATGACATAATATAGGCTCATTCGCAAAAGCAGCATTTAGCAAAGATTTAAGAGTAGTGAAACAGTAGAGTAATTTCATCATTAATTTTAATCAACACTAAACAACACGCCCATGCTGCTCAGGCCCAACCATTATGAATAACCATACCCGGCTGTACAGATCTAACTCTAAACCAGGAGCTAAGTAAATTATTACCAGTTATAGCATCAATAATTATTTGTGAGAAGTGTGAGACTAATCACGAAAAACATTGCTCAACCCGCCCATGACCGCGGGCACGGCTATTCGAATAGTTTTACTCTGAGCCAGAGGTGTACCACTGTACCCACAAGACACAGCCTCAACATCATGTCTACCATGCGTCGCGATACTGGAAAGTACCCGAATAGAGGCTGTGACAATACCCTCTGCACAACAACTCCCCACAGTGCA
Organism: Oryza sativa Japonica Group; assembly: GCF_034140825.1. Classification (NCBI taxonomy): domain Eukaryota; kingdom Viridiplantae; phylum Streptophyta; class Magnoliopsida; order Poales; family Poaceae; genus Oryza; species Oryza sativa. Next base: position 6,866,324 of record NC_089045.1, read on the forward strand.
CCATTTCTGGATCATAATCACCCCCTCTATAAATATAACCAGAGGTATGGACTCCCCAGCGACCCCCACGGACTTCTCGCCGCTTCTCAGTCTGGCACCCCGTAATGAATCATGCTATACAAAAGGTAAAGCCGTTGCCCACGCTGGCTTATGGTTGGTACGGTTAATGTCTCACAACAGTAGCTCGCGAACCGGTCCTTAATTGTCATGAGCACGACCTTCAAAACCATGTGCTCACAACCCACCATTGACAAGTTTTAATTATCAATTAATTATCATAACACGATTAACCATCGTGAGCTACCATTAAATATAATCATAAATAATAATGTAGTATGATTCATCCCATTAATGAGCCAATGTTTCTAAGCATGGCTAAGCAATTATATATACCCATATGGGACTTCATGGTGCCCGGGCTCCAAGGTATAAAACACAAATTCTCTCAAATTTTTAAAAATTTTCAAATTGTGAGTATATACCTAGGTATATGAAATTGATTCATACAAATACCTAACAACAAAACAACTCAAACTCAACTTTATTTCACAATTCATTATTATATGCCTAACGAATTATATGTTTGGATGTTATATACCTAGAACCAAAATCTAACAAAAAAAAAAGTTCAAACTTGTTTGAACTTGTTAGTAAAAAAGTTAATGTTCATATCTAAACATTTTAAAAAAATTCATACTCATTCAAATTGGGTATATACTCAATTTGAATCTTGGAGCCCATACTCCATGTAGCACCAGTTAATTTACTATATATATATATATATATATATATATATATATATATATATATATATATATATATATATATATATATATAGCTTTTAGCTGAACTAAACCAATATATAAAGTTCAAGTTAATCAATTTGTTACCCAAGGTATCAAGAAATAGAGTAATCAATGCAAATTGGCCATAACAAAGTCATATGTTCACACCACCAGGTGACATTCGAAAATAAATGCACAGTTGAAATAAATAGAGAATTTAAATATAGGATCAACATGCTCAAAGGAATTGTGTTTGGGATCTGTGTGACTTGCCTTGCAATAATCGGTCTTCAATTAATCTTCTTGAACACTTCCGACGCACTCGCGAACCTTCGCAACGACGGAAACGACAAGCTAACACGCAAAACGGAGAAAAAGACTAACAAAAACCAAATAAACAGTACATAAAAGTAAACAACATGTAGATCATGATTTTAGATGAATTATGAGACTTGAACAGCCTCATTCCGATTTCATATAAATTAATTACGAATTTTACAAGATTTAATTCCAATTAAACCTATTAAAAAATACTATTCCAAATTAATTAAACCATTTACAAATGATTTATAACTGAGAGAAAAGATTAAAACAACCTCCGGAAAAGATTAGATTATATTTGGTAGATGACATATATTAAAAAGAAATAATATGCCATTGAAAAGAAAGAACGGATAGAAGTCTCACCGAACCAAAGCGATCGGAGAGGAAGGGATTATGACAACGTTCCGGCAGCAACACACGGAGATGACAACGCTAGACCAACCACGGATTAGATTATATTGGATTAAGACCCTAGGGATAAACTACACTGGTGAACGACATAGGAGCGGCGGTTGCCGGCGAGCCATGACACAGTAATGCAAATGGGGGCACCGGGAGGTAGAGAAGGCGACGGCGATTCTTACCAACACTTACGTGATGACGGACAGCGACGGAAGATAGCCGGCGACGAGACCGAGATGGCGGCGAGGTACTGTCCACGGAGGCGACGGTTTTTCGGTGACCTTCGGCGACAATGGAGGGGTGGCCAGGCTTCACTTCGCAGCTGCGAATCCAATGGAGGCGGCGGCGAAGCTTGGCGATAACGGGAGGAGCAGCAGAGCCTCGCCGGAGATCAAAACACAGCGGCGAGCTTCGGGTTGATGGCGACAACGGGCTTCCCGGGGTCTTCGGCGCAAGGGAACCGGCTGCCGGGCTTGCTCTTGACCTTGCGGAGCCGAGAGAGGTGGCGGCACAGGAGGGTGACGGCCGAGGCGGCTGCTAGGGGCGGCTGGAGCGGCTGCCGGCGGCGGAGAGAGAAGGCGAACCCGGGGACGGCGCTACAAGCGACGGCAGAGAGAGGGAGAGGTAGCGGCCGAAAGAGGAGAGGGAGGGGACTCTATTTATAGCCATGGGAGAGAGAGATCGGGCTTGGAACGCAAGGAATCGCGCCGGGAAAACCTAGGGTTTGGTGGAGAGATAAACTCGAAAACGAATCCAAATTCGCGTCGAATTCAAAGGAATAAAACCGGATTTTTAGGGGAAGAGATAGAGGAGGATAAGAGAAATATTTCCCCTCAACTAATTTTGAAATAACACGAGAGAGGAGACCGGATTTGGAGGAGAAAAACTGAGCCAACTCGGTCTCAGTTCGGCTGGCCTGAGGTTGAAGATGAACCGTTGCGAGGGACGTAAAGCAGACTTTCTCTGTGAGCTTCCTTTACTAGACCGGATTGAAGGAGGGACCTAAAATGGACTTCTGAGGAGAGATAAGGCCAGCCGAAAGGAAGGGAGAATGGGCCGAGGACTGAAGGTGAACTTTTCCAGTTTCAGCCCGAAAAGGAAAAGGGGATTTAATTTACTTTTCCAATTAAATTAATCACTGAAATGATCTTTGAATTGTTAAAAATACTTCCAATGCTCGAATAATTTCAAGAAAAATCTTAACAGTACTTGAACACTATAAATATTTAAAAAAATTATAAGAAGACCATTTAATGATTAATTTAATATGTGATTAATTACTGAAATGTTCTTTGTATGATTAAAATTAGGAATTGAGCTCTGAAAAATCCGAGAAAATTCCAGAGAGTATAATTAACCATGGAGAATTTAATAAAAATTAAATCCATCCATGCTTTATATTTAGGAAATTTTATTTCCCACATTTAACTTCACTTGTAAATTAATGAACATTTAATATAAATTCTAAAAATAATTTATTAAATAATTTATAAATCCTAGAACGAAAATCAGGATGTGACAACCAGTCAGGTGCATAATGATGTAAAGTATTTCAGAAAGCACATACGGTAGTTTAGCTCTCATTTCTCATTCACGAGACTTGGAGTGACCCTTGACCAACGAGTCAGCACTGCAGCGGGTACTGGTGTGTATACATTTCGTGTACACGGTGCGTTGTACCATCGCCTGGACAATTTGGTTCCAGGTTCTCAAGGTCCTCGCCATATGCAGCTTTACTTTTATGATACAGAAGATGCTGATGCATTGGCTCATAGGGTTCAGAGGTCTCCTGACCTTGATATTAACCTTGTCCGAGTCATTCTAGCTATTTTGGCCAAGAACTCATACGTACAGACCTTCAACAGAGTCGGATCCATGCCTAATTTAGATGACTACATGATTAAGCTCAACACCAATGTAACACCTGACCAATGAAGATATAATGCTCCCACGGCCTCGCAGGTTGCTGCTATCTGGTTAGAGGGGGATGATCCAGTGAGAACCTTTGATAGACATGTCTTGGTACGTGCTAAAGGTGATAAGCCCAGTTATATCAAAGCATACCATGGTTGTTATGATCCTTTGGCATATCCTTTATTTAACCCTAATGGGGAGACTGGGTGGAAACTGAAAATGCCGTACGAGGATCCCAACCAGATTCCGTGTGATGTGGAAATGGATGAAACATGCGAGGTGCTGACTTTTGGTAATGTATGTACTAACGAAGAAAACACTTTTGATGATCTTCCGGGTACGTACACTTGTGGTTTTTGTCGAATAATTTCTAAAGTTTATGCCCTTCTACATTGTTTATTTATATTAATATGTAAGTTTGGATGCAGAGAATGAGGTTGTTGACAACTATCTAGACAATGAAGATAATAATGACGATAGTAGCAAATCTGGCAAAAGGAAAAGGGACAAGTTTGTCACAGCGAGGGAGTACTATTGCTTTAGGCTACAGGTTAGAAGGGGACTTCTAAACATCATCTTGTTTGGAGGACGACTTTTCCAACAATGGGTTGTTGACATGTACATCAAAATCGAGTCTATGAGACTCGATTGGTACTCAAAACCTGCGAACCAAAAAAAGATTCGGGCTGAGCTATACCAGGTAAATGATATAACATATTTCCACAACTATTGACATTGTCTCCCATCCAAGATTCAACGGACAAGTTATTTTATCATGGTATTATTTAATGATTGCAGGGCGTGGTTGACGTGCTTTCTTCTGGAGAGACAAGTGGTTCGGCGGTTGGCAAGAAGGTTGTGCTACCTCGCTCTTTTCCTAAAGGTGATCGCGACATGCAGTGAAGGTTTCTCAATGCGATGGCTCTTGTCCAACGTTTTGGGAGGCCAGATTACTTCATCACAATGATCTGTAACCCATACTAGGATGAGATAATGGAAAATCTCGAACCTGTCCAGTTACTGCAAGATCGACCAGACCTTGTCGCAAGAGTTTTCAGGGCTAAGCTGCGAGACATGCTGGATCTATTTGTGAAGAAAAAATATTTTGGAGAGGTTCAGGCTTATGCGCACGTCACTGAGTTTCAGAAGAGGGGACTACCACATGAACACATCATATTGATCATGAAGTCAGGCAGTAAATTGACAACCCCAGATGAGTACGATAAAATGATTTGCGCGGAGATACCAGACAAGGCCAAATACCCTGAGCTACATCGTCTTGTCATCAAGCATATGCTGCACGGACCATGCGGTGCATTGAACAAGAATTGTGCTTGTATGGTGGATGGAGAGTGTCGCTTCGACTTTCCTCGACAGTTCAATCAGGCAACACAACAAGGGAAGGACTTGTACCCTTTGTACAGGAGGCGAGATGACGGATGGCGTGTCAAGATTAGAGGTGTTGAGTTAGACAACAGGTGGGTGGTCCCATATAATCCAGGACTGCTTATGCGGTATAACTGTCACATCAATGTTGAAGCTTGTGCAAGCATCAAATCTATGAAGTACCTATATAAGTATGTGTATAAAGGACACGACTGTGCATCTTTCTCAGTTGATCCATCTGGGGAAATAAATGAGATACAACAGTAAAGAAATGCCAGATATGTGACACCACCAGAGGCTATATATAGGATGCTTGGTTTCCCACTGTTCAGTATCTATCCAGCTGTTTTGCAGCTCCAACTTCATCTTCCTAACATGCAGTATGTCACGTATAATGAGGATGGTAATCTTGAGGATGTTGTCAATCGACCATCTTCTTCTAGGACAACTCTTACGGAGTATTTTAAAATGAATCAAGTAGACCCAGAAGCAAGGAAATTGCTATACAAGGAGTTCCCTGAACATTATCGTTGGATAACCGGACAGAATGTGTGGCAGAAAAGGAAAACGAAGAGAGGCCAAGTTGGACGGGTTGTGTACGCTCACCCTGGAGAAGGAGAGAGATACTACTTGAGAGTTCCTCTCAACCATGTGCGAGGTGCTACCTCGTTTGAAGATTTGAGGACAGTGTCAGGTACAACGTACTCTACATTTAGAGAGGCATGCGAGAAGAGAGGGCTTGTGGAGACGGACAAGTCACATGACGATTGTTTGAATGAGGCATCCATTTTCCAAATGCCATCTGCTCTGCGTCAGTTATTTGCAACCATACTGGTATTTTGCGAAGTCACCAATATCCGTGCATTATGGGACAATCACAAGGCTGCAATGTCTTAAGATTACAGCCGAGGGAACACTAACCCTGCAGCAGTAGAGCAGATGGTGCTACGAGACATACGTGATTTGCTTCATTCCATGGGGAAGGATATCACGGAGTATGGTCTTCCCGAGATCAGTGATATAGGTATTTTTTTGTTATACTGGCACATATTTTTTATTAATTTACATTCGCACCACCCACCAATAGTTTCATTATGCATATTTTTGTTTTCACTAATCAGGTGAACGTACCAACGACGTAATGACAGAGATTATAGAGGAACTTAATGTGCCAGTGGACCAAGACCATCTAGACATACACATCCCTTAATGATGAGCAGCGTGCAGGATTTGATGAGATCATTGATCATGTAACTAATAAGAAGAGCCAGATATTTTTTATCGATGGCCCAGGTGGCACTGGCAAAACGTTTATGTACAAGACGCTTCTTGCTAGAGTGCGATCCGAGGGATTAATAGCCATTGCAACTGTGACGTCTGGTATAGCAGCGTCGATTTTGCCCAGAGGACGTACTGCACACTCGAGATTCAAAATCCCTATTAAGATTGCTCACAACAGCATGTGCAACTTCACGAAGCAAAGTGGCACCGCGGAATTGCTTCGCATGGCGTCCTTAATTATTTGGGATGAAGCTGCAATGACGAAGCGTCAAGCTGTTGAGACACTTGATAGGTCTCTTCAAGACATTATGGGTAGTTTATTGCCATTTAGAGGCAAGGTTGTTGTTTTTGGTGGTGACTTCAGACAGGTTTTTCCCGTGGTTACACGTGGGACAAGGGCCCAGATAATTGATGCAACATTGCAGAGATCGTATTTATGGTAAAATATTAGGAAGATACGATTGTCGCGTAACATGAGGGCTCAATCCGATCCATGGTTTTCGGAATATCTCCTTAGAATTGGAAATGAAACTGAAAACACTATCAGAGATGATTACGTTCGCTTGCCTGATGATATTGTGATTGCTTATGGGGATAGTGAGGATTCAGTACATGAATTGATTAATCATGTGTTTCCCTCGCTTGATGATGAAAAGAATGCAAGCTTTGCATCTTTTATGAGCACACGCGCCATTCTATCCACTAAAAATGATTATGTGGACAAGCTGAATGCGAATATGATTGATAGATTTCTAGGGCAGGCCAATGTTTATCATAGCTTTGACTCTGTTGATGATGACCCTCACAATAGCTATCCTCAGGATTACCCTAACTCTATCACTCCAAATGGTCTCCCACCACACGAGCTGATAGTAAAAATCAATTGTCTTGTGATTCTTCTTCGCAACCTTGATCCTAATAATGGGTTGTGCAACGGAACTAGACTTACGGTAAGAGCTTTCCAAGATAATACAATTGATGCTGAGATTGTTGGTGGACAACATGCCAGCAAAAGGGTGTTCATCCCACGGATCCCTTTATATCTCCCTCCGTTTATATATCTCTTCCTTTCAAATTCAAAAAGAAGCAATTTTCAATACGTCTCAGTTTCGCAATGACCATTAACAAATCACAAGGACAAACCATCCCAAATGTTGGGATCTATCTTCCAGAGCCCGTGTTTTCACATGGTCAGCTATATGTTGTATTGTCAAAAGGCTAACAACAATGATTTTGGCAAAGCCAAAGAAAGAAGTTGACCCCACAGGGAAGAGCACCAAGAATATCGTGTATAAAGATGTTCTTGACTGGTGAGCAAAGGTAGGTTCGCATGATCAAAATTAATTCGAAAATATATTTTAGAAGATAGTAAATTGTTAATCCGAATGTTATTCACCAACTTCCTCTTGTTTTGTACAGCACATCATCACTATTCAGGTGGAATATTATATGATTATCTTCTCCATGCCATCACTTGTTAATCCGAATGTTACTCACCAACTTCCTCATGTCTTGTTTTTGCTTCTAATTTTCATCCGATTAAGAGTTGTGATCAGTTTCCTAAACCTATACAATGCGTGAGTATGTTCCTAGTATGTCATGTTTCCAAAAGAATAATGTCGGTTTGTTTTTTTTCTTTTTTTTCTTTGATTAACGTGGTAATTTCTAGGCCGCGAGAGCGAACGTGGTGGCTCCTTTTTCTATTACTTTATAGATATAATGGATTACTAGCAAAAATGCTCGTGCATTGCAACGGATGAAAAAATTCTAATGATAATATACTTTTTTTCATGCATAATCATGTTAATGACAATGTTTGTATTTTGATGAGCGGCTTGTTTTTTTTATAAATGGTGTTTTTTTCTTGCGCGATTTTCTCAAACTATTTTTCAGAAATGGCACATTTCTTTCTAATAGTTTTTTCCTAGCATATTTTTTTTTTTGCTTTTTTTACTGACGATGAAAACCATATTTTTCTCCCCCTTTTTTTGCTTTTATTTTCTCGTGTGTTTTTTGCATGTTTTTTCTAACAATAATTTTCTTGCGCGTTTTTTTCTTGTTTTTTTTTCAAATGTTCTTTTTTGCTTTTTTCCAATACAGGAGAATATGTGACGAAATAAAAGCCATGTAGTAGATGGCAAAAAATCAATGGATTCTATGCGACTCAAGCGTCCATCAATTTAGTGTTTTTTCTGACAGTTTTTTCATAGCGATTTGTTTTTTAATAGATGGTGTTTTTTTTCTTGCATGGTTTTTTCAAACCATTTTTTTAGAAATGGTGCGTTTTTATTTACACTTTTTTCCTCGCATGTTTTTTTAAAAATTTTTTTACCGGCGATGGAAATAATTTTTCTCGCGCTTTTTTTTTGTTTTATGGAAGATGTAAAACCTTTTTAGCGTTTTTTTTGTGCTTTTTTCTGACTTTTTTCTCACACGTTTTTTGAACAGTTTTTATTTTTTCGTGCATTTTCTATTTTTAAATAGTTACATTAGATTAGAGATAGAGAAGAGATATATACTGATTAGAAATCGGACTTTGTTTCGCTCTTTCCATTTTTTTCTCACGTGCATTTTTTATTTTCTACAAACTAGCTTCTTATTTTTTTACGAACCATTTTTTTCGCCACTTTCTTAGGAAATCGGACAGACTTTTTTAGATATTTTTTTTGGATTTTTTTCACCTTTAAAGGAATCGCTTTTTTTTTCTGTTTTTAAAGGAATCGGATCTAGAGTTTTTTTTCACCACTTTTTTTGCCTCTTATAGGAATCGATTTTTTTTCCGTTCGGATTTACGTTTTTTTTTCACTTAGGGAAACAGACTTTTGTTGTTGTTGATTTTATTTTTCTTTTTTTGTGCGGCTTTTCTTTTTCTTTTTATGCACCTTTCTGCCTTTGTTCTATCACTTTTATCATTTTTTTTGACAAAAACAACCTCAAGTACCATATTGCAAGATTATAGGGACTCAAATGTAAATATAAAAATTACGAATGCAAAATTACAAACCCAAAAATTAAAATCATATGAAAATTGTTCGATGATATTTTGTACATTTTTTTTATATACGAAAGAAATGAAGTGTGCCAAAGTATTAATTTCGGGAATAGCGATATAATAATAAAATCGGTGATTAATTATCACTAATGGCACAACCTGGCGTATAAGTATGAATATTGTGAGACACGTGCCGTCAGCTGCTCTAGTGCCTTGTAGAGGCACTTATATACTCACGACATTTTGATATAGCTAGGGTGATCGATACAATTTCGTGGTTGGCTGATGAAAGGAAAAATGTGTGAATGTTTTCGTTTGAATGGAAACATGCATCTGTAGCATTGTCATTAGAGGATGTTAATCACGGTGATTTGCCGGCAGTTGATTTCCTACATTGCTTGCATGGAACCAAATACATGTTTGCATGGAAACGTAGGAAATTAAAAGGCAAGATAGCTATCTGGATGAATTTTCCTCGCCATGAGCATCACAAACGCGTATACGAATAAAAAAAACAATTGATCCATTTCACGCCGAATCGGAAAGGAGTCGCCGACGCGGTACGTTCGAAGGGAAAATACAGTGAGCAGGATGGATATCGATAAGAAGAAATTTACATATGGAAGAACGATGGTGCAAATCATAGAATCATGTTAATTATTGGCTAGCCACTGCAAGCTGGTAAATAGCATGCGTATAACAGAATGGAAATACATATCCCATGGTAGAATTTGAACGTATCGTTGTTTAATGGAAACACACCATCACAGTATCATTGTGAGATGGAAAAGTATCACACCTTTTTCTATATTAATCAACAGGAAACTTCGTGATGGATATGTATAGAAGTGAAGCAAATAAACATGGCAGCTGTTCCTATCATTCCTGGCATTGCTCTGTGCCGACTGTGCATGCACCGGCTCCTCTCTAGTATAAAATGCTAAGCCATATCATTTGCAAAGGAGACAGAAGAGAGAAATGCAGAGGCACCGGGAGCAGCAGAGAGAGGACATAGGAGGGAGCCGAGAGAGCCTGGAAGCTCACACCGTGGCCGTCGCCGCCGCCGCCTTCAGGCGCTGCGCTGCGCTGAGCTGAGCCCTGGCAAGAGAAACACAGGGGAGAGAGGAGGACGCCCACCGCAACACACGCAATGCACGCAGCACATGCTGTGCAGCCATATTGCCAAGAGCAAATCCATACACAGAGAAGAAGCTGAACATCGTCATCGGCAGCACATGGCAGTGGTTCTATTACTTGCCTTGGGTAATGCTATATGTTTATTTGTCTCTTGTTTTCTCTGTTTCAGTTAGCATGCATGCAAGGGTGATGGAATCATCGGTGATGATGAGGATCGGTGGTCCGTTGGGAGACATCCATGGCATCACTGTCGCCGGTCATCACACCCGCACGGTCAAGACGTCTTCACTCCTGCCGTCACCACTCGTGACGTGCTCGCGCATCGTCGACCTCCTATGTTCACTTCATGGCTAACACTGATGATGAGCTTGATCCCGTCATCGTCGCCGGCGCCAACCGTGCCTTCACCGACAACGGGCGCAAGCTTGGAGTCGGCACTGGTGTCGTCATCAATCATCATCGTTTATCCTCGCGGCTGCCACCGATGGCGAACCTAATCCTGGACATCGTTGCCGAAGCCGACCGTCTCTCCACTGACGACACGCTCAAGCTTGGAGCTGCCGTCGGTGTGGTCATCAACCATCGGCGTCTATCCTCCTAGCTGCCACCAATGGCGAACCTGTCCCTGGTCATCGTCCTGGCGCCGGTCGTTTCTCTGCCGATGAAAAGCCCGGCCTTGTCGCCGTTGCCGGTGCCAATCGCGCATTCGTCGCTAACGTGCAAGTTTGGATCCGCCGACTGTTGTCACCAACGTGCTTGGCGTCTCCGCCGGCTAATGATGACCTCGCGGCCATCGTCACTACCGGAGTCATCCTCACGCCAACCATAGTAAAAAAAGCCGGACCGGTAAGTGACCCGGCCGACCTCTCGGTTCAGCGGTCCGCCGGTCCGACCGGTGACCCGGGCAGTCGAACCGCGGTTGACAAAGTACATGTATATTACATATTCACTCATATACACATGTAGTTGGATGGCCTGATGGCTAGCTTTTTGCTCTTGTAACCCCTGGATCCGGGTTCAAATCCCACATAGCGCACCATTTCTTTCTTGCTATTTTTGCAGCTGCACCAAATGGGCCTTTAACAGCCCACTGTGGCCTATTAGTGTGTCTAGCCAGTCCAACCAGTGCCGGTTCAGTGTCCGGTTCGCCAAAAACCGGCCGGTTCAGAGCGGTTCGACTTCATGTCCGGTCTTTAAAGGAAACCGAACCGTGGTCACCTCTGGTTCCGGTTTTTTCCGGTCGAACCGCCGGTCCGGTCCGGTTTTTTCCACTATGACGCCAACCACGATGGCGTCATGCTCGCCAACCTCATCCGTTCGATGACGAAACCGTTATATATATGTATGCCCCGCCACCGTTTGTCTGCTGCCAGCGAAGTCCTCCAACTCGTTGTTGCCGCCGGCGTCATCCTCACATGAATCCTCACCTCACTGTCTAGTGATCACGAGCTCGGCATCCCCACCGGTGCCTTTGTCACTCCGCAGCGCCCATACACATGACGGTTTCTGCGTGGCCGCCATCAGCGCAGTCAAGCCACTACGATCGGAGGTGGCTCAACATCATTTGAGTTCGGCCCCGATTATCGGCGCATATACAAGAGGGCCACCCAGTTCCTGGAACACATCTCATCGTTCCCAGGCTAGGCTACGCCCCTAACATCCCCTAAAAACCACTCAATACTAAATATGTGCCATGACGATCAGAAGTGACTCATGTACCATGACGATGGTCGGCCAGTGCCGTGGAGACTAGAAGGGCGATTATACCCCATCGCCGGTGACCACAAGCTTGGCATCTCTATCGACGAGGCCGTGGACCATTCTCGGCGTCCACACACATCTACACCACCATCACCGTCATGCAAGGGAGAACGTGAAGCGAAGATCGACGACAACGACCAGCATAGCTTAATCGAAGGTTTCTCATGAGTTTAACTCACGAGAGTAATTAACCGGGTGTTTTCCGAGACCCCGAGAACCAGGAGAACACAATCGCCAAGTCAGATCCACCTCGCCGATGAGCTGTGGAGCGCATTCGACGAAGGATTTTGTATTTTTGTAATTCATCAATAATTATAATAAATGCATTTTTACTTTGTCTATTTTATTTTGTGTACGTAGTACACTGGCACGCCCGCACATTTTACTTTATTTTATTTCCCTGGGCGGGGAGATTTGAGTTAAAATTCTCTCCAAACAAAAATGAAATGCTCTCGACCTGTAGGTTCCATTTTTGCAAACAGATCTTCAATCTGGCACATTATTTTTTTTTTCACCAAGATGTATGTGTCACAGCCTGATTTTCTGTTTCAGGATTTATAAATTATTTAATAAATTATTAATAGAATTTATATTAAATGTTCATTAATTTACAAGTGAAGTTGAATGTGGGAAATAAAATTTCCTAAATATAAAGAATGGATGGATTTAATTTGTATAAAATTCTCCATGATTAATTATACTCTCTGAAATTTTCTCGGATTTTTCAGAGCTCAATTCCTAATTTTAATAATACAAAGAACATTTCAGTAATTATTCACATATTAAATTAATCATTAAATGAGCTGGTTTAAATTTTGTTAAATACTTAGAGTGTCCAAGTATGTTCAAGATTTGTTAAATACTTAGAGCATTGGAAGTATTTTTAACAATTGAAAGATCATCTCATTGGTTAATTTATTTGGAAAAGCAATAAAATCTTCCTTCCAAGTCTTGGGCTGAATTCAGCCCATTCCCTCCCTTCTCTCTCCTTCCTCAGCCTGCAGCCCGCAGTCCTTAGTCTCTCTCTCTCTCGGCAGAATTCTGTTTTGCCTCCCTCTTCCTCCCTCCTTCCTGACGCCTGGGGCCCACCCGGCACAGTGGCGTCTTCCTCCTCCAGCCGGTCTTCCTCCCGTGCCCGAGCGTTGCAATGCCGCCTCCTCCTTCCAAATCCGGCCTCCTGTTGCTCCTTTTTCCAAATTAGTTGCAGGAATGGAATCCTCTCAATCTCCTCTACAATTTCCCCAAGAAATCCTAAAAGTTTCTATGGAAATCCTTTCCAATTTCCAAAAGTTTCTATGGAAATCCTTTCCAATTTCGCGGTTCAATCTTTCCTTTTTCCGGCGAGAACCCTAGAGTTTCCTGAGTTTTTCCCGTCGATGTGGGCTTGATCCCGAGCACCCGTGCCTATATAAAGGACCCCCAAGTCGTCCTCTACCTATCCCCTCAAGTCCCGTCTTCCGCCGTCGCCGGAAACGCTCTCCCCTCAAGCTCCCTCTCTCTCCACCTCCGGCCGCCACTCCAGCCGCCGTGCGCCATCGCCTCGGCCGTCGCTGGTCAGCTCTGCCACCTCCCTCGGCTCCACAAAGTCGAGCTCTAACCCCGGCCGCTAGTTGTTTTGCACCAAATCCAACCGGAGATTGGCCGTCATCGTGAACCGGAGCGCCGCCGTCGTCGCCGTGCCTCCAGCCGCGCCGTTTGTCGTAGTCTGTCGTCGCCTTCGGTCGCCGCCGTCTCCTTTGGGTTCGCAGCTGCGAGGTGAAGGCCGTCCACCCCTCCGTTGTTGCTGCTCATCGCCGGAAAGCCGTCGCCGTTGTTGACCCGTACCTCGCCGTCGTCCCGATCTCGTCGCGCCGTTCATCACTGCGTAAGTGCTGGTGAGCATCGCCGTTTCCTCCTCTTCCTCCCAGCGCCCTCCGTTTGCATTATTGCGCTGTGGTTCGCCGGTAACCGCCGCTCCTATGTCGTTCACCGGTGTAGTTTATCCTTAGGGTCTTAATCCCATCTAATCTAATCTTGTTGTGGCCGGACCGTCATCGTCGACCCTTCCTCTCCGATCGCTTTGGTTCGGTGAGACTTCTATCTGTTCTCTCTTTTCAGTGGCATATTATTATTTTTAATATATGTCATCTACCAAATATAATCTAATATATTTCCGGAGGTTGTTTTAATATTTTATCTTGGTTATAAATTATTTGTAAATTGTTTAATTAATGTGGAATAGTCTTTTTCTTTAATAGGTTTATTTGGAATTAAATCTTGTAAAAATCATAACTAATTCATATGAAATCGGAATGAGGCCGTTCAAGTCTCTAAATTCATCTAAAATCATGATCTACATGTTTATTTACTTTATATGTACTGTTTATTTGGTTTTTATTAGTCTTTCTCCTCGTTTTGCGTGTTAGCTTGTCGTTTCTATCGTTTCGAAGGTTCGCGAGTGCGCCAGAAGTATTCAAGAAGATTAATTGAAGACCCTTTATTGCAAGGCAAGTCACATAGATCCCAAACACAATTCCTTTGAGCATGTTGATCCTATATTTAAATTCTCTATTTATTTCAACTGTGCATTTATTTTCGAATGTCACCGGGTGGTGTGAACGTATTCCTTTATTATGGCCAATTTGCATTGATTACTCTATTCCTTGATACCTTGGGTCATTATAATTTGTCTAGTTGAGCTTTATATATTGGTTCAACTAGATGCATTAGATATAATTGCTTAGCCATGCTTAGAAACATTAGCACATGATTGGGATAACTAATGTTTCACTATCACTTAATGATGGATATTTAATTGTAGCTCACGATGGCTAATCGTGATTGGTTAATTAATTAATGTGCCAACTAAAACTTGATAATGGTGGGTTGTGAGCACATGGTTTTGATGGTCGTGCTCATGACAATTAAGGACCGGTTCACGAGTTTCGGTTGTGAAACATTAACCGTGCCAACCACAAGCCAGCATGGGCAACGGCTTTACCTTTTGTATAGTATGGTTCATTACGGGGCACCAGACTGAGAAGTGGCAGAGATAAGCCCACAGGGGTCGCTGGGGAGTCCATGCCTTGTTTTATAAGGGGGTGATTATGATCTAGGAACGGTGCGCTGTGGTGGATTGTGTTATGCGAGGGGTACTGTCACAGCTCCTTTCCGAGGTACTGTGGTGGTATTGAGACGCATGGTGACATGTCGTGGGGCTGTGTCTTGTGGCTACAGTGGTACACCTCTGGCCAGAGTAAAACTATTCGAATAGCCGTGCCCGCGGTCATGGGCGGGTCTAACAATGTCTTTCGTGATTAGTCCCACACTTCTCACCATAATAAATGATGCTATAACTGATAATAATTTGATTAGCTCCTGGTTTGGAATGGTACATTCCTGGTTTGGAGATAGATCTGTACAGCCGGGTATGGTTGTTCAGGATGGTTGGGCCTGTGCAGCATGGGTATGCTGTACAGTGTTGACTAATATTGATGATTAATTACTCTACTGTTTTACAATTCTCAAATGTTTGCTTATACCCTAGTTGAGCTGCCTGTGGGAGTGGAGCCGGAGCTTTGCTAGATTTTATTTTCCGTTGTTGTTTTCTTCATGGTGAGGACTAAGTGCCTCTTAAGTAAGTATTTATCGTTTTAGTTAATTTGATGAATCTGTATATTAAATTGTCAGTTTGTGTACCTTGCCTGATTCCTGGATGAGGATTTAATCCACAAATTAGTTTGGAAATTACCTGTGAATTTCCGGGCGTGACAGTATGGGATATCATGGTATAGATTGAACCGAGAGGAGGGTGCCTGGGATCTCGGACTCAAACCGAAATGAGTGGTGCCTTTTATTTTTCCTTTTTAAGGGGAAATCGAATATGAGGGACCTTTTTTTTCGCTATTTTTTTTGTTTTTGACTGACGAAGGAGTCAGACCTTTTTTTTTTATTTTTTCGCTATTTTTTTTGTTTTTGACGGACGAAGGAAGCATCTCTTATTTTTTAAGTAGTAGAGATCTGTTCTATGTACCATTGACGAAGCATATATTGTGTCGTTGTCATTTGATTGTTTCATTTGCAATATTAGTTATCACCGTAGCGTTAGCACAGGTATGCTACTAGTTTTGTCGTAAGAGGCCAAGTAGCAAACGTCGTAAGTTCATAACAATGTTGGTTTATCATAAGTTTTTTTTTCTTTTTTTAATATGTTGAGTGTTTGAACTGTCCTTTGTAACACCCTAAAATTATTGTCACGTCCTGATAAATTAATTCCAAATTAAAAGTTATTCTCTAAAAGGAATAATAGAATTTATTAAATTCCTAAAAGAAAATGACAATTTGCTAGATGGCAGCCTGCTGAAAAATTTTGTTTTGTCAGCTGAATTTATGGCCATTAGATTTTTCCAAGATGTGTGCTACGGTTTTTCTTGTCTAAGATCCGAATCATCCGGATAATGCTTCTCCTCGAATGTCCGAAGCAAGAGAAAAATTGGACAGCATCCTCTTACACACATACACATATCCAAGTCTATATCTCTATCTCCAACCATATAACATGCACCTTTAACGATATTTAAAACGAATTTTCTCTTAAATTACTTATCTAATCTACAATCCGATCACATTGTTGTAATCGTTGTAATTAAATCCGATCACAACAAGATGTCGCATGATTATATTCCGATAAAAATAATCATATGTTTCAATACATTAACACTTTTTGTTTCATACGTGATAGGGACATGTTTTAATATGTGTCTTCAGCGTGTTTCACAAAATTTACAAAACTAACCGTTACTACTCTCTCTCTCCTCTCTCTCTCTCTCTCCACCTCATGCATGCATGCATGCATTTTAGCTAGTTTCAAAACGATTTTTCTCTTAAACTAATTATCTAATCTACGATCCGATCACACCGTTGTATTCTTTGTAATTAAATCTTTACAACAAGATATCACATAATTATATTTTGATGAAAGAAAAACATATGTTTCAATCCATTAACATTGGTTGTTTCATATGTGATAGCGATATGTTTCAACGTGTATTTTTATCATGTTTCATAAACTTTTTAAATGTTTCAGTTGCTGATTTTTCTGTTTCACCCTATATAACTTGATGTTTCACATAAATAGACATGCAACATTCAGAGCTTGTCACTTTTTAAATGTTTCAATTGCTGATTTTTTTTGTCTTTGTCTTTTCCTCTGTCTTGCTATTGGTGTACTGTGCTGCCTGTGTAATAGCTTGGGCCTTGGTTTTGCAGTCTCTTTACCAAGGGAGAGAAAGCAGCAATTGTTTGATCTACTACACTTGTTTTTTTTTGTCATATTTGTTTTTTTGTGTTTTGTTTTTGTCAATTTTTAAAATTTTGTTTAAAAATTTTAAAACAACAATGAAGCTTTTTTTTTTTGTCATGTTTGTTTGTTTGTTTCAGGTAGCTCTGTGTTGTCTTGGTGGGCAAAGATGTACGGCAGGATGGTGAGGGGCCTCGACGAGCGCAGCATGGCGTTCTTGGTGTACTGTGCTGCCTGTGTAATAGCCCCTCACCTGTCGATGGTGAGGGGCCTCGACGAGCGCAGCACGGTCTTTGTCAACTTTTATAATTTTCCTACATATTAATCAAGTTAATGCGCTATCTTAATAATAGCAACTATGAAAATCATATTATTTAGGTCATAGCCCTATCTTATGCTGGTTTTGTATTTTGTCGGTGTTTGTCTTATTTGTCTTTGTCAGATTTTAAAATCTTGCTACATATTAATCAAGCTGGTGTGCTATCTAAATGATAGCAACTATAAAATCATTTTTTTTTTGTTTTTGTCAGTTTTTAAAATTTAGCTACATATTTCTATCTGTGTTCCATATTTTACTAAAGCTAACATATTTTATTATTAATTTCCGAGTTGCCCAATTTTTAGCTGTTTGCTATTGGTGTACTGTGCTAGTGTGCTACCTGTGTAATAGCCTGGGCCTTGGTTTGCCAGTCTCTTTACCAAGGGAGAGAAAGCAGCAATTGTTTGATCTAGTACACCTGTTTTTTTTTTCATATTTATTTTTTTGTGTTTTGTTTTTGTCAATCTTTTAAATTTTGTTTTAAAATTTTAAAACAACACTGAAGCTTTTTTTTGTCATGTTTGTTTGTTTGTTTCAGGTGGCTCTGTGTCGTCGCGGTGGGCAAAGCTGTACGGCAGGATGGTGAGGGGCCTCGACGAGCGCAACACGATGTTCTTGGAGTGCGGCGAAACGTTGCAGTCTCTCACACTGTTGGATCTCTTCGACACCATGGACGGCATCGTCGTGCCAAGGCTCAAGGTGTGCCTCTTCCTTGTTTCTGCAAATAGCTAGTTATCTTGCTTGGCAATGCAGTGATGGCACATCTTTTTCTTGTCAGGCAGCCAACCCACCGGTGCGCGCGAATGTGCTCTACCTGGATGCTGAGTTTGCTGCCGTGATATCGTAAGCGTTGAGCTTCTGTTCCAAGCTTGCATTGTGTGAATTGAGTTGTTTCTTAAATCAATTCGATTAGGATATTGTAGCAGGACAGAGATGGTAACGTAGCTATGTTGTTATGTTTTGTGAAGTGACTTATAATATGAAATGGGGGGAGTAAATTATTTTGCTCCATCTATGAAGAATAATTGGGGGGTTTTTTCTCTCTGTGAAGAATGATGTAGCATTTTTTTTTTTGTTTTCAGTGAAGAACCTAACATCTCATAGGTGCTAAGAACTTCTTGTGTCATTTTGCAAGTGATGGGTCTTGAATAATGAGAGGATTGGAACAACAAATGCACATGAGCCCCCAATGCATCTGCAGCAGTGGTTTTTATCCCAGTAACAAATAGCCGATGGTTAGATTGTGTCTGTATGTATGCATATTGTACGTAAGTTTCCTTGCGATTTGGTTAGATTTCATTCCTGTAATGTCTCTGGGCTCTAGGCCTTGTTGTATTTTTCTGGGAAAAAGTACATCAGAGGTCCCTCAACTTGTCATCAAATTACAAAAACGTCCCTCAACCACAAAACCAGATATATCGCATCCCTCAACTATCAAAACCGGATTAATGTGGGTCCCATGGCAGTATTGAACCCTAGTTTTGCCGACGTGGCGCTTTGACCACGGTCGTCGACGCTGACTCAGCATAGGCGATAGTTAGGATATTAAAGTGAGGGTTGTTTGGCGCGGTTGTGCCGTTCCCCATTTTCGCGAAACCCTAGCCACTGCAGAGTGAGGGCGGCGGCCGGGAGTACTGGGCGGCGATGAGGTAAACGGCGGCGCGGTGATGTCGAGCTCGAGGAGCGACGGCTCGTCGTCTTCTTCCCGCCAGTGCAGTGCTTCTCCCGTGCCGTATCGGGTTGGTCCTCTCGATTACCAACCCGCGGTGATGTGCCGTTGCCGTTGCCCTGCGAAGGCGGCATGGTGGATTTCGTGGAGCATTGATAACCCAGGGCGATGGTATTGTAAGTGCCAAAATGCTCAGGTAAGTGATGGATTGTTGTTGATTTGTGCTAGAAATTTGTCTTGTTAAATTTAGGGTTTGGTGTTGCAGGAGTGGGGTTGTGATTTCTGGGTTTGGTGCGACGGTCCGACAACGAGCTTCATCAAGGAGTTGTTGAATGATTTGCGAGATGCTGTGACAGGGCTGAGGAGGGAGAACGGACATCTGAGGAGGGAGAACAAAGATCTGCAGATGGATGCTGAAGAGAATAGGGCGAAGAGGGTAGAACAGGGGAAAGCTATAGAGGATGCTAGCAGAGTGGATGCTTTGAAGAAAGAAGAGATTAGAATCTTGAAGGCTAGAAACCAAAAGTTAGAGAAGGAGAGAAATGTGGCTATAATATGTATGTTGTCAGCTATGTTTGTGTTGTTTGTGTTGTTGTTTGGGAAGAATTGATGTGTGGCTAGTATTATGTAAATGGAAGCACTATGAATGTGTTCCAGTACCCTTTATGTTTGCTGAAGACATTTGGAATGAATGATCTTTGTCAGTTAAAAATTTGTTGATCTTTGTCAGTTAAAAATTTGTCCATGACCTTGGCATAATTTGCAGTACATATATTGGCTTTGGCAGCTACAAAAAATTTGTGCATGACCTTGGCATAATTTTGCAAACTAGCAGCAACATTTGATAGATGGGTGCAGTAGAACACAAGCAAAAAATTCAGTGGCAGGATCAGCAAAAATAATTTGAACACAAGCAGCATCACAAGGGAATGGCAGGAGCAGCACAAAAATTTGCACACAAGCACCAACAGAAGGGGAATACTGGAGTTAAATAGTTTCTCCATAAATATGCCATTAGGGATGCATTAGTAATACAATCCCTGAAGTCTGGCAATTACAAAAGCAAGTCACATTGTTGGACGTTACATCACAGATGGTTGCAATAATAGCCATAAGTCTAGCAATAGAACAGAGATAAGTGGCTAAAATGTCTGCCATTACATCATCCAGAGCATATTACTCTAACATAAATAGACATGCAACATTCAGAGCTTGTCACTTTGCCATGGGGGCATTAGAAGTAGTGCCCCACCAGATTTCTTCTTTGCTTTGTTGTTGGATGGTTCCTGAGCTGAGACCGAGACAAATGCTCTTCCAGAAGTGACCTTGCAGATGCAGTTGTAGATCCTTAGGAATGGGGAACTATGGCATGTAGATCAACCCTAGCTGATCCACCATGCTCTGTAGGTACCTTAGCACTAGCATTAACCCTAACCAGCTCCTAGGTTTCAATGGGTGCCTGCAGTCAAGTATGCAACATATGTTGGAAGTCAGTTTGTAGTAATCACAAGAGAATTAAGTATGGGGACAAGTATTGCACATACCTTGTTCTTCGTTTTTTTTTTGATCTGGACTGAATGGTAGTACTTGTTGTAGTAACAGTGGCTGCCTTTCTCTTCTTACTTTGAGCAGAGCTCCCTGGAGTGTTTGACAACACCATTTGCTGACTTCGAGTTTCCATTGGTTGAGCTGAAGAAGTGCATGCAGCAGGAGCATTGTGCTTTGCACAGCTAGACTTGTTGTAGCCAACCTGATGGCACCTTGTGCACCTCATCACTGATCCAAACCTGGACATCTTTGTTGGCTTAGGTGGTTCATGCATTTCTCTCCTCCTTGTAGTCTTAGGCCTGCCTTGCATCTTTATGTACCCTGGAGCTTTGAGTGGCTCCTTATCATCCTGAGGCCAAGCACTCATACCTTCTAAGGGCTGAAGGCAGTGGTCATAGGTACTTCTAAATGCTTCCACAGAGTAACATGCAGCAATATAGTCATCAAGCTTATTGGTTTTATAGAAAATGCAGGATATTGCATGAGGGCAGGGCAATCCTGACAGCTGCCAGTACCTACATGAACATTCTTTCTTGTCTAGGTGTACTGTAAATCTATGTTCATGGTGGTTAACCTCAAAACTGTCACCTCCATTGCAAATGGCATGGCAAAAAGCTGATTCATTGATGTACACATTGAGCTTTTTTAGAATTCCTAGGCATATAGTAGTTGTCCATCTAGCTCCATTTGTTTTTTTATCACTTATCCTAACCATGACTTTCCTGGGGTGGTTTACAAGGTACATTTGGCTTTTTTTTTCCATTACTAAAAAAATCGATGATTACAGAATGTATACAATATATTTGACTACACTAACAACAGAAGTTAAGCAGGGAGTGCTTCCAAATGGGGAAGTAGTTGCTGTAAAGAAGCTTATAGATAGTGTGACTGCAGTTAATCAAGACAAACAGTTTAAGAGCGAGGCTGGTATTCTTATTGATCTCAACCACACTAATGTGGTAAAGTTAATTGGATACTGTTATGAAATACGGAAGGATGTGGTGGAGAACAACCGGAAATTTTTCTATGTGGAAACATCAAAAAAGTTACTCTGCTACGAGTATTTGCCTAGAAGAAGTCTTGACAAGTATATATATGGTATGATCCTTGACACCCTTCCATCTCCAACTCCCATGTAACATAACTGAATATTAATCCCACTTTATTTATCAACTTGTGTTCAAATACAGTGCTACTTATCTAAAGCATAGATTTTTAAAGAAAATCCTAGAAACATCTATTTATCAAAACAAACGGTAAACATGGACGGTTCTAGCACAGTTAGGATATACTGACAGAAAACATTCAACTTTCTTCTTTGAAAGTGACATCATTGTGTTCATTTCTAAAGGTGAATCCAGTGAACTAAATTGGGACATGCGCTTCAAAATTATTGAAGGGATATGTCAGGGTTTAAAGTTCTTACATGAACTGAAAAGACCCATTGTACATCTGGATCTTAAACCTGGCAATGTACTGTTGGATGATAATATGATGCCAAAAATAGCAGATTTTGGCCTATCAAGGCTCTTAGGTGAAGAACAAACACGAACTCGTACTATAACAGTCACTGGTGGAGAAACCATCTTTCGTCGGTCGGCCGATTTCCACAATAGTCCCGGATGCAATAAAAACCGGGGCTTAAGATGATCTTTAGTCCCGGTTCAAAAGGGTGACGGGCATATTTGATCTTTAGTCCCGGTTTGTGTTACCAACCGGGACTAAAGATCATCTTTAGTCCCGGTTCGAATGCTGTCAGGTCATGTCAGGCCCCCCCGGGATCTTTAGTCCCGGTTGGTATTACCAACCGGGACTAAAGTCGTAACTTTAGTCCCGGTTGGTAATACCAACCGGGACTAAAGATCCCGGTGATCTTTAGCCCCGGTGTCTTCTTCCTCCTCCAGCTGCCCGAGCAAGCTTCAAAATTTCTTCAAAAAAGAGGGGAGGTCATGCCAAAATTTCTATTGAATTTATTTTGGTGATTACATACGAATCGGAGGTGCCTAAAAGGTTTGCAACTTCATCCTCCAATGTTTTTTTTTGTCATACTACATTTGCACCTATGTTTTGCACACTTTTTTTGTCTCCAAAATTTAGTTGTAAGTTGATGAGAGAGAAAATGTGTGTGGGGAAGAAAGAATATATAGAAATTTAGTTCATTTGCTAAACAAGGTTTTATAAAATAGTTGAGAAGGAAAACTCTAGTGAAAGTTAATCTTAAATAATAGAAAACAAACTAAAATGAAAATTAAAAGAAGTAAAACACATTAAAATTAGTTTAAAACTTTACAAATAGTTTTTAAGAATTATTTGGTGTAATATTTTATGATTTTTGTATGAATAAAGATATCTTATAATTATTGTATGACTGTCATTATTGTAAGAATAATTATTTGTGTACGGTTTTTTTTGACTCATGTAGATGGATCGGCAATGGATGTACGCTGACCGGCGGTCCAAAGAGTTTATTGACGGCGTGCACTATTTTTTGAGAGTGGCCGAAGCTAACAGGCAAAGGGGTTTTATTTGTTGTCCATGCAATAAGTGTAAGAATCAGAAGGAGTATTCTGCATCCAGGACTATTCATTTCCACTTGTTTGAGTCGGGGTTCATGCCAAGCTATAATTGTTGGACATCCCACGGAGAGCAAGGTGTTGAAATGGAAGAAGATGAAGTGGAAGACGACAATATTCCGGACTTTGCTCAGTATGTTGGATTTGAAGGAAATCAAACGGGCGAGGAGGAAATAGCTGCTGATGGTAACGACGTTGCGGATGATCTTGGTCAGATGTTGCAGGACGCCAGGGAGGACTGCGAAAGTGAAAAGGAGGCCCATAAATTGGACAAGATGTTGGAGGACCACAGAACTTCGTTGTACCCAGGTTGCGAGCAGGGGCACAAAAAGTTGGATACCACTCTAGAGTTGTTGCAATGGAAGGCAAAAAATGGGGTTAGTGACAAGGCATTTGGCGATTTATTGAAACTCGTCAAGAACATTCTTCCGGGGGGAAACAAATTGCCCGAGACAACGTACGAGGCTAAGAAGATAGTCTGCCCGTTAGGACTGGAAGTTCATAAGATTCACGCATGTCCGAACGATTGTATCCTATATCGCGGTGAGGAGTATGAGAACCTAGAAGCATGCCCTGTTTGCAAAGCACTACGATACAAGATTAGACGGGACGATCCAGAAGAAGTTGACGGGCAGCTAACAAAGAAGTGAATTCCTGCTAAGGTGATGTGGTATTTCCCTATAATACCACGGCTAAGGCGTTTGTTCAGGAACAAGGGGAATGTTAGAATGTTGCGATGGCACGCTGAAGAGCGTCAACAGGACGGGATGCTGAGACACCCCGCCGATGGTTCGCAGTGGCGAAACATCGACAGAAAATTTAAAGAATTTGGAAAGGACGCACGAAACATACGGTTTGGTTTGAGTACGGATGGCATGAATCCTTTTGGAGAGATGAGCAGCGGCCATAGCACTTGGCCCGTTACGATGTGTATCTACAACCTCCCCTCCTGGCTATGCATGAAGAGGAAGTACATAATGATGCCGATTATTATTCAAGACCCCAAGCAACCTGGTAACGACATCGACGTGTACCTAAGACCACTGGTCGAAGATCTTAAACAGTTGTGGAAGAAGGAAGGTGTCCCCGTGTGGGACGAGGACAAACAGGAGGAGTTTAACCTACGAGCGCTGCTGTTCGTAACCATCAACGATTGGCCTGCACTTAGCAACCTATCCGGACAGTCCAACAAGGGGTACAAGGCTTGCACTCACTGTATAGATGAAACAGAAAGTACGTATCTTAAGCACTGTAGGAAGGTTGTATACATGGGTCATCGTCGATTCCTTGCAGCAAACCACCCGGTACGGAAGAAAGGCAAGCACTTCGAACATAAGGCCGACCACCGTACGAAGCCTAAACATCGCAGCGGGAAAACAGTGTTTGCTATGGTTAAAGATCTTAAAGTAGTGTTCGGAAAGGGGCCTGGAAGCCAGCATATAGAGAGCGAAGATGGTCACGCGGCGATGTGGAAAAAGAACTCTATATTTTGGGAGTTACCATATTGGGAATTCTTGGACGTACGCCACGCAATCGACGTGATGCACCTCACTAAGAACCTTTGCGTAAACCTTCTTGGCTTCCTAGGTGTATACGGAAAGTCGAAAGATACACTGGAAGCACGTAATGATCTGAAGCATATGGAACAACGCGGCGACCTTCACCCGGAACCAAAGGAGAAAGGAAGCCATTACTTGAGTCCAGCCAGCTACACTCTTAGCAAGGCAGAGAAGGAAAGTATGTTTGAATGCTTGGAGAGCATAAAGGTACCGTCTGGATACTCCACGAATATCAAGCGAATAATAAGCACGAAGGAGAATAAGTTCACAAACCTAAAGTCTCATGACTGTCACGTGTTGATGACACAACTGCTACCAGTTGTAATAAGGGGTATCCTTCCAGACAATGTCCGGGCAACAATAACAAAGCTATGTGCATTCATGAACGCAATTTCGTAGAAGGTCATCGATCCGGATAGATTAGAAGCCCTTCAGAATGAAGTGGTGCAATGTCTCGTCAGTTTTGAGTTGATATTTCCACCTTCATTTTTCAATATAATGACGCATCTGCTTTGTCACCTTGTGAAAGAGATCCGTATTCTCGGGCCTATGTACCTACACAACATGTTTCCTTTCGAGAGGTACATGGGCGTTCTGAAGAAGTATGTTCGTAACCGTGCTCGTCCAGAGGCAAGCATCGCCAAGGGTTATGGAACAGAGGAGGTCATCGAATTTTGCGTAGAATTTATCGAAGACCTTCGCCCAATCGGGGTACCTGAATCACGCCATAAAGGGAGACTACGGGGAAAGGGAACTCTCGGAAGGAAAGCAATAATGACGGTAGACAACAATTTATTCCGTAAAGCCCATTTCACTGTTCTGCAACACTCTTCATTGGTAGCTCCTTACATCGAGGAGCACTTGGCTCTAATTCGCGCCAGGAACATCGGTAAGTCCGATGCATGGATTACACGGCATCACATTGATACTTTCCCCGCGTGGCTACGACAACATCTCATGGGTAACGAGTCGATTAACCAACAACTTGCCTTCCTGGCGAGGGGACCGTCTGGGTCGATCGCGACATTCCAGGGATATGAGATCAATGGGTACACATTCTACACGAGAACCCAAGACATGAAGAGCACGAACCAAAACAGCGTTGTTCGTGTCGATGCCATGGGACACGATGGAACAACTGCCACGTATTACGGTGCCATCGAGGACATATGGGAACTTGACTATGGTCCTCTCAAGGTTTCTCTGTTCCAGTGCCAATGGGTTAGGTTGACTGGTGGAGGCGTAATGATTGATGACAGTGGGATGACAACTGTTGACCTTAACAAGGTTGGATACTCGGACGAACCTTTTGTCCTTGCCAATGATGTAACGCAAGTCTTTTTCGTGAAGGACATGTCTAGCAAAGGAAAGAAGGGCAGAGGGCCTGATGAGCCTAAGCGTCAAGTGGTTCTCCCAGGCAAAAGAAAAATCGTCAGAGTTGAGGACAAGACTGACGAGGATTACGATCAGTTGGATGGTCAACCCCCTTTCACGGTGACGATTGACCCTAGCATCCTCCTATCAAATGAGGACACCCCTTACTCACGCAGCGATCACAAGGAGGGAACAATAGTGAGGAGAAAGTATGTGCGGTCAACCGTCACCGCCGATGTAATGCCGTAATTATTGTGTACACGATGTAAACTATTTTGGATGTATTGATTATCCATATAAATCAATTGATGTATGGCATATGTTAATTACGCACGATTATTAGAGGTTTCAACAAGTTTAAATCATGTATATGCTAGTTATATGTGATACTTACAATTTTTAAAAGTTTTAAATCACACAGGTGGCAATTTCATATGTATGTTAATTAGAGTTTTTAACATTTAATTTACTAGCATTCATATGCTAATTATAATTGACTAGAGGATTTTTAAAAGTTTTAAATCACGCAAGTGGCAATTTCATATGTTAATTAGAGTTTTTAACATTTAATTTACTATCATTCATATGCTAATTATAATTGACTGGAGAATTTTTAAAAGTATTAAATTTAATATATTTTTAAAACTATCATTCATATATTAGAGTTTTTCACAATTTAATTTACTATCTTTCATATGCTACTTATATATGACTATTCGAATTTTTAAAAGGTTTAAATCATGCATGTGGCATTTACATATGTTAATTAGAGTTTTTAGCATTTAATTTAATATAATTCCTACGCTAAGTATATATGATGATTACAATTTTTATTAATTTTAAATCATGCAGTATGTACATACATATCTTAATTAGAGTTTTTACCAATATAATAATATCATTCATATATATGCTAAGTATATATATATATTGGAAATTTTATTAATTATAAGTCATATATTTGCTTATTACGATTTATCCACTTAATTTATTACAGACAAAAATAATTTTTCGAAGTAATTGTCATTAATCTTTGTACTTTAAATAATGTTAATGCATTAACTTCTATTTTATAAACACATA
The DNA here is from genome assembly GCF_034140825.1 of Oryza sativa Japonica Group. Classification (NCBI taxonomy): domain Eukaryota; kingdom Viridiplantae; phylum Streptophyta; class Magnoliopsida; order Poales; family Poaceae; genus Oryza; species Oryza sativa. The sequence continues at coordinate 6,893,709 of NC_089045.1, forward strand.
TGTAAGCGAAAATCATATGCAGTGCTATAATCTTTAGTCCCGGTTCTTAACCCTAACCGGGTTTAAAAAGAATTTCGAAATAGCGGGAAAAGATATTTACTCCCGGTTGTTGAGAACAACCGGGACTAAAGATATCTTTTCTTTAGTCCCGGTTGTTCTCAACAACCGGGAGTAAAGATCTTTTCTTTACTCCTGGTTGTTCTCAACAACCGGGACTAAAGATCTTTAGTCCCGGTTGTTGAGAACAGCCGGGAGTAAAGATCCGGGGGTATATATATTCCCGGTGCGCCCTCGTCTTCTTTACCAACACTTAGACGTTTTCGGCCGATCGATCTCTCTCGGCCTCTCTCCTTCGCCGCCACTGCCTAGGGCAAATCCCCGCGCCGACGCCGCCGTATCTCGCCGTCGTCTCGAGCTCGTCGTCCTCGCCGCCGCATCCGCCTCCTCCGCTGCCACCGCATCTCTGGGGTGAGAGCCGCCGCCGCCAGATCTCCCTTCATCTCGATCTCTCCGATCTCGATCTCTCTCCGTCGCGCCGCCCGCCACGAGACGCCGCGCCACGACGACGACGCGCCACGCCGACGCCGCGCCAAGCCGCCGCCGGCACGCCACGCCGTCGTCTTCGCCGCCGCGCGCGCAATGCCGCCGCCGGCACGCCACGCCGCCGCCTTCGCCGCCGCGCAACGCCGCCGCCGCATGCCAACGCCACGCCGCCGCCGCCGTCGCCACGCCGCCGCCGCCTTCGCCGCCACGCGCGCAATGCCGCCGCCGCCACGCCACGCCGCCGCCGCCACGGCCCCGCAACGCCACGCCGCCGCTGCCGTCGCCACGCCGCCGCCGCCGCCGCCATGCCGCCGCGCCAACCGCCGCCCCGATGCCGCCACACCGCCGTTAACGAACGAGAACGAGAACGATCGAACGAACGAGAGCGAGAACGAACACGTCAACGTACGTTGCCGCGAGAACGTGAACGAGAACGAGAACGATCGAACGAACGAGAGCGAGAACGAACACGTCAACGTACGTTGCCGCGAGAACGTGAACGAGAACGAGAACGATCGATCGAACGAACGAGAGCGAGAACGAGAACGATCGAACGAAGACAAGCGAGAACGAGGGAACGAACGTGAATGAGAACAAGCGAACGAACGTGAACGAGAACGAGCGAACGAACGTGAACGAGCTAGGGAACGTGAACGAGCGAACGAACGAGGACGAACGTTAACGTGAAATGCAATATATATATATATATATATATATATATATATATATGTTACTTCGCATTTATCCTAATACATCTTTTTGTATCTTGCAGAAAAGACGTGTTGTCGGAGTCGTCCGTCAAGCCTGAGTGGAAGAGCTAGCCCTAGAAGGAATTGGAGCAGGCAAGTGACGTAATAATATAAATGATTGTTATATTTGTAATGCAATTAATTAAGATTATTAGACCTGTAATTAGACTTATCATATAAGATTGTGTAGTGTTCTAATATTATTTGAGTTTTAATATAAGATTATTTTATTGCAAATTAGACTTAGTATGACATTATTGACTACGGAATTGGTGCGACTCCTAGCAATTGACTATTGTAGTCTTAATTAGACTTAGCATATACGCACGAAACACTTAGCATACATGACTATTTTAGTCTTAGCATGTAATATTATTTGAGTTTTAATATAAGATTACTTTATTTGTAGTATGTAATTATTGACTACGGAAGTGGTGCGACAAGTAGCAATTGACTATTGTAGTCTTAATTAGACTTAGCATATACGCACGAAACAGTTAGCATACATGACTATTTTAGTCTTAGCATGTAATATTATTTGAGTTTTAATATAAGATTACTTTATTTGTAATTAGACTTAGTATGTAATTATTGACTACGGAATTGGTGCGACAAGTAGCAATTGACTATTGTAGTCTTAATTAGACTTAGCATATACGCACGAAACACTTAGCATATACATGACTATTTTAGTCTTAGCATGTAATATTATTTGAGTTTTAATATAAGATTATTTTATTTGTAATTAGACTTAGTATATAATTATTTACTAGCTAGGGTTGTATAATATACGTCACCTAGACTTAGCTTATATCACGATTTATAATTAGACTTAGCACGTAAGGTTGTGTAGGGTTCTAATGTACGACATTTACACTTAGCATACATGACTTAGATTGTTAAAACATAAATGTCTCGTGACTTAGCAGATGTTTCTTGTATCAACAGATGGCTGACCGCGATGAGGAACAGATATTGTACGATACAATCGCGGAGGGAAGCAGCCAAAACTGGAATGAAGAAGAGGGGAACGAGGATCCAAACCAGTACTTGAACGAGGAAGGGAACGTGGAGAGGGATGCGGAGGGGAACCAGCAGGGGCATGTGGAAAGGGATGTGGAGGGGAACCAGGAGGAGGAGGCTAGTGGTAGTCAACCCTCCGTTGGACAGAAGAGGGCACGCGGGCAACGAGGTGCAGCGAAGAAGCTTGAGGGTCGGCACATCATAACGGAAGTGGAAGAAGATGGACGTCCTAGTGCCCCGGCCGAAGCCGCCAAGAACTATGTACGTCACAGCGGTTGGGTTGTGCGGGATAACGTGCCTGTCAGTACGGTGTACTGGCGAAGAACAAGGGCACGTGGAGATCATGAGAGCTTTGTCCCAGATTCGGAGAAAGAGATGCTGTGGACCACAATGCTCGAGACATTCACCCTTCCTGCGGGTACAGAGGACAAAGTGAAAAGGTGGACTCTGAAGAAAATGGCAGAACAGTTTCAGAGCTTCAAGGGAGATCTGTACCAGAAGTATATACTGAAGGGGCAGACACCGAACTTCGACACATTCCCAAAGCTAAGGGATCACTGGGACGAGTTCGTTGCATATAAGACAGGTGAACAAGGGCAGGCGATGATGGAAAGAAACAAAGAAAATGCCGCCAAGAAGAAGTACCATCACCACTTGGGGTCAGGAGGCTATAGCGTCGCGATGCCGAAGTGGGAGGAGATGGAGGCTAGCTTGATTGAGAGGGGTATCGAACCGGCAACAGCCAATTGGCCGGAACGATCGAAGTTCTGGTACTATGCTCACGGTGGAACGCTCAACCCAGCTGATGGCTCACTGGTCTTTGGCGATCAGATACGAGAGGCTGCGCGACGACTAACAGATGCAGTGGAAGCCTCCTCTCAGGGCACGTTCCGACCAGACAGAGATAGGGACGAGCTGACACTCGCCCTGCAGACTCCAGAGCATCCAGGACGAACACGAGGGAAAGGGGTGATTCCTTGGAAGATTGGTTTCAAGGAGGACATCCACACGTACAGGAGTCGGATGAGGAGCAAGAGAGATACCGAGGCGAAGATTGCAGACCTAGAGTTCCGGGTATCGAGCTACGAACTCAACATGCAAGAGGAGGTGGCAAGGAAGGTTGATGAACGCATGGCCGCACATCGGTCCCATGATCCCCAGCCGACCATTCCTCCTGCAATGGTGAGCCCGTCAGGAAACCGTAGCAGCTGCGCCTCAACGGGGCAGGTAGGATCACAGAGCATGGACGCCATGCAAACACAGGACGAATCGACCTGTCCCGTTGATGACATCACTCAGCGGACACCATGTGAGCTGCATATTCCTTTCAAGAACTTATCAATAAAGGTAAGATTTAGCCATTCCGCTAGTTGCTGCTTATATATGTTGATTACTAATAAATAATCTCTCACAACATGAAGGTGGCGTCGGGCATGGCCATCCCAACGGACCCTTCAGGTACTTACCACTGCAGGCCGATTCCAGCAGGATACTCGAAGGTCGAAGTTGAGTTGGTCGAAGGCGCGTACGAGGACCTCGAGCTGGATTACCCTGGAGGAGACGGTGAGACGCATCTACGAGACACAAGCCATGCCATTATTCTATGGCGCAGGCGGTACATCATCCTCCCTAGGCGACAAGCGGCGTCTCATGCACCATCTCCTCCGGCTCTGCCATCTCCTCCTCAGGATCCTGCACCGTCTCCTCCTCATGCTCCGCCAGCACCGTCTCCACCTCAGGCTCCAGCACCGACTCCTCCTCAGGATCCTGCACCGACTCCTCCTCGGGCTCCTACACCTACTCCTCCGCAAGCTCCTCTTCCGGCACCTTCAAAGTCAAGGGCCCCCCCAGCTCCATCGCCTGCCCACACAAGGGCAACGAAGAAGGCGAAAGTTGACGCCACCAAGAACAAGGACCCGGGGTACGATTGCACGCAAGAGGAGCTTGACGCTTACGTTGCATCAGAAGTCAAGAGACAATTCAAGCCTCGAAGTCCAGAAAAGAAGATTCCTATAGACCCCAGTGTCAGGAACTTCTTCAGGGGTATGTCTGCATCTGTCAAGGAGGCCATCAAGCTATCGGACTATGAGCGAACGCTAAAGAAAGCATTTTCTGGAAAGTCCAAACCAGTCCCTCAGCTTGGAGAGCAACCAAACCAGGAGATCGAGCCATTGGTGACCGGTAAAGAAATGACGATAGAACAATTTATTACTGACACCGGTCTAACTATAGATCAATTGTTAGGAGTCGCACCAATCGAAAAGGCGGAAGTGAAATACATGTACGAACTCGGTAAACCGCTTGTCAAGCCTGAGCTGCTGCAGTCCCTACCCACACAAATGTACAAGTTCCATCAGCTGTACATGGAGATGAGCGCCACCGGTAGAGAGATGATCGGAGCGAGGATCAGGGACACGGACTTCTTGCAAGGAGATGACATTCTCTGGATCAATTTCAGGGGAATCTACGAACTATACCAGCTGGACGCCCTCGACGTCTCTATTATGAGTTGCTGGATTTTGTAAGTATATCGTTCAGTTAGATTTCTTACTATACGTCTCCTTTAATTAATTAGGTCCTTGTATATAAGTAGACTATATAAAATAAAATACTCCCTTTTATCGTTGTAGAATGGAGATTCAAAGGGCCCGACGGCGGAGGGTTTTCGATACTGGATTCATCGACCCTCGGAGAGTAAACGTCGCAATGCTCGACCAATATCCACAAGAAACAGAGGACAATCTCGTCCATCTCCTGAAGGCGCAGCATTACAAGACGTTCATACTGTTGCCGTACAACACAGAGTTAGTTCAATTTTACTGTCTTCCTACATACCAAATTTCATTCCCGTACGAACTTGCTAAGTGTTTCATATGTAATGCATCCCACGCACATTGCAGATTCCACTGGGTGCTTTTACTCTTCGACCTGTCGGCCTGCACCGTCAACGTATATGACTCAATGGATAAAAAAGAGTCTACGTTTGACAAGGTTTTCGAACTTATAGACAGGTACCGTCATAAGTTCCTCTGTTAATTAAGAAAATCTTGTTATGTTAATTGCTACTATGAATCATAGCTTTAAACTCCATGTAGGGCTTGGTATCGGTTCCGTCATTTGGTCCGCGGCAAATGGAGAGAAAGACTTAGGCGGAAGTTCAAATTTCCTGTGAGTACACATGCTCTACATTTATATTTCTCCGATTCAAATTAATACATACAACTGTATATTAATTAGATCTCACGCCGTTAATTTGTCATTTATTTGTAGTGCGCAAAGCAAAAGCAGGGAACTAACTTGTGCGGCTACTACGTGTGTGAGTATTGCCACTGCCTTGCAGACCAAATCATCACCACAAGAGAGCTCGATGTACGTACAAATAAATTCAAAATTTCATTACGTAACGATTTCTTGTTTAATTACCAATCAATTTCATACATTCATATAGTTTATTCGCATGAGGGATAACCTGACCACACACAAGGAATTTATCGCAGCGGTTCAAGAACAACTCATGGGATTCATCAACGAAGAAATCCTTGATCCCAAGGGTGAATTCTACTACGACGGAAACACAATTCACCGGTCCTTATCTTCTGAGCTAGCAGCGACTACTACTACGTCGAAATCGTAGCTAGCTAGGACATATAATGGATTGTAATTAATACATGACTACATATGTTTCTATATGCATGTGTACACATTTTCTATAATGTAAATATATTTTGGTCATATATATATATCTATATACATATGCATTTGCATAACATATATATGTATAAATACATATATATTATGCATGTATATACATATAATATAATATAATATATATATATACATATATATATGTATGCATATATATGTATTGAAACATATATATGCATGGTTTATATATATATATATATATATATATATATATATATATATATATATATATATATATATATATATATATATATATATATAAACCATACAGCAACAGGGCCATGCAAAAAAAAAAAAGGTCAGCTCGATCTTTAGTCCCGGTTGGTAACACCAACCGGGACTCAGCCGGCCACGTGGCTGAGCCATCTTTAGTCCCGGTTGGTGTTACCAACCGGGACTAAAGATCGATCTTTACTCCCGGTTATTTCACCTGGGACTAAAGATAGCGATCTTTAGTCCCGGATTGGTACTCCCGGTTTGGAAACCGGGACTAAAGGGGGGTTACGAACCGGGACTACAAAGGGTTTCTCCACCAGTGAGTTATCGGATCTCAATCCTTATTATGGCTTCCATATTTTCTTTATTGAAGATTTACTGTTTTCCATTTGTACTCTCTCCTATAAGAATGCTTAAAGATAAATGTTTGTCTAATTCAGAGGATACATGGCCCCAGAATATTACAACGACGGTGAAATCTCAACCAAATAAGATATATTCAGTTTAGGGATTTTAATAATTGAGATAGTGACAGGGTTAAAAGTCGATTCGACTAGTCAAGACATGACTTCACAAGACTTCATCGAAAACGTAAGATAATATCTTTGTCTGTTTCAATCTCAAGAATCTTGTTTCCAACATGGCCGTTATATTGTCAATTTTATTCTTAGTACAGCCTCTTTATTAAAATTTTGCAGGTACATAAAAATTGGTCAAAAATGCCACAGATTGCATCCAACTACCGAGTATTGGAGGCAAACTGCCTCCAACAAGTAAAAAGGTGCATCGATATTGCGCTTGCTTGTGTAGAAAAAAAAATCAAAGGAGAGGCCTTCCATGGGGGAAATTATCTACAGACTTAATTGCAAAAAGGGCCAAATGATCATCTAACAATATACTTCCTCCGTTCATATTATAAGACTTTCTAGTATTGTCCACATTCATATATATGTTAATGAATCTAGACATATATGTGTGCCTAGATTCATTAACATCTATATGAATATGGGTAATGTTAAAAAGTCTTATAACCTGAAACAGAAGGAGTAGGTACCAACATTCTTCCAGATCAAGCGTAAAAGTTTCTCTCTTTCATGGTAAGTTGACGGACGGTTCTTGGCGAGGGTCATGGTAAAGACGTAGCTCAAGAATGAATTGATCTGGAAGAATCTGAAGTTGAACTTATCTGAATGTAGCCAGGTTTCTCTGAAAGAAGGGCTAATCGGAAGGTTGAGTACCTGACTTCTGCTGCATAAAAAAATATTTATGCTGATGGCATGATCCATCTACGTGTGGTTCTTTTTTTTGTCGATGTGAGATGCTTGATCCATGCTCCACTGCAATAATCTTCTTGTATTTACTTTTCTTTGCCTGATGTACATTATGAGTGGTGAACCCTATTCTGATTCAGTTATCATGCTGGGTAATAGTGTCATGCTCTGTAACAACTAATCAGTCTTACCAATGCACAGTGACACTCCCCATCATGATAATTTTGTGACTAGATCATCTGGTTATATCTCGTGGGTATGTAAAACCGTGGGGCTGGACAAGTTGAGCCTTGGGGCAGGGGGGATTGATGATAGAAGGGTGATAACCGAGTAATCCTAACTTCCAAGGGGAAAATGGTCGCCAAACCTCCTCTAGCGAGGCTCGCGAAACATGCAAGAATGAACCTCATGTCCTTCTATTTTAGCTTTCACCTTTCAATGAACCTTCTGCGATGGCTTACTACATGGAAATCATCATAATCATGGCATGGAGTAATTGGCTCTCAAAAACAACAAAGTTTTCAGAAACATTAATCCCTCAACAGAAGCTTGCAAAGATAGATTTAGAGCTGATTTTGTCTTTGTTATCCATAAGAGCAAAAGAATCGGACAGAACACACATGCAGCAATGGCTAGAAAAAACTTTACATAATTCCTGTAGAGTTGTAACATTTGATTTTGTGTATCTTTTCCTTACACGCACACACTGCGTTAGCCTTTCGTACAGTAATTTCCTCCCAAAATAAAATTCCCACGATGCTAGCTAGCACATGCTCTGGTTTGGTAGACTTTCAGGAAAAACAATACACACATTGGAGCCTGGATTTTCAAAAACAAAGAGCAAATGGAGACAACAGTTTATCATTAACAACATGGCAGTTAATTATGCTCGTAGCTTCCATTCCCATTAGTTGGAGAGTCTGTCAGCCATGAGCTGATGCCTGTTAAGTATGTACTCCCTCCGTCCCAAAAAAAGGTAAACTGTGGGTTCCCGTGCCAACGTTTGATTGTCCGTCTTATATGAAATTTTTTTTATAATTAGTATTGTCATTGTTGTTAGATGATAAAACATGATTAATACTTTATGCGTAACTTATCTTTTTTAATTTTTTTCATAATTTTTTCAAACAAGACAGACGGTCAAACGTTAGACACGGAAACCAGGGTTTGTCTTTTTTTTTTTTTGACGGAGAGAGTATGTGTGTTAGTGTGTCTAAGGGTATTTTGGTCTTTTCTCATACTCTTGTATTCTTTTTATATGGCCTATTGACCCCAAGTCAATGCATCAATTCAATCCCCAAATCTTCTCTCAAAGTGACAATGCCATGATTGGATCTTACATATTGATGTACATTACAAGTGGCGTCAGGCAGGCCTGTTCGCATTTGCAGGGGATGAAGAGGTCAAGTCAACTCGTCCATATAAATCCACACAGTACCCAAGTACCCAACCCAGCAAGGAATTGAACCACACCACACATCCTGTCAGAAATCATCTCCTCCTCGATTGAATTCCAAGCAGCTTGCGCCCCTTGGTTCTACAAGGTTAGTACTGACGCAAAATAAATATCCTCTTAAGAGTTAAGATCTTCTTTATAAATGAACCTGAAATTCTAGCATCCTCCAGCTAATATTTCTTAGTTTGCTCTTTTCTTTTCCTTTTGAGTTTTTTTTATGTTTTTTAACTAGAAAGTTTTGAAACACGTTTCCATTTGGATGTCTCACGTTTGTTAATTATGTCCAACTGCGTCTGTGGAACATCGTTTGTTTGTGGCAAAACCTGTGCCCTGGCTAGCTTTACCCCTCCTATAGGCACCTCGGCTTTGGTGGTCCGCGATCAACAAAAATGGCACAAAAGAGCAAAAGGTTGCGGTTAGAGGTGTGCTTTTAACCACCTGGTGGAACGTCTGGCTTGAGAGAAATAAGAGAGTGTTTCAAAAGTCCAAAAACTCCGAGAGAGAAGTTGCATATAGTCTAGGTTCGAAGCCTCACCCCTTCTAATTATTTGATGAATAAGGCTACATGTACTAACTTTTTCTTACTAAATTCTTACTAACACTGATGTGTCATGTTATGAGTGTATCTAGATTTTTTATAACTTCCATATACCTAAATCATAAGATGATTGTTCGTAAAAATTTAGTAAGAAAAATTTAGTACATGTTACAGTGCTCTTATGATATTAGATCCTTCTAATATTCACGTTGCTGAGAGAAGTTGCCTACATAATACTCCCTTGACATGGGTAGAACAGTTTTCAGACCCCTTGATGCGAGTGTAATTTTCTTTTTGGGTGCACCAGCACCTTTTCCTATTCTGTATCCTGTTGTTTTTTTTCTCTCTCTAATCAAAATCTGGCAGAGCTCCTACCGTCGTTTCTTATAAAAAAAAATATTAACGTTCAGTAATTCTCCCGAGTATAAGTAAAGGGTGCAGCCCGGCAGTTGCAAGAGCATGACATCATTGGTTTCCTTAGATAAAAGGAAGGAAGTATGCAATTTTCAAACGTATACTCGATTCATAATAGCTTAGTCAAATTCAGATTATCACATCAAATGGTCTTTGCCACTCAATCCGCACTTTGCCAAATTGTCAGCTTCAGATTGTGCTACAATCTATTACATGGATCATGTGAGTCATCTGAATAATTTATAAGACGAATGATTCATTGACTCATCTACGTCCATCTTATAAAAATTAAGAAATCGGAGGCTGTGTCAATTTCAATGGGCAAGAAGGGAGCTTTGCATGTCTTCAATCTGTCCAGGAAGAGAGAAGGTGAGGGAGTGAGGGAGGAAGGCGGCGAAGAAACTCACAGGCGATGAAGCGACAACGATGGCGATGGCGACCACCATCGAGCTCCGGCGATCTGTGATGGTGGTGGGGCGGCGAGGCAAAGGCGCCGCCGCATTTGGCCTAGGCAGCGCCGTCGCCCGGACTCGGGTAGCAATCTAGCGCGAATCTTGATGCAATCCTGGCCGTTAAAAGTAATCGGGCGACCCGGAGAGCACCAACTCCGGTGGCCTCCGCCGCCGCCGCCAAACTCCAAATCCACATTGGTACGGCCATGGAGGCAGCATCGGGACCCGAAGCCCCGGTCAACGACGGCGAGGTCGCCGCCCATGCTGCGGCAAAGGGGCTCCTCCCTCGACGGCGAAGATGGATGGAGGAGGGTAAACACGCCGGAGGTTAATTTGGTTCCTTCTTCAGATCTTTATCTCAATAGAAAGGGGGTGGCCTCTCTTCCTCCTCATGCACTATCTCTCTCCCCATCTTTTGAGGCCCTTCAAATGGTAGCTCCAGCCATCCTGCTTGCTTGGAATTTTGGATTGCTAATATGTGGGTTTTGTGTATATTTGGCTATGTGATTATTCCTTTTTGAAAGGTCTTGTTTATGTTACCGATGACAATACGACTGGGGCAAATAGCTAGTCTAATTAGCTAGTTTCTTTTTGTTCATCACATTTGTCAATCCAATAAATTGGGTCCTCTATATATGATTAAAGTTTATGTATTTATGATATGAAACTATCTATCGTATAACTGCCCATTCAGATATATGGGTTAATGGTAAAGTGTTTTATTGGGGAAAAAACATATGCATTCTATGTGGACTACTCTTTATGATTTATGGTATTTATTTATGGAACTTGCCTGTTATTTCTGTAGTTTTGATAGTCCAAAGTTGGATTTGGGAATAGCTGAATAGGGTGGTGAAAATATTGATGCAAGATGTAAATGTTAGTGCTGTAGCAGCTCTCCTGTTGCACTGGTATAAATTCATTATCATGTTTGCTGCACTCTTTAACATGTTTCATGTTTTTGTTGTTCAGCCCTAAGCTAATGGCAGAGGCGGTGCTCCTTGCCGTCTCGAAGATTGGCAGCGTATTAGGAGATGAAGCCATCAACTTTGTCATTGAAAAACTGTCTGCAAAAGTAACTGAACTGAGAGAATTACCAGAAAATGTGAAGCATATCGGGAGGGAACTGAGAATGATGAACAAAGTAATAGAAGATTTGGATGCCAAGAATGTCAGCATCAATGTTGTCAAGGGATGGATTGACGAGCTGCGGAAGCTTGCCTACCATGTTGAGGATGTGATGGACAAGTACTCATACCACGCTTTTCAACTGCACGAAGAAGGATCACTGACAAGGTTCTTCAGAGGCGGACATCATGTTAAAGTTTTCAGTGAAATTGCTAGTGAGATTACCAAGATAAAGGATGAGATCGAGCATGTTCAGAGACTTCAGCAGAACTGGTTCCCTTCTGTTCAGATGGTTCAAGGGAACCCTTCTGCGATTGACCGACAGGGATCTCAGAGCTGCTTGCCGGATCTAGTTCAAGACGATGATCTCGTTGGGATCAAAGAGAACCGGAGAAAGTTGATTGGATGGCTCGATTGTAATGAGCTAGACAACACCGTGATAACCGTGTCTGGAATGGGTGGACTTGGGAAATCCTCTCTTGTTGCTAACGTGTACGAAAGGGTGAAGAAGAGCTTTGGAGTTGCTGCATGGATCGTTGTGTCACAGACCTACACCATAGATGCCTTGCTGAGGGAGCTTCTCCGGAAGATAGGGTACACAGAAGATCCACTGTCAGCTGCCATGGACAAAATGGACACCCATGATCTGAAAAGTGAAATAAGGAAGAAGCTCCAAGGTTACAACAGCTGTTTGGTTGTGCTGGATGATGTCTGGAAAAAGGACGTGTATGATCAAATACACGACATCTTCAAGAATCTCCAAGCAAGCCGAGTTATCATCACAACACGGAGAGATGATGTCGCATTACTTGCACCCTCAAAGCGTCACCTTGCACTCCAGCCTTTGTGCAAGGCAGACGCTTTGGACCTCTTCTGTAGAAGAGCTTTCAGTAACAGACAGGACAAGAAGTGTCCACCAGAGCTTCAGGAGGTGGCAACATCAATTGTTGATAGGTGCAAGGGCCTGCCGCTAGGAATTGTATCTATGGGTAGCTTGATGTCATCGAAATTGACAGAACATGCCTGGACTCAGACATTCAATCAATTCCGATGCGAGCTAGCAAAAACAGACAGTGTCCAGGCAATTCTAAACCTGAGCTACAATGACTTGCCAGGGAACCTTAGAAACTGCTTCTTGTACTGCAGCCTATTTCCTGAAGATTATACCATGTTACGGGAGAGCCTCATCAGGCAATGGGTGGCAGAAGGCTTTGTGGTGAGCGTTGAAAACAACATGCCGGAGGATGTGGCCGAGTTAAATCTCATGGATCTCATCACCAGGAACATGCTGCAAGTTGTGGATTATGATGAGCTTGGCAGGGTGAGCACCTGCAAGATGCACGATATCTTGCGTGAACTGGCTCTTTGCACTGCGAAAGATGAGAAGTTTGGTTCTGCAAATGATCATGGCACAATGATACAGATGGAAAAGGATGTCCGTCGTTTATCATCCTGCGCATGGAGGGACAGTGATGTGTCAACACTGAATTTTCCGCTTCTTCGCACCTTGATTTCACTTGGAGCCGTAACATCCACTCCTCAAATGTTGAACTCAATACTCACTGGATCGAGTTACCTTACAGTTCTTGAGCTGCAAGATTCCGCAATTACTGAAGTGCCAAAATCTATAGAGCATCTGTTCAATCTGCGGTACATTGGTTTGCGGCGTACTAAAATTAAGTTACTCCCAGAGTCTATTGAGAAGCTATCCAACCTCCAGACACTGGACATCAAGCAAACAAAGATAGAGAGGCTACCACGAGGCATTGTTAAGGTGAAGAAGCTACGCCACCTTCTAGCTGATAAATACTTGGATGATAAGCAGGAAGAGTTCCAGTACTTTGTTGGAGTACAGCCACCCAAACAGCTCTCCAATTTGGTAGAGCTGCAGACTCTCGAGACCGTGCATGCCAGTGATGACTTGGCAGACCAGCTAGACAAACTGAGGAAACTGCAAAGCGTGTGGATTAGCAGTGTGGATGCCGAACACTCTGCAAAGCTTTTCGCTACGCTGTCCAAGATGCCACTTCTCTCAACCTTGCTTCTAAACGCGAGCGATACAAACCAGCCACTTCGCTTGGAGGCTCTCAAGCCGGAGTCCAAACGACTCCATAAGTTGATTGTGAGAGGACGCTGGGCTGCCACAATGCTGCAGTGCCCAATATTCCAGGACCATGGCAAAAATCTCAAGTATCTAGCTCTGAGCTGGTGTGGCCTTCAGGAAGATCCACTGCTGCTACTTGCGCCAAAGTTGCCAAACCTTGTCTTTCTGAGCCTTAACAGGGTGAGCAGTGTAGAGGCATTGGTTATTTCTGAAGGTTGCTTCCCTAAGATGAGGACCCTTGTGCTGAAGCACATGCCCAATGTCAGCCAGCTGATGATTGGGGAAGGTGCTCTTCCAATTGTCGAAGGTTTATATGTGGTCTACCTGCCAAAGCTGGATAAGGTTCCTGAAAACATCGAATCCCTTGGCTCTCTGAAGAAGCTGTGCCTACTGGGTCTTCACAAGAACTTCAAGGCTGATTGGGACAAGAATGGAACGCACCACAAGATGACAAATGTCATAGAGCTCCGCATCTAAGTTTGACCATTTATTTTCCTCCGCTAATAACATCCGTGTTCGGTGCATGCACACGCAAACATCAACAATGTGAATTTGGTGCCTTTTGCCATTAGCTTTTTCTTGGTAGCTATATGCTAAAAATGTGCTTGTTATCCTTTCTAATAAGTCCTGAAACACAAGACTTCTTTGTCAGGAAGTACCTCTATCCTCTTGGTTGTATTTCTTTTTTTTTTTGAAACATTAAACGGCAGGAGATTTGCTGGATACTCTTGGTTGTATTTCCCTCTTAATTTATTTCATATGTAAAACTTTATCTTATCCTTTTGAATTGTATTTGGCAATACGTTGTACCTGTACTATAGTCATCTCAATGAAGTGTTTATAATTGTAATTTGATCACATGTCATTTCTTTTCTGGGAAGGAATTTTGCTTGTGCAGGTTTTTGGAATCAACAATTAGGATAAAAGGGGGTTATGTGTACAACATGGAGATAATTGCCGAAGAACAAAGCATTACGTGAATATAGTAATTTGTGCATAGTTTGGAGCACAGATTTGTCTTTTTGTTTCTTAACGTGCACATCAAATTTTAGAGTTGATTTTTCTGAGGTGCTATTTGTAGTCGTCTTGCACATCTCAGAATTTTTTTACCTTTTTGTTTGTATATTTTGATGCAGTTTTTGAGTTTCGGAGCATGATATCAGGTTGTGCAACACCTGATATTCTCTCTCAAGTAGTGCCGATCCCAGATTGAGAGAAGGGGTAAAACATGAAGCCGAATCCTCTCTAGTGCAGAGCGGGCATTATCACCAGGGGAATCAAAACCGAATCGAACTAACTGACATAGAACATTTTATTCAGTCAGTATTTGAATCTCTAACTGACATAGAATATTTTATTCAGTCAGTACTTGAAACTAACGAAATTTAGAACGGGTAATTTGGCCGGCTTGGGGGCGGCAAGGTTCCATATCCGGAGTTCGACGCCAACATGGTGGTGATGGTTGAGGAGCAGCGGTGGGTCTCAGTGGCTGCCGGACGGGGCTTCAGATCTAAGGAGCTTGACTCCGGCGTCATGGTGATGGTCGAGAAGCTGTGGTGGGCCTCAACAGCTACGGGATCCTTCCTCCTCTCTCTCGGCCAGAGGTCGCCCCGACCTCCTTCCTCCGCAATGGCAGGAGGAGCGCGACACTGGCGTGTCGCCTACAAAAATTGATTTTCCCAGTAAGTGCCTGTCTGTGAAAATGGAATTTTGCTCAACTTCTCGTGCCATGTGAGCGTCCAGCATGGCGAGATGGAGACAGAGTTACCCCATGCCATGTTGGCAAGGGTGTGTTCCTCCTGCCTTCCACGAGCAGAGTGGCAAATCTTGACGCAAAACACAAGGCAATTCTAAACACTTGCAGCTTAGTGTAATTCTTGATTGCAAATGAGGAATGCGCCCTTGTTGAAGTGGCATCGGGTAAATTCATCTCACCACTCTAGATGCCCATGAAGCACGAGGAATTGAGTGAATGGCAACAAATTGAGTGGATGTATTTATAGTACACTAGGTTTCACGAGGTTTATTCGGATTTTATGAAATTTCATGAGATTTTTTGGTAGGTTTGATGATGTATCCTAGTGCTAAACCTGGTACAAAGCGAAACAATATGCACTTTAGCTGGTGCAAAGTGCAATTTACCTTTTTTTTAATCTTCTACAGCATTGTACTTATAGGCTTACTGTACTCTCCTGTGATATTCTTATTTGTGTCATATCCAAATGCTAATCTCCAACGATGCCCTAGTGTCTTTTGATATTTTTATTTCGCATATACATGCTTCTCAAAATTATCATGTATTCTATTCATAATGAAGGTGATCATCAACGTGAGACAAACTCCTCCATGCAACAGGTGAATTTGGCATTAGGGAAACAAAATGACTCAGATGTGGCCCGCAGACGTGGGTAGGCTTTTACCACCAACATTTATTGCGTTACCAAAGCGATTCTTGTTATTTGAAGATATGATTAACCCTGTCCCTATGCATGTTTTGTTAAAAAATCTCTTTAAAAATCCATATTTCTAATGGATTGCTAAATAGTTGAACTTGAGTAACATCAAATTGGTCAGGAGCATCATGGCTAAAAAAGGGACACGATAGCTCAAATACTCCGTCACATTTCCGTCGTGGTTGGCCTGTTCCCATGCTTTGAACAGGTCTTCTCAGTAGCCTACAGCTGCAAATATGATTGGTGTATTGTAGAAACACAAAGCCAATTTCAGAGCAAATTAAAGAACAACATGGACTCAACTATGCGTGGAGCTGGACTATAGATGGCCATAAGGCCCAGGACCCAATGGCTCAGCCAAAGGCACGGCCATTTGGCTAGGCCCAAGCACGGCACAACCTGACAGTTGGGCTGTGCCTGGGCCGATGCCTTGGCACGATGGGCTGGCCCGGCATGGCATGATCGAAGAAAAATAGTAGAGGGATCCCAAATAGACTTAATAAACCATATAAGGCAAGGCCTAAAGAGATGAGTAATACAAAATAGACTTATTGTCCAGCCATATGAAGACAGCCCAAAGAGTCGAGGGAGAAAAAATAGACTTATTCTTCAGGCCGGGCCAGCACAGCCCGAGTCTTATTGGGCTGCGCCTGGGCCGTGTGCGTAGCCCGTGGGCTGGCATGGCATGGCCCCGCGTGTAGGTCAAGCCGGCATGGCCTGTCTGACCTCAGCTCAGGCCCGGTCGTGTCGGGCCAGGCGACCCATTTGACCATCTATAAGCTGGACCAATATAGGTGCGAATTGAAAGCCCTGTTGTCAGACAAGGACCAGGAGTCACTGGGAAGGCAATGCAGTCTGAACAGGATCTTCTAACATTGATGACACGACATGCAAATGCCATTGATAAAACCGGGACATGTTTCTTGCAAGAAATAAATCTCAAAACAATCAAAGCAACACAGAAATTACAAGGGCCTTCTTCAAGTAAAGAAAGCCTACTACATCTACAGACGGACTTATGCAAACATGCAACATCTTCTGGTGCATTCCGCGTTCTTGTTCCATTGAGTCTTGGAGTCTTTATGGAGGTTCCTTAGCCAGAGCTTCTTCAAGGAACCTTATCCAGCTTCGGTAGCAACACAATGCACAAACCTTGGTTGAATACTTGAATGCATTATGCATGGAAGGCCACTATCCATGATCTTTATCTAGTTGACGTCAAAGACAAGCGTCTTCCAGTTTGGGGAAGGCCTCTGCGGCATGAAGAAGTGAGGATCCAATGTGTTTCCACTCTGCATGTTGTTCAGTCTAATTAGATATAATTTCCTGCCTTGGATGGGTGGTTACATCTGGACTATAGTGACCCTTTTTCATCACTGCTATTATACATCTATGTAGTCTGTACCTTATGCTTCATTAAGCATTCGAATTATATCCAATGCAGTAGGCCTCTTCTCTGGGATAGGGTTCACACAGTTTAACCCAATTCCAATGCATCTTTTTACCTGTTGTCTGTAAATTTCCACTTTACACGTTGGCGCTGTTGTTTCTAGCCTTTTCATCCAGCTTTCAAGCACCTGCGGGCAGAGAGCAATTAATGGTGAGACGGAATGGCAGCTTATATATGAAGGGTAGGTATAGTGTGTTTAGTTCACGTCAAAATTGAAAATTTGGTTGAAATTGGAACGATGTGATGGAAAAGTTAGAAGTTTGTGTGTGTAGGAAAATTTTAATGTGATGGAAAAGTTGGAAGTTTGAAGAAAAAGTTTAGAACTGAACAAGGGCTTATTCATCGTCTTACCTTCTCAGTGAAGCACTGAAAAGATGTATCAACACTCTGGGGATAATTCTTACGCCCTGTCATTAACTCTATGACTAAAACACCAAAACTGAATATGTCTGAGTTGGTTGTGATTAATCCGTTATACAAGTATTCTGGAGCTACATATCCTCTGCATCATAACATTAATTAGATCAGTGCAAAGTGCTACTATAAGTACAGATGTCATGTAAGGAATATATATCCGATGAAAAAAAAAGGTAAGATCTCCAGTGGCTTAGCTTACAGAGATCCCACACGAGTTCTGGTGATAATTCGAGATTCTTGTTCAGCAAAGATCCTTGACAAACCAAAATCCGCAATTTTTGGCACCATATTATCATCCATTAGTATATTTTCAGGCTTGAGGTCCAAGTGGACAATGGAGCATTTATCATGAAGGTAAAGTAAACCATGGCAAATTCCGCTAATTACTTGATATCTCGTGTGCCAATCAAGACCAGATGATTCGTCTGAAAAGTAGACATATTTGAAGATTTATATGGACAAACAGGAAGATATATTGTAGGTTAGTCCAATTTGTCCATTTGGCCAGAGATACTTTGCTATTTTCAATTTTGCATACCAGCATGATCTCCTAAATATAACTTGATCATTAATTTAAGCTGTAAATACTTATAAAACTAAATAACATTAGCATTATATGAAAGAAACTGCGGAAATAAATCTACAAACACTATATTCATGAAGCACACATATTTTTAATCCTCCAAAAATGTTAAATTTTTAAAAAGATGTTGATACTGGATGTTTTAAGAGTTTAACATAGTGTGTGTTCAACAACATAAGCATTTGTGATTGGAATAAGTATATATTCTAACAATACACTGTATGAGCTCGAACTTGAGTTTATCCTTATAAGAAAAATATTTATGTGTTAACTAAAAACATGAATTTAATTTCAAAAGAATGTAGCATGAATTGTCTTTTCATACCAGAAATATGAGTATCGAGGCTTTTGTTACGCAGATACTCGAAGCAGAGCAACCTTGTTGGAAGCTCAGCCATAACATACTTTTTGTTTACTTGCACCACTTCCATCCTTGTTTCAGCACAATATCCTAAAAATCGTACTATATTTGGGTGATTGACATCCATCAAATAACATACTTCATTTCGAAATTTGTTATCGTCCAATACATGTATATCAAAAAGCTTCTTCACAGCAACCATTTTCCCACTTTGTAGAAGTCCCTGTTAGATCGAATCACTGCTTTTTTAGAATAGAGATTTAATGCTTAATTTCAAACAATTATTGATTGGCGCAAGCATTCAAAGTGGATGAAACAACTGGCAATGCGTACCTTGTAAACCACTCCATATCCACCTCTTCCAATTTCTCTAGAATCAGCAAAACTACATGTGATAGCTTTCAAAAACTCAAGTGGCAGACTTGTTGGAGTTGCACTTGGAGCCTCTAACTTGTCCTCCAGTATAGCATGTTTACATGCCACATCTTCCATTTCTGATGAACCAAGACCTTCAAGATATTAACAAGAGAACTAGGAAGGAAGCCTGCGCATGCAATTCACTTATTGTTTATAAAAAGAATACTAACAGATATCTCACCATATTCACTATAAGAATCATTACCTAGAATAAAAAAATATTTATTCCGTAAAATAGACCATAAACTTTGAGATACTATATGATAATGTCTATTATATTTAAAAAATCACTTTATTATCACCATCCTTCACAAATATACGAGTTAATATGTGTTTTGGTTTTTTTCTTTTATTATACATCTAATTCACTTATGCATTTTCATGGGTAATATACGAAAGAATAATTTATATTGTCAAAATTGTTTATGCTAATTATTAACACTATCAAGATGATATTGGCATAATTATAAAGGGATATAATGTGGTTCCACGTGCCATTTTCGATCGTACGCATGTATGCAACTATGTATGTATGTACGTGCGTACACGCACGCACGCACGTACGTATGTATGTATGTATGTATGTATGTTTTTCATGGTGAATATATTGTAGTCTCTCGGATCTATATAAATTTTGGTTTGTTTTACAAATATTTTCCTCTTGTAGATAATGTGTGTATGTTTATTCACAGGATGGTTAATTGGTTATGCATGCGTTTATATGAGCACCCAACTGGCTTTTACATCGTCGTTAGTAAAAAATACATTCATGAAAATTGGTGGGGTGGTGTCGAGTGGTGCTAGGATGACATGGCTTCCTCGACAACATCACTAGGAGCTAACGCTGAAAAAAAAACCCTACCATACAGGGGGAATGGTATATACACACTTTTTGTTTCTTTTTTACATATCTTGTGTATGTATGTATATAGGGAGGGATTAATTGTTTTATTACTTCGATAGATCTAATATAATGGTTGAATATAATGGATCCACCGGTTTAAGCGTAAATTGATGGCAAGGTGTTTTACTTTTATTCTTAGATTTTGTGGTATTTATTAAAGCGTTGCGTGGCATCTTAGGATTGTTAGAATGCAATTAGTATTATTTCTTATCTTAGGTGCTTGAAGACACATGTGCTCATTGAATTATTAGTTTGGTTTTTTATCTAATTTAAGTGAGGAAGGGAAAAAGAAAAAAAAGAAAGATGTGGGGTTTGGTGTGCGTAAGTACATATGTACGTAGTACTATTTTTAGTACGTATGTAACTACTTACTTGCACGTACACATTATAGATGTGGAGCTTTTTAGAGATAAATTTAATTGGTAAATTTTAGATAAATCTAATGGGTAAAAATAATGGAACCACCGAATTTTTTTTTCTGTAGACATGATATATGGTTACTTAAAAAGCGCTCTACAGGAAGTTTGATCAATTTTGATGATGTGGATTGATTTAAGATAAAATGAAGCATATCGTCAAATTCTTTTTATAATGTCTTATTCTTGTTTGGTTTCTATATAATATCCAACTGATGTATTTCACTTTTATATAGTAAAATATAGATAATATGAAACTTGAATTCTTTATTGAATTATAAATAAAAGAACAACTGAAAGAACTTTAAAAATTATAATTGTTAAGCTATCTAATTTTTATAATATATAACGTTGTCAGTTTTAGGGGAAAAAATAGGAGAGGATGTGAGGGAGGGAAGGAGAGATACGTACGTATCTACACGTGGAGGTTGATACAGGTACGTGGCGTGAAGGGATGGAAAGTGGGCTTTTTATGTTTTTACATTGTCAGATAAATCTAATGGTAAAAAATAATGGGTCCACCGTGATTAAGTGGAACTTGTTGTTTAGATTTTTTTCCTTATAATTTATTAGAGAGCTATGTAGCGACTTAGGAGTGTTTATAGGAATCTCACGTGGCAGCTTGAGAAATAATGGGTCCACCGTGATTAAGTGGAACTTGTTGTTTGGATTTTTTTTTCTTATAATTTATTAGAGAGCCACATGGCGATTTAGGAGTGTTTATAGAAATCTCACATGGCGGCTTGAGAGCGTTTGTAGAATGTTTAATGTTTAATGGACTTTTAGTATATAATAGATAATAGATAGAAGATAGATAGATATATAGATAGATATGCCTTTATTAGAAAATAATAATAATTGATTCTTGGATCACAGTTGGATCCCTTGCAATTACTCTAATGTAATGGGTTTAAAATTTGTATTTTACATACATAATTTTCTAATAACTAATTGGAGTTTTGGAGCTATTATTAATAGAAGTATGCGCATTAATTTGGTCCCATTCATCAAATATAGCTGTCTGATAAATTGCCACATATGCGATGTCAGGTAGTAACACCCTCATCAACTCACCTTATTGCACACTAATACTATATTGTTTTACTTCTATAATATATATTAGTTTTAATTGAGGTTTGAACTTAATGTGTCATTTAAACTAGTTGTGGTTATATGTGTGACTTATATAGAACTAGCTGGAGTTTAGAACATGTGGACACTGTTGTTATTAATTATCTTATAAACCGCATGCCGTGGATGTCCACATTTACAAGGGGTACTTCGCCAAAAAATTTAATCAACTTTGGAGTTAGTGGTTTTGTGTATGTTTACAACTCATCCACTCAAACATCCTGATACCTCAACTGACTTGACTGGTTCCCAAAAATTGACATCATGGTAATTCCATCTGAAATTTAATTTATGGATTCATTTTTTTATTGAAAGTGTAAAACAAGGATGCAAAGTTTTAGACTCATGCACTATGTTTGTGCCTTACTTGTTACCACCATGCATGCATGACAAACATACGCTTCTGTTATGACTTATGACTATGGTTTCAAGGCTTTCTTCATTCCTCAAATTATAATTTAGAGAGTACCAAATCTTTATTTTCCCCCACACAGAAAATCTTGAATTTGAAACTTTCAATAATTACTGTTTGGTTCACAACTTCACATGCATACTACCAATAAGTTACTGTCAAAACATGTTTCAGCTCAAGATTTGTTTTTTGCGGTCAGGACTCAGGCCGTGTATGTGCACTGGTTTTAGATAGACTCCTTTCACAGATGACTCCTGAATTGAACATTCCGTAATTGTGTACACATGTAAATGTATAATCTACACTACTTAAAATGTTAGTAGTGGTGGTGTCCATTCCCACACCACCCCTGTCACTAACATATGGACCACACAAATCTATACTATTACATCACCTTTCAGCAAATCATTCCTCATTTCACTATTGGCTCCTCCAAAATTTAAAATCATCTACTTGTTAAATAAGAAATCATAGTAAAAATAAATGCTTATTAATTGGTATAATAAGTTAGAAACTCAATTTGTTTTACGTTGCAACGCACGTGCTCTAGGCTAGTAGTTCAAGTGATCATATCCATATATATTGGGTATATGTAACTTCCAGGTTCCATCTAAAATTGTGAATCAATAAACAAATGCTATACATGCAACCAATGAATCACATTTAGATTTTGGAACTCTATCCATAGCCATTCCTTTTAACTACAAAATGAATAAAGTGAGATTCCCTCATAACTCTGAACTTAATTTGTGGATCCAGCTAACCGTTCCCCAATCATGCTTGACAATGGCCAACTAGAACTAGGACTTCTCATAACAGGCAGCCGACAATGTACTTTTGTGGTTTATATTTAGAATAAATTTCCACCGAACAATCACAAACAAACAAGCTTATACACTTCATGGTTGTGCTAGTAATGGCCAACCATGCATGAGGCATGGTTGTTTATACTTTATAAGGTAGTAATATTTTATCCTTTTCATTAGAGATAAACTAGTGTACCGAATACTAGTATCCTTAGAAACTGAAAAGATACCTGAGAGACCAAGTTCATCCCCATTGCACAGTGAAGTACATGCTGTAGTTCTCACCTGACATTTGAAATGACATAAAAGTTCTGTGATTATATCCAGACATGAAATTTATATGCAGATATTAATTTTGAATGCTATAATGCAATACACACTGTGTGATACCACAAATCATCTAAATACTGCTGCTTACACAGGTCGTAGTGGCAAACAGTGAATTTTCTTACTAGTTCCCGTGTTTCATCCTTTTTTTCATTTCCAAAAATTCATTTTCTATTGGAACTCAAATTCATACAGATGGAAACGATTATAGATTAAGATAATAGAGTGTTAATCTTAGGATCTTCCATAAAAGTTCACATTCTGTTGCAACTAGAAAATAGTTTTTTGAAAGATAGATTGCAAACATCTTTTTTCCTGACTACAGGTGGTACTCTATTGGAACGGAACTCTGTTGCAACTAGTCGTTTTAGGAATGGAACGGAACTTATTGTTATCAGAAACTCCAGGTACAGCTAGCTGCAAGCAAATATGCAACAACAGTACTATTACAAAAGAAAACATACCTGTGCAACATGCAGCATCTTCTTGTGCATCTCATTACCATTCCATTGGATTTTGAAGTCTTTATGCAGGTTCAACAGGGAGAGCTTCTTCAGGGAGTTAAGGGACTCGATGCCTTGAGGGACCTTGTCCAGCTTCGGCAGCAACACAATGTACAAACCTTCAATGCATGGAAGGGCGCCATCCATGATCTTTATCTGCTTGACATCAGGCATCTGCCTCAAGACAAGAGTCTTTAGTTTGGGGAATGCCTTTGCACGAAGAACTAATGTTGCTGCACTCTGCATGTTGTTCAGTTTTAGATAAGTGAGGTCCGACAAGTTCGACGCAAGCATCCCCAGTGGATCTTCCCCGAGATGACACCAACTTAGGGATAAATATTTGAGATGTGTACTGTGGCTACGGAATATCGGGTAGTCCAATGTACTCTTGGCCCATTGCCCTCTGACAATTAACCTGTGGAGTTCTGTGGAACTTGGCTTGAGAGCCTCAAAAGAAAGTGGCTCATTCTCATTCCTTGCAGAAAGAAGCAAACTGGAAAGTAGCGGCATATTTGACAGTGTAGCAAAAATATTATCACAATCAGCAGAGCTTATGTTGTCAATCCATACACTTTTTAGTTGTATGAGTTTCTTCAACTGCTCAGCTAAGTCCTTGCTGGCTTCAACAGTCTCCAGAGTTTGTAGTTCTTTCAGGTTGGATAGATCTTTAGGTGCCTGCATTCCTACAAAGTATCGGAACTCCGACTGCTTCTCGTCAACACATCTATCAGCAAACAAGTGTCTTAGCTTCTTGATTTTAGTGATTCCTCGTGGTAGCTTCTCTATCTTTGTTTGCTTCATGTCCAGAGTGTGGAGGTTCAGCAACTTTTCAATGGAGTCTGGGAGTGACTTAACCTTGGTCCTCCGTAAGCCAATGTAACGTAGATTAAACAAATTCCCTATAGATGGTGGAACTTGAGTGATTTCTGAATCTTGAAGCTCAAGAACAGTAAGGTAGTTTGATTCAAAAATTGAGGACAACATGTCTGGGGAAGATGAAATTGCCTCAAGTGATACTAGGGTTCGAAGACGTGGAAGTTTTGGTGCAGTACCAGCACTATGTTTCCATTCATAAGATGATAGACGACGAACATCTTTATCAATATGTATCATTGTGCCCAAATCATTTGCAGAGCCAAACTTCTCCTCTTTAGCAACAGAAAGGGCCAGGTCTCGCACAATATCATGCATTGTACAGGTAGACACCCTACCTAGCTCATCATTCTCCTTAACTTGAAGCATATTCCTGTATATCAATTCCATGAGATTTCCCTCAGCTACTGCCTCTGGTGTGTTGTTCTCTTTCCTCAGGACAAAGCCTTCTGCAATCCACAGACGCACAAGGCTCTCACGGGAGAGCGGGTAGTCTTCCGGGAATAGGCTGCAGTACAAAAAGCAGTTTCTTAGGTCTCCTGACAGGTCATGGTAGCTCATATTTAAAATTGCTTGGACATGATTGTTCTTTGACAACTCACTTCTAAGTTGATTGTATGCTTGATTCCAAACGTAATGTGACCGTGACCTTGAAGACAAGAGGCAGCCTATTGACACAATTGCTAGTGGAAGGCCCTGACACCTCTCAACTATAGATTTGGCAACTTTCACGAGTTCCGTGGGACACTCATGGTCCTTAATGTTATAAAATGCCCTTCTGCAGAATAGATCAAAGCCATGAATATCACTCAATGGCTGGAGATCAAGGTGACATGTTGAGGAAGCAAGAGCTGCCACATGATTCTTCCGTGTTGTGATTATTACGCGACTTCCTTGGTCATTCTGGAATGCATCACGTATTTGAAAGTATGCTTCTTGGTCCCAGACATCATCAAGTACGATCAAGCATTTTCTAACTTTGAGCATTCGCTTTATTTCCTCTTTCAAATCATACACATCCATTTTGTCAATGTTACTTGACAGTGGTGGTTCTGTGTAACCAACTTTCCAAAGCAGCTTCCTTAATAGAGCATCCACAGTGTAGGTTTGAGACACAACCATCCATGCATGAGCAGAGAAGTTGATCTTTTCACGTTCATACACATTTGTGACCAGGGTGGTTTTCCCCAGTCCGCCCATACCTGACACTGTTATCACCTTACTGTCCAGCTCGTCGGTGTACAACCATTCAGTCAGCAGTCTCCTGTTGTCTTCAATCCCCACAAGATCTTCATCTTTCACAAGTTCTGGGAAGCTGTCCCGGGACCTCTGTCTTTCCATCTCAGTGAGCGGGTCAGAAACAAGCTGGGATGGATGCAACCACTGATCCTTCAGTTCTATAACTTGTTTGATTTCCTTCTCTATCTTGACTACCTCATTAGCAATTTCAGTGAAAACAATAACATAATGTGATGCTTTGATGAAGTATTTTTTAAGGAACCATTCTTCCGCCATTTGCACAGAGTAGTACGAGTATTTGTCCATGACATCCTCAACACGGTAGGCCACCTTCCTCACCTCCCCAATCCAACCCTTGACGACTTCATCAGTGAGGTATGCCGTGCCTATCTGCAATATAACGTTGTTCATTGTTGTCACTTGCTTCCTCATTTGCTCAATCTTCTCATCCAGATCCTTCAGATTATTAACCTTTTCAGACAGTTTGGCAATCAATTCTTTAGCGATTTCATTTGCTAAAGCATCACCGATCTTCGTTAGAGCAAGGAGGACCGCCTCTGCCATTTGTGCTGAATAAAATAAACATATTACCATGTTATGGACAGACAAATATCACCCAAAGTTTCCTCGCAAAAAAAAATATCACCCAAAGTTTTACTTTGATGTTGAAAATTGGAAACAATTTTATATTATCTAATAGTTGATTTCATGGGCGAGATTAGTGGCCTCATCAATATAATAATCCTCTAGTTCTCTGTATGAAAGATGTAGCGCTGCTCACATTTAGAGAATCATATCAATCAATCATGACCGAAAAACATGGCATTACTTTCCAGTGTATGAGACAAGTTTGGAAAACCATATCGGCAAGCTTGGGTTTTTCAAACGCATCCCCCAAACGGTCGATCACAGAATGGCTCACTTACCTTTATTCATCGACAATTGCAAAGCAACGACAATCTAAGGTTGGAGCCCTAACCACTTCCTGGTGGCATATTTGCAACGAAAGAAACGCAAGAATTTTCCAGCATTCATCAAGAGTAGCTGGCCAAATTCGAGAAGACATAGATCTATGGAATTTTGCCTTCAAACCTCCCTAATGTTATTTCTCTCCTTTCGTACCCTAGTCTCTCTTTTTCGTTTCTTCGTGTTTTTGATCTAATCTAATGTAAAGAACTCTTCTATGTTTTTATTCCTTCTAATATAACCGGCAGTCCTCCTGCCGTATATCGTATCAAAAAACAAAAGGTTAAAAGTATATAAAGTCAGTAAAATTCTATCTAAGACCTCGTAGACCATAGTCAGACTTATATGATAATAATGAGACTACTAGATGAGGCTCATACTGTAGAACTTCTCAATTAAATCAGTAACACAAGCCATGAATCAAGGTTAGATCTAATCCTATATTTATGCATTCATCTAAGATTTGTCGATAGAGGAATAGAATAAGATATATGAGCTAGAAGAAAATCTAGAACACATGTATGAGATGGAAGAACTTTTTTAGCACAAAAGATGTGGAGATCAAGAGTTGCTGAAGGGGGACAAAAACATAGAGTTTTTCCATAGAATGACCAATGACAGGAAAAGGAAATGTACAATTACAACCTTAGAGGTTGATGGCAGAGAGCTGACAACCAAAGAAGAATTAACTAAACACATCCTAGACTATTACAAATCCCTGTTTAGAGCTGATGAAAACCCTACAATTCAATTGTTTCAAAGGATGTGGCAGAATGAGTTATGTCTAAGTGAGGAGCAGAGAATCCAGATTGTTTGACCTTTCAGCATTAAAAAGTTGGATAAGGTGTTGAAAGAAGCTAGCAAAACTGAACACTGCCCTAGGCCCTGATGGGTTCAATATCCTCCTTTATAGAGTTTTTTGGACTGAAATTAGGAATGATCTATATGAGATGTTCATAATGCTCCATAGTGGTAACCTAGATTTGAAGAGATTGAATTATGGTGTAATATCCTTGATACCTAAGAGTTGTGTGATCCTACTAACATAAAACAATTTAGACCCATATGTGTGTTGAACGACTGCTTTAAATTCTTGAGCAAAGTGGTTACAAACAGACTTATTGAGGTAGTACAATCAGTGATATCCTCCACCTAGATTGCCCTCATCCCAGGTAGATTTATATTAGAAGGATGTGTGATTCTCCATGAGGTTCTTCATGAATTGAAATATAAAAAACAGATAGGGATCATTATGAAAATAGACTTTGAAAAAAAGCTTATGATAGGTAAGCTAGAGTTTCTTATTAGAGGTGCTTGAAAATAAAGGCTTCCCTGATAAATAGATTGACTGGATTAAAGCCTGTGTGATAGGAGGAAGCGTTTGTGTTGACATAAATGGTGAGAGAAGTGATTTCTTTAGGACATACAGAGGTCTTAGCCCTTAGGCAGGGAGATCCCCTATCTCCCTTGTTGTTCAATTTAGTCAGTGATGCTTTGGCTGCTACTTTTGATTGCGCAAAAAAGGCAGGAATTCTTTTTGGCCTAGTGCCCAATATTTTCACTAGGGGGTTCACACATTTGTATATGCTAATGACATTATTGTTATTTTTATCCCTTTTGATACCTCCCAAGTGAAGTGATAACCACAAAATTTTTGCTATACTGCTTTGAGGAAATGGCTGGGATGAAGATAAACTATCACAAGAGTGAGGTGTTTACACTGGGATTAGAGATGGAGGAAACAAAGAAAGTAGCTCCAATACTGAACTATCTTATTGGCAAATTCCCTAAGTAATACCTAGGCCTTTCCATTGGACCTGACATAATCTTAAACCAGGAGTTGTATTTCTTAGCTCAAAAGATGGAGGAGAGATTCGGATCTTGGAATGGCCGCAACCTCTCCCATGCAGGGAGAGCAGTTCACATCAATGCCTACTTATCTTCCTTCCGCTCCCAAGCAATGGGTTTTTATTAGTTACCTAAAGGGGTTCATTAGAGGTTTGATTCAGTTAGAGGGAGATACTATTGGGTTGGTGACAAGCAACGGAGGAAATATCATATGGTGAGGTGGATAGACCTAGCTTTTCCCAAAGAGTTTGGAGGCATTGGCCTCACTAAAACTAGGATGTTAAATAATGCTTTGCTAGATAAGTGGTTAATTAAGCTTGTGTATTGAATTGCTGAGAAAGAAATACTTGTAGCCAGGAGGGGTTTACAAAGTGATAGTAACATTGTTCACAAAATTGACGTATCTCTTATCTGGTTTTATAAACTATAACACAAATATGTAAATTTTGCGAATAATATTACTAACATTTCGTCGGATGAAGAAATAACAAAAATAAAAGTTTTAGATCTTGATGAGTTATTCAACTTTGTTGTTGATGACTTTTTCAATTGAAATCATTTAGTATTTGAAAATGTTGTTTGAAGTTGTCATATTTTTAAATTCAAATTCAATCTGCTCAAAAAAATGTTATATTGAAAAATGACCAAACTAAAAGTTGTAAATCTTGATAAGTTATACAACTTTGTTGTTGACATTTTTTCCATTTGAAATCATTTACTACCCGTAAAATTAATTTGACTCATAAAATGAATTATTATACTGCACTTAATTATTTTGCTATAGTCAACTTACAAATATAAACATTTCATATGAAAAATGGAAAAATAGTCATCGGTGTCGGGCTTTAGTTAATGCCTGATAGAGATTAAGTATATGTCGGGCTTTAGTTAATGCCTGATAGAGATTAAGTATATAGCCCGTCACTGATGAGTCATCTGTGACGGGCCTAGTTGTTATCTCAAACGGGCCTCAAATTGGTGCACGTCACGGATGATGGTCATCTGTGACGGGCCACAACTTGAGGCCCGTTTGAGATATGGAATGTTGTCTCAATCGGGCCTAAAGTTGGTGCCTGTCACAGATGATGGTCATCTGTGACGGGCCGCAACTTAAGGCCCGTTCGAGATATGGAATGTTATCTCAATCGGGCCTAAACTACGGCCCGTCACTGATAGGTGTCATCCGTGACGGGCTTAAGTTTTATGCCCATCTAACATGTCTGTGCGACCATATCTCAATCGGGTACTTTTCGGCCCGATTGAGATGACTTCCTTGTGACGGCCCGCTATTTCTAAGCATATTAGAGCCCGTCACAGATAGAAGGATCTGTACTAGTGATCAGTGATCAGTTAACAGAGAAGCTGAAGATGGTGACTGCAAGTATGGGGACGCCTAGAGTTGGAGTTGGAAGTAGCTTATGCAGTTCTTAGCGAGAGTTGTTCCAGATGTTCTTTTATTTTATTTTGGAGAAAATTCCTTGTGTACCCCTGAAATTTCACCTAATCCCTTTTACGCCCTCGAATTTTCCTCAATCCCTTACATACCCATGAATTTTAGTTTTGATCTCTTCCATGCCCTTTCCGTTAGTTGACCGTTAAATTCTTATGAAAAAGCCCATTTTGCCCTTTGCTATGAATAACCATATAAATTAATAGAGTGTATTGTTGGAGCATAAAAATTTGTTAGATGGGACTATTATATTTATGAGTTAGTTATACACCATATTATTTGCGATAAATATACTTTTAGATATGACATAAAAAATTAATATTTATTTATTAGTTATTAAAAGTTGTTTATGTAGCATATAAATATATTTGTCTTATACAACAAATCTGTTGTATTACTATCAAAATACATACATAAAAAAACTTTTAATAACTAATAAATAAATATTAACTTTTTATGTCATATCTAAAAGTAAATTTGTCACAGATAATATGGTGCATAACAAACTCATAAATATAATAGTCTCATCCAACAAATTTCTACACTCCAACAATGTACTCTATTAATTTATTATACTTTTTCATAACAAAGGGCAGAATAGACTTTTGCATAACAATTTAACGGTCAACTGACAGCCAACTGGCGAAAAGAGCGTAGAAGGGATCCAAACTAAAGTTTAGGGGTACATAAGGGAATAAGCAAAATTCAAGGGCATATAACAAATTAGGTGAACTTTCGTGGGTATATAGGGAATTTTCTCTTTATTTTGCCCTTTTAGTAGTGTAATCTGGGAGGCAGATGAGTCACTGTTTGTGAGACGTTTATGTAAGAGAGAATCTCTTATATGCCACTAGAATTTGACCAGTTCCCTTATATGCCACTTAAAATTGGCTTCTCTCTTATATGCCACTAGTTCAAGTTCTTCCACCCTTTTATGCCACTCCCACCACTATAGTGTTAGTTGACGGTTAGTGAAATGTTAGTTTTTTTCGTAAATAACCAATATGCCCTCTCAACTAAAAAATGTGTAAACTTCAAAAAATCATAACTAATTTATTTTAAATCCTTTTTGAGTGAATAAAATTTTGTTAGAACCAGTGAAAAATGCTCTTTATATTAAAAATATTGTTGGAAACTGCATGTTTCATGCTTACATTGAAAATTTATTTGTAATGGTAATGGCTAAAATTGCATGTGATGAAAAAAAATCAATTTTCATATATTGTATCCACTAGCTATATTAGTACTAAAATACCTATTATTGGTTGTATACTAATTCTTAAGGGCAAATGCATCTTTTTACAATGAAGTTAACGGTCAACTGACGGTGGACTGACGGCAATGGCATAAAAGGGAGGAGAAACTTGAACCGGTGGCATAAAAGGGAGAAGCCAATTTGAAGTGGCATATAAGAGAGCCGGTTAATTTAGAGTGGCATATAAGGGATTCTTTCTTTATGTAAACTGGGAAACCCCAGGAATGGTTGCCGGCCGGTGTGCCTTTCAATATATATAATAATATATGACCTCTTTCTTAAAAAAAAAAACTTCAAAAACAAAAATGCTCATTTCTCAGTCACGTCCTAGATCGGAAGATACCTTTTCTTTTGTTTTTTTATAATATATCACTTGCTTGTCTGAGACATTTTGTGGAACGAATGAATTTGTTGTGGTTCACAACAAAAATAATAATAAATGAATCAGCAGGGCACTGACTGATAGTTTAAACTAGTACTTAGATATGCACGTACGACTATTTCTTGGAACATGGTTGCACTTGTAAAATATAAAAGGAAAAGTATATTTTACTTCCCTAAATTATTTCACTGAAGCAGTTAATCCTAAACAATTTTAAGCTCGCTTTACTTCCAGAACTGTACTAAAACTGGCTGGCTTAACTCTCTTATTGCTTTATCGTTTTTTTTTACTCCTTACACAAGAAATGTTTTAAACTGAAATTGTGTGAGATCATAAATGAAAGCATAAACAGTGACTACCTGTACATATTTATTTGTGGCACCTAAGACCTGTTTAACTTCTAACATATAAAAGTTCTGAAGTTGTTTCAAAAATGTTTATTAACAAGTTATGATGACATCTGTCACCCCAAAAAATTTCATACTGAAGCATTAGTCGTCTGGGCAGTAAAACTATCCTTTGACAAAATAGTTTAGGGGAGCCAAATGAACTTGTTCATTAAAAGAAATCAGATTAACAATTACTGCTAGGCAGAAAGCAACAATGATCTGAAGAACTGACCGTTACAACTTATGCACTGTCAATCTGTCATATTGGTGATTTTATACGATGAACTAATGCTAACTCACCTGCTGGAAGATTTGTAGGCCGACTACAAAAGGGAGGTTGGAGCCCAACGGTTGGTGGTTGGTGTGCCGAACCCTGCAGCATGAAGGAAGAAACGATCGATGAGAACACATGCAAGACAGTTGGATCATGGCGTTGCGCAAAGGGTCTATAAGACCACACACTCAACAAACAGCACATGCACGTTTCTCTACGCATGATTTAAAATTATGATCGCAGAGGCATCAACCGCAACAAGTGCATATGTAGTAGTTAGAAGATTGATAAAGTCACCAACACCAATTATCCAGCCTTAGACTAGCTTCCATTGGGTCCAAGATTTGGCCCAAGAGGTGGCCGGAAGTGGCCATCCCGGCACAGCTACCACCACGACACAACGCTCTACGGCGGTGGTCCGGCCTTGGCAACACACATCGACGACGGGCTAGCCTACTATCCTCAGGGCCATCGGCCATGGTTTAAAATTTGGGACCCCACCGGATAATTTCGTTTCAAAATTTCAGAAATTTCGGACCCCCGACAAGTCATCATCTCGACCGAAATTTTTGGGTTTTCTCGAATTTTTGTTGAAATTGGTCAAAGTTTATTCAAATTGAGTAAATTTTGTTAAAGCCTTAAAAAAATTTTGGTCCAAAAAGTGCTAAAAATAACGAAATTTTGTAAATTTCGGTGCTACCAAAATTTTCTCCAAAATCGAAAGTGCAAACCCTACTGGCAAGATCAAATCTCCCCCGAAATTTTTGGGCTTAATATTTGTGAATTTGGTCCAAATTTGTTTTAATTCAATCAAAATATGTTAAAATTTCCAAAAAAAAAAGGTCATAAAACACCAAAATTCACGATTTTTTTTTTCAAAATATCGGCAAACACCAAAATTTCTGTGCCTACCAAAATTGCAAACACTGCTTGGAATTTGGGATTTAGCAGCGAAGAAAGGAAGAACAGAGAAAAGCAGAGTTGGAGACAGGATCAACTTGGCGAGGAAGAAGAAGGCTTAGTTGGATTCAGTTTTGGACGATTTCAAATTCGATGCCTTTCCTTCTCCCCATCACTCCATGCGGTACTTACATATACCGGATACAATTAGGACACGGACAACTCTGGCCCACTCACGCGTACACTGGGCCTTTTCACTCGTTCTGAACGCCTGCGAGTCTTTGTCGGATTCCCGTTGTCGTGACCACCAACAGTAAACGGCGTAGCAGCTGCAAATATGCAACTGCAAAGAAACGTTTACGCTGATGGTCTCTGCTCGTCGGCCGGAGCAACTACACCAGACACCACCACGTTCCCATCCTTGCTAATTACTCCCTCCTTCCCTAAATGTTAGTATGTTCTACTATCCATACGTGAAAAACATCATTGAAGCGTTATAGTGGTCCAATAAAGTCAATAATAGGATGTTATGACGGTCGTGAAACCCTATAGTGGCTACTAAGTTACAACACACTATCTTTAGTCCGCTACCTTAATCGTAGTGGTAGCGGTAGCGGAGCGGCTGCTACGAACGCGCTATTTATTAGCTTGGTACTTATGCTCAAACGCTTATAGAAAAAAAGAGAGAAAGAAATCCCGTACGTACTAAATCAGGGCGTGCGTAAGCCGAACAGGACGTCTGAGAGAGGAGACAGAACAAAACTTTGGTTTAGCAAAACGACGGGGAGCTGAGACAGAACGAGCACACATGTTCAAACTAAAGCACACATGACGTCTGCCTGAATAAGCAAGCACCATGGATCTGCAAGCGAGGACATGGACGCACCTTGTGAGCTCGCGCGATGGAGATCGAGGAGGAGACGACCTTGACTCCACCGGAGCTGAGAGAGGAGAAAGAACGAAGCTTTGGTTTTCTCTCTCCTTTTTATGGCTTTTACGGGCCGGGTCAAGTCGTCGCTGCCCCTTTCATCGCCAACAGTGCATATTGACCAAGTCAACAATCCACTCCGGCGACCAAGCCAATCGCTATCAGTGTCAAGTGGCCTGTGGAGCACGTTCTGTCGTATTATTCCTCATGACAATGACAAGGATGGCACTTATAAAGTGATCATTGATTAAAAAAAGATCATGTTGAGCTTGTAAATATTTAAAATTTTGAATGGTACGATTAATTATCTTTGTTCTCTATGGTAGGAGCTCTGCATCTTCATTTATTCAACAGAGGGATTATAGGGCCCAAAATTAAAGTTACAACAATGAGGTAGTTTGAGGGGCACACGGTGAGAACATATTGAGTGAGAAGACCAAAAAACGGACACTCGGTTGCAAAGTTATTTGACACCTTATCACTGAGGACTTGGTGATCTGAATATCTGATGAGTTCGATTGGTTTGTGTACAGATATTTGTAGAATCGAATGTCAATAATTAACCCTACCAGAGAAGGTGAATAGTTGGATTACCAAAAATCAAAACTTTTAGCTGAACTAAAAGCACGGTGGCAGAAGCTCAATCTCTTCAACGCTGGAGCCTTGAGGCGACGTGCTGGCCGGCCGGCCGCATTCTGGGAAGAAGGATACTTACCAAACTCAGCGACGGCCGATGCCAGAGGCCCATGCGAGCCGGGGAGAATGGTGCTAGTCCTCGGCACCAAGCTTGGACCTATAGATGGCCATATGGCCCGAGGCCCACGGTCCGGCCTGAAGCACGCAATTTTGGCCCCGCCTAAGCACGCCACGGCTTGACTGGGGTCGTGCCCGTGCCGGCCCAGCCCAATAGCCGGGCCGTGCCTGGGCTGCACCATCGGCACGGTGGGCCAGCCGGACACGGCCCGATCAAATAAAAAATATAGGGATGAAAAATAGACTTAAATAACCGTATAAGGCAATACCCAAAGAGAAGAGGAATACAAAATAGACTTTATTCCCAGCCATTTGAACACAGCTCACAGAGTTGAGGGAAGAAAAATAGACTTTTTCTGTGAAAAAGCACAATAGACCATCGTGCCTTTGGGCCGGCCCAGCACGGCCCGAGTAGTATTGGACCATGCCTGGGCTATGCATGCCGTCCGTGGACTAGCACGGCACGGTTCGGCGTGTCGGTCAGGTCGTGCCGGCCCGACTAGCCTCTGCCCAGGCACAGCTATAGTTTACACGAATTACATCGCAGAAAGATATGTGCGTAAATTACAAACCAGCGTTTTATACTCGGCTATAGTTGATAGACACACCACAAATCATCATTTGTTCTGATTTTATTTTTGTAGCAGGCCGACATGATAAATATGAATACGTACGAAAGTTACTCATTCTGTAAGGAAACTTGACACATCACACACGACATGGTTCACTGTAGTAAATATGGAAATTCAACAGACGGTGGTCGGGCGCCGATCTTACAGCTCCTGCGGAACAACAGCTTTACGATCGACATGCTGTAAAATGGAAATGAACGTCATGTTAAAATCCTACGAGAAGAACACACAACCTTGCAAGTTGCAACCAGCAACGCTGCCAAGACAAATACTCTCTCCATTTCATATTATAAATCGTTTTGATTATTTTTCTTAGTAAAACCTTTTTAGGTTTAACTAGAAATATAGGAAAATTTACCAACATTTACAACACCAAATAAATTTCATTAAATTTAATATTGAATATATTTTGATAATATGTTTGTTTGTGTTGAAAATATTGTTATATTTCTCTATAATTTGGTCAAATTTAAAAAGTTTAACTTTTTAAAAAAAGTCAGGTAGTACAATACAAAAGGTGGAAGATAAAAAAACCCTGACATTTTTCATTTGCAAAGTAAATTGCGCTCTACATGTTCCTAGTATGTAGATAACAATTTACTCGATGTATGTAGAACGCACTAACAATCAGGATAATAATTAATACTCGAGGATCAGGGTAATAATACTGACCTTGTTGAACATGGCCAGCATTTAGCAGCTCGATCAGTCAAAGACGGAGAGGAGTATCTATATCCATCGATTCATCGGTCCCCGTGCTCTCAGGTGTTTTAGGCCTCTCGGTCGCAGTATACTTTACCGTACACCCAGTGTTGGGTGTGCCAACCCTTTTGAAGAACAAAACCTTGGGTCTTTTTGGGTGCTTCCGAGCTTCATCTTCCCAGGTAATTATGGTTTCCATACTGATAGCTGAATCAAGAGCAACTTCCTGGAGATTTGTGTGGTTTCTAATATTAATGCCAGCAAGATTAACAAGGTGCCCACAAAGCAGGTGAAGTGAGACAAGTTCTGGCAAAGCTTCCTCTTCGATTGTAGGTAGGACAGGAGTAGGACTCTCCACCACTAGACATAGGCGCTGCAGGACTGGGTAATCCCCTTTTTTAATGACGAAGCCCACAAGGTTGTATTCTACCAGTTTGAGATAAAGCAAGCAGGGTAGCTCACCCAGGCCTGATCCTGATAAATCACTCCCAGTTAGATTAGTTGATGAAAGGCACAACTCTTTGATGCCTGCAAGCGACGTAACAAACTTGGGAAATTGGCTCAGTCTGCCGTGCAGTTTCAGAGTGGTAAGAAAACCATTTGTTTCACCTAGACGACCAAGAAGATTCTCCAAGGCATTTCCGAGGTACAGTGACAGAGAACGAACGCCAACACCTGTGTCCATTTCGTACATAACCATATTTTCAATAGCCTCCTTGAGGTGGATAATCCAATCAGTGTTACTTTCTCCAGTGGAATCACACCATATCTTGACCTTTCTCAGTCCCCTCATATGAACCATCAGTTCCGGAATTATAGAGTCTTCGTCTATAATAAATCCTGATAGAGTCTGCAGCTTACTCTTTTGTCCGATAGTTTCTTTCTTTGAGATGATATCATATATTGCCTGCAATGCATTAATACTCTTCTTTTTCCTGAGCTTGACCTTCCCAAACAGGTGAACTAGATGGGGCAGCTTTATGACTTCTATAGGCAGTGCGACTACATTTGTCTTGTTTAATTCGAGTGTATGTAAACAATGCAGCTCCTTAATCGTCTTTGGAACTTTCTTAGTAGCGCTTCCGAGGCTCAGATATTTTAGGCGCCGGAGCTTGTTCATGATGTCTTTGAGAAGATTATCACTAAAATCAGTGCATTCCATAAGATCCAAGACCTGCAGCAGTTCAAGCTTGGTAATATAAGAAATAGAATCTTTGCCACTCCCAAAGATTGTCAGAGAACGGGCACGATCTTCCTTCCTGCCCGACCAGTTGATCCTGTTGTTTTTGTCGTTCTGAATAAAGAGGTGTCGGAAGTTAGTTGGTTCTGACTGACCTGCATCAAGAGACCCGATGAAGCGATCACAGAAGGATGTGTGCAGCATGAGCTCGCGCATGACAGCATAAGTTCTGCAAGTATTCACTATTGCATCGTCGCCTATATGCATCGGTTCAATGATATTCCTCTCGATTAGTTGGTTGAAGTTGTCATGTGCGACCGCCTCGTCACTTTGTTTAGGTACAGACTGTACATATCCTTGAGCTACCCATCGTCTGATTAGACTGCTTCTCCTGATTTGAAAACCCTTGGGGAATCCACTCATGTATAGTAGGCAGGTCTTGCCATGGTCAGACAGATTGCCATAGCTACTCATCAGAACTCGTCGCAATTCTTGGAATGCAGATTGTTCTTCCATTTGAGAACCTAGGCTGCCACAAACTTTTGTGCAGTTTTCCCTGAGATCGTTACCCATTTTCAAATACTTGGCCACACTGACAAGAGCAAGTGGGTGGCCATCACATTTTCCCACGATTGGTGTTGCTACCTCCCTATCAAAGTAAGTTGGACGTTTCTTAAACATAGCTTTTAGCAAGGCCTTAGAATCGTTCTCATCAAGAGTTTTCATATTATAGATGTAACCACCGTCAGATCTGCAGTTGTTTGCTGCCGCTTGGCTAGTCGTCGTCACTATTATTCTACTCCTTGTTTCCTCAGGCAAGATATAATCGTCCCACTGTTGCTCATCGATGTCATCAAATACAACGAGAGACCTAGCAGGTAATAAACACACAATAATTTTACGGATTGCGCTAAAGAAAGAGTAAATTCCCTGTGTACCGTGAAAACTCACTCAATCCCTTTCTTATCCCTGAAATTTACCCGATCCCTTATATGCCCCTGAAGACATGTCATCCTTGCTGTAGTAAAACTATATATTAATAACTTGTCATTCACACACGAGTTGCAAGGGCTACCATATCTGATATTATACTATAAATATTAACTTTCAATTATATGCTAAATACATTGGTTATTTTCTAATTATACATAGTGGTTTAGATCTATTATATAGTCCACTAAACTTTCTACAAACGCTTTCAAGTCGCCATATGTGACTCCTACGAACGCTCTTAAATCGACACATGGAGCTCTAATAAATTAGATTAATTTTTAATAATTTTAAAAAAGTACCTAACCATCGATTTTACTTTAAATACGGTGAACACGCTATATATTTTCTATCATTGGATTTACCTTAATAAAAAAACTAACAAAAAAAGCCCCACAAGGGTTGTCTGTACCGTGTTCATACCAGTACACCTACGGTTCACATACGTACGCAATACCTCATCCCCAGGAAATATATTTTGTGATAATAAATTCTGAAAAATTATACGATCTAAATCATAAAGCTAATATGTTATCCATGTACATCATTAGATCATTTACAATAAAATTTATAATTCTAGACCCACACTAACTATATTTAATAAGTAAAATAAATAAAAACATATTTATAGGAAAAATCATATAGATATTTTAACGATCTACTAAACAACATATAACTTTTAATAGAACAATACGCAACACATAAAACTAATTAATAATATTATAATAAAAATAGTTTAATTAGCAAATAGATATTTAACAAGTACATCGTTAGAGTAAATTTTACAAAACTACATGTATTTTGATCAAACTATCACAAAACTGCAGATTTAACACGC
This sequence comes from Oryza sativa Japonica Group, assembly GCF_034140825.1. NCBI lineage: Eukaryota > Viridiplantae > Streptophyta > Magnoliopsida > Poales > Poaceae > Oryza > Oryza sativa. Next base: position 6,933,087 of record NC_089045.1, read on the forward strand.
TGTATCACAAAACTTTATATTTAATATTGAAAATATCACAAACTATAGCTTTTAGAGTTTAAATCCTAGCACCATTGTAATGTTTGAGCTATAAACATTATTGTTTTGTGACTAAATTGGTTATAAACATGTAGTTTTGTGATAATTTAGTTATTAAACATGTAGTTTTGTGACAGTTCATCTTAAATGTGTAGTTTTGTGATAAACTTGTTGTTAAATCTATAGTTTTGTGATGCACTGAGTTTAATCTATAGTACTTCCGTGAAAGTTTGTTAATATGTAGTGTTCTGAAATTTACTCGGATCATTATTATGTTTGTAAATATAGATAACTCAAATTGGTGAAACAATTAGATTTATCTCAAAGGAAAGAAAACTCCTCTCCTCCTCTCTCAGAAGCTATTGATCCATATATATAATATATATGGGGCACCATGGTATGAAATACACAAATTTACTTAAATTTTTCAAAATTTTCAAATTGTGAGTATATGAACTCGATTCATACTATACATAGCGACAAAACAACTTTATTTCATAATCCATTATTACATACTTAACTAATTATATGTTTTGATGCTATGTATCTAGAATCAAAATCTAACAAAAACATATTTATATTTAGTTCAAACTTGTTTTGAACTGGTTAGTAAAGTAGTTAATGTGAATATCTAAGCATAGACACACGTATATATACGTGTATATGTATATATATACAAATTGCGTTAATATGAACGAATTAAAAGGAGGTCTAGCTATGGTACATTACTAACACTCATAGTTTTTCAAAATTTGTTAAAAAAAGCCCCAAAACATTCAATTAAAAAAAGGAAAAGCACCTAACGTTTTATTTTGAACTCAATTTATTAGACATGTTTTCTAGACAAACTAAGTCTACCTCTTTTTTAAATGATCAAGCAGAAAATAATAATTGCTTATACGCATAAATTAAATATTACATAGTATAAAGGTAAGAGATACCTAAGACATATTATTTAAGCAAAGCCGGTAAATAAATTTATGAAGAAAATTTACTTCTAAAACTTGGAAAGTGCTATAGGATTGATATTCAATTCTTGTAAGTCTCTCAAATATAATCTATGATATAATATAATATAATATAGATGTCCACACGAACGCGCGGGCTGCCATCCTAGTTAAAAGAATAATCCAACCAATTAGCACCCGATAGTTGTTAAGTCAGTCCGTGCCTCTGAAGTCAATCATGTACTGATAGTTCGACTTTTGAGGCAGAAATTTTGGAAATTTCAGGATTTTCTGTCCACCCAAGGGAATTCTTTTGTCTAAAAGTTTCTTTCATTTAATTTAGCTAAAGTTATTAAAATTCGAATGAAATTTGCTTTAATTTAGCCTCCATGTTCACTTTCATAGCCTAGAAATTCTCATATTAATAAGAGAAAAATAAAAAATAGAGTTCATACACAAATACAATTTAAAATACCAGAAATTCGGAATTAAAAACATGGAATACTGGAAGAGAAGGCTAGAATCCATACATGTATACAATTTAAAACTAATTGAAATTCAAAATTAAAAAAAGTAGCGGTTAGAATACATATAAAAATACAATTTACAAATGGCTAAAATTTGGAATTAAGAAAATAGATATTGGAAGAAGAGTCTAGAATCCATATAGGAATACAAATATCTGAAATTTGAAAAAAAAGGAAGATTAAAAGATGAGTTTAAAGTTCAAATAGAAATACAATTAGAAATAATAAATTCAAAATATAAAAAATATTTGAAGATGAATCTAGAGTATGTATAGGAATTTAGAACTAATTGGAAGTCGGAATTAAAAAATATAAAAATAGAGGTAAAGTTTCCATATTAATTACAGTTTAGAAATAACAGTAATTCAAGATTAAAAAATAAGATAGATTGGAAGAAGAGTATATAGTGTATATAGAAATAGAATTTAGGAATAACTAAAATTCAGAATTAAAAATAAAATATACTGAAAGAATAGTCTAGAGTCCATATAAAAGATATAATTTGCAAATAACAAAAATTCATAATAAAAAAGAATTTTAGAAGAGCAGTTAGAGTCTATATAGGAAAAATAGAAATAACATAAATTCATAATTTGAAAATAAGAAATATTCAACGAAGGGTTTAGAATTTATATAGGAATAAATTCTGTAAATAACATCAATTGAGAATTAAAAACATAAGGAATATGTGAAGAGGAGTCTAGAGTTCATATAGGAATGCGACTTAAAAATAAATGAAATTCGAAATTTTAAAATAAGAAATACTGAAACAGGGTTTAGAGTTTGTAAAGGAATAAGTTTTGTAAATAACGGAAACTTGAAATTTAAAAATAAGGAATATTGGAAGAAGAGTTAGAGTTTTTTAGAAATATAATTTAGAAATACTAAAATTCTGTACTTAAAAATAATAAATAACTATGACGTATATATAATACAATATAATATGAATATTCTGTGTTCGTTAGTTTGGTCAACTTAGGACATAATTAATAATTATGGTGCTATTTTAATATATTTTTATAATAAAATGGGGATGCACTAAAACGTACCCGGGTGCATAATAATTAAAACGCGTCTCGCACATAGTAAAATTTTTACTACACGTTATATATTCTCAAATACCTGATAGTAAACATTTTACTAATATACTTAATAGGAGAATTTGTAACGATTGAACTTTCAGTAAAGAAAAAAAATACTAACATTGGATGTGTTTTAACTATAAAATATATGAAATATATATGCTATTATGTGAAAAAATATAACAATACTATGCTCCTAAGGCTGCGTAATCTACGCGGACCACCATGCTAGTTAATTAGATGGCGATATCCCTCTCATATTAAGTAGGCTAGTTATTTTGGGATACCACTTATATCTAGAAATATGACAGTAAATATATTCGTAGTTACAATAATAGGTAATAATAGGTGTTATAGTAAAACAATAACACCACACGGGAGGCATAATAATTGTCCGGATAACTGTTAGTTAAACAATTACTACCGTGACAGAGGCATGAGGAGATTAGGTGTAATGTTTTAGTTGATACAATGTGGAGAGGATAATTTATTTACTTATGATAATTATTTTTGCTCATGAGATTGACGGAAACGCGAGGGGACACCGGGGTGAGGGGTGGGGGGAGCGGTGGAACAGGAGCGGATGCGGGAAACTAAAAAAGAAAAGAGGAAACTGGCCATATTGAAGAGTTGCGGTCTCATAATATAAAAAGGCGGAACGAGATATGAAGATTGAAGAACTGCCGGTTGCCCTTATCTTCTAATAAGTTAAAACGGTTTATTAGAAATAAAAATTATTTTATAAATAAAACTGTTATATATCTGTTCGTAGCAACTTAAAAGTCATCGCTAACAAAAGTTACGTTGAAAATATCTTAAAATCAACGAAAATTCAAAATTTGGTTTTTGCTTTGTTTTATGAGGCCAACAGAATGGGGGTTGTAAGTATTCAATTGATTTTTATAGTCACAAGAAAATTTAAACTCGCCACGGTGAAATAAACAAAAGCCAACGTTCGAGGAAAAATAGCTAAGCAGAAGAACATTCACCTGTTGGTGTTTAGGTAGTTTGATATTTCGGTTCGGAGCTGTTCGACGTCGGAGTCTCCCGTTATTCGATCTTCCAGCTTCGGAAGTCTCTTGAGCAAGTCTATCAAGAGGCCCTTGTAATCATCTTTATACATCCACGCGTCAACCCAGGCACGGGTAGGGAAAGTATGGCCATCTTGAAAGGAATCATACACTTCCCTTGCGAGCCTTGTCTTCCCAGAGCCGCCGAATCCCACGATACAAATCGCCCGCATCTGCTCTTGTTCGCCCTCGACATGGTCTACCAATATGTTCCTAAGCTCGTTCTTTGCTTTCATGATGCCCAATGTCAACACAGGCTTTGCCAGGGGAGCCCTTGATGTTGCCTTGTTTGCGGCCGATCCCGATGCCATCGGCTGGCTCATGTCCGCATAAAATTTTGTCTGCTCACGAATGCGCAACGTCTCGTTAATTAGAGACTGGATCTCCGCTGGGAACTTAGATAAGAAGGATACATTGTCATAGCCCTCGCAATCACAGCAAAGCTGGAACTGGTCGAGGCAATCCTCGATGTTGTATGCCAAGTCGCGCAGTGTATTCATGGCCTCCATGGAATTCGGAGGCATCTCACGGGATAACCGAGGCTCCACGGTAGAAAGAATCATGCGGAGTTCTGATTTGATGAAAAGTATATCTTTTTCAACACTCTTCCACTTCTCATACTTCCTCTCGATTAAACTATAAAGCTTCTCCGAAGCGAGTTTGCTCAAAGTACTAACCAAGGCACCAGTCACAGCGACAGCCATGGCAACTTCCATCTCTCCGTCCGAGCGATTGGTATGTCACCGAGCCGCTCCTCTCTGCTACAGATAATGGTGATTAGCCTGATAGCTTCAAAGTTCAAACTGGAAGGAAATCCATTGATCCAACTGCACTTTAATAGAAGAAAGGAAAGGCGTGGTCGTGGACAACTGGGTACAGGACAGACTAGACCGGCTAGCTGTACTCGTGGTTGTCGACCATAAACATTCAATTCTGTCTTGTACTAAAATATAATAACTTATAGCATTTAAAATTTGTTCTAAAATATAACAAGCTCCCTACTATATTTCCTTCTCAATTAATCATAATATTTCACCATTCAATATATTCCTTTCTCAATCTATCGCAACCTTTCACCATTCAAATTTTCTACCCATTTTATCTTATCAATCAACCACAACCCTCTAATTTAATGTCATATATTTTCTTAATACATGTGTCTAAACCTAAAACTCCTTATATATTAGAGTCATGCTACGGTGCTCTCTACTCATAGTATAAATTAATCTAAGCCGTCAATCATTTTGTATCTAATGAGTCAAATCTATTTATATTACCATCTCAATTAGTAGTAGTAGAAGTAACAAGGGAGGGTATAATAGTCCAAAAAATACGGATGTGGAAGGTGAATTCGTACTTTTGTTTATCTCTACTATTATAAAAATTGAAGATGTTTTTGCCAGTACTTTGGTATGTCATCTGTTTACGAGTCGTTTTTAAGTTCGTTCGCTTTTGAAATATATATCCGTATTTGAGTCGGGTTTCAAGCTTGTTCGCTTTTGGAACTATACGAGTCATATAAGAAATCTCTTTAAAAAAACTCACATGCTAACTTAAGATGATCGGACTCCTAATTGCAGCTCATAATTTTCTAAAAATATATATATCCAAGCAAATTCCCACAGTGAATTTTATCTTAACTAAACTGTATAATAATAATAAGATTAAAATAATCTTCACCAGTTGCAATGCACGGGCATTTTTTCTAGTCTATATCTATATACCAAAAGCTTTCGGTTTGTTTTTTTTTTTCCGTCCTTTGTTTTTATCACCGGTTTTTTTCCCAACTAAAAAGGTAGCCCACGCATTCGCGCATGCATGTATTATAGATTGATTATTAAATACTTATATAGATTAAATATTAAACAGATAATACCTGCCATGTTTTCAAAGTACTATTTCTCCATATTTTTTTGTCGACATTGCTAACATAATTTTACCAAACTATTTGTTAAAATTAAAATCTGTAATATTTAATGCATCCCTATGAACAATTATCTATGATCTCTTCTTCATCGTAAAGTCAAATTTAGTTCGTTTGGAAAACATGTCTAATAAATTAAGTGTAAATAAAAAGTAAGGTGATTTGTCTTGATTAATTGAATGTTTAGTATTTTTTAAAAATAAATCCTAAAGAACTATTATTGTTAATAAATATTTGTCCCACCATGTTCCTCCTTCTAGATGGTTCAGATTGACACAAATTTTTACATACTTACGTATAAATTAACAAAGATGTATCATAGGCCTCATTTTCTTGTGATATGCGTGATCTATACTATCCTTTTTAAAAGAAAATACCTAGTTAACATGAATCCGAAAACTAAAATTTAACAATAACAAATATAACTTTTCAACAACTATATACTGCTACATTAGTGTGGCTTATATATGCAATTATACATGAAAAAAAAACTCATAATGCTACAGAGGAATTATAATCTTAAGAATAATAATTAGTAAAAATCTAATATAGTTCTGTTGTTTGTAAGAATTGATTTTTGTTACTAATTAGTTAGAAATTAGAACATGGAGGAATTGAATGAGAGAGGAGAGGAAGAGAATCAAAGGGGAGAGAGTACGCTTGCATATAATTACATGTTATACTGTATTAGTTGCTTATTTTATTAACTAAAAATAGAATTAAAATCTATCTTTTTACACGTCTTTTTCTACGGTATATTCACAGAATGTATTCAAAATATGAACACTACGAATCAAATAATATCATTTTGACTTATTATAATATTAGAATGGGGGAGTTAGGTTATTTTTACTTTTATCATTGTACATCTAATTTAACTATTGTGAAGATATATACGATGATAAAGTCTATATCATTTTTTAATAATTTTATAATTGTTTGAATGGCACACAAAAGTCAGAAAATATATTCCCAAAGTGATATATTTATTTTCAAAGTTAAATTATAGTAGGTTTGGGTATTTAAATGTAAAATAATCTACAAATATAAGCGGATCAAATATTAGTTGTATGATTTAGATGTTATAGTTACCTATATTTTAGGATTACTTTTACTTTCAAAATAATATATGTTGTGAACTTTACTGACAGTTATATTCATTTTATTTTATGATTGTAGCTCTAAAATGTATTTTTATTGTTGTTGTTTTTGTTGCTGCTGCTGTTCTGCTGCTGCTGTTCTGCTGTTCTGCTGCTACTGTTGTTGTTGTTCTATCATGAGATAATCCATGAAATGGCATTGACAACCGTCTAAGTCCCAGAAATGCCATCGACAAGTGTGAGTTCCAATAAATGCTATCGTACGAATGATTTTGTCCCAAAAATGCTATCGCCGTTAGGATTTCGTCCATTCCACGTTGTTAAGTTCTATAAGATAAACAATGTATTTAATGGCGCGGAATGGACGGAACCCTAACAGTGATGGCATTTTTGCACGCGCTCGATTTTTTCTTGATTCTTCGTGCGTGCGTTTTTTGATCTTTCCTCCCGGTTGTTTATATCAACCGGTATTTTCAATCTTTCCTCCCGGCTGATATAAACAACCGGGATTAAATAATATCAACTGGGACTAAAGATAATAGAGTGCCTGCCACGTCCTGATATTCAATGAATCGGTACTAAAGATGATTTTTAGTCTCGGTTGGTGTTACCAAGCGGGATTAAAAATCATTGAAATTCTAAATCAGGACGAAAAATAATTTTTAGTCCCGATTTCTATTCAAACCAGAACTAATGTGGTTTTTGCCTGACCCAGCAAAAATGGTTTCTCTAGTGTAGCGAGGGACATGTGACGCTCGTCACAGAGGCGAGCGAGCTGGGTGGGTGACAATTAATCACCAAAGATCCAACCCTAAACGGATAGGATGATTTACCCCGGGTTGGGAGCGGATTATTTTCTATACAGCGGTTAGTGAGCACTATTGTGGCGTTAAGTTACAGTACTGATTAAAAAAAACTGTTTAGATTATATATCAATATTAACATCAAGTTTCACTAAAAAATTAAAATTTAGAATACATACTTAATGCTATCCTATCTTACTATAAAGTTATAACCCACTAATCTTAAAGCTCAACATGCAAACATGCCACCTCATTATCCACTAGCAATAATTACATGTAAAACTTATGCAAGTATACAACATCATCTATAATTCATTAAATTTACAAATCAACATCCAATCATCTTCCTTCACATTATTTTTCACAATATTTTTAAATGTATATATCCATCATTTTTATAATCCTTAACATATATTTATCCATATAAACAAAGTGCAGGATATCATATTTCATCTACAATCTCATACGGAGTCCACTAAATATACTTATCTCTCAACATAGTTTGACAAACCAGTTTTATTTGTTGTTAATAACTAATATATTTTTTACTTTTAGCTCTTATTATTAAAAAAATTAAAAAATTACTTAAGAATTTCCGCAACAAAGCGCGGGGAATCACCTAGTAACTCCTATATTTCATAACATAAAAAATATAAAACAACATATATAAATATATAATATAAAGAAGATACACGATTTAATGTTCTACCATCATATGTGAAAGACAACATATAAGTACTATAGCGATCCAACAAAGTCAATAATGAAATGTTCTTGCGGCCACTAATTTACAACATGCTATCTTCAATCCGCTACCTTGTAGTGGTAGGCGTAGAAGTTCGCTACCGCTATAACGGCCGGTGCAAATGCTATTTATTAGCTTGGTACTCATGCTCAAACGCTTAAAAGAAGAGATAAAGAAATCCCCTACTAAATCAGGACGTGCGTAAGCCGAACAGGACCGTTTGAGAGAGGAGACAGAACAAAACTTTGGTTTAGCAGAACCACCCGAGCTGAGAGAGGAGACAGAACGAAGCACACATGCCCAAACTAAAGCACACATACGACGTCTGCCTGACTAATTAGTAAGCGCCATGGATCGGATCGATTTGCAAGCGAGGACATGGACGCACCTTGTGAACTTGCGGTGCAGCTCGTGGATGAGAAGACCTTGACTCCACCGGAGCTGAGGTCTGCTACCTTGTAGCGACCTCGGTCCGCTGCCACTATAGCGGTCGCTACAAACACTATTTATTAGCCTGGTACTCATACTCAAACGCTTAAAAAGAGAGAGAGATAAATCCCCTACTAAATCAGGACGCGCGTAAGCCGAAGAGGGCGTCTAAGATAGGAGACAGAACGCAGCACACATGCTCAAACTAAAGCGCATATGACGTCTGCCCTGAATAAGTAAGCGCCATGGATTTGCAAGCGAGGACATGGACGCACCTTGTGAACTCGCGATGGAGATCGAGGAGGAGACGACCTTGACTCCACCAGCGCTGAGAGAGGAGACAGAACGAAGCTTTGGTTCTCTCTCCTTTTTATGGCTTTTACGGGTCAAGTCGTCGCTGCCCCTTTCATCGCCTGCAGTGCATTGACCAAGTGAACAGTCCACTCCGGCGACCAAGTCAATCGCTATCAGTGTCAAGTGGCCAGTGGAGCACTTTCTGTAGTATTATTCCTCATGTCAATGACGAGGATGGCGCTTATAAATTGATCATTGATAAAAAAAAATGGATCATGTTGTGCTTGTAACTATTTAAAATTTTGAATGGTTCGATTAATTATTTTGTTCTCTATGGTAGGAGCTCGGCATATTCATTTATTCAATAGAGGGATTATAGGGCCCAAAATTAAAGTAACAACAATGAGGTAGTTTCAGGGACACATGGTGAGAACATCCTTACTAGTGAAAAGTAAATAATGTGATGATCCTAGGATGAATCATGTCACTTAGTAAATTCTGACCGTCGGATAGAACAAATGTAACAAAACCTACCGTTGGATTTAGATTCAGTCAGGCGAATATGGTTCACTCTTTCATCTGAGCACTAAAGTTTCTAGAAATTAAGTATATAGGTCCTGAACCTATTTTTCCATGAGTGATACTTCTACAGTTTGGACTTTAAGCTTCTTTTGCTATTTATGTACCAAGATCCTTCTTCCTCCAGAACTAACAATAGGCAGGGAGAGGGACGCCAGTTCGGGATGGCGGCGGCCATGGTGCTACGGAGGACAGCGTCTCGATTCGGAGTAAGGAGATGTTCTAGGGATTACTTTAAAGCTTACTCTGTGGCTAGTTGGTAATTAATCTTGGTATATCAGGCACAATAATTCTGCTTTGAATGGTACAACCGTACAAGTACACAAAACTTGTAGTACAAGTACACAAAACTTGAGATGGCTCTAGCATGAATGGAAAGATCCCACTAAGCCATGGGTGGGCCTTGAAACGCCATGTGATAAAACTGATATAGGCTTTTTGCTGCGGCCACTAAAATAAAGATCGGGGATGGCAACACGATTCGATTATGGGACTCTGCCTGGTCGGAGGGACAAAGACAAAAAGACACCATGCCACTAGCCTATGCAACATCCAAAAAAGAGGAAAAACACTAAGGGAAGGCATAGAGAACGACTCTTGGATCGATGACCTAGACCTCAACGGCAACGCCCCTTCCACTGTGGACCTAATTAGCCAACTCGTCTCCCTGTGGGATGCAACCTAGGGCATTCTTCTCAATCAAAATGAGCCAGACCAAATCACCTGGAAGCTTTCAAATCATGGAGAATACTCGGCCTTGTCGGCTTACAAAGCACAATGCCTGGGAACCACCGATACCAACTTCAACGCCTTAACTTGGAGAGCTTGGGGCCCACCAAAGTGTAAATTCTATGCGTGGCTTGTGATCCAAAATAGGGTGTGGACTTCAGACCGCCTAGCAGCGAGAGGATGGCCAAACAGCGGGACATGTCCCCTCTGTCGCGTGACAAGTGAGTCAGCAAGCCACCTTCTTGTCCATAATAGATACTAGGTGAAATCCCGCGCGTTGAGGCGGGCACATTAGAAAAGATGAAATATGCATGTAAGAATGAACAATCAGATTGTATCGTTTGAATCTGAAAACAAATTGATAGGTAAAATAGGCACTGAAGTAAGATTTACTTGAAATGATATCAAGCTCATAAGCTAACAATATGAGGAGGAATATAATGTTGAATGAAAGGTAGCCAACTGAGACATACATGATTGTTTGAACTATCTTGTAGCAAATAATGTACTCTGTAGTAACATATATAAGCATTCCTTGACATGATATGAGCACACATATAGAGACCCTCTACTGCTCAAATTAAGTTTATTGCAGTTGCTTACCTGGTTAAGGATGAGAGAGGTGGAATCTCCTCCATAGTAGTCATTCCTATCCATGTGCAACACCTTCAAATACATGACAAATACATCGTTCTGTTAGCTGAACTCCCCAAAATCACTATGCCGCTACTCTTTTAAGTGGGATAGGGAAGTCGTAAGCTCAGGCACGCACTCACAATTCCTCCCCAAACGCAAGCAACCACCACAACCATGGCGCAACACCTACCCAGCCACGATGTATGAACAATTTACCATCCCGCTACGCTCGAATAGGTAAGTAAAGCAGCGATCAAATGGCGAGGTACAAAAAAAAAAAAAAAAGCAACCAGCAGCAGCTCATCCGAGTGCGGCTGCGTCAAGCCCAGATAAGATGAAGGGGGCGGGGGCCGATCTACGGATCGGGCTTCAAGGATTGGATTTGACTGCAGACATAAAAAGAATATGTAGCAAAAATTCAATTGGAATATAACTAACTTAATAATACAATGGCCTTCCAAAGATAAGAACTCGATTCATTACTTCGAGAACTTGTTGCTCTACTATTCTTCCCTCGGTAGCAGCTCGGCCACCCAAACAGGCATGATATCTCATAAGCATTTTGTTGTTTCTGTTTTACCCACGCCGCTCTCACCACTCACAAGAATAGAGTTGCTTTTCCCTTCATGAATCATTGCTCTGTTTCATGTAAAAAGACAGCAGGATGATCCACGATTTATAGGAGTAGAAAGTTGGAAACACTGATGACTCAAATACCTCCTATCATATTTACTTTACCTGTATGCAACATCTGCCACAGCGAAACATGTGGACTTAACTCTCCAAATGGTGCTCCCTTGTACTGTTGCATCATATGTGGATCATACAAATATGGCAATCTTTGGAAAGGACTGACGGCAATGAGAATGTTTCCCGTATATGTCTGTCAAAATGTTAAAGTTATAGGTCATACAGTACGACTGAAACAATGGCATATTTACAGTAAATGGCCATGCAGAATAACATATATATATTTCATTAAGTTCATATCTGGTTGCCAAATTCTACAGAACTCCTGGTTCGTGGAGGTAGGATAGCTTTGTCATATCATCAACTCCACCAGCAGCTGCTTCCATATCTTTAGGATACAGTTTCGATAAATTTGCAATGATCTAAAAGAATTGACAACACAAACATAAGTAGCAGTACATCAAACTGAAGGCCAAAAACGAATTAGCAGCTTACCTTCTTTCCATTGGTTGCTTGGATCTTGGCCTCTTCGCCTTTGATCTTAACAACTTCTCCATCGACCCAGGCAATTTCAGGGTCTTCAGCCCAAACATGAGAACCTACTACTCCATCCGTCCCAAAATATAAGCATTTTGAACCTGGACACAGTCTTCGAGATGCTACTTTGACTAACAATATCTACAAAAGTAAAATATCTTAAATAAAAAGAGTTGCATATTATGATAGTTCGTTTAATGATAAACATAGTAACATCAAATTTACATGATTAATCTTTTCTAATTTTTTGTTATTAATAGTTAAAATTTAAAAAGTTTGACTTGCACTATTCTAAAAATGCTTATATTTTGGAACGGAGAGAGTATAATATTAACTTTTGCCCATGCAATAGAAGAAAAAATTGGATATATTCTCATGATTCCATTCGTCATTGGGAAATTTACAATGGTGTTTAAATGCATTCATGTTTTACCTATATGCAGAAACATTGTAATTCTCTATAAACTACAAAATAAAAATCCCTCTAAAATGATGTTTCGGTTTGAACTCTAAAACGAATTAACATGGGAAAAAAAATATTAAATCACTTCGATTTGAAACCACATTGAATGAATTGCTACAATCAGGAAGCTTCACGCAAAGCATGCCAAGGATCAAACATGAGCAACACATGTTCAGCGACTGCATCCCTCAGGCGAACGCATTACGCATGAGGTAGGCGGTTTTACCATTCCGCCGGGTTTTGGAGGATGATCAGCAGGTGGACGCTGTGAGGGAAGGCGCAGATGAACTCATATCATATCTCGTGGTCGGTCGCTCGTCGGAGCTAACCCTCCGTCGTCGCCGGTCTCCGGGCGGGGGCTGCGGCGGTGGGTGCAAAAGCGGGGGAGTGGAGAGGGAGGAGCCGACGTGTAGAAGGCAGTGGAGGGCGGAGAGGGGGCGGGAGTACGTGGAGCGGCCATGGCAGGTCCTCCCTTTGATCTCTGTGCAGCGATCAAATGGCGAGGTACAAAAAAAAAGCAACCAGCAGCAGCTCATCCGAGTGCGGCTGCGTCAAGCCTAGATGAGATGAAGGGGGCGGAAGGCCGTTCTACGGATCGAGCACCGATCCGAGCACGGGAGGCGGCGGATCAATCGGATTGGGTAGGAGAGAGGTACCTTGAGGCCGTCGACGGAGAGGAGGCCGCTGAGGATGCACTCCATGAGGCCCGTCCCCAGCACGATCACGTCGTACTCCTCATCCATGGCGGTCGGGCGGGCGGCGGGCGGGCGGCGAGCGGCGAGCGGTGGCGGCGGGGAAGGAGAAGTGGGGGTTGACGAAAGGCAGCAGCGTCGTTTGGGAGTCCAAAAGCGTGGGATGGTGAGATGAGAATGAGATGGGAGGAGGAAGGTGACATGGGCCTCACATGCTGTGAACCCTGAGCCTTTCCATCTGACGGTTGAGATGCGATGTAATCTACCGATCCAACGGCTGTGAATTAATGATGACGTGGAACATTGAGGTTTGAGCTTTAGGAGATTAATTGCACTTAGTGGGGGATAACTTTATAGGAAGAAGGGATACCAAAAGGATTTGGAGTCTGACTGCCGCCTGGGTGGCTTACCAGCAGCTGGACCCGCGCCAATGGGTGCCATGCCTGAGCGTCCAAAATTGGTGGGAAACGCTAGCCAATACTACCTCCGTCCCAAAATAAGTGCAGTTTTGCACTATTCATGTTCAACGTTTGACCGTCCGTCTTATTTGAAAAATTTGTGAAAAAATTAAAAACATTTAGTCACACATAAAGTACTATTCATGTTTTATCATCTAATAGCAATAAAAATACTAATTATAAAAAATTTTCAAATAAGACGGACGGTCAAACGTTGAACATGAATAGTGCAAAACTGCACTTATTTTGGGACGGAGGGAGTACAAAAGGAGGTGCCCAAGAAAGGCCTACGGACTCTAATTATATTAATAGTTTGGGAGATCTGGAAGGAAAGAAATCAGTGGATTTTTAAGCACAAGGATACTGCGGCCAATATCCTTATGGCAAAAATAAAAGAAAAGGCAATAACTTAGGGGGACCGCTAATGCGCGGGTGATCGCTCCCCCTCCCCTATACGTCCCTCTTCTCCCCCTTCCTCCTCCCCTTCTTCTCTTCCCTACTACAGTACACAACACAAAAATTTTTAAAAAAACAAAAGGTTAAAAATTTTTTAAAAAACAAAAGGTTAGAAAAATTTATGTATAGAAATACTATATATAGAAAATTTGAATTCAAATTCAAATTTGAATCAAGTATGTAAACTTTTTGACTTATAAACTTTGGGTCTATAAACTTTAGGTGTATAAACTTTAGATGTATAGAAATACTATATATAGAAAATATTTGAATTCAAATTCAAATTTGAATCGGATATAATTCAAATTCAAATTTGAATCGGGTATGTAAACTTTTGACTTATAAACTTTAGGTCTATAAACTTTGGGTGTATAAACTTTAGGTCTATAAACTTTAGATGTATAGAAATACTATATATAAAAAATATTTGAATTTAAATTCAAATTTAAATCGGATATATAAACTTTTGACTTATAAACTTTTGGTCTCTAAACTTTAAATGTGTAAACTTGAGATGTATAAACTTTATGTGCATAAATTTACTAAAATAGAAAAGTAATACGGTGCTAAAAATGGAAACCAGGTGGAGGGAGGGAGGGGGAACTGATCGCTACCTGTTGGCCCTCGCGATCGATCGCGAATCAGCCTTTCCGATAACTTAGACCATGGCGGGAGCAAGGAGGCTACAGGATTTTCAACCTAACAGTGTGTAGGCCTTGTCAGTTTTGTACAGTTTTTTCTCCTTTTTACCCTTAGGGGTTATACTTTGCTCCCTCTTTTTTAAATGAAATAGCACACTCCCATGTTGATTCCTTCAAAAAAAAAATTGTAGTATAATAAAAGCTCGAATGAGATAAGCTCAAATTTTGAACTTTGTACAATAAATTTAATTTCAAGCTAATTGGAATGATTATATTGATACACACATCTGCCTAGCTTCCTCTGTTAGGTTTCGCAACAACATGTAGAAGACCAAAAAATCGACACTTGGTTGCAACATTATTTAACACATTCTCACTGAGGACTGGGTGGTCACTAGTTCAGAGACATTTTTTCTAGACGTGCCAAAAGTGATTTTCGTGTGTGAACCTCCAGCTTGTCTGCCCATAAGTGTCTGTGGAAGTCACTATTTTTCCATGCAGGTGGAGCACCCGCTAGGCTCCTTCCGCAGCCACCAGCTCTGGGCGGCGCCCGCCACGCACTGTCGCCTGCGCTGCCCACTGCCCGTCGTGAGGCTAGCGGAGGCGGATCCTCCCGCTGCCAACCATCGGATGTGCCTCCCGTCACCCAACGTCGGCTGCTCCACCCATGGATCCAATCGTTGTGGGCCCAGCGGATCTGGATCAAGCCATCGCGGGCCCGACGGAGGCGGATCCACCCACCACCGAGCGCCCAAGGGCCGCGCCACCCGCTGCCCGCTGCTCACCACCTGTATCGTCTAGAGAAGGTGAGAGAGGAGAGGAGGTGAGAGAGTGGAGAGAAAATAATGAGGAGAGAAAGTGAGAGAGAGATGAGTGGATAAGAATGAAAAATTATGAACTGGTGAGAAGGAAATAAGAAGGTAACTTAGACTTTAGTTAGATCCTTAAGAGGCCCTCATGCGAAAATTAATTTTTACATGCGGTCCTCTTAAGGAGCCTTATGAGAAAATGAAAGTCAATTTTTGCAGACGCGACCAGTTACGGTCCATATGCAACATAAAGAGGGTCTCATTCAGAAAAATCATTTTTGCAGCAGTGGATTTGAATATCTGGTGAGTTCATTTCTGTCGCCTTCCTTTGCCTCAGAGATATCCATCACCCAACTTCATCCATCTCTATCCGTGTCCTTTTTTTCATGACCAAAGTGAGCCAAAAACTAATCTTACCCATTAGACATGTGGAAGTACGGTTGTGCTTTGCGATAGAGGCCCGAAGACTGGTCCTTACAGTGGCCGAGGTGCTACTATCAAAACCATGCACCCCGAACCTAGCCTAAAACCATTTTGGAGGTTTTGACAAGAGGAAGGGGTGGGGGGGGGGTCCAATTCTAACATATGCCAACCAATCCAATATGTCCAAGTGATATGATAATTCCTAAAGTCTAAAGTTATATAAAACCACCTAGGGTTGCCTTGTTAACCAGCGAAGCGTCTACCTAAAATCATACTAGTGGAACCATAGATAGAGTACACACTAGTTGGGGATTTGTTTTCCTATGGTGAACAAGGTATGATAAGAATAGAAATTATAAGGCTATAACAAGGACGAATAGGTAAAGCTAAATAAAACAACGATAATGTGAGAATTTAAATAAAGCGTTAATGCATTAATTTAAAATAAAATAATTTTAAATCATGGGACAACAATATGTTCAATGGAGATGTGTCTTGCCTTGCTCGCTTTCCCAAACGTCGGCTTCAACCACCAAGGAGAGCGGATCTTCCGAAGCTACAGCGTCTACACGACCAATGAAAAGAAAAAAGGCTTTTACTCTAATAAAATCCATATAAACCTAGAAACAAAGCACATAAATGGGTTATTGACTTCTTAAGGAAAATTTAGAGACTTGAACGGTCCAATTCTGAATTCAAACGGCCAAGTTATAGCAATTTGAAGTTTAGGTGTTGTTTAGCTGAATATTTGAAATTTTCTTGAATTAATTTTAATTTAAAAATTGTTTATTGCGTAAGCACTAAGGGGTGACACGTGAGCCGACTCCATGGGGTAGGACACGCGCGGCAGCCCCACGGTCCACGGTGGACTGAGTGCACCCTGGGCCAACTACCTGCGTCATGGGCCCCATGCGCCAGCCACCCGAGGGGCGACGACGGCTGACAGGTGGGCCCCACGCGGCGGCCACACGGCGCTCCTTGAGGCCGCCACGTCAGCGCGGCCGGCGGGAGGTCACCGCCGGCGACCATAGGCACGGCTGATGTCACGCCCTGAAGTTTCCCCCTCTCCTTGCTTTTAAAATTGGCTAAATAAATCGTCCGAAGAAATTATCCTAATTAACCTAGAGCTAATTCCCTAATTAATAAATGCAAATAATAATCGGAATCGGCATGTGGAATTTTTCTTGGATTCTACATGTCAAAATATGTTAACAGGATTTTTAGTGGAATTTTCAGAGCCTTGGAAATAATTTTTTTTAACCAATTAAAAATCACCAAAGTGCAATTTTAATCCCAGGAAAAATCCTTTCTTCTTTTTCTTTTTCCTTTTTCCTCCTTTTTTTCCTCTTCTTGGGCCGTCGGCCCAGTCCATCCCTCTCCCGCGGTCCCTCCTCCTTGTGGGCCGGCCCAAGCCGCCCCTCCCTCCTCTCTCTCGGGACGCCGACAGGTGGGCCCCACCTGTCGGTCGTCTCCCACCTCCGGCCGCTGGAGCCGAAGCTCCAACCGCCCATGCCGCCGCCGAATCCGCCGCGCCGCCGCCTTCTCCGCTCCACGTCGCGCCTCCACTCCGCGCCCGCACCTCGCGCCCACGTCGCCGCCGATTCCCCCGCATCTCCCGGCCCGCGCGCGCGCTCGAGAGGGCGGGATTCGATTTCGAATCCACCTCTCTCACTCTCTCTCCTCCCCACGTCGCCGGCCAAATCGGCCACCTCCCCGGCCACGTCCGCCCCCTCCCGCACCTATAAATCGCTCCCCGCGTCTTCCTCTCTCGTTTTTCGCACTCGCCGCGCCCTCCCGTGCTTCCTATCGTCGCCGCGCCGCTCGCCCCTTGCGCCGCCGCCTACCGCCGTCTCCGGCCACGCGCCGCCGCCTCTATAGCCACCGCCGTGCCGCGCAGTCGCCGCCGTCGCGCTCACCGAGCCCGCCCGCACCTCGGCCACCATTCGGTTGCCGCCAATCGTCGCCGAAGCGCCGTTTCCCTCGCACGCCGGTGAGCTCTCCATTTCCACCCAACTCCGGCCGGCTGCTCTAGCCGCCGTGGTCGCTCTCCCTACCCCTAACCCCTCTTTGTTTTCTCCTAGCGTGCCGCCGCCGCCCATCCGCACCTCGGCATCGCCGGTCGTCGCCGCCGCTTTCTTCCTTCGCGCCGGCCGTCGTGCTCATCGGTGAGGAATCCCCTCTCCCCCTTCCTTTTTCCCCCTTTCCCGTGTGCGCCGCCGGCCTTCGCGCGTGTGCCGTCGCCTTCAGCCGCTGCCGCCGCCTTTCGGCCGTCGCCGCCGCTTCCCGCACCGCCGGTCACCGCCGTCGGTGGCCGTGCCTCGCCGCCGCCTCGCCTTGGCCGCCGGTCGGCTTTGAGGCCGAGCCGAGCCCGGCCGGCTTCTCCCTCGCCTCCCCTTTGAGCCACCGCCTGGTGGGGCCCACCTGCCAGCCGCCCCCTCCCTCTCCCCTTGTGCCGCTGCCAGTGGGGCCCGCATGTCGGCGCCGCCCCCTCCCCTTGCTGACGTCAGCCCTGGGGCAATATTGCGCAATAATTAATTAAGGACTTTTCTTTATTAGTAAAAACACAGTTTATCTTCTAAAATTCATAAGTAATTCATCCGAGCTCTGTTTAAGTCCATTCAAGTCTCAGTAAATCAAGAAAAATGCAAAGAATCCATTAAAAATGGTTTTGTTTCCTGTTTCAGTAGTCTTATAGCATGTTTTGCTTGTGTGCTTTGTTTGTCGCGTAGATTTCGGCCGTTTCGTCGATCCGCGGTTTCTCGAAGACGTTGCTGAGGTCTCATCAGTGCGAGAGCAAGGCAAGTCATGCAATACGTTTGATCATATTGTACCCAATTTACAAATATCCCGCATTTCTATTAAATGTTGCATTCTTTTACAATATCATGTGGAATGGGTCCTATTACTCAGCCATTTATTGTTTACCATATGCCATTGATAACCTGGGTATCAAAATGACTAGATGTTGGTTTAGGAAATGCTTAGCCATGCTTAGTTCAACTAGTACACAAATGGGGATCACCTTATTACATAGACTTCGTCTATTGGCATAGCTTTAGATTGGTGCCACCGCAATGGTGTTAGTTAATTAAAATACACTGAATGGTGGGCTGTGGGTGCATGGTTTTGCTGGTCGCACCCATGGCAGTTAAGGACCGGTTCACGGGAAACCCTGGGAGACTTACCGTGCTTACCACAAGCGGGAGTGGGTAACTGCTTGATCTGAAGTATAGCTCGACCCTTTCCTAGGCACCGGTGGCGAGGGTGGGCGTGATGGAGTTGGGTCGGCCGGGGTGTCCGGTTGTCCAGCTGCCGGATTCACCGCGGCGCAAGAGGGGACCGCCCACTGCCTTTTGAGGGGTGGGGGTGAAACCTTAGCGTGGTGTGGATGGTTAGGGGAGGGTTATGTGGAGGGTCTTGTCACGATTTCCCCCTTTGCAGTATCATGGTGATACTTCGGGGCATGGCTACATGTGTGGAATCGTGTCTTGTGGGTACAGTTGTACACCTCTGGCCAGAGTAAAACTATTCGAATAGCCGTGCCCGCGGTTATGGGCGATCAACCAGATTCACCGTGATTAGTCTCACCCCTAGTTTAGCTTAATGAACTGGTGTAGTTCAGGTGGTTGGTTGGGCCTGTTGCAACGTGGTGTAGCGTTGGACAGTGTTTGGTTAATATTGATTAATTACTACAGCTGTTTTACTGCTTTCAACTACTGCTTTTAAATGCTAGCTTTATGCAAAAGAACCTCTAGCATCCTTTGGTTATATCCTGCATCATACCTCCTCTTCCGGTATGACTTGCTGAGTACAGTGGGTAGTACTCAGTCTTGCTCTCTTTTTCCCCCACACCAGAGCTGAAGATCTTCCTAGTTGGAGCTGTTTTGTCAAAGTTGGTTTCGTCGCTGCCGTCAAGGATTGCCTGTGGAGTGGAGTCGCTCGCTGCTGAAGTCAAGCTTCCCGGTTTAGCTCGCTTTTATTCTTTTCCGCTGCATTTGTAATCTTTTCTATTTTTGTAAGACGTGGATCTGTATGTCAACAATTGTCGTTTGTGTACCCTGGCTGGTCCTGGACAGGGATTTAATGCACATTCAGCTTAGAAATTCTGGTTTGAGAATTTCTGGGCGTGACAGCTGAGCGGCGGCAGAAGAAAGGGGGAGGAGGGGAAAAAGGGCGGCGGTCCAGCGGCTCACCCCGAACAACGGCGGCGGCAAAAGAGGCAACCGGAGGGGATGAAGATAGCGGGCGGCTCAGGTTGGCGAGGATGGAGGGGTAGGTCTTTGAGCTCGGCGAAGGGGTGGACGGGGTCGGCGAGAGGAGGTCTCGGCAGGTGGTGAAGCCCGGCCGAAGATCGTGTTGAATAGTCCCACATTAGTTGTGGAAGGGCAAAGGACCTAGCTAAGATATAAGTATGGGAGCCTCTCACCTCAATGGCTAGCTTTTAGGGTGAGAAAGGCCCTTTACGATCCTACAATTGTTATCAGAGCCTAGCCAGTTCAACGTCTCTGTCCCGAGGTACATAGTGTGTGAAGCCCTAATGGACCATAGATGCCTGCGGGGCCCGTATACTGTCGGCTCCCAAAACTAACAATTCAGAAACCGACATGTTTAATTGTATCAAGCCCTGGATCAGTAGAGTGATACAGGTCTAACAATCTTGATCTTCATCGCATACATTTGGTCAAGACTCCAAAGGAGATATATTTATATAAAATAATAGGACATTTACAAGTTTGTGGCTAACTACTACAGCAGAAGCTATATGATGACTCAACTCTGCCGTTTTACTATAGAATTAAACCGTTTATTGTACTAGACTTGAAGATTAGGTTTAAAGGGAACTAACTTATGTGATTGAACTCCTAGCTTCGGCAAAAACTCCAAATAAACTCTGAAAAAGAGGGGTTGAAGCAAGGGTGAGTACAACGTACTCAGCAAGCTATTATATTATTCAACAATGAATGCATGAGAGGTAATATCTGTGTAGAGCTAGATTTACTTGCAGAAAGCTGAGAATAAAGAGGTAGAAATCCTGAAATGCTTGATTTGCAACGGTATTTAAGAAAATATTGAATTATATTTCTAACCAAAGTACCATATGAGTCCCGATGCTCAAATCCGTGAGCACGGCTATTCGAATAGATTCAATGATATTCATACTGCAGTAGATGTACGCTTTACCCGCAGTCCATGACTTGCCAATAATTATTAGCTTAGTCATGGCCCAGTATTAAGTTATTAACAATTGTAGCACCTGTTCCATGAACTCTAGTCCCCATGCGCTCTGAACGTAATGTTATCAGCAGCGAGAGGAGTTCTGGCGTTCTCGGGGTTTTTACAGAGAACTGGATGAGAGACCCCACGTCATCTCAACCAGGTTTCCATAAAATCACACACACATCGCGCGATAATCAAGATATTTACCTGCGCCTCGGTAAATATTACATTTGCCCTGCTCGGCATATATTTGCCTCCTTCGCGAGGACTTACAGAAGAACCACTGTACAGAGGTACCACATTGTTAATTAACATAATATCTAGGTCTGTCCCCATTCTAGAAGCTGCGGTCGTACTCGTTCGTTTGACATAAGTACTTGCTAAACTTATATCAACCGAGACAGTACTAGCCACCCGGAAATCAACCAAATCTTACGTACTGTCCCAATCTAAGTTCATTATGTTTTATGCAGTCTAACTAGGCAGGGCTAAGCAAAAGCTAGCATATAACTGGTTTGATATATGTTCAGATTATGCATTCAAAATCATGTATGGCTAGTGCATAGAATAGAATGTAGAATATAGGATAATTATGCTCAAAGGGGAGGAATAATAACTTGCCTTGCTCCAACGCAGTTAAATCCAAGATAGGCAACCTGATTATCCGATTCTCGAAATACCCAAAGGTTGCCATCCAAAAGACAATAGACTCTACTGATAAAGAGGAAGAACCAAATTCAATAAAAGCCATAAAATAATAAGAGAACGATAAACGGCTAAAAGGGCGAGGGTTTAAGGTATAACCTATCTCCTTTTTATAGGGTGTAGGGATCATGGGGCTAGTATTTGCTAGCGGTAGGTTTAGGTAGTATAATACCTAGGGTTTAGTTATATGGGAGTCGATTGTGGAGTAGGATAGCATATCGGCTAGGCTCTATATTTTATGTAGAGGCTCTCGAGGATTGGAAGCTAGAGGGGATTAAGCAACTACTATCGCTTATATTTTATGTGAAGGCTCTCATGGTTTGGACGATAGGAAATAAACTAGATAGTTGATATGGTTAAATAAGCATGTGGCTAATATGGATCAAGGTTGGGCTTTGGTAGAACAGTGGCTATGATTTAGTTGTTTAGGCCGATATCGAGGTAGGATAAATATCGGCTAGGGTTTTGGGTGTTTGCTAGTCGTCGTTAGAGTTGGACAGTATAACGACTAGGTTTGGTATCATTTCTAGCCGTGTCGATAGACAACATATCGGCTAGAAGAATAGGAGGTGGGTGTAGGTTTAGTAGGGTGGAAGTGTTACTCCGACAACCGTAAGTAGCGGCGGAGCGGCTAGGATCACACAGAGCCCAAGAGCTAACTGTGCGGCATGCAATGGAGGTCGAGGGGATAGTGAAGCTCCGACCGCTGTACGCATCAAGGCGTGGGGTGCCAGGAGCAGCACTTCGACCTTAGGTTTGGTTTTTGCCGGGCTTTACAACCAACGGTCCGACATTGAGATCCGTAGACCGCGAACGTCCCCATGGAAGGCGTAAGGTTCCAACCAGCGGCTTTTTAGTGGCTACATGGTATTTTGGAAATAAAAGAAAATATTTTAAAAGCAAATATAAGTTTAAGTTGTAAATTCAATTAAAAGATTAAATCAAATATTTATTCAAATGGTATTTGAATAAATTAAGGAAATTCAAATAAAATCTTAAAATAGCAAATTTGGTATCAAAATATAGATTTTGAATTTAGATGAATTTAGGTCCAAATTTCACTGGAATCGGATCTACGGTTTAGGAGATATGGGTTTCTAAAGAATAGGATTTGAATTAAATCTAGAAAATGAGAAAAGTCACTGTGCAGGGGCCCACCTGTCAGTCTTTCTTTTTCTTTTTCTTCTCCTTCTTCTTCCTCCCGTCTTCTTTCTTCTCCTTGCCGGCAATAGAGAGGAGGGAGGGAGGTGGGGCGCCGGTGCTCCAGTGGCCAAAGTGCGGCGACGTCGGCGGTATATCGTGTTCCCGAGCGACGCGCATCCAGGGAAGCAGTCGGTCAGCGAAGGAAACAAGCGAGGAGGCCGGAGCAGCGACGGCAGGAGCTTGGCTCGGCCAATTTGGGAGGTGGCGGTGGCGGTTTATCTCAAGGTGAAAGGAGAGGGAAAAGGGGAAAAATGGAATCACCTCGGCGAGGCGAACACGATGGCGCGATGGTTTGGCTTGCGAAGCTCCAGTGAGGGAGATCGGCCGGTGGATGACATGGCCGGATATGAAGAAGAGAGAGAGAACTCGAGTTGAGGGAAGAGGCGAGTCTTGCCGGCTATTTATAGGGAGAGAAAGCGGTGGGGAGAGGCGGTTCTGGAGGAGGAGGTCGAGGAAGACACGGCGACGGTAGTGTGAAGAAAAGAATGACGGCGGCCGGTTACTTCGCAGCGAGGGAAGGCGTTGGCGGCGGTGGGCGCCGTGCGCAACACGCGCACGGGAGGAGGAGGCGGCTCGGCTAGGGTGTGGGCCGATTTGGGCCGGCTCGGCTTAGCTGGGCCGGCAGTCCAAGAAGGAGGAGGAAAATAAAAGAAAAGGGATTGTGCCAAAAAGAAAGAAAGAAAGAATGGAGTTTCGGCCCGGTGACAAAAGGAAATAAGTCTAATTCGAATACTTGATTTGGCTAACTAGGTTTTGCAAAGAATTTGAATTCGAAAAGAATTCACAAAGGAGATTTCCTAATTTATTTGAGTGCAATATTTAGAGGTGGAGTTTGAGGGAATTTATTTGGAAGCACTCAAATAGGAAGGGAAATTAGTAATATTCCTCAAAATATTTTTGGGAATATTGAAGGGAATTAGTTGAAGACAATAAATAGGATACCAATTCTAAAATTGGTATTATGTATATTTGTGGCTAAAAAAGGGAAATTGAATGAAGAGTATAAGTTGGAATTTTCTTAGCACAAGAGCAATTATTCACAATATTTGCAATAATACTATTCTTATGCTGAAGAGGAAATCAAGCCACAGAAATTAAATTGGTGGCTAGATCAAAGGGAGGAATTTGGATATTTGGATCGAGAATCAAAGGATGGGTTTAAGATCAAAGGATGGGCTAACAATTAATTCCAATGAGATTGGAATTATTTTGGTTTAGGTTCAAGGGCAAAAATTGGAGGATTTCTTGGACCATAATTCATAATAGTAAAAATGGTTTTCAAACTTAATTTGAATAAAAGAGTATTAGTCGAAAGAAGGTTTAATATTCGAAAATAGAATTCCAACAAGAAATACCAAATATGTTTTTAAATGAAACACACAAAAGAGATTAAATACCATAGAGGTTTTTATGCAAGTTAGTTTTAGGAGGTCCCGCTAATTATATTTTCCTAGGTTTAAAAGGTTATTAAGAACATAAGAATCAGCATGATGCAAGATTAGAAAATGACACATTTTCAGGATGTTACATATACCTGGGGGACCGTGGGGAAATGTTGAAGGGATGGTGAAGGGCTGAGGGACACCAATGTGTGAAGGGAGAGATTATTGAATAGTCCTACATTAGTTGTGAAAGAGCAAATGACCTAAGATATAAGTGGGTGAGCCCCTCACCTCAATGGCTAGCTTTTGGGGTAGAAAAGGTCCTTTACGATCCTACAAATCGTCAGCGAAGGTGCAGAGAGAATGCGGCGGCGGGGAGCTCAGTTCTGGGGTGGAGCGGACGGGGAGTGGCGAAAATGGACAAGGGGGTTGCCGGGGGGTTTAAATAGCGACGGGGGCGAGAGAGAGGGCCGGGGAGAGGGGAACCGGCGGCGGCAATCCCGGTCGCCATCAATGGTGTCGGTGGGATTTGGGGACGGGATTCCAGTCGATTCAAGAGGGGAGAGAAGGGAAAATGTGGGGAAAGGAAGAGGAAATCAAGGAGAGTAACTCCCCCTTCCTATTGTGGGTGGAAACGGCCGGGAGCAGCAGGAATCACGGTGGCGGTGGCGCTAAGGTTAGGCAGGACAGTGGGAGTGGTGGGAGGTGGAGTGTCATCGGCTGCGGACAGGCGAACCTGCGTGTCGGCGGCTGTGGCACGGGGTGCGGCCGAGAGGGCCGGCCCAACAAGCGCACGCGGGCGGGGAGGAGAGGCGGACCGGGCCGAGGAGAGGGGAGAGAGAGGGAGAGGGAGTGGGTTGGTTTAGGGAAGAGAGGGAAAAGGGTTTTCTTTTAGGTTTTTGATTTTGGAAAAAGGTTATTAATTTGTTTATTGCCCTATAATTATTATTTGTGCTATGAAAATTCCACTAAAATTTGGTTAAGCATTTTAGGCCTTGAGAGAATATAAAAAAAATTCCAAGCCTTAATTGATCTTTAGATTGCATATTTTTAATGTTGAGGGCTTTAAACCAATTTTTATCTTTTATAGGAATAATATAGAGGATGCTTTTTGGGGTAAATTTGGGACGTGACAATTAAACCTTCGGCAGGGGAGCACGAGTAGCCGATATGGCTGCTGTGTTCTGGCCATGGTTGATGATGGCATAATCTTAATATCTTACGAGCGTCCATCAAACGCGTCTTCAGATCCTGGATCTTGGTTGGGAAATCTGATAGAAAGGTACATCTTGGCCCTCGCAACTAGTGCAAAGGAGGAACCGATCGAAGCAGTCCTCGATGTGATAGGCCAAGTCACGCAGTGTATTCATTGATACTGCATGTACTCCAGTGGCGGGCCTAACCTTTTGAATTTGTGTATTCGAAATGATAAGGGGTAAAAAAAATTGTTCATACATATAATAGTCTAAAAATTAGCTTGTATAGTATAACACACTAATAATTAAAATATATAGCGTATATAACATAAAATTAATCATAAGTTCACACATTGATAGAATTAGTAAACATATAGAAATACTAATCGGTAAACATATGAAAGTGAACATATAAAATACAAAAATGATAGAAAATGATAAATTGAGAAGAAATTTAGATACGATCAAACAAAATTGAGTTTTTCTTTCCACTAGCAATAGCAATAGAGATCGTCGTAAAGGTTGTAAAGCTACATTCCTAGTAGCTAAGGCCGTGGTTAGGGCTCATGAACTATTCGAGGTTCGAGCTTGGCTAAACAAAAGCTCTATCTGAGCACCACTGGATGGAAATCTTCATTGTAGTTGTTCTCTATGCAGTTCAAATTGTACAGTTACATTACTCCACTTTAGTTTCAGATGGAACATTTGTACTCCATTCGGATATGCACCCCTTGTAAGAACTGAGACTCCAAGGTAGCAACAATTAATCATGCCCAAGTATCGCTATCAACACTCTTCCACTGCGCGTACCTCTTCTGGGTTGAAGTGAAGAGCTTCTCTGAGGCGAATTTGGTCAAAGTACTAACCAAGGCAGCAGTCACTTTAACAACCCAGGCAGCCTCCATCTCTACCTCGGAGCGATCCTCTCTGCTACAGATAATGGTGATTAGCCTGATAACTTAATTTGAAGTGGTACGAAGTCCACTGGTGGAGAAACCGTTTGTAGTCCCGGTTGGTAACCCCCTTTAGTCCTGGTTGTCTAACCGGGACTACGAGTCCCGGGTGAAATAACCGGGACTAAAGATCGAGCTGACCTTTTTTTTTTCATGGCCCTGTTTGCTGTATGGTTGATTATATATATATATATATATATATATATATGAGCTGGATAATATGAACCAAGGTTCATATGCACCTCACTCATCTATGTGACACGTGTACGCATTGTAACAGAGATTAGTATGTTCCATTATGAACTAAGGTAGCTGTAAGATGTACTTTGTTTGGTACAAGTTGCTTGCAGCTTCCTCTCTAGAGTCATAGTACGCCATCATGCCATAGCCGTACCCCGTCCCCCGTCCCCATCGTTTCGCTTATTCGTGGAATAACCGAAACGGCATATTCGCAAACGAAGAATAATTTGTAAGTAAAATTTTTATATATGTGTTCTTAGCGATATAAAAGCACAGGCTAAAAAGTAAACTTCGATAAAAAAAATCCCAAAATCAACTCTAAATTTAAGGTAAAAAATTTAAAATTTAGTTGATAAGCATAAGCATAAGCGAAAAGATGGGGCCATTTATAACTGGCCTATACCACTTGAAATGTATTGAAATAAAAAATGGGCGAGTTTTTTTATAGATTTATGCTTCATACTAAAAATACAATTTAGTTATAATCTACATAGTAAATATGTTAAGATGAATATGCACTCACACCAAAATATGATATTGGCAAAAACGACATTTCAAAAATGCCATTTGGCAAAGTGGTGTCAAAAAATGATATTGCAAAATAATACATCAGTTGGCATTTATTAAAAATAAAAAAAGTATCCAGATTTTGTTCTACCTATTTCTTCATATATATGCTACATCATAAAATCTAATTTTGTTACGATGTATAGAGAAAAATAATATCCGTGAGACATAATAAGTTAATAACGTCGGCCTGTCAATTAAAGTACCCAGATTTTGGGAACTTATTGCTTGCTCAAGTATAGCATCCATTAATTGCTAAGTCATCTTGTGCGGTAAAAGCACCCGCAATGGTAAAGTAAGGTGTTCTCTATAAACATGTGCATCTCAGCAATAGACTAGATTAATAGTAAATCACATCAATAATATGTCTATATGGGTATCTATAGCTCTCTCATGCATTGCCTCGTTTTTTTCTATAGACTATCTCTAAGTTAGTAGATAGCTTTGCTCTCTCTCTTTATTTAATATCTTCCAAGTAGAAAAATATGCTGATATGGATCTCTTATAGAGAGCTTATAGATAACCATTGTGGGTGCCCTAAGTATAGCATCCATTAATTGACCAAACCATTTCACTGCTAATTGATATCCATTAAGCTTGTCATGCGCATTTATGGAGGAAGCAGTGCAATGCCATGTTCCAGATGGTCAAAAATATCAGTGACAAGACAAATCATAGCCATGCTTGTCACCTGTCACATCCTGATTTTCGTTTCAGGATTTATAAATTATTTAATAAATTAATAATAGAATTTATATTAAATGATCTTTAATTTACAAGTGAAGTAAAATGTGGGAAATAAAATTTCTTAAATCTAAAGCATGGATGGATTTAATTTTTATTAAATTCTCCATGGTTAAGTCAACTCTCTGAAATTTTCTCGGATTTTTCAGAGCTCAATTCTTAAATGATACAAAGAACAGTTCAGTAATTATTTGATCAATAATGATCTAATTATATTTGTTAAGTGCTTTTCTTGTTTAAAATCCTTAAATTATAAATTGTTGTTTAAAAGGAATTATTAGAAATGATTTTAAAAGCCTAAAAGAGAAGATCTAATTTTAATTTGTTAAATCTCAACATAAAATTGGGCTAGATAAAATTTTGTTAAATACTTTGCTTAATTCTATAATTCCTAGATTTTTCTGGGATTTATTTGAGCTAAGGAAGTATTTTTAATAAATGGAATTGCATTTAAGAAATAATTTAAATTGAAAAAGGTTTTAAAAGTCTTCTTTGGCTTTGGGCCGAAAGCCGGCCCAAAACCCTTCTCTCTCTCTTTCCCTCGGCCCAGCCGGCCCAGTCCGCCGAGCCGCCGCTCTCCTCTCTCTCTCTCAGCCGCTGACAGGTGGGCCCCGCTTGTCAGGTTCGTCGTCCTCCTTCGGCCGCCGCCGCCCGCAAACCCTAGCGCGCCGCCGCCGCCGTTTCTTTCCAAATCCGGCCGTTCCTTTCCCTCTCCGGCCGAATTGTTAGAGGGGAAACAATCTCCGGGATCTCCTCTACCTTTTCTCCTTTGGAATCTTTGGCTAAATCGTTTTGGAAAGCGATGGATTCGAGTTTGTCTCGGATTCGTTCTTCCCGAAGCTTTCCTTCTCGTCGCCGGTCGCCGTGGGCCTCCGTCGCCGCCTCCTTGCCACTTTATAAGGACCCCCGAGCTCTCCTCTACCCGCCGCCTCTCTCGCCTTCGCTTGCCGTCGCGTCTAGCGCCGCCTCCGCGTAGCCCTAGTCGCCGCCGTCTTTGCCGTCGGTTCAGCCGCGTCGCGCCGCCGTTGCAGCCGCCGTCGTCGGTCGCCGTCGCCACCATCGGGTTCGCCAGGTCGTCGCCGTCCCCGTCCACCGCTTCGCCGCCGCCGAAGACCGTCGGAGCGCCATCGCCGT